>NC_052058.2:85841811-86441811 GCF_903992535.2 Arvicola amphibius
GTGCGCTCCTAGAGTTACTGAAGTAGGACTTTCCTACAGTCAGGACATATGTTACAAGGATGTAGCTCGGTTAAGTTTGTTATGTGTACTTTCTTAAATAACACTCAGATCAAAATTTAGAACATCCTCAGCATCCTAGAAGGGTTCCTGTGACTCTCCTAGTCAGTATTCTCCCCAAATAACCACCCCTCTGACTTTGTCCCTTAGACTTGTTTTGCTTGCTCTTGAGTTTCTATAATCAGAAACGAGCAGTGCATACCCTTCCGTGTCTGGCTTCTGATGCCCAGGATGATGACTGAGCTTTAGGTCTGTTTCTGGGTGAACTCATAAGTCCCCCCACCGTCCTGTTAGAATGCCACTTTATCAATGCACTACAGTCTGCTGAGGTTCTGCATAGGGTAAGAAAGAGCCAGTGGATTTGCGTATGGATTTGATGACTCCTTATCTTCCCCATTTCTGGTTTTCACCACCGCTCAATACACAGGCCTCCCTGTGGTGTCAGACTCAAGTACAGTCCTACCCTAGGGTCTTTATTCTAGCTGGTTTCCTTGCATGATGTGTCCTCCTGAAGTTTGTGTGTTGTGTCTGCTCATCTCGAGAGCTTTGCTCCAAGACACCTTCTCAATGAAGCTGTCTCGTTGACCTTGTAACCCTTTCTCCCTAGCCCCAACCTAACCCCCTCAGTCTCATTTATCCTGGCTTGTTTCTACAGCACATTTTACCTTCACCGCTATACATAAGTTAAGACTCCTGTCTTGTGAATTTAGTTATAGATTTAATGTGAGGAGGAGTCAAAACAACCACTTTTCATCCTAAGCCACTGGGAGGATGGAGTTGGTAGCATCCAAGATGGACAAAGCTTCAGGTGAGTCAGGTTTTAGAAGCAATAGGAGTTCAGTTTTAAGCACATCGGATGTGGCATGCCTGGACACTGAGAAGTTGGGGGAAAGAGGACGCATCAATAAGGAGGCCAAGAAGAGCCTAAATGGATGAAGAAAGCATAGATCCGAAAGCAGGGGTCCTGGAAGCCAGGTGTAGAAAGTATATCGAAGAGAAGCAGGTCAGCTCTCCCAAATGAGGATGTGAAGGGAGCTGAGCATCACCACAGAATGACTAGTTCAGCATGGACGAGCGGGACAAGGGCGGTGCCAGTGGAGGGGATGGATACAGAGCCTGGTTGCAGAAGGTTTCACAAAGAAAGAAGTGGAGTTGAAGGCTACCGCTGGTACAGATTTCTATCTGAGAGATTTTGTTGCAAAGAAAGTCACTGGGGCAGTGACAGTCAGAAGTGGCAACAGGGCGCTTTGTGCTGTGTCGTTTCTGGAGATGGGGGAGGCCAGCATCTCTGTGTGCTGACTATCATGGTGCGGTAGTGAGTGATCTGTTAAGGGTGGAGTCGTGTGAGGGTTGGAACTAGGGCAGTACTGAAGAGATCAGCTGTGGGCAGGCTGCTGGAGGCCCCTGAGCGGCTCATGCAGTCTAGGTGTGGATGCTGGCAGCTGACTGCTGCTCCATCTTCTCATGCAGTGGGAAGCAAGGAAATCAGTCAAGAGCAGGGATGCAGGAGGAGGTGTTAGAGAGTGTTGCAAATGGGAAGCAATTCTCTAGGAAATGGGCGAGGACTAGACTCCAGAAGTCTATTCTCTGGGGGCGGCGTGAAGGACTGCCTGAAGCTCGTGGGGATGAGTTTGACGTTTCCTCAGCTTTGTGGTTCTGAGTGTGACACCAGCCATGTTCATCTCCACAGGCACAGGAGAGGAGGAGGCAGAGAGCCCATTCTTCAGCAGCTCAAAAGTACCAGATTTATGATAAGATGGGGGATCTTATCATGGTCAGAGGTTGGTTCATGGTCAAGAGCTTGGATTTTATTCTAAGTGCTTTATGAAGCCTCTGAGTGATTTAAGCAGGGAATGGCATAATTCAAATTACATTTTTAAAGGGCAAAAAGTCCTTAACAGAATATTAGCAAATCCAATCTCATGATAAGAAAAGAATCATATATCATCAGTGAAATGTTTTTTATGTATGCGAATAGTTCAGCATGTAAAAACCCCCATCAGGACCATTATGAATTCACGTAAGGTCAGCCTGCCGGTGTGTGTGGAGGGCTGAGCGGGGTGGTGACTGGGAACGAACTGGGAGACTGATTATGGCAGGGCTTGGGTAGAGGAGAGGAAGCCATGGAATAGGATGGAACTGGAAGGTCACCGGCAGGGTAGGGGTAGAATCATCTGGAAGACTCTCAAAGGGAGCAAATGCCACCCTTTGGTTTGTGGCTATAGGCTAGAGTGTGGCAGGACCGTTGCTAAGGATAAGGAGGAAATAGGGGGCGATTTTAATTCTTGAGTGTTCTTCCCATTTGTTCCTCTCCCTCTTGCTTTGGGGATAGGGTTCTTCCATCTCCCACCAGCTTCCTGGGCAACTCCAGCTGCTTTATCTGCCCTTCCCACCTCATTTCTCAGGAGGCCATTGGCTTCCTCAGGCTGAGACTGGAGGAAGAACAATACCAACATATGGCTTTGACCTTCCCAAAGTATCTAGGAGATTGCAGAGTACCGGGTTCTACCCTTTGACAGGCTCTACTCAGCATGGGCATAGTGTCTTCTGGGGTACTGCTTCCTGCCCCAAATGTGTTCCCATTCTGAGGATCCTGTCTGAGACAGTGCATCTCCAGAGATTTCTTTCTCTCCTGCGTTGCTGGCATGTACCCTGTGTTAACTGTTTGCACAACGGTTGTTCCCTAACAATCACAGTCCCCTCAGAGTTGCTGTGGGACACTGAGTGGCCAAGGGGCAGCTACTGCAGCAGAAGATGGTCAATCTGTAAGCAGAAAGCCCTTTGCCCGTGGCAGAGAGGTAGCACGATGGAGTCCCAGTACCGGCACAGGGACTCACTGTGTCCCAGCCCGCCACTGTGGCCTGCGGTTGCAGCCCTTCCACACGGAAATGATCTTTTTTTTTTTGCCTCCTGGAGCGGAGTGGGATTTGCAGAGTGGCTGGCAGGATTGGTGTGGGTACTGCCTGCTCTGGGAGACAGCTGGTTCCATCCGCAGCTTTTCACCCTCAGGGAGGAGGACAGGAACTACAGCAGGGTAGGAACTGCTTCTCAGGCCCTGTCTATCCCCATGGAGCCACAGGCTCTGATGAACACCCCTTCCCTAGGCAGGCAGGGGCCACGGCTCACCAGGCATTCTCCTGACCCTGGATACAGGATAGGGAAAGTCTAAGACAGTGCTCTCTCCTCCCCACGCCTTGTTTCCGAGTCTAGGTCTCAGTATCCCAGGCTGCTCTGAAGCTCACTTGTGTAACTGAGAATGACCTTGAAGGCCTGAGCCTCCCGTCCCCACTTCTCAGCAGCTGAGATTACAGACCTGTTTTCAATGACCCTTTCAGAGGCGGCTTCCTCCCCCGGCTTTACAGAGATGCATTAGTGTCATGAGGGGTAGATGGCAGTCTCTGTGGGCAGATAGACGTGTGTGAGAAACAAGCTTCAGGCTCTCAGAGATGCCTAAGGTGTAGCATTCCTGCCTTCCATTTCCTCTTCTGTACCACGGGCTCCACGTGCTTCCTTTCTAGGGCTGTGAGGGGTAGGGATGATGCCTGTGAAGGGGCTCATGCATAGTAGGCGCTCTGCAGCGTGCATAGTAGACACTCTGCAAAGTGCATAGTAGGTGTAGGCGCTCCACAACGTGCGTAGTAGGCGCTCTGCAATGTGCGTAGTAGGCACTCTGCAATGTGTGTAGTAGGCGCTCTGCAACGTGCATAGTAGACACTCTGCAAAGTGCATAGTAGGTGTAGGCGCTCCACAACATGCATAGTAGGCGCTCTGCAAAGTGCATAGTAGGCGCTCTACGATGTGCGTAGTAGGCGCTCTGCAATGTGCGTAGTAGGCGCTCTGCAATCTGTGTAGTAGACTCTCTACAATGTGCGTAGTAGGCGCTCTGCAACATGCATAGGAGGCACTCTACAATGTGCATAGTAGGCACTCTGCAATGTGTGTAGTAGGCGCTCTGCAACGTGTGTAGTAGGCGCTCTGCAACGTGCATAGTAGGTGCTCTGCAATGTGTATAGTAGGCACTCTGCAATGTGTGTAGTAGATGCTCTGCAATGCGTGTAGTAGGCGGTCTACAATGTGCATAGTAGGCACTCTGCAACATACATAGTAGGCGCTTTGCAACGTGTGTAGTAGGTGCTCTGCAATGTGCGTAGTAGGCGCTCTGCAATGTGCGTAGTAGGCGCTCTGCAATGTGCATAGTAGGCTCTCTGCAATGTGCATAGGCGCTCTGCAATGTGCATAGTAGGTGCTCTGCAATGTGCATAGTAGGCGCTCTGCAATATGTGTAGTAGGCGGTCTACAATGAGGATTGTTACTCTTGTTAATAGTCCAGAAGTTATTTTTTCTTTCTTCCCTTCTTTTTTTTCTTCAATATTTTGAGACAGGGTCTCATATAGTCTCATTTAAGGTTTCCTTAACTCTTAATCCTCCTGCCTCAGCCTCCCATGTACTGGGATTCTACATGTACACCTCCATGTCAGGCTAGAGCTTGCTTTCCCTTGGACACGTCAGCTTACTACTGCGACACACTCTGGGATCCGTGATGTCAGGAAGAGCTGCCTGGACTAGAGGGCAGGGTGTGGGTCCTACTGCCCTGCTCATGATGACCAGTACCTGAACATACCTGGCTGACACTTGGTAGGTAATTTAATTCTTGTCTATGGGACATGGGAGTGAGAGAAGCCTCATTGGTAGGAGACCAGGAAGGAAAGTTTATTGGGGAGTGAGCAGCCAAGGCAGGAGGAAGCTGGACAGACAGAGACAGTCCATGCTCACCTACGCAGGTCAGAGGTTACCTAAGAAAAATACTTCTAAGAGTGGAGAGCCAGGGTGCAGAGAAGCGGGGTAGCCCCCAGGCTTCCCCTGCAGATGGGAGGATGGGGACCTTGATCCCTACCTGTGTGTGAAACCAAGTGTGGTGGCATCTTCTGCTTCTAGAATGTGAACGTTCCTTCCTGCACTGTCCTCCCCAGGGCTTTGCCCTCCTGTGGGAAGCTCTAGCAAGGATCCCCCTGGGGGCTGGCAGCTCTGTGAATTGTGTCTGAGCCAGAAATGACTCACTGTGTTTGGAGACTCACCGTGTTCAGCAGGCACCTGCCAGCAGTGCCCTGTCCTCTTGAGGACACACAAGCAGCCACCCCCACATGACGGGCTGTGATGGAGAGCTCCCTGGTGACACCATGCAGATGGCTTCCAGAGCAGCTGCGTGGGTCCCAAGGGCTGATGACTGTCTAGGATGGAGGGGTGTGAAGGCATGAAACCCCTCCATCACCTTTACCTGCTACGTAAACCGGAGAATGATAGTCTAACTATCCAGATCGTTGGCTTAAGTCCACTTATGCATTTCTGGGTTCACTCTGCACCTCAGTTCCTTATTCTCCAGGGTCCAGCAAGAGTCCATTTGGGCCTTCCCTTCTTCCCGCTTCTCCCTATTGTGGGGACATCATTTACTTATCAAGTCATCAAGTGTCTTCTGACATCATTAGTCCTCAAGGGCACAGACTAGTGGTCTAGTGAGGATGCTGGCAGGTGCCAGCTGGCACCCTGCCAGGAGGCCCGAGTGGCTTGGACCACACCAGCACAGGCCCGGCCACTCCCCGGCTCTCTTACCTGTGCCCTGGCTGACCGTCCTTGCCCCTCAGCCAGCAAATTTTTATTTTACTTTTTAAAGATTTGTTTTATTTTAATCTATATTAGCATGCTAGACTATTTTCTCTATGTTTGCTGCATGTATGCCTGTGTACCATGTGTGCGCCTGGCAACCACCGAGGCCAGAGAAGGGCATTGGTTCCCCCGAAACCAGAGTTACAGAGGCTGTGAGCCACCGCGTGGATGCTGAGAATCAAACTGGAGCCCTCGCTCCATCCCCAAGTTTTGTATTGTCTCCTTCTTACATTGATAGAACTTTTAAGAAATTATTGATTAAACTGAATTATGTAAGGCATTTTCACGCAAGTGCGTCACGTGCCTTGAGCACCTTCCTCCATTCCGCACTTCCGTCCGTCCCTTCCTCCCTTCCCCTCCCCCACTCACTCTCTTTATTCTCCTATACATTTTGAGGCTATTTTCATGTCATCTGTACATATATGATTTTATGTCTATGAAATCCAAGAAGTACTAATGAGAGAAAACACGTGGTTTGTTTTTCTGGGGCTGACTTCATTTGCTAAACATGATTATTTCCAGTTGTGCTCGTTTTCCTGAGAATGGTGTAACTTCGTTCTTCTTCATGGCTGAAAAAAAAATGCATGTGTCATGTCTTGCTATGTCTTTCTATTAACTCCTGCACTGGTCCCATGACTTAACAGTTGTGAACCGCAGGAAAGAAACTGCTGGAAATGGCTGGCCATCAAAGAAATGCACGTTAGGAATCCATGGAGAGCCCAGCCCCTCTCAGGCTGCATGACACTGGCTGGAAGAAGGCAATTACAACAAACGGGAACGCTTCTGCTCTGTTCCTGGGTAGATGAGCTACTTATATTTCCATAGTGGGTTTATCAGCCACTATGGAAATCAGCATGGAGGTTTCTTTAAAAACTAAAAATAGAGCTATAATACAACCCAGCTATACCACTCCTGGGTTATTTACCCAAAGGACTCCAGTCCAGTGTCACAGAGATATTTGCATATCCATGTTTATTGCAGAACAAGTCACAAGAGCCAATCATTTCCTATCCAGACTGGAGTTGAGGGAATAAAGGAAGGGAAGGGGGTTTGATCTCACGATCACCGACAACTTACGCATTTGCATGTATGAACATCTTACACCTACCCCACCTTTTTATTTTTTTTATTTTATTATTTTTTTACATTTTGGGGGGGTAAAGTGGGTCATGCCATGGCATGCCTGTGAAGATCAGAGGAGAATGTGAGGGATTTGGTTCTCTCCTTCCACCATGTGGGTTCCAGGATTAAACTCATCAACTTTGGCGGCTGGCATCTATATCCACTCTGTTTTCTCTCTGGTTCCTTCCTACCCATTCCTGGACTCCAGGCATTGCTTAGATGGCACCTCTCCACGAAGCTCCCTTTCTTCTGTTTCTGTGTTCCCAAGCTCTCCGTGCTCCCCCTCCTTCACACAGCCGCTCTGAGATGGACTGGCCTGAGAGTCATTGGTGGTGTGTGAGGGGGTGGCAAGCCCATTCATCTATATGCACAGCACACAGCTTAGTGCCTGCCTGTTTTTTGTTTGTTTGTTTGTTTGTTTTTTCCAATGACTCACCGAATGCATGGCACCCGGGAGATTCCCGAGACCTAGGATGGCCAGATCTTGTGTCAAACACCTCACATGGGTTGTTTTGTTTAGAGCTTGTGTAGAGAGTGTTTTATCCAGATAGCATTGCGTGTCCCCATTTTTCCATGTGGAAGCTGAGGCTCCTCAGTTCAGCAAAGCTAAGGCCCACAGCTGCTCCTGGAAGAATAAATGGACAAGTGAAAAGCCTTGAACTGAGCCTTGACTTCAACACTTACTCGTGGGTGCTCTTGGGTAAATCAGCCCTTCTTTGGGTGTCAGTGCCCATGTTTACAGAATGGGCATCATTCCCACCCCTATGGCAAAGAGCCTAGGGACTGGAAGGAAGAATGGCTTTATTGTTCAGCGGTGAGCTGGCTCTGGTGTGGAGGGGGTTGGTGTTTCGATTCCCCTGGCTGATCTCTGGCTGATCCTGGCCTGCATGGCTTGATGGTCTGGTAGTGAGGGACTGGATGAGGTCAATGCCTGGCTGGGGAACGTAGGGGAGGGGTGGCCGGAAGTGCTTGGTAGACTGCTGCCGCCAGGAGCACCTCTCTCTAGGGTGTTGTGTCCTGCGCTGTGCTCCCTGCGGTGTGCGCCCTGCTGGAGTTGTGGACAGCTCCAGGCTCTGACTCCATCTCAACCAGCAGGCAGGCTGGACACTCCCACTAGCTCCCCTGACTAAGACCCAACGGTAGGTAGGAGATAGAGGCTCACTTGGGTGGAAGGCTGGCACTGAGCCTTAACCCCTGAAGGACCTCACAGCTCTCGGCCTCTGTACAAGGTGTAAGTGTGAGTCCACACACGCAGGGAGCAGACTCTATTACCATGTGACTGGGGTATGACCCTAATCCACAGTCGTGACTTGAAGAGAAGAGTGTTCAAGGGACGCACCAGGGACAGTTAAGAACAGGAACACCCCTGTTAGCTGGAGAGAGACCAGGAATGGGTGGTTTCCCCAATACGCCTGACACATAGGAAGCTGTGGGTCTGGATCCAGGAGGCATGAACTCTGGGCCTAGGCTGCCATTTGCCCACATGGACCTCACTCTTCTGGACCTACATCCTTTGCAACAAATAGGACTTACTGAGCCTGAATCCTTCCTGACTCTTCAGGACTGCAGCAGCAAGGACCTGTGCCTGGGGGTATAGGGTCTGTGGAGTAATAGAGTACATTTGAGTGACAGGAAGCACAGGCTTTGCACCAGCTGGCTAAGCTGGTCTCCTGGTCTGCCGCTACGTGACCGTTTCTCACAGCCTCACTTTCCATGTCTGTCAACTGGAAATGATACATACTTCATGGAACTGTGGGGAGGAACATACATGAAAACAGCTGTGTGATCTGACACCATCCTACCTCCTGCTGTTTGGTGACAGAGAGGAGGCTGGGTGGATGGGGCATGCGTGTGTGCCCTTGTGCGTGCATGCGTGTGTGTGTGTGTGTGTGTGTGTGTGCTCTATGTGTGTGTGTATGTGTGTGTGTCCGCGCGCGCGGTGTGTATGGACAGTGTGGCTGGAGGAGTTCCTTTACAAGCATGTCAACACCTTGAATTGACAATCTGGTCTTGGGGAAGTGGTTGTGGCAGGGCCAGGAGGCACAACAAGCCCTGGACACAGATGAGGATGTGTTCTGCCACTGTTCTGAGGGCAGTACCAGGGGCTCTTGCCCTGAAACTTCAGCGGTCACATACCTCCCTTAAGTAATTGTTTCCTTCAGGCAGATTGCTGCTTCAAGCCACTGAGGAGCTCTGGGTCTATCTGGCACAGGAAGGAAGACTTAGAGTCTAGCGGGGCGGGGCACTTATGTGTTGATTATTTTCTCAATGCCAGGGTCAGTTCTGTGGTTTCTTTGCTAGCTTGTTTGATTCCACTCAGTCCTTCAAAGCTAATATTGTCATTTTTTTTTTTTTACAAAGGGATATAAGGCAACTTGAAAATTGTTAGCTATCTTGCAAGTAGCAAACTGGGATTTGATCTTATCTGTGATAGGCTACTATCCTCAGGGGTTTTCAGACGCTGGGGAACCATAACCCCATCCTTGAGGGCTTTCAGGCGGAGAAGGCAAAGGAGTACAGGATCTGCTAGATAGCAAAAGAAATCAGCCTTGCTGCAAACGCTGAAATTCCGAGCTGGAGGCTGCTGCTGGACATGTGTGTGCACGGGCAGGGTCTGCCCAGCTGCCTGGTTTCTTTCAGGCCAGCAGATTTCAGCCTGTGGGTAGCGACCCTTTGGGGTGGAATGACCCTTTCACAGGGGTCACCTAGGACCATCAGAAAACACAGATATTTACTTTACGATTCATAACAGTAGCAAAATTGCAGTTATGAAGTAGCAATGAAGATAATTTTATGGTTTGGGCTTACCACATCATGAGGAACTGTATTAAAGGATCACAGCATTAGGAAAATTGAGAACCACTGCTTTAGACCCTGGGTGCTTTCTCTACAACCTTAGAGCCTGAATGGACTAATTTGCATGTCTCCTTCAAGTCACAAGTACAGGGATGCTAAATCAGGAGGTGTTGCTAGCACTATGCAGCCGAAGCAATCCCATGAGGTCCCTGGGGGTGGAGAAGGGTGCTGGTGAGCTGGAGAGGCAGCCCAGCAGGATCTGGGTGTGTTCTGGGCTTGGATGTTGTGGGGACCCAGGGACACGCTCTTTCCATCAGTCCCTAAGGAGAAGCAGGACTTTGCCTAAGCTCCCGTAAGAAGCAACTAAGTCCTAGCCTTGGACCTTCCACATCTTTCTGAGCCTCAGTTATTCTGCCTGTAAGATGGTAACACTCCAGTAACCCCAGATACTCAGGAGGCTGAGAAAGATCGATTGCAAACTCAAAGCCTGCCTGGGCTATAGAGTTAAGTTCAAGACCAGCTTGGGCAATTTAGTAAGATTCTGTTGTCTTCCCCCATTCCCTCCAAAAAAAGTTGAGGGTATAACTCAGTGATAGGGTCCTTGCCTAGCATGTGAAACCCCAAATTTAGTCTCTAATGAAAAAAAAAAAAAAAAGGAAAACGAAACAAAAGGTAGTAACAGAACAGCTCTGCCCATCCTGCAAGCTGACTTGGGCATCCATGCACTGTGGTACCGAGGCAGTCCTTGCTTCTTCTTTTCTGTGCCCTGGTTCCCCGTCTTTTCTTCCTTATGTGCAGCCATGTTTTTCCATTGGGAGAAACAGTCCCCACAGGCTGACCCCCGTGTGCTGTGTAGCAGAGGATGACCTTGAACTCCCGATCTTTTCCAAGGCTGCGAGTGTAGGTGTGCACCACACCTGGCTCTGCACATCCTGCAGGGCTCTACTGGGTGCCTATTTCCTGCGTGATCCAAAAGAGTACCTTGCTTTTTCTGACCTTCCTTCCTTACCTCCTTCCCAGACTGGAGTGGGGAGAGCTACTTCTGTGTCAGATATTGGGCCGAGTGCCATTGGGCCTTGTTAAGCTAAGCCAGGTCAGGGACCAGCGGTCTTGGCACTTTCTCGGAGCTTATTGGAAACACAGGACCCAGTTGCACCCCAGGCTTGCTGATTCATAATGTGATTTTAAAAGCCCCAGGTGATTCATATCCACTGCCCAGCTTGGAGAGCTCAGACTATCTGGACAATGGGGAATGCAAGAACAGAGTCCTGCCCTCATAGCCCTCCAGCCTCCTGGGAATGTCAGCCTGTGAAACACAACGGGAAGTTTCGAAAGCAGAGATTTGCTCACCACAGAAGGAGTTCATATACTGAAGCATTACTGTATACCCCATAAACGTGCACAATAATTATTTGTTGATAAAAATAAATAATATTTAGAATAATCTTAAAGCAAAGTAAAAACGAATAAAAAACCAGCCAGGTGGTGGTGGCGCACACCTTTAATTCCAGCACTTGGGAGGCAGAGGCAGGCGGATCTTTGTGAGTTTGAGGCCAGCCTGGTCTACAAGAGCTAGTTCCAGGACAGGCTCCAAAGCTACAGAGAAACCCTGTCTTGAAAAACCAACACACACACACACACACACACACACACACACACACACACACACACCAAAGCAAAACAAAAAAAAACACAGCAGCAACATCAAAAACTATATTTTGGTTTCAGAGGTGCCTGATTTGAGCTGCAGTTCCAGTTCCAGCCAGTAGGCACATGACCTTGGGCAGGGCGTCTGGGCTGCTCAAAAGAGATGGGTCCTGCCTCCTGGTGCAGCCTGGAAAGAGCAGCGCTTGTTGCATACTTCAGTGCCAGTGGCAACTGCAGCCACCGGGATGCAGGAGACCAAGATTCTAAGAAGTGATGTCATCCATTAAGATGCTGACATAGCGGGTGTGACTGCACCCCAGGCCCTCTGTCCCTGTTAAAAGCCCATGGCAGAGTCCTGATGCTTTGACCTGTTAGAGACAGTGAGTGACAGCTACAGAATTCTGGTCCGTGAGGCCGGGAGACTATGGAGAGGTCGCCCATGTTCTGTGAGACTTGGGAGCTGGGGGCTTTTGAACGGGCACTGCCTGGGAAAGGAAGCCCCCCCACATGTGCCTGCTGCCACTGCTCTGACACCACCCCATCTGTCTGTCCAGAGGCTGGAATGCTGTCCTGCCAGACTCTTGCCTCGTGAGTTCCCCAAGGCCTCTTACTGCTGGCTCTCAGTGTTTTCTTTTTCCAGCTCTGAGCAAGGCATTTCGAAATTTTCGTGAATGGTGGATGGAAAAGGAAAGGCTTTGATCTAATAAGCCCCTCCCCCCACACCTCGTACCCAAGATTCCCTCACCCAGGGTCAGGCAGACTCCTGTGATTCATGAGGCTGCGCAGAAGTGGAAGCAACAACTGAAAGTGTATTTATTGATCAACCCCCCAGAGAAGCTGCCTGGCCAGGCTTTTGCTCTGGTTCCCGGCCAGCTGCTCTGTGCAGCTCTGTCCCCTGGATGCAAATGAGAGGACACCCTGAAGGGCGGGCCAGAAGACTGTTCACCTTTTCTCTTCAGGCCTGGCAGTGACGAGAGGGTCTGGTCTTGCAGAAGGAGGACCTGTGGTTAGACTCTTCATGGAACCAGCTAACTTAGTGGAGCGAGGGAGGGAGGCCCTTCAAATGGAAATCAGGAGAAATCTAGAGAGGGGACCGTCTGGTATGGAAGCTGGGCACAGCACGCCTCTGCGTGCCAAGAAGGAAGTTGATCCTGAGAAAGGAGGAGAAGTCTCAGGCTGGCTTTTTCTTACTGCCCCCTCCCCTTCAGTCACATGTAAAGTGATTATTGATTTTGTTGGCTTAATATATGCCATATTTTTGAAGTCATTGTATGTGTCTCCTCTTTCTGCCTCCCCCTTTTTTAAAGCACCTTATATTTATTCTTTGACAATTTTACACATGTATAAATGCGTCTTGATCATATCCACCCCAATTTCCCCCTCCCATTCCCCTGGACACTTGTTCCAGCACATGCCCAGCATGCTTCCTCTCACCTTCATGTCTTCTCCCACTTTGACTTTGTAGCCCCAAGTCCATCAGTGCTGCCTGCTGGGATGCTGGCCGACCTCGCTGGCTTGACCTTGCGCAGGCAACCGTAGCTCCATGAGCGCAGCGGCTGGGTCGTGCCCAGACAGCGTCTCTCAGCACACCCTTCACCACTGGCTCTTAACCTCCTTCCTGCCCCCTCTTCCACATGTCTCCTGAGCCTTAGGGTTTTGATGTCCCATTTAGTACTAAGCATTCAGCAATAGACACTTTTTCTCAGCCCTTCAGCCAATAATGAGTCTCTAAATTAATTGCCGCTGCAGAGAAAGGCTTCCCTGGTCAAGGTTGACAGTTACACTAACTTAGGGATATAGATACAACTATTTAGAAGGTAGTTTGACAACACACTTATTATCAACAAAACCACAACAGTGGGATTCTCCCGAGGGCCCATGGACCTCCTGAGCCGTGGACTTTTGAACTAGGTTAACAGTGGCACCTCTTTTACTTTAACTGAGCATTTTTAAAAACCGTTCCATTTTCTGGGATTTCTGGGTGCAGGTTCCATGGTCTAGGGAGTGGCCACTGAACAGACTTTGTCTCTATCATTGGGCACTTGGCATTTTTGATTGTCTCGTGGGAAGGAGCAGGGAGTTAACTTCTACTAGACCCAAGGCTCTGCTGGCCCACTTGCCTCTGTTTGTACTTGGGAAGGAGGCCTTTGCCTGGGGGCCTTCACCTTCTATGGTGTCTGTGTACCTGGACCTCCCTTCACCTGGAGCACAGGCAGCAGGGTAAAGAGCTCAGGGCAGCAGCTCTTGCTGGTGGCTCCTGACTAGAAAAGGCTGATTTCTGAAAGCTTGGCTAACTGGGCTGCGTGCCTACAAAGAAAGCTTCAGGGAAACACATTGTAGGGACAGAGGGGGTGGGGGGAAAATGTCTAGGTGCTGGGGTTCCTACTGCTGACATTCTGGGTTCTAGCCTCTAAACTAGGATGCAAGAGAGGGGAAATCTAGAGGCTACAGAATACTCTGAGTCTCCTTCCAGGCTCCAGGAGTCACATCTTCTGACACAGCGGGTGGGACTGAGTTCAACTCTGGAGGTTCTTTCTTTGGGTTGTTTTCCCAGGTGGAGAGATTGCCCTGTCTCACTTCCACAGCCTTCCATCTGTCAGATCTTTTCCAGAAACCAGAGTTGGATTCTGAGAGCTTTAGGGAGTAGCTGCCTCCTCTGAGCAGAGTGTCCCTAACTCCCTGGCTGTGAAAGGTCTGTGAGGGCCTCAACTCTCGTGACTCTAGGCTCATTGGTGTTGCCTCCCTGGTCTTAACCTTGACCTTTGGGATGGTCTAGAGTCTTCAAAGCTATCTCCATCAGGAACGGTTACAGTCCCATGGTAGAAACAGGCCAAATGTTACTCTGATGGGAGTTGGGAAAAGGGGCCCGGCTCACCTACATTGGCCTCCCCCACCTTCAGTCTGCACTCTGGGTACTGCCGAAGAGAACTTTCCAGAGGACTCAGCTCCAGGATCTGGGGTGGTGGTGGGGTGTCTAATGTCGGGCTAAGCAAACTCCCAAGCCCCTCCCACTCTCCTTACTGCTCAGATCGAGCAGGAGCACATCGATTTCCCAGCTTTGGGAGGAGGGCTGAGAGAACGGGCCGTGGAACAGAAACGGAAGCCCCATGCTCATCCTTCTGAAGCTGAACAGTGTCTCTTTGTTCATCTCTGCCCCTGCACCCTGTTTTGTATCTCTGCAGAAGCTGACTGTGTTTCCCACAGATTTAGAGGGGAGCTTCTTCATCATGCAGGGCCTGATAACACTGTAGCCAGAGCTGCTGGCTGATAAACTCAACAGGCCCCACCTCCTCACCTTCTGAAGTTTAGAGAACCGGTACTTCTCAAGGCCACAAGCTGTTAACGGGGAGAAGCGACATCTTGGGCTTGGATTTCGTACACGCTTCCATTTCTTCCCCCAGCAGACACCTTTTCTCTCCTTTCTGTGTAGTCCTCCTTCTGTAGGACAATTTGAAGCAGGGAAAACCCTGGGGGAGGGACAGCCTCTGGGGAGCATTCAGAACATGTTAACCGGGGGAAAGTGTATTTCAGAGTGCCTTGACCCTGCTGCTTGTGTTGTGGTTGGCCCTCCTGGTGGAGAGGCTGACACATTCCAGAAGGGAGCTGTGATCTACCAGAATTTTGGTCACATATCACTCATTCCTTGTTCTCCAGATGAGTACACAAATGTCTCAGATGGGAGGGTCTCACCCAAGCCCTGTTCACTTGTGGCAGAGCCTGGGCCGCTGCTGGGATCTCGGGACCTTGCCACCGGTTAACTATTCCAAGGAGTTTATAGCCTGCCTTTGGGGTTTTTCACAGCAGCAGTGTGCGAACCCCTACTTTTCTAGTCTGAGCAACTTGCATCTTGCCAGCCCCATCCAGTTCCACCCGTCCTGTGCACTAGCCTGGTTGGAAAGCCCTTGCTGCCCCTTTAAGTGGCCAGTCTACAGAGCTGGAAAGAGCTGTACAAAGTCTCCCCCCACCTGCTTCCTCCCCAAGAAACACTTGACTACAGACCTCTCCTTAGCTTTGGAGAAGGAATTGTGCCCCTTTTACCAGCTCAGTCCTGGCAGCAAGGACAGTCCTGCCAGGAAGCTACACACAGGCCATTACGTCTGTGCACATACCCCATCCCACTAGAGGAGGCAGCTACCCACAGCAGGTGAAGCCATCGTGGTTGGTCTTTTCTTCAGTCTGACTTTACCCCAAGGGCTGAAGAGACCAAGCTAAGAGCAGCACCGGCTGGCAGTGCTAAGTCTTGCATCCAGTTCTCTGAGCATACCTCCTTCTCAAGGAATACCTCTCATTGGGATGTGAGCACTGGATATGGCCTTCAGAGAGAGGAGAAGGTGGCTGCATCTCATGGTCACCCAGGCGGTTTTAAGGATCATCAGCTGGACTTCCCATTTTCAAGGGAATATCCTGTTACACCTCTGACCAGAGAGAAAGGAAAGGGTGCCAGAGGCAATTTTACTTTGGGATTCTACCTTCCCCAAAATTTGAGACCCTCTCTCCACACCTCATTCCTGCAGCCTGCTGTGGGTCAGAGCCACTGGGCACACCCTAGCCTTTGTAGGGATGACAGCACATCCAGAGAGATGCTCACTTCATCTTAAAGTGTGTGGGTTAGTGGCAGACTGGGAAGCAGGAATCCGTGTGATGCAGGAATCGGGAATTCGCCGCACAGGGGCACAGGGTCTTCTGTCTTGAGCACTGCAGCACGCATGGCTCTTCTCTGATCACTGAGGACTGGGCCTCCCTCATCAGACCCACAGTTCCTTTTGCACCACGACTGTGCCATTTCCTTCATCCTCTGCACCCAGAGAGGGGCTCGGAATCTGAGGGAGAAAAGGGACGGTAGCTCAGAATAGAGGCAGTTTCTGACTCACACATGGGACTTAATTGTCTTCCCCACCAGGCTGTGGACTTGTTTGTCCTCAGCAAGTGACCAGGAGCTATTTGCAAGGTCCATTAGGCTAATGACCTAATCAGCTTATCCAGCTCCTTTCTTTCCGGAAGTTTGGAGATCCCCCTGCCTCTGAACTGCCCTGAGATTGGCCTTGGGGTTCTAGTTCGCCTCTCTTTTAGGGGTTAGTTGATACTCATGTTTGGGTGGTGGTGATGTCACAGGGATCAAGAAAGCAGGATTCCTAAGCCCCCAACACCTGGCTCTCTCCCTGGGCCCCTGAGCCAGACTCCTCTGGGAAATGTTACTATTAAATATTTGGCCCCTGGAGTGTGCTGCGTGCCTTTGATTGTATCCGGTTTCCTGTTCTCCTTTGGGAGGAAGAATTTCTCTGCAGGAAGTAGTTTAATATGTCTGAAAGCCTTACTTCCCCCGTCTTGAAATCCAAGTTTCCAGTTTCAAGTGCCTGAGATTGTTCTTAAGAGGAGAGGCAGGAAGAAGGGGACCAGAGCTGTGAAATACGGCCCCATCTCCGCCAAGACTGTGGAAGGAAAGATGGAGAACATCCCAGGGAGGACTTCCCTGATGGTGGGGACTGCATGGGTGCAGAAAGGCTTAAGATCACCCCACCCAACCCTCCGTCCGGTTCTAACGCCCAGTGCTGCCTGGCTGAGGAGCAGGAGATTGGAGAAATAGGTGTTCTGGCCCGAGGACACTGCCTCATTCTCAACAGCTACCAGGGACGCCAACAAACTACACTCAACCCTTTCCAGTCCCGCTAGGCAGCAGCTTTCTCTCTCTTCTGATTCAGCGCCTACCTGAGAGTCTGGCTCGCTCACTCACAGCCAACGCCCACCTCTTGCAGCCACGACACAGCTCAGTTCTTCCCCTCCTAAACTCCGGGGTTGAACCAGGCATTATCTCAGGTGTTCCCAGCACCAGGAATTGCTTACAAAATAATACAGTAGCTGAGACACCAACCAGATGGCGCAGTACCCCAGGGATTAGCAGTGACTGGAAGAGACCCCTAGGCTGGAGGCTAAAGGGAAGCTAGGCTGTGGTGGGCCTGTACGGCAGGGGGAGGCGGGGAGAGGCAGGGATGAAACCGCAGCCTGAGGTCCCTAGGCTAGGATGAACAAAGAGCCCGACTCCCTGCTCCCTCCTGGGCTCTCTAGCGTGCCAGTGTTTCTGAGACCCAGCTTGCCCAGCACCAGGGGTCAGCCACTCTGTAGAGCAGGGCAAAGCCAGGAGGGAAAGCCCAGGACAGCTGAAGGACCAGTGTGTGCAAGATTCCTGAGGTGACAGCAAGATTCCTCTAGCCTTCCTGCCTGGCCGTTCTCAGCCATTCAAAGAGAATTCTCCACAGCCCTGGGCTCCCTCCTTTCCGTCTCTTCTCCCTGTCGCCATCTTTGCCTACCTAGGTCTCATGCTGGGCTCTTCATCTGATGGCATTGTGAGCTTTTCTTGCCCAGAGGGTACTTATTGTTCATGTTCTCAGAGTCAGCCTAAAATTTATTCCTAAAGGCGTCCAGACAGAACCCTCTGATGCCGTGGCTGGGGGAGGCCACCTGCTGCTCAGACAGCTTCTAAGGGGAAGTGATCTCATCCATGAAAGAGAACATTCACAAGGCAAAGGACCCATGAGGAGCTGGCCACTGGAGGACTCCTGCTGGGTCTTAGCAGGTCGCTGCTGCACTGGACCGCAGACGGGAGGACCCAGGGACTGCTGGTCTCTGCGCAGGGCAGTGCTGGACTCCAAGCTGTCTGGATGTGTTGGTGACTGACTGGTAGCACCTGCTTATCCCTCTTCCCAGAGGCCCTTGTAACTCTGACATTATGTCATTGGACCCAAGTAGGAGGTCAGTGATTGTCTGACTGGGCCCCAGGTCCCTGGACTTTCAGTGCAGCAGGGAACAAACCAGGGCATGTAGCTCCATGGTCCCTCTCTGGTCTGCCTTTCCAGCTGACTTTCTTATTTCTTGTTTGTTTGTTGTTTTTTTTTTTTCCTAGAAAGGGTCTCACTATGTATTTCTTGCTACTCTGGAACTTGCTATGTAGACCAGGCTGCCCTCAAACACACAGAGCCTGCCTCTGCCTCCTGAGATCTGGGATTAAAGGTGTGTGCTGCTACGCCGGGCTTCCCATTGCTTTTCTAGCCGAGCACATGACATTGTGTCCTCATTTCTGGCTCCCTAGGTTGTGTCACAAGGTGGCTTCTCAGTCAGTCATTCTGAATTAAATGATGCGTGGATTCACCAGTTCATTTCCCCATGGACTTATTTGTTCATTCAATGCATGGTTACTGAGCTCTGTTCTAGGTGCTGGGGGTGTAGTGTGAAATGTCTCATTGCATGGTTACTGAGCGCTGTTCTAGATACTGGAGGTGCAGTGTGAACATGTCTCATTGCATGGTTACTGAGCGCTGTTCTAGGTGCTGGGGGTGTGGTGTGAGCTTGCTAGGGAAGGCTCTATCCTAAAGGACTCTTTCATAGTACTAGAGAAAAACACATATACTACCAATGCCAAGATAGAGCAAAAAGTGATATCTCTGTCCAGAAAATTAAATATGGCAAGAGCTTCCAGGGTGACGGGGACTATTTCTGTTTCAGGATGAGTCTGGAATACATTCTGAGGATGTGACATCTGAACTGAGATCTAAATAGGGTGAAAGAGAACCTCCCAGACCTCCTAGATGAGCAGGGAGTACAAAAGCCCTGGAGTGATGGGGTGCTCCAGATACGCAAACAATGATTGTTGCCTGTGGTGGGGTTGAGTTCTCAGGTGAGCAGTGTGAGGGTCAATGCAAGGTAAGAGAGGGTAGGCATGCTTGAGGGATGGTGGCCCCGTTGCTCATCTTGAACAGGATAAAATTCAGAGTCATCTTGATTCTTTCTTCCACCCAGACTTTCACTGTTAGCAGTAGGGTCTTGTCTTCCCTCTTCCTAAAGACATTCCAGAGCCGTACCCTTTGTCCCAGTTCCGCTGTGTCTGCAGACACATTCAGACTTGTCACCTGCCTGTGTGGCTGAACTACCTGCGTCGGCTCCTGTGGTCCCCGCCACTACACACTTTCACTCAGCACTGTGCATTAGCTCCTAAAACCAGAAATGGATGGTCACTCCTTTGTAGAACAGCTTCCTTGCACTTGAAATAACCCTGAGAACCTTTTCTGTGGCCTTAGGTGATAGTCACTGGCCAGATCTCTGCTGAACTAGCCAGCCCCTCCTCTCCCGTGGCTCAGCTATGCAGTATTTTCTCTGTTCCTTCGGTTGTCCTGGCCTCTATGCTCACAGTGCCTTTTGTCTGGGAGGTACAGGCCCAGATCTTTGCCTGGCTAGCTTGCTAGTGGTCAGTTAGCTTTCAGCTCAGGTCTTGTCTCAGTCAGGGACTCTGCCTGCCCAGCCCCAGCTCTCAGGTCTCCTTTCTGGGCTCCTGGGTTCTGTGCTACAAACTTCCTTAGCTTCTGTCTCCAAGAGTGTCCCTTTGACATAGCACAGGCTTTAGATATAGACACATCTCAGACTTAGAAATTCCATCTCTGCTTCTCCCAGGCTGAGAGGCCTTGGATGTGTGTCCTAGTCTTGGTGAGTCTCAGTGACTACAGTCATCGAATGGGGATGATAATAGTCCTTAGGGCCCAGAGGAGAGTGTTGGAATCCTGTCAGCAAAGCCCATGTCCTGCACTTAGAAGACAACAGTGGATGTTAGCTCTCAGCAGCAATGGAGCTATTATTATCCTCCAGCTACCTGTTTTTTTTGGGCACCCCTCTCTCAGCTTCCTCTCCTGTGGCAGCCCTGATGACTGTCCAGGGAAGGAGCATGGCTTCCTATATTTGGACACAGATGTGTAACCCACTCTACCTCATACTGAGAGGTGAACAGCAGCCTTCTACTTCTTTCCTGAGTCCTCCCTTCATCCCAGAGTTGTTACCACCCCATTACTCCAGGATTCCAGTATTTTCATGATATTGTCATTGAAAAGGAGATGCCCACTAACACGCTATACTGTTAGTGACTTTTAAAGATACCGTGCTGAGTACCCGTGAGATGGCTCTTGATGCCAAGCCCAATGATCAGAGTTCAATTCTCAGAACCTGCATGGTGGAAGAAGAGAACCATGGTATACGTGTACCTGTACTCGCGCATGCATGGACACACACGCATGCACACACACATACACAGACATACACACACAAACACCACAAGTGTACGTGTATGCACACACACACACACACACACACACACACACACACACATGTGCATGTGCATCAAGACAAAATACCAGAGGAACTGTTCAAAAGTAATGAGAATCTCTGCATAGTAAGGGAGACCCTTGAGGTGGTAGGCTTACCCTTGTTTCTCTGGTTCCTTGAGTTGCATTTGGGAGGGGTAGTGAAGCAGGATCTCATTACATAGCCTAGGCTAGCCACGAACTCATGATCCTCCTGCCTCTATTTCCAAGGGTCAGAGGGATAGGTGTGAGTTGCCATGCCTAGCTCAAAGCCTTCTGATAAATCTTGTTTCAAAAAAAATTTCGAGACAGGGTCTCATGTAGATAGTTTTGCTCGTGCTTATTATGTAGCTGAGAATGACCTTGAACTTCTTATCTTTCTGCATCTGCTTTCTGGCCCCAAGTGTTGAGAACATAGGCAAGGGCTACCATGCCTGTCTCCCTCGTTAACTCCTTAAGGGGCTGTTGCTCTGTTGTTTCTACCTTCTGCCTGGGACTGAGAACTTCCCAATGTAGCCCCTGGAGGTGGTTGAGGACTTAGGTCTGGATTTAAGAGAGACTTCCTCAAGAACAGGAGACGTTTTCCATGGCCCCACCCCATGCATCAACTTCCTATTCTCAGGCACAGGGAGAGATTGGTGTCTCCCCTGGCCCCAGAGAGCTGCCCCACCTCAGCCAAGGTCTTGGGTCTAGTTTTTCCTACTAAGGAAAAAATAGCAAGGAAAACAGATGAGAACTGATACCCCAGCCTGCAGGGTCGGCTGGGACCTGGTGCTGGAGGAGCTCCAGGAAAGCTTTAACCCCCCGGGACCCTCGGGCAGTCAGGAAGGGGAGGGGGAGACGGCCCCTTTCTAGCTGCCCCTCTCTTCCATCTTGGATGGTGTCTATCTCTTCTGTCATCAGGGTTCATGTGCGGGCTTGGGATAGACCCCATTCTCAGCACTTGGGATCACCTGGTTCACCTCCGTCTTTGGGTGATGCCCTTCCTGAACAGGTCCAGTTTTATCCATGCTAAAGCAAAGGATATTTGGAATCTGCCACTATCTGCATCTAAATGACCCAGGTAGTCTGGGTCCTGAAGGAGGTTTGGGCTTAGAAATAGGAGATCTGGGCAGTAGACATTTGAATCCATATAACTGCCATTCTGTTACATGCTGCACGCCCACACAGTGTGGTTCTGAAGTTCCCCTGAGGCCTGGCTGTGAAATGGTTTCACAAACTATAAAAAAAGATATAAAGGAAAGATTTGATGCACAGCGATATGGAACAGAAGCCTTGACCCACCCTTCCCGCACCCCTTTTGTTCTGGAGGGGGCTCATTTTAGTCTACCAACCTCCCACCAGATGAAGGTCAAGGCAGTACCCCATAAGGTGATCTGCCTTTCTGTTCTTTCCCTGTAAATTCTTGCCTGGAACTTGCTTCCCTGTGTCTGGAAGGCCATGATGGGAAGGCTTGGAGATGCCCACGAGCCAGACCTGGGTAAGCTGTTTGAAGAGCACCTAGGCTATGTTTGCGGAGCTCCTGGAGGCACTGGGATGTTGCAGGTGTGTTTGTCTAGGAGCTTGATGAGGTGGGAGCTCAGGCTAGGGAGTATTAAGAGGGTATTTGCAGAGTACTTGAGCATTATCTCATTTCTATATCATCCTTACCCTCCGAAGGAGGAATTGAGTTAGCAAGCTGCAGACTCGGTGCCCACATTCAGGTCTTCTGCCTACAAAGGATCCAGCAGCCTGACTGCACGGCTGCGGATGTGAGGGGAGAGAATATGGCTTCCGTGTTGCAGTGCCAGAGTGAGGCATCAGGGAATGAGCCAGCTTTAAGGCTGCTTGACAGTTTGGGAACACAAGAATCCTGTTATCGTAGAGTAGGGGGCAGCCAGGACATTAGAGGCGCTAGAGTTGGAATGAAGGAATTAGATGTGAGGTTCTGAAGCCCCCTCTAGTGCTGGCCTGTCAGAGGGGTATCTGCTTTCTCCCTGTTACCTCTTCATCTCCATAGCCTGCAGAAGCAGGTGGGTATCAGTGGGTCCTTGTGGGCCCAGATGAACTGTGTCTAAGGAAGAGAGAGCAGAGGAGTCTTCCAACACAGGGCAGAAGAAAACAGTTGGAGCCCTTCCTTTACAGCCCAGTGCTCAGGAGGCCACCCCAGCCCTCTCAGGAACTTCACTGGAAAATAACAATTGGGCTGCAGCCACTCTGCCAGTTCTTGGCACAGAGTTGTGCAGGCCCCAGCCTTTGGCACTCTCTCCAACACTAGAGTGCAGGCAGAGGACACTATGGCTGGCTTCTGGGTAGTGTCATTTTAAGAGACATGGGAAGCCCCCAGGGATAGTATTAGAACCCCTAGCGTCAAGAGAGGCTGTCACCTCTGGCTGATAGGCAACCTTGTCTCCTGTGAGTCATTCCAAATGTGTCTGCAGACCTGGAAAAGGTTGAAACTCTACCGCGTGGCATTGCTTAGTTTTGAAGGGCACATCGCGATGGAGAGCCCTTATTTCCTGGCTTTTGTGCTATCGTCACTTGATCCAAAATATGAGCTACACAGGGCTGGCGAGATGGCTCAGTGGGTAAAGAAAGACACTTGCTCTCATGCCTGACAACACTCTCCAAGACCCACAAATTCAAAGGAGAGAGATAACTGGTTCCCCCAAGTTTTTCCTCTAACTTCCACAGGAGCATTGAGGCGCGCGCGCGCACACACACACACACACACACACACACACACTGTAATAAAAAATTTAAAAATACATGCCTAGGGGCTGGAGAGATGGATTGGCTGATAACAGCGCTGGTTGTTCTTGCAGAGAACCTAGGCTCAGTTCCCAGCACCAATATTTTAGCTCACAGCCATTTGTAATTCTATTTCTAGGGGTTCGGATGCCCCCTTCTCACCCCCTCAGTTACTAGGTACACACACAGTGCACATACATGTAGACAGAACACTTAGACACATAAAATAAATCTTTTAAAAATAAAAACTGGTAAACAGGGCCTGTAAAGACGGCTCAGCAGTTAAGAGCACTGGTTGTTCTTCCAGAGGTCCGGGATTCCATTCCCAGCACCCACACGGCAGCTCAGAACTGTCTGTAACTCCAGTTCCAGGAGATCCGACACCCTCACATAGATATACATGCAGGCAAAACACCAATGCATGTAAAATAAAAATAAATAAATCATGTTTTTAGAAAAGATAAACAAATAAGAGCTATGGAGCGGTAGGAATTTTTATCTTGTTCCCAGCACAGAGATGATGAATGCCTGTTGAGAACTGCAGCCATTCATGTGCCCCAGGCAGAAGGCCTCTGATGATTGCCTGTTGATTACTGCAGCCATGCAGGTTCCACTGAGCGAATGAGAGGAAGCAGGAAGTACTAGCAGATGCTCAGCAAACACCACATTCTTCCCCGAGAATCCGTCCCAATTAGTTGAGCAGTGCTGAGCTTGTCCTTGAGACCAATCTGTAAAATGACTAAAACAGGAACGAACGGGAAGCCAAGGAGGCAGGAGATGCTTACAGCCAAGCAGAACAGAACCAAAAGGAGTGGCCCGGTGTGGAAAGGACTCTTGGGATCCTCTTGGTGTGTTCATCACCTGGCTCTTTGGGAGAACGGACACTTGTTAGGAAGCATGGGATGGTGCTGGTAGCTTCTGTGTGGCCTTGGGAAGGCTTCTCAACCATTTTCAACCTCGGTCTTGTGGGCTGTCCCTGTACTGCCACCCCTAGGGCGTTACAGTCCAACGGTGAGAAACCAGTGAGGTCAAGGTGCGCATGAGTGAGCTGTACTTAGGCCATTTGCTTGAAACTCTTAAAAGGGGTCCTTTGTTATTTTCTTCCTTCCCTCCCTCCCTCCTTCCTTCCTTCCTTCCTTCCTTCCTTCCTTCCTTCCTTCTTTCCTTTCTCCCTTCCTTCTTTCCTCCTTCCTTCCTTCCTTCCTTCCTTCCTTCCTTCCTTCCTTCCTTTCTTTCTTTCTTTCTTTCTTTCTTTCTTTCTTTCTTTCTTTCTTTCTTTCTTTCTTCATTCCTTTCTTTATTTTATTTTTTTCCAAGACAGGGCTTCTCTATTTAGCCGTATCTGACCTGGAACTCACTCTGTAGACCAGGCTGGCCTCGAACTCAGAGATTCATCTGCCTCTGCCTCCCCAGAACTGGGATTAAAGATGTTTGTGCACTGCCACAGCCGTTTCTGTTATTATTTTTATGACTCCTCAGAATCTCCTTCTTCTGCTGGAAGAGAAATGAGGCTGGAGTTTACAAACTCTGGGCTGACCTTAGATTCTAATGGTTAGGCCCCTGAGCTAAAGACACACACACACACACACACACACACACACACACACACACACACACACTAGATCTTCAATGTGGAGAAGCCTCCTCTTAGAGCCCCTAGCGGCAGGTGAGCCTCAGGGGAGGGGTCCACGCAGAGTCATGGGGCTTCTTCTCATACCCTGTTCTCCTTCCCTCCAGGTACAAGACAGTGGTGACCCAGCGGCGGGCAGCAGTGGCCATTGCAGGCTGCTGGATTCTCTCCCTTGTGGTAGGCCTGACACCCATGTTCGGCTGGAACAATCTGAGTGAGGTGGAGCAAGCCTGGGCAGCTAACGGGAGTGTTGGGGAGCCCGTGATCAAGTGTGAGTTCGAGAAGGTTATCAGCATGGAGTACATGGTCTACTTCAACTTCTTCGTCTGGGTGCTGCCGCCGCTGCTCCTCATGGTCCTCATCTACCTGGAGGTCTTCTACCTGATCCGCAAGCAGCTCAACAAAAAAGTCTCCGCCTCCTCTGGTGACCCACAGAAGTACTATGGGAAGGAGCTGAAGATCGCCAAGTCCTTGGCGCTCATCCTCTTCCTCTTTGCCCTCAGCTGGCTGCCACTGCACATCCTGAACTGTATCACTCTCTTCTGCCCCACCTGCCAGAAGCCCAGCATCCTCATCTACATCGCCATCTTCCTCACGCATGGCAACTCGGCCATGAACCCCATCGTCTATGCCTTCCGCATCCACAAGTTTCGGGTCACCTTTCTGAAGATTTGGAATGACCATTTCCGATGCCAGCCCAAGCCTCCCATTGACGATGACCTCCCAGAGGAGAAGGCTGATGACTAGCCTCCACCTCGCTCCCTCCAGCCCACAATCAGTGTCCTAACTGTCCCATTGCTCCTCCTCAGCTGCCCCAGCTAGGGTGTGAGCTGTAGGCACCAGGGAGGCTCTGAAGAGATGCCACAGAGCAGGGCCCCTTCCACGAGGATCCAGCTGCCCTGTACCTTGGGGAGCTGGAAGAGGCTTTGGAGGTGGGTCAGGTTATGGCAGGGAACTGGGTGCCCTGAGATACTGAGTGCCCATACCTGGCTGTTCTACAAGGCGTTCAGAGATCTAGGGCTAAAATATTCTGGCTCCTACAGTCAAACAGGGGGGCCTGCTATTAAGACCAACTTCAAGGTGAGGATAAGACTCCCTCAGAGGATGGATAGAGAGAAGTGGGTATGTCCTGGTTTTGCTTTCTCTCCTGTTCTGTAGGAAAAGATAGCAAAGTGCAGGAAAAGAGACTTTATCCCCACCTCCAAGGATTTTGTGTTTCTGGTCATACAGGTCCTTCAATGCCTGTAGTCCTTACCCCGACAAGCCTGTGGTTATACGTAGACGAGGCAGAAAGAATGGGACTAGGGACCGACTCTCGGATTTTGTTTATTCACAGTCCTGGAATTCCAGTGGGCCTCTAAGCACTGGGACATAAGCATGGTCCAGTAGGTGCTGGCCTCAAGTAGCCAGCAGAGGGCAGCACTGAGCACTTTTGCCCAGAACTTCTGGGTGTCCCCAGTGTAACTTTCTGTCTTCTGGGCCACCAAGCGTCACCAACTCTCAGAGGCAGGCCTGGACTCTCCTGGATGACACTGTCTCTGCTTCTGGGCCCCAGGAGAAGAAAGCCCCAGAAAGTACAACCCTTGGGAACATTCTGTCTGAGTGGGGAGGAAGATGAGGGAAGCCTCCAAGAGGCTCCCAGGTGACATGGGCACTCCTGGTGTGGGGTATAGCAGGCCAGAGCAGACCAGAGACCATGCTCTTGAGAGTGTGAAGGATTGCCTTGCTGGCATTCAAATATCCAAAATGCTCCTGGGGGGGTTAAGTTCAGTCTTTAGGGGTTTCAGAAGCTGTGTTACGAGTATAGTGCAGGCCTTTGTGGGTCTCAGGACCAATCCATACCCTGCTGAACCTGGCTTTCTTCCTTGTGTGGACAGCAGGCAGGGAAGGGTGACAGGTTCTGAGTGTGAATATTGACTCCAAGTCTTGATTCAAGGCTCTTCCTTCAGTGGGAGGTGAGGCGTCCCTGGCGCCCAAGGAGGTCCCTATGTCTAATAAAAGACTGTGAACCCTTGTGGAGAGTGCGTGGCCGGTACCACCCCAGGGCTATCAGAGGGAAACTAGATCACCTTAGCGGAGAAGACGCAATGGTGGCAGTGGTGGGAAAGCTGGGAGAGGGGTGTGGGAGCAGATGGAACAAGGAAGGTTCCAAGATGGTGTTTCTGTTGCTATAGTTACACATTTAGGGTAGCACATTGTGAATCAGGAAGCAAGATCCGGAATGTTCACATGTCTGAAAACTGTCCTGTGCTATTGCGGGACCCTTCCTGTTGGTACTTTCCTTGTGGTGACAGTGTCTCCCTGCATAGTAACATAGTATCTTCCCATGACACTCACTGCCACAGAAGCCCATGCTGTAACACCACACACATTTATTTGACTGCTTCTCACCCAGAGTACAACTCTGCAGGGGGCACCAGTCACTGCACCTCTGGGTGCACTCTCGTACCCAGGAGGCCTGACCTGAGGCCTGCCAAGCCCACTCCTGGGTCTGGCTGGATGCCAGCTTCTGGGGGAGGGGGGCCTGCAGGTACCAGAGGCCTCTCCATGTTCCTATGATGTCTTGGTCTTGGGTATCCGTGGAGAGACATTTTGGTCCTGAGGGCCCCATCCTCAGGCCTGCAGGACCTGGCAGACAATGTCCTTCTGAGCCCTGGTGTGTGACCAAGCTGCCAGAAGAGAAGTAGGGGAGTCAGGTGGAGAGTCACCTCCACCCTTCTCTGTGCTTCCTCAGGCTCAGTTCCCATTGCTGAACTCCGCCTAGTGTAGCCCTAGAACTTTCTAGTTCTTCCAGAACCTCGGAGCCACTGGATAAAGAAGGAAGGGCAAGGGCTGGGTCCCTACTTTTCTGATGAGGAAAAAGGTGCAAAGAAGATATCTATGTTTATAGTCACTCAAAGTCGAGGCTAGACCCTGTCCTGTGACCACCCACGCTGTACCTTTCCCTTCCGGACCTCACCAGCATGGCCCAGCCCTACCCTGTCTTTACCAAATTGAACATGCATGCTAGTTGACTTTAGCTGCAAAATTGTACCCAGATCTGTCTACTGCCTTCCCTTCCTGCCTAGCTCTTCTCTGGTGAGGTTTTGGGCCTGGGAAGTGGGTTCTCCCTTCCCAGTGTCCTCTTCGACCATGCGCTCACTGGAGGTAGCTGAAAGAGTGGGCCCATCCGCTCACCTGTCTCCTTGTCCCAGTCTGCCATGTTGCTCCTCAGTGTGTGGCAGAGGCTGAAAAGAGATCCTACAGGTTAGCCTTTGGGGGAAGATAGGAGGGAACTAGGAGGTTTGAGGTTTGATCCCCAGTACCCCGATGCCCAACTAGAACATCTTCCCACCTGGAAAGTCAAACAGGCCTTAACCCTTTCCCACTCCTGTCTCCTGCTCTGGTTTTCACTCTGAGTTGTATCTATTCCTGCCCCAAAGAGGGACCTACCTGTCCCCCATGGCCAGAAACTAAGGGAACCTTCAGACCCTCACCTTTGACCTCCAATCGGCAGTCCACAGAAGCCTCCCCTAGCACGTTGATGGCCTTGCACGTGTAGACCCCAGAGTCAAAAGGGCTGGGCTTCCGGATCTCCAGGGTGCAGACCCCTTGCTCAGAAACCGCACGGTACTTGGGGTCACCCTGGATGTCCATCTTGTTTTTCATCCAGATGATCTTGGGCTGGAAGCAAGGTCAGATGAAGAACAACGACGTAAGAACGTGGGTTGCAACCGGCTCTCAGGAGACAGTTTCAACCCTGCTGCCCTTGCCCGCCCCACCAGCCCAGGGCCCCTCCCTCACCTTGGGTGAAGCTCGGACGCTGCAGAAGAGTTGTGTGCTATAGCCGGGAGTGGAGGTGTGGTCAGCCAGGGGCTGGGTGAACGACGGGGCTTCTGAGAAGTCTCGCTCAATAAACCCCTTAGGTTTGGCAGTGATATCTGAGTTCAGGCGAGAATTTGAGGTTATAGGCGTTGAGGGGGCTTCAGAAGACTGGCCTCAACCCCTAAGCTTTGGGAAGCTCAACCTGGTCAACACGTGGAAACTGTCAGGCACCAGAGAAAGCCTAGCTGAGTGGAGCTGAGGCAGGTCAGAAGGTGAACAGAGAGGAGTGGGTGGGGAAACCAGAGCCACAGGACCGTGAGGCAGAAACCAAACATCACATTCCATTTTTGTCTGTCTTTGAGGCCTGAGTGGCGTTCCTTTCTTTTCAACACAAAACTTATGTCTGTGCTGCTTGGGCTGCTGTTCAGAAGTGTGGCTTCCAGGGTGACTGAGATGGCTCGGGGGTAAGGATGCTTGCCAACAAGTTTGCCACCCTGTGTTTAATCCTGGGGCCCAGGGATAGAAGGAGAGACCTGATAGGCTGTCCTTAGAGTCCACATGCGTACGTGCGTGTGAACACACACTTACACACAAATAAATGTAATTAAAATGGACAATAACTAAGAGCGTGGCTTCTAGGGTCACTGTATATGTGTGTCGTGGGGAGGATCTGGGACAGGCAGGGGTCAAGGTGGAGTCCCGAAGATTCACGATTACCCTCACTGATCAGATGCCTGATGGGAACAGTAAATACCACAGCCAGTCTTGGGTGGGGAGGTGTGTGTCTTTACAGGTTGCCAGTCTGCCTATCATGTCCACGTCACCTTTCAGAGTGTGCCCCTGGGGACACTGGGCGGGAGACCCAGTGACTTCTGTGATGTTGGCAGCCACAGTCATCTTTAGAACAAGCACACAGCCTCCTGAGGGGCCGCTCATCTGCATGACTTTGCTTTGGTGTTTGCTAAAATCTGTCCGTTCCCACCCGTTATTTATGGTCATTCCATGTCAGTGTGTGTACGCAATCACACATACACTCATATCAAAGAGAAAAGAACTATTGAGTGGGGGGAAGGGCATCAAATGCTCCAAGGAGCAGGGACCGAGAACCCTAGAGGGGTGTGGGGACACAGAAGAAGCAGTAGCGACAGATGCTGGAATACCAGTCCTGCTTAGGTTTCCTGCCCAGGTTCAGAACCGCTTACCTGCCTTCTGGATGTGAGCCAGCTCCTTGGTGGTGGTGGCCGCATCGCTGAGGCCACACAGGTTTTCCGAGAAGACCCGGAAGGAGTACGAGTTCCCAATGATGAGGTCTGAGATCGTGCAGGTGGTCGGGTGGTAGCGCTCCAACACCGTGAACCATTGCTGCGGGACAAGGGCTGGGTGACCTCCAGCTCGTACCCAGTTCTTGTCTTTCCTGCTTACTCGAATTCTCCTCAGAGGGGCTCATCCCATGTCCCAGCTTTGGGAGGCTGAACCATCCAGCACTGGGCCTGAGGGACTTGGAAGTGGGATAAGGACTACTGGGTTCCTCATAGGAGCTCAGGAGCCTCGCCACTCAGAGTGTGGTTGGCAGGCTTGCAGCCTTATGACCTGGGCAATGTTTAAACGTGGCGGTTCCCAGCCCCAGCCCCAACCGCCTGTCTCAGAGTCTACATTTAGCATAATAAGATAGTTCCATTGAGGCCCAGGAGAAGCTTGCCTAGGACCGTGGAGCGAGTCGGTCAACTGATAGTTGGTCTAGTCTTCCATCCAGAGCCCCTCAGTGAAATGAGCCTTTTTGGTCTGAACCACTTCTTTCCTACCCTTGGTATGGCCCAGCCAGCCTCACCCCTGTCTTCTTGTCCGCCTTCTGCACCGTGTACCCCAGGAGCTCTGTGTTGCCTGTGTCCTGGGGTGGAGTCCACTCAAGGGCGGCATTGCAACCCCAGACATCCAGTAGCCTGATGCTGCTTGGGGGCCCAGGCTTCTCTGCAGGATCAGATCATGAAGGAAAGTAAGGGGAAGCAGAACCACTAGGAAGTCTCCACACCCACAATTTGGCACTTGCCACGATACCCTAGCCTCCCCTCCCCTCCCATCCGCTCTGGGATGGAAGGTAGGGGACGAGGGTTTCGAGACAGCCCTTTCCCCTCTGCCCTTTTACCAATCACGAGGATGTCAATGTTGGCCTTGGCTTCCAAGCCTTCCAGACGCACAGTGAGCTCGTAGCGGCCTGAGTCTGAGCGCTGAGCGGAGCGGATGAAGAGGATGGAGTCCTGGTCCCCAGTGCGCACGTTCACCCTCTGGCTGTCCAGCGCATGGCCGTTGTGGGTCCAGGAGGCCTGTGGTTTGGGCTTCCCCTGACAAAGATGGGCTTGGGGTGAGTACAGATTGGTATAAGCACCCCACTGCCACCCCACGATAGCCGTGCGGGGGAAACCTGTCCTACTGATCCCACAGTTGCTGCCCAGAACCATTTCTTCTAGTGCGTGGCCTGCCCTGGGGCTGCGATTGGTTCACTCACAGTTGAGTTATGTGCAAAACTGGGAAGGCAGCCATCATTATGGGTCCCAGTCAGACTCCAGTGAGAATCCTGACATTCCCAGGTCTCTCATGATGCATCAGAATCTTACCAGCGAGGCAGGTTTACCTGGAAGGGGATTTGTAGGTTGACGGACTCTCCCACCCGGCGGATGTAGGTCTGCCGAAGGTGTCGGGGAACACGGATCTTGGGGGCTTCTGCATGAAAACAGATGTCTGGGCTTAGCCCAATTGAGTGAGGACTTCTGAGGCAGGAGGAGGGGATAGCAAGTGTGGGTGCCAGCTAGACAGGACAGCTCCCACTTAGTATGTTCCGAGTTTGGGCAGCCTCCTCACTGGGAGGGCAAAGCCTTCAATGCCGAGATTGAGGGACCCAAATCCCTTAAGGCCCTTGGGTTGCTGAGAACTTAGAGGCTCTCAAGAGGTCAGGGGCTCTACAGTGTGAACTGGTTGGTATCTCCGGCACTCCCTTGGCGCTTCAGCCTTGCCAGGCTGGGATTTGCCCTGAGGTGTAGGCATTCTCAAGCTCCAGATGGACCGGGCTGGCTCTCTGTCTCCCCCTGGAGGGAGGCGGATTCCACATCTGTCCGCCTAGGGAACTGAATGGGCAGGCTTCCTGTTGATTCCGAACGTGCACCCCAGGGACCCAGGACTTTTCTGAGAACGTGGAACCTCACTGGTTCAAGCCTCTGCCTCCAGGCCTGCTGGGAGGCTCAGGCTCTTTGCACAGGCGCTAGAGCAGGTGCCCCAGCTTTTTCCCCTACCAACCCTCTCTGTCTCCTCGTGGCATGGTGGTAAGTCCTTCCCGAAGTCTTGGGTCAGCCTCCTACTTTGGTAGGAACCACTTTCCTGACTATGGCCTAGTCAGGTACCCCTGGGCATTCCGAGGCAAGCTGCAGCAGCTGCCATCCTGGTCCCTGGGGGATGGTGTGGGGACTGAGCCTGAGCCTTCTAAGCGGTAAACAGGTGGCAACAGTTGGCCAGTGGCATGTAGGAGGGCACAGGAAGAAGGAACACTGTGTCTCCAAGGATTAGCTGAGCAGGCACTTGGCTTGGGAGCCTCATGGTTTGGAGTGCTCCAGGGACCTCTCCAGGAGGTCAGGCATGCCTGGCAGCTCCAGGTGGCCCAGAGGGGGTGGGGGGACAGCTGAGCAGCTGAGGATCCTGGAGAAGGCCCCACCCTGCCCTGCCCAGCCCATGAGAGGTCCGGCTGTTCCTGGCTTGTTCATCGCCTCCTCGCCACGTTCTCTCCAGGAAATCCCCTTCTCTTCAGCCAGAGGAATTTTGGTGGAGAGGTGGGTGCTGAGTCTGGCTTGCTCCTTCAACACCAGGTCTCAGAGGCATCTCAGAGTCTGAGCTTCCTGGGGCCCGGGGAAGGGCTGAGACTCTGCCAACCAGGAGGACTTCCTAGCGCCTCTACACTGGCGTCAGTGCAGGCATCCTGCTGCCGATTTGGCGGTGGGAGGTATGCGCTATCTCACCCAGATCGTGTCCTGGTCTTTGAAAGCCACCGGAGCAGATGCCGAGCAGCTCGTTGGCTGTGAACAGTCCTGTGTGGGCACCAGGACCTGAGACTTCTGAAAGACCAGGTCACTCTGTGGGCCCTTTGGGATCTGCCTGGTTTGACTGAGCCATGTCAGTCTGGGTTCTGGTCTTCTATGCCTTTACACCTTAAAGCAGTGTATTTCCTCAAATCTACATTTGAGCCCTCCTATGGCTGAGATACCTCTCTTTCCAGATACCTTGTCTGGAAATGTAGACTCTGTTTCCAGCCTCCATCCATCCCTCAAAGAATGAGAAGGAAGATGGAGAAGGTCTTACTTAGAACACCTGTTTGCCCGTGTCTCTCTTCACCCTGGGGCCCTGCACTGTCCCCAGAGACCTGAATCAGACCAAATGACTCACCGTCATTAACAGTCTGAAACTTGAGCAGCTTTGGGAGGGGAGTCAGAGGACTAAGGCTAACGCACCCCGCAAATAGAAATATTAGCAACAGGGACAGCAGCTGGCCTCGAGGTCCTCACAGCGACACTGCCCTTTGGGGATGAAAAATTCACAGACCCTTTGCACAGACTCCTCTTCCTGCTGAGGGTCAGGGGACATGGAGGGCCTTCCCTGTGTTCCAGAATCCAGGTTTGAGGAAATAGAAAGGCAGCTTCTATGACCTCAGGGATAAAGATTAGGTAAAAGTAAGAATGGATAGCTTCTAGTGCTGGGAACCTGAGCTTCATCTCTGGGCAGCAAGAAGCTGCTCCCTGATGGCAGTAGTGGTGGCGGGGGTGCTGGACCACTATGGGAGTGGCTTTTCGGACTTCTTTCTTGCTGCTGAAGAACCTGAATCTTTCATAAGGCAAGACATGTTAGCATGTGACTTGTGCATGTGTGTGTAAGAGGGGGAAATGGCTGTCTGGGCCCCATTGACCTTGGCCTCAGTTTCCCCACTGCATCTGTGAGCAAGAAGCAAGAAGGGGCTTTACCAATGATCTCTTGGATGTGGACAGGATGGTCCAGGACAGCTGCGGGGCCCGCCCCTGCGGAGCTAACTGCAGTCACACGCAGGAAGAACTTGTCCCCCAGGGCCAGGTTTCGAACCGTCTGCTGGGTCACCATCGCGGGCCGGGGATTCACAGGCACCCATTCTGAGGCTGAGGGCAGTGGAGAATGTCTGGGTATTAGTGACGTGGCAGAGGCATCCTTCTCATGGGACTTTTCTTCTCAAGGGTGATGGACAAAAGCTGACCTTACTCGGGCTATAGTCTCTCCCCCCCCCCCACTTTCGTAGCATCAAGTAACATCAAAGCCAGGTGGTGTTAGAGCTCTGGGATGCTGGCCAGAGGTGGGGATGCAGAAGGCCAGAGAAGGTTGGGCATGTTCACCAAGTCACACAAAGCAAGGTAGGGGCAGAGACAGAAGCCTGGCTGAACATGGCTGTCAGGGACCTACTTTTCCTAGCTCTCCTCATACTTCTCATTTTAGGGTCCCCTCTTCTGTATCCCCCCACTTTCTGCCCCCTGGGTTAACCCCCACAAAAAAGTCCTCTGAGATTTAGTACCACCTTCCCATCTCATTAGATCAATGCCCCACACTTCTATTCCTCAGAGGCTCCTTGGAGCTGGAGGACAGAAGGTCTCCTGAGGTCATTGAGCATCTCTTCCTGCAGAGGTCCCTCTGGAGCAGGAGATGGTAGCCAGGTAGTTAAGACCATTGCTCACACCTTCTCCCTTTCTAGCTCCCTGGACTGGCCTTGTCCCTGCTGTCCTAGCCCTGCTCAGCTGGACAGAAGCAGGACTAAGCCCGGTGCTCACCTCCCTCTCGGCAGAGCTCCAATACATAGCCTTGAAGCCCCAGCTTCCCCAGCTTCTCGGGGGGCTCCCAGCTCACAGTCAGGGAGCTCTGGCTCACATCCTCCAAGGTCAGCTGCAGTGGGGCACTGGGGACATCTGTGGGATGGGGAAACGAGGGTGAGATGAGAAGCCCCTCCCTGCATACCTGCCTCCCTTCTCCACCTGTCCCCCCGCCTTCTAGTCACCTTCACTTGGAGGTTCAGGCTTAGCGGTTTCGGGCATGGCAGAAGCTTCAGGGGCTTTGGGGTCCAGTGCCTGAGAGTCAGGCTTCGGTGGCTCTGGAGCCTGCTCTTGCCCCATGGACTCTGATGCTACCACCTCTCCAGAAGACTCCGTGGTGGGCACCTGGGCAGGCTCAGGCGCTGTCTCGCTTGGACTCGAGACAGAAGCCTCGGAGGTGGCTGTCTCGCTTGGACTCAAAACAGAAGCCTCAGAGCTGTCTTTTCCTGTCATTTCTGAGCTGGTTGGGGAGGGGGTCACGCTGGAGTGTTTGGTGGGTCAGCTGCAGGTCTGAGCTTCCAGAGTGCCCGAGGGACGTAGGTCCAGGCTTATATAGGCAGGGTCTGCCCCACCCCTAGCAAACCATTCCCAGCTGTGGGGTCAGGTCAGGCAGGGGGACGGGGGGCAGGGAGCTCCCAGGCCAGGAATAGCTCTGGGGGAGGAACCACAAGGGCCCCTTGAGGAACATACTACCTCGCCATCACCCCAGCTACACCTCACAGCCAGGGTGCCAGTGCCCAGACGGGGAGGGAATAGATAGGTAAGCTGGGACTTCATTGGGCTTGGGTAATGAGACTGGCCATCTGGAAAAGGAGATCAAGTCAGTTCCATGAGTCTGGTTTCCTCAGGGCCCGCTTGCACCCTCGTGTCCATGGAGCGGAGCCTGGAATTAAGAACACTTGAACCAGCCCTCCTTGTGAGCCCTCCCACTGTTACCTATTCACTCTGCCTTGGTCCCCAGTCTCTGGGGACTCTCACTGGGACTGTGTGCTGCTAAGGCCCCACCCCCATGGACTCTGGAGAGGCAAGAACTGAGATGCCCAAGCTGAGGCTGGCCAGAGGCAGGAAAGGGGACTCTCTCGGTTGGTCTTCCGCTGCAGCAGCACCACACCATAGGCACTGTGAATTATAGACAGAGGGGCGTTTCCTCACGGCCCCAGAGGCCGAGGAGTCTAAGAACATGCCCCTCCGCATCCAGTGAGGAGTTTTGTGCTGAGTCGGAATACAGAGAATGGGTAAGCCGGACAGGAAAACAGACTAAATCATGCCTTTTATCCAGTTCCCACTCTGGAGATAAATAACCCACTCCTTAATAATGACATTAATTAACTTATGAGGGAAGTGTCCCATGGCCTAATCACTTCGTCTTAACACCATTAGTCTGTCACCATTAGTGACAATGAGAGGGGTGTTAGAGGAGCCTTCAAACCACAGCAGGACCTCTTCCTGTTTCTGTGGCAAGCTGGGGAGTCTCTGTTTTCACTAATCCACAGGCCTACTGAGAACCCCAACCTTGAGGATAAGACAGACAGGCTTGAATTTCCCAGACTCTTCAAAAAGGGACAGAGACGTAGACTCTCCCAGGGTGGAAAATGGAGCAGGTTCAGCCGAATTCCCAGTCCCTGATTCATTTATTCAAGAAGATATTAAGACTGGTGATAATTTGAAATCCAGAAAATACTATGTGTCGGGAAGAAGGGGGAACCAGTCAAAATGTTTACTGTGGGTGGGAGTGTGGGTCAGAGCAATGACTGGAAAATGAGGCAGGACATTGGTGGCAACAGCCATGTGCCTAGTGGGTGGCTCTGGGCATCCCCCGCTGGACTCCCTTCCAGGAGACGTGGATGAGACTCCACCTTTGGACTCCCAGGAGACGAGGATGAGACTCCACCACTGGACTCCCAGGAGACGAGGATGAGACTGTGGACCTATCAGGAAATAGCTGTCTTTGAACGGTGGGTGGACGAGCCACTGGCGCGGTTACACAGTTCTGAAACAGAAGCCTGATTGATGATGATGGGATGCCCCAACCGATCTCACACACCAAAAGGTGAATCACAGAAACACGGGGATCACTTTGTCCTTGAAATCCAAACCCAGAGCCCTGTGAAGCCTCAATTTTCAAAATGCATCCATAGGTGGTATGCCAAATAAAAAAGGAAGGCAAGGCCAAGGTTAGCCTAAAATGACAGCCACTGGGTGAGGGGACAAGGACGCCCGTGACTGTAGAGGCTTCAAAGTGTCGCTGAGGTTTCCTCTCAATACATAGAAGCTCTTTAAATTAGATGAATCTCTCTCACTCTTAAGCAGGCATGGTGTATCCCGCAACTTAGGAATAAATGGACGTGTAATTTATTTAGGGCTGTCAACAGCATCCAGGCTCTCCCTCTTCATGAGGACGGGGTGGAGCAGTATGGCTGCCTCTCAGCCCCAACTGTCCTTGTATGGTGTGTCTGCAGAGGGCCCGAGGAGCCTATGGGTCCAACTCTGCCTGGGCGTCCATGGCCTCTGGGAGGTGACTCAGTGTTGTGCTGGAGAGGGAGACCCGATCTCCACTTTGGCTTCTGACTCTGCAGCTATAAGCGAATGTGACTAACTCGGCAGGACCCTGAGTCAGCCTTGAGAACCTGTCCCAAACTGGGAGAGGGGGGGCCTCAGGAGACAGGGGAGCTCATAGCCCTGAGGTTCCAGAGACCTGTGTGGTAAGGTGAACCATGGGCAGGAGTTAGGGACTGCTTGGCCCACTAGCCAGCATGAAATGCCAGGTTTGCTCTACCCCTAAGACCCTGGCCCAGCACCTTGCCTTTAGCAGAACGGTAACCTTGGAAATAGTTCCATGTGCCCGGTTCCAGCTGGTTCAGATTTCAGGGCCACAGATTGGTGTTGTCTTCTCTACACCTCAATACCGAGAGTCACCAACATCAAGCCATCTAATGATTATCCCAGGTCAGATAATCCAAAAGTCAAAGAAACCACAGATGCAATCCCAGCAGGTTTAGAATACATCCTATCCAGGTTCCCTGGATAAAGTCACATCTGGGCTCCTGGCAGTTCTTGAGACCCTGGTCGGAGCATCCCCTCCTCACAAAGGCTTGTCTTCTGAGCCTATACTATTCCATCTTCCTCACCTGCTGTCTCAGGTCAGCTGGGGCAAGGAAGATCTGATCTCTTCAGGAGCCGAGACAGTAGTGTGAAGGAGGAGTGAGCCAAGGACTGAGCTGGGGACAAGAAGAGCACTGGACGGTTGACAGCCTCAGTCCAGCGGCTGGGTGGACTGCCTTTAAGGTAGTGAACTGTGGGGCACGTAGGAGTGGGAGACTAGAAGACCAACTCTTGAGAGTCCGGAGACACCCAGCCCTGAACAGTAGGAAGGGTGCGTGAAAGGGTTTGCTGGCCTTTACGTTCTGGGTTCCTGCGCTTCCTACCCATATTCTGTGGTTGTCTCTCACCACCTTTAGAGGATCAGAAGACACGTGCTAGGTAAAAGGTCTTCTGTCCAAAGCCCTGCAACAGTCTCTATCCACAAGGAACTTAGTTTGGAAGTCTGCAGGACAAGGGCTTTAGTATCTGGATTGCTGTCATCCATGTTTGGGGAAAGTCTAAATTTCCACCCCACCTGAGGATACCACCTCCCGTTGAGGCTCCTTAGGGCCCAGCACAGGGCATCAAGACCTCACTTCTGTCAGCTCTGATACCCAAGCCTCAGAGAAAGGAATCCAGAAAAGACAGGGGAGGTGGGTGCCATGGTCCTGTGTACCCATGGAGATGACCAAAATGGGAGAGACACACTGTTAACTCTTGTGCTTTATTGAGCAGCTGGGGAATTAAGAAAGGGAAGTGGGATAGAGATGTGATTATGTTCCTAACTGAAGGTTTCAAGTTGGGCTTTGCAGAGGGTATAATTAGTATGACCACTGTATCATGTAAGATGTTTGCCTGCTTGATGGTATAACGTGCCAAAATGGTGTCCTTTGGTCAGGAGCGCTGAAGGAAAGAGAGTTGGAGAAAGTCCTTTGTGCTGGGCTTAGCGTCTGAGAATTTCCATCCCTCATCCGAGATGTGCTGAACCTGGTCTCACACTGTGACTCTGACGACCCCACTGTCCTATGTTCCCGCTCTTCTGTTCACCCGGGCTGAGCCCAAACCTCAACACAGTGGCCCCTACAAGGGGCGGGACCTGAGGCTCAGTTGGGGGACTTGGCTGGAGGGTGTGGGGTGCCATCTGAGAAAGAGAGAGCTAAGCCTTAGCAAGTGCCTCCTTGATGGCGTTGGTGAGTGGGAAGCGTAGGTTCTGCCCACAGAAGGAGCCCCGGAAGTCATCCAAATCCAGTGCCCACACCATGGCTCCTGCCAGCTGCTTGCTCTTCAGGTACTGCACCTGGTGGAGGAGGTCCAGAGCAGGTAGGGTTGGTTCTTTGGGTGAGGCGTGGGGGAACTGTGCTCACCCAGGCTCAGCTCTCACCTTCGTTGTTCTGGGGTGTGGCATCTGGGAAACCTACCTTGTTTTTCACACTCTCCTGGTCGTCATACCCCACCCACTGGTTGCCCTTGGTAGCATAGGGAACCTGCTGGCCAAGGATTCTGTGCACGTCAGCTCCTTTGAGGAAAGCACAGATCTGTGTAGAGAACAGGGCAGGGGGTGGTGTGGGAGGCTGGTCAGGTCACTAGAAGTCATCCTTCAGTCTGTAGCCTCCCTCTCCTGAGGCTACGAGCTGCAGGCTTCATGCAAATTTATGAAAAACAGATGCAAATGCCCCAGAGTTCAGCTGCTATAGCCTGAGGGCTTTAGAGATCTGATCGCCACAGGACTGTGAGGAAAATGAGCTACTACCCGGGGCTGGCCCCAGACCACTTGGCGCTTCAGAGGCCTACACCCACAGAGACCATTGCTTTTCTTGGACTGGAATGAAGACCCCAGGTCTGAGGCCAGAGGAATATTGGTGCCTGCTGGAGGCTCTCAGGAATATGAAAGACTTAAGCTCTCCCGCTATCTCCTAGGGAATGCTACCGCAAACAAGCATGTTTTCTATTCCCAAAGGAAAAAGTGCGTGTGGTGAGGGAGGCCCCTCTTCCCTGAGCCAGCCCGTGAAGCAACATTGTTACCTACCTCATAGTAGGCGAGGACCCCTTCCTCCTTGGTGAACCGGCCTGGTAATCCTGGTCCTGAGATTGGAGCTCCTACCCCCATCTCAGAAGATGCCAGAGTGAAGCTCTTCCCAAAGGTGGGGATTCCCATCACTAGCTTGCTGGCTGGGGCTCCCAGCCTCAGCATGTACCCCACGGCATAGTCCTGGGGTGAGGCAGAGACACAGGAATGATTAGCTGGGCTGGGCGGTGTGCAGATAGGGCTGTGCAATTAATACTGTTGCCTTGACAGGTGGGGTGACAGTTACACGGAGCACCTGGGAATCCCCGTCCCTCTGGGAACTGATAATGCTGTTTTAAAAAAAAGATTTTTAAAGGTTTGTTCTTGAAAAGCTCCTTGCAGGCATAAGAAGGGATTATTAATGTGTGACAGGAACAGAAATTGGCTGACTGGCTCGGGGTGCACGCTGGGTAAACGACAGACTGAAGCTAGACTCCAGCCTCTAAGTCCCCAGCTCTTCTTTGTTCTGCCCCCTCTTGCCTTCATTCAGTCTACCCAACAGGGCTTTCCTCAGTTTCCCCATCTGTGAAATGACTTTCATAACCTATTTTGCAAGGAATGTACGGAAAGAGAGAAGGATGGCTGTACGCGCTCAGGCAGGGGGCAGGGCTTTGTGACTCCCTCCCACATGCCTTCCAGGAACCCACCACATTGCTGAATCTGTCCGAACTAGTGTCCCTTTGGCCTCGGAAGAGGGGGCTGTGATGTCCTGTGGTTTGGCGCCAGGCTCCATGGAAATCATAGGTCATGAGACTCATAAAATCCAGGTGTCTAAGGGAAACGAGTCAGAGGTGAGGTGGGAAATTAGAAATGTTCTTGACTTCACAGCCAAGGACCAGTAGGATGTGGGAAGCAAGCATCTGAGAAAAAGGGCATTGTCCCAAAGTCAGGAGCTCTGGAGACTGCCGTTCTGTCTACTAGCCCACTTCTCCGAAGCCACTCCCTGGTGCGGGCTCTGGTCCTGGTGGCGCCCTGAGGGTGAGAACATGCACGCGCACGCGTGGGAGCTGTTCTCTGCTGCAACTCAGCCTCCACTCCTAGCACGCTCGTCTTGGCAAATGCCAGCTGAAAGTGCAGTGGAAGGAGCGGTATCAAAGGCTGGCTCAGCCTACATTCACTCACGGGTAGGGAGTGCTCAATAACCCTACCAAGAAGGGACTGTAGGCAGAAGGCATCAGTGTGAGCTTTGGAGATTCGGAACAAATGGGTGCACCCCCTCTTTCCCATTGGACATTTGAAACAGCGGACTAACTATATCCCTAAGGTTCTAAAGAAGATCGAAGATCCTTGCTCCTTTCTGCTGGGTTTCCCGTGACTTGCCTGAGCCTTTGGGAGAGTTGACTGTTGGCAGTTCAAACTCCTGTGTAAGGAGAAAGATCTGGGTGATAGGAAAGGGAGCTGACTCCCTCTGCGTTCTGACACACAATGTTCTCTTGCTGTCGGTTGCCCCTCCTGGATCTAGCGCTCTGCTGGGCTCAGCACGGAGAGAGCACCCTGGAGTGTCAGGTACACGCTACAATTCACTACCACTTTCAAAATTCACCATAGCTATGCTCTCAATTGGCTAACAACATTCCAAGTGGAAAAGGAAGTATAGGGCTCATTGTGGCCCACTTAACAATTGGGAAACTGAGTCATGGAGAGGGGAGGGACTTGCCAACGTATGTGCATCACTTTGAACTCCTGAGTCTCATGGGATGCTAGGGCAGGGTGGGGAAAAGTGTTGCGCGCAGAGGCTTCCGAGGCGCTGCCAGGGCAGGAGACTCACTGGGATATCTGGGCGATGTCATAGCCACTGTCAAGGGCCACCTTCCCTGCTGACATAGCTGCGCTGAGCAGGAGTTTCTCTGTCCCTGGTTGGACTTCTTTTGTGAATTCGGCCTTCAGTTCCTGGGTGGGAGGCAAGCAGGGAAGCTAAAGGGAGCAGGCACATGAGAGAGGCTGATGTGGGGAGACCAAGGCCCCGGGTGGGTGTCTTGCTGTCCTCCCCCACAGCTGTGCTCACTGACCCGCCTGGTGTTCAGGCAGAGTGAGGAGTCTGCCCCAGTCCCATCTTCAGGACACCCGTGCTTTTGCTAGAATATGATTGGAGGGCTGGGGACATAGCTTTGTCTGTAAGGTATGAGGTCCTGAGTTTGACTCCCAGAACCCACGTGAAGAGTAAAAAGCTAGGCATAGCGTGCGTGCCTGTAACCCCAGCACCAGGGAAAGAGAGGCAGGCCGGTCCCCGGGGTTCGCTGGTCAGCCAGCGTACTCTATTTGTAAGTTCCAGGCCAATGAGAACCCTTATTTCAAAAGAATAAAATAGGGTGGAGAGTGCTTGAGAATGACACCTGAGTTGACCTCCACATATGCTTTGCATATATGTGTATGCACCCCTGAACATGCATGTTTACCTCCCTACACACACACACACACACACTCAAACTTGCATATATGTATGTATGTATATATATATATATATATATATATATATATATATGCACAAAACCTATGCACACCTGTCCTGGGGACACCATATTGTGGGTGATGACTTTGGAAGATAAGAGTCTCTCAGTCTGCATTCTGTTTTACACGAAGTTACAAGGTCACAGGGATCCACCCTGGTACTGCAGGCGGTTTGTTGACAGCTTTTCTCTGCCTCTGAAAACTGTAGGGACTCGACCCTCAGATTGACCCGCGTGCACAGTGCTTGTTGGTTAGCTGGTGGCATCAGTTTGGGACTGGACATTAGACAATGGACACCTCACTTAGTGGGCAGTAGGTCATGTAGAGTGGGCACCCTGCTCAGCCACTGGTTTTGGCCTTTTAGGACTCTGCCCTCACCACCCACAGTGGTTCTAACATGTCTTCCTTGCTGAAGCCCTTCTGCACATCCCCGGGAGGTTCGTCTGTGAAGAGAACGTCACTACATGCTGGTGCTCCCCTACACCTCTGCCCTTTGCCAAGCACCTTGATGAGGGTGGTGAGATGCTGCTTGTCTTTTGGACCAGGGTAGAGCCAGGCAAGATCCAGCCCATCAAAACCATGGGCCCGCAGGAATGGGGCAACCGACTTGACGAAGGTCCTGCGTCTCTGAGAGTTGGAGGCAATCCTGGAAAATCTAGAACAAAACCACCACAGAATGAGCTTGGCACTCATATGCCAGGTACCCTGTCCATACACTGGGATTTCCAGAACTTGGGATCAGGGGCCTGAACTGCCAGATCTAGGAGAACATTCTGGGGACAGCACCAGACTGGGAACTTAGAAGGATGTGTGCTTAGGGGCCAGACTGGCCTGCCATTTTGAGCAGGTTGCAACCTTAGTCACGCATGCCTATCTGTAAAATGGGGTAACTGTAACACCCAATGCTGTGGTTGGCATAGCAGCAGGGAAGCGTCCTGGTGGCCTTCTAGCCCCCTCGCTGCCCTGGCTCTGCTCTGATGACTCCACGGCCCCTTTAACAGTCTCAACCCCCATTGCTTCATTCCCATCCCACCCAGCCTGCATGGCAGTAACTTGGAAGTTGTTTTCATGCCTAAGATATAGTAATAAGAGCTTTGCAAGAGCTAGGCACACTGGCACATGCCCACGATCCCAGCAATTGGGGATTGAGGCAAGAGAATTGTCCAAAGTTTGAGGCTAGCCTGGACTATGTAGTAAGTTTGAGGCAAACCTGGCAACTTATCAAAAAAATTGCAGAAAACAAATAAGCATTTTGTAATTTTTTTCTTTTTGCTAAGTCCCTCTCCCTCTCTGGCCCTGTTTTTTTTTTTTGTTGTTGTTGTTGTTTTGCTTTTTTGTTTTTTCTTTTCAAATACATATATGGCAACCACCACTGAGGCCTCGGCGCCCTGCTAGACTGGAGCAACTGTAACCCTCACCTTCGAGCCTTGACTCTACTCCATCCTGCCTCAGCAATGAGTCCTACCTTTGAGAGCCAAAGTTCCATCCTCCAACAGACAGGAGGGTCTTCAGGTTGGGGTTTCTGTGGGGCAGGATAGTGGGGAGAGAAGGGATGGAGAGAAGCTGTCATGGTGTCGCAGACCCTGTATCTGCAGCCCATAGAAGAGTTCTGGCTTGCAGGGGGCTGGGTTAGGTGCCTGCCTCTGACATTGGTGCTCTAGGCTCACACAGCGCTGTCGTGGGGTGAGAGGCCCCTTCCCTGAGCCTCGGTGCTGCTCCCTGTTGCCTTGTCACCGTCCCAGCATCGCCCACCCAGGGTACCCTCCCCCAGAAGCCAAGGCCCCCGGGCAATCTTTCCCCAGGAGGATCCTTGGGTCACATACCAAGATGTTCTGCTCTAGGACCAGCCGAGCTACCTGCCCCTCCTCCCCTCTCCTGGCCAGCTTGTGACCCCACCTGGTTTTAAGTGCGTTCAGCGTGCCATAGAGTGTCACGTCATTCCACTCCCATGTGTCAATCTCATTGTTGCTGATGTTGGCAAAGCTGTAGATGATGTGGGTGCATAGGGAGTGGTCAATGGCATCTGGGAAGCAGCTTCCATCGCCTTCCCGGTACTGGGACCAGCTGGTGTAGTAGCAGACCAGCTTGTACGCAGAGCCTGGAGGAGAAATCTGGGGTGGGACTGAGCACCGATGTGGTGTGGAGTTGTGGGCTGGGAGTGGGGACAGAGTGTTGAGCAAAATGAAAAATCTTTAAAGGAAAGGAGCGGGGCCAGCCTCCCCTGCCTGATGCGTGGGAATGGTGTGACTCAGTCCAAGGACTGAGGACTTCCTGGAGGCAGTGGCTTTCAAAAGAGACAGATGCCTGACTGTGCCATCCAGGGTCAAAAGATGCCCTGCCTGCAGCCCAACCTGTCAAGTTGGGAGCGTAGGCCCCAGTTCCTTGCATCTATCCCAGCCCCCAGGCCTGGTCTGGACTCCAAATCCCAGCAGGCCAGGGTATTTAAATGAGCCCCCAAAAGAGGAACACGTGGTCCCTTTTTCTTCCTCCCAGTGGTCGCGTTCCAGCAGCTTCCCGGTTCCCCGAGAGCACAGAACTCCCATTAAACCTGGATATTTCTTAATTTGGCTTGTTTTGATTTGGCTTGATTGGGAATTTTGCGTCGGCAGGGAGCTCATGTTAGGAAATATTCCTAACACAACCCTACAGTGGGGTCTTTGATTAAAGAGTGACTTTGTGGATCTCTTCTCTGTCTCTAGGTGGGAGTGACCCTACCTGATAACATGACCAGAATGGCAGTCCCCAAACTAGGCCTCATTATCACAGGGGCTGGGACGTTCTTCCTTCGTTCTAATTCGAATTCCTCTTACTCTAGATGAAATCCCTTTTAGCCACTTAGTCATGGAAGAAAACAGTGGGCCTCACTCATCCCTGTGGCTCCTGATGGCTGTTCCCTTAGGGCAGTTTGAAGCAGTCTTCACAGAATCTGAGTCTTTTTAAGTTTGTTGTTTTGAAAAAAAAAGTTCAAATAAATGGAAGAGTGGAGACAAAAACATACATATACGTATACCATCATCCTATTCAACAAGTATTCCCAAGCCCGTGAGCTGCAGAAGAAACCTGGAGGAGTATTCTTTTGTGCTAAGACCTCCTCCGGGAGGGGTTGGGGGAGGGTACTCACAGCACTGGAGCAACGTCAGGACCACAAAGCCTGTGGGGAAATCCAGGGTCAGATCTGGTGGTGGGGGAGGGGCGACTGCTCTTCTTCCTGCCCCCTCCCCAGGCAAGAGGATGCTTTACCACCAGGTGCCCTTCTCTTTTCCTTCTTCCCTTTCAAATTTTACTCTCTCTGTCTGCCTCCCGCCACCCGCCTTCAGCGGGTAGAAGGTTGGGCCCCCTGTGCAGGAGCTGAGCAGTCTGACCCCTTTGGATTGAAAATCTCCAGTCCCACCTGACCCAGCCCAGAGACCTGTCAGCGCCACCCTCACACCCATCCTGGCTTCAGCAGAGCTGGGCATGGTGGCCTCTCCTGGTACCCAGCTTTCTAGACAGGGTCTCTTCCCCAGGCTTCACACTTCCTTCTTATACCCATCCCACTCCACTCCCCCACACCCCCAAACAATCCTCCTTACAGGAACTGAGCTGTGCGTAAACCCAATTGCTGGCCAGTGGAGGCGGAGAGCCACTAGAGGAGATTGGGAAACCCTGGAGTTTTGAAAGCCTTGGGCCAGGTCTTGCCATACCTGCCAGCTGAAGGGCCATGTGGGTGATGATCGAGGGCCTCCTTGGGCGTGACAGTCACATCTCCAAAGCCTTCCTGCCATTTCGTCTCTCCCTGCCACTTGCTTCTTGCCAGTATTCCCCAACTTTTCCTGGCGGCTCTTGTCTGTGGTTCCGGTCTTCCATCCAGGCCCTCCATCGGGCTGAAGCAGGCACAGTTGGGTTATGTAAGTCATGGCACCCAAACAAGGCCACCATTATATTGCCTGGCCTCCCCTCAGATTTTTCTCTGTTTCCTGGCTGTTTGCATACTTGGCTGGAGTCTAGGTGAGGACCAGAGAACCTTAGGGACTGGGGAAGGGTCCCAATTCCCCTCCCCCCTTAGCAATTGCTGATTATTGAATATAAGAAAATGGGACAGGAGAGAGAAATTCCCGAGAAGGTCCCGAGCCCTAAGGCTGCCTCCCCCTCTTTTGGATGCAGTGCAGAAGAGCGAGAGAAGCTCCCGTGTAAGCCCAAGACTGTGGTGAAGAGATGCAGGGCAAACATGGGGCAATAATGGCCAGTGGTGGAGTAGATTCTCCTGGGAGCAGCGGCAGCAGGCTCTCAGATGAATATCGCCTCTCCTCTCAGTGATGCTTTTGAAACCCAAACCCAATGAGGCACCCCCACCTCTAAATGCTACAGTGGCTCCGCGGGGCTCTTAGCAGCTTAGGTGCAGGAAGAAAAGCTTAGGTGTTCTGCTCTGCCCAGCCCTGGCCTCCACCCTCAGCACTCACAAGAGGCATTTCATTTTCCAAGGTTGTTTTCCCAAGACAAGCATCAAGATGTAGCTCAGGCTGGACACAAGCGTACCAACCATGTTAGTGCCGGGGTTGCTGGTGTATCCTGCCATGTTTACCTAAACAACAGCAGCAACAACAAACAAACAAACAAAGGAAAACCCCTCACAAAACCCAAAAGACCTAATGGCTGCAACAACAACAAAAACAGACAAAGATGCTTCTCAGGCAACTCTGAGCTGTTTAAGAGCACCTTTTTTTCTCCTTGAGATGGGGACAAAGATCCAGAATAATTCCATTCTTTACAGACCATATATAATGTACAATTAGTAGACAGTGAGTGAAAAAGTCAGAACTCAGGGCCAGGATGGATTAGAGAGAGGGCTTCTCATTCACGTCCTCTGGTGTCTATAGTTCCACTACGTAGTGGTGATGCCCACGGTCAGCTCTCTCAGATCCTCACACTCTGCCTGCATAGAAACCCTTGGTAGGCAAGCGGTTCTTCCAGTGCTGGCCTTGAGCGGCCTTGGGTGCTCCTCAGCATCAGATACCAGAGAAGCCACGGTGTCAGCAATCAGGAAAAGCCACAGGTGGGACCTTCTAAACACCACAGCTCTCCTCAGGACTCCAGGACAGGGGCTCTCAGCTCTCCAGGTGTTACAGCTCTTAAGCATGGGTTCCTCAGACTCGACAGCAGCAGCCAGCATCACACCTTCCTGGCAGACCTGGGCATCAAGATTCCTTCGCTGTTGGCAGCAGGTCGTGTTTCACATCCTGGCCGTGGCTATGAGAGCCGTGGCTCTACAGGCTTGCCCGCTCTTTGGAACTCTTCCAGGGACCAGGGCTTGCAGTGTCTTTCCTCTGGTTCTCCACAGCTTCAGCCTCCCAGCTCCCCATCTCTTCATTCCTACCACCCCGCTTTGCTGCGCCGCTCGCTGTCTCTCTCAGGCCACTTGCTGCTCAGCCCCACCTCGTCTTCTGCTAAGCAGCTGGTTGCTGGGCTTGCCTGCTGCTGCTGTCCCCTGGCTGCCCCATTTCTGCTGCTCTGAATGTCTTTGCTGCTTTTTTCTTGTGCCTCCAGCTCAGCCCAGACCACTAAGGGTAGATAAGAAAAGAACACTCAAGGGAAGCCTTTGTTGGGCCTAAAGTTGCAGCAGAGAGAGACAGCACACAAGATGTCTCCTGGCCTGCTCCTGAACAGCCACGTATAGGCAGGGACCTATGTTTGGACCAATCACAGCACACCTCACAGGCAATGGGAGTTTAAGGTTTCACGAAAAAATAATCCTTCAGCTAGGCCAGGAGGGGAAGTGTTCCTTTGTTGATGAGGTGGAGATGGCTGTTGGGTCATCTAAAGGCAAAAATGTCTGATACAAATTGTTTGAAACAGCTCTGACTGACATTGGGCCTCCAGGAGTCAAAACAGTTAACTGCAAACACTGTGAACTCTTATGAAGGTGTCCGCGAAGGCTTCAGAATGGCCGGGGCCAGCATAAGGGTAGACTAGCTTTCTTATTTGTTTATATAGGATTTCACTGTCTGGCCCTGGCTGACCTGGTACTTACTACGTGGACCAGGAAGGCCTTGAACTCACAGAGATCCTCCCGCCTTTGTCTCGGAAGAGCTGGGATTAAAGGCAGGTATTACCACACCCCTCCTTTCTGTCTGGCTTTTAGCCTGGCAGTCTTTTTGCTCAAGGCAGACAGGACAGCAAGGAGAAAGCCAACAGCTGCTAATTAGGGAGTCGAATGTCCAGGCCCCTAATATCTTTGTTTCTTTACAGGAGAATTAGCATTAGGTGGAGTACTTGCAATAAGGAATTAATTGCTAACACAAAAGGTGGCCTTAAGATTATTAAAGGTGCTTTAACAGTGCTTATCCTTTGCCCAGCACCCCAGGGAAAGGTAGCCCCCACCATCTATCTGTCTTAGATGTTATCCAGGACAGATTCTTAGCCTTCCCTTGAGGACCCTCTCCATGCCCCCCAATCCCACCCCAAAACTTCTAGCCCTATGCTGTAAAATAATCACGCAAGAAGGCTGATCCTGAATTAGACCCTGAGTGGCAAAGCTCACCAAAGGTTTATTTAAGGTGACAGGCTTCTTTTGAAACAAAGGTTTCTTTAAGGTTTGTTTTTTTTTTTTTTTTAAATCTAAGATGATTGACAACAATGGTAGCCCCTGAGATGTGTCTCCTGTTTGAGGCACTGTGAGGAAGACTCCCTTGCATTTCTGATGAGGCTAGTACAGAATGTGACACAGGATATGAAGACAATGCTGTCTGGCTTCATCGTTCCCTTTGTTAGAAGCTCTCTCGTGGGATCGGATTGCTGTAAGTCTTCTGGTCCTGTGAGCCCTTAAGCTCAGTTTATTAACTCCATATATCCTATGTGAAGGTGACATTGTCAGTAGCACTCACTCACTAAGGGGCCCACGGCTTGCCACCCCGTCTCATCTCACAAGATGCTCCAGTCAGTAAACTACGCCCAGCTTCCTCCTTCAGGGCTTTGTGCGTATCTCCTCCCCACCACAGGGCCATTGCATATGCCTCATAGAATAACCGTGGAAGGCTGGAGACTTTCTGATGTGCTCAGCAACCACGGTCCCTTGGGCTCTATGCAGGGTTGTGCTAGCTTCCTTTTTATTGCTATAACAAAACTGTGACTGAAGCAATTTAGAGGAGGAAGCAATTTCAGCTTCCACCACTGAGGGAGGTGGGACAGGAATTCTAGCAGGGACCAGACGCACAGTGGTAACGATGGAGGAATGCTGACTGTTGGCTCACTGGCCTGTGCTTGCTGGCTCTTGGACTATAGACCAGAACCATCTTCCCAGAACTGGTGCTGCCCACAGAGGGCCAGGCCTGCCCGGATCAATTAACAGTTGCGATAATCCCCTACAGTCACACCCACAGGCCAATCTGATCTGGGGAAACCCTCGATGAGACTCTCTTCTCAGGTAGGCTGTGTCAAGTTGGCGTTTAAAACTAATTAGGACAAAGAAAAAGTGCTTTTTATTGTCTATGAATAGCAAGCAGCATGAACTTGATGTTTGGGCGACTTCTGCTGGGATCCCAAGCCTGATGCGGCAGCAGCCTGAGGGATGGATGCTGTGTACGCAATGGATTGCATCACAGCAGAAGGAACCTTCATTTAAGGAACTTGGATCTTTTAGCAAGAGCCCAGAGGGAGACATTTTCCTTTTGAAACACACAGCAAACGTGCCGTGTGCTATAGCAGCATCAGTGAAAGGATGCCGGAAACTACTGTTGAGAACACGCGCACAGAGCAAAGTGCACCGGAAATGCTGCCCGATACTGCCTGCCCATCTTTGGCCAGATTATCCTCCGCACCCTTCTCACTGCTGTGCGTTCCTTGTCTCCAGGAAAGGCAGAGTTTGAGGGAGGATGGAGTTCACTCTGTGTCACTCTCCCCAACCCCCGATGTGGGCTATAACTGCAAGGCGCGTGTGTGAGATGTTATGGACGCCCAAGTCCTGAGCTGGACTGTGAATCAATGAGCACAAGGCCATGGCCGCTCATCCTCTGTGTACCCCCCTGGTGCTGATGCCCAGTGACGGCTTAGTGAAGCTTGGGTAGAAGGGCAAGAGCAGCAAATGTGTGATCCCAAAAGGACACAGCACTCCAAACGCTATTTTAAGTTTGGAACCCAGTGTTCTCCAATTTTCATGCCGCTCATCGGTCTGGACACCTGTGGACGGCTAACTCAGGTGGGACCACAAAACCTGCGCTCGACTTATTTCCCCATCAAAGCCTCCCTGGCCTCCCATGTCAATCACTGGCTCATCCAATCAGTGCTTACACGGAAATCAGTGCTGGACTGCTGGCTGTGTTGCGGTTGGTGGTAGAGTCAGGAAAGTGAACGGGAGCAGTCAGTGTTCTTGTGAAGCAGAGTCCAGCAAAAGTGATGGACAGCAAAGGAAGAAAACAAATCGCTTGCATTGCAGTTGTGGCAGCTTGAATGAGACAGTCCTCCCTCCGCAGGGAGGGAATGGTGGTCAAGGTTCCTGAGCAAACGGCATGAACATTGAAGAGTGAAGGGACTAGGCAAAGGTATTGTCCTGACAGGAGGAAAAAAACCTACGGGCAAGTCTAGAATAGTCTAGGCCGTTGATCACAGCTTCTCAGGAGCTCAAGGCTAGCCTGGGATTAAGCCACAAGTTCAAACCCAGCCTGAATAACTTTTGAAAGCCTGTATCAAAATAAGAAGTTTTAAAGGACTGTGGATATAGCTTTGAAGTAGTCACGTGTCCAGCACACAGTAGGCCAAATGAGAAGGAGGGAAAGGAGGAGGGGCAATGGGTGGTAGAGGAAATGGCAGAAACCTAGGCAGGAGCAGGCTGTTAAGAGAGATTAAGACATGGAGCACATAGGGCAGGGCTGGAGGCAGGCGTGAGAAAAGGCGTGAGGGTAGACATGGCCATCTCTCAAAGGACAAGTTCCTGTAAACCCTGGGTGGCCGGTCAGGGATAATTGCTTGGATCCTTCTTGCCTGGGACGGTCATGGTGAATGGCTGAGGAGGGAGGGAGTCGTTTTTCTCACAGGCAGGCCTTGTCCTTCAGGCGAGCCTCTTCGGGCAGGAGTGGAATCTGATCCTGGCTGGGGAACAGTACACACGGGTATGCATGGCCAAAGGCTCCGGCAGAAACACAGCACCAAGGAAACAATTACTTATAAAAATAATAATAAAAAGGGCTCAAACTCCAGAAAGACTGAGTGGTTAACTGCAAAGCCAGGCAGAGGAAGGGAAGGGGTCCCTATTCTCTCCCTGCTGGACCAGAGTGCTCTCAAAGGCTCTGCACAGTGAAGTGTGGCTTCACTTGGCAGCCTAGGGAAAACAGGGTAAAGTTGGTTTGGCCAGAAAGGCACATTTAAGGGAAATAGTGAAAGCTTAATATTTGGGGGTTGGAAGCATCAGCTTTGGGGTTATTTAGGGTTTTTCCTCGGCTGAGATTCTCTCTGCCCACCCACAGTGGTATTTACTGAATGAAGGGGGTTTTTCCTTCTCTGGGGTTTCTGTTTGCCCCTGAGGTATGACCTGGGTTCTATAAATTCTTCACAGTTTTCTGATTCAGAATCATTCAGCTAATATTGTTTATTGGGTTCTAATGTATCTCCATTGGCATAAGGGAACTGTGTGTGGACAGAAACTTTCTAGAGTACTAGGAAAGCCAGAACCCAGCGCTGAAGCTTTTCAGCGAGCAAGCGTTTTCCTGAGGCGCTGTTGTGCCCTGGAGCTTTGAATTGCCTTCGTGGGCAAAGTAATTATGAGGCATCTTTATCGGCAAATTTTCTCTAAGATCCACATATTTGTTAATATTCTTGGCCTGCTGGGAAATGAAATTATTTATAACCTGTAAATCTGGGAATTTCTAAGTCATAAAGACAATGGAGCGTTTTTCTAGAAACCCTCCTGGGCGTCATTTCCACAGTCAAGTGTAGCCTTCTTCCCTCTTCCTCCCTCTCCTTTTCTCTTCCCCTTCTGCAGCGCTGGGGTTGTGCTACTGAACTACCTGCTGACCCACACCAGCCTTTTTCAGTGAGAGTTCATTCTACAGCCAACCTCCTTTATTGACCAAACTTTAGCCACATTTCTGAACCTTTTTGGAGGCCCCATTTGTTTCTGTAGATGGCAGTGCAGAATCTAGTTGTAGTTAGTGAAGCAAAGAGCTGTGGGGTTAGAAAGAATTCCGCCTTCCACGCCTGATCACTCTTGAGAGCTGATTTCTTTCCTGATCCTGCAGCCTTACCCAGATGGTGTCTGGTCACCCTGTTGGTCTAGAGCCCATCCCCCACCCCCTATTTCTTCTTAGTAATTTTCCATCCACGGAATCCTGCCCTGTCTGCTACGGTGATGATTCATCTTCATTGTCAATTGGATTGACTTTGGAATCCCCCGGGAGGCACACCTCTGGGCGTGTGTATGATCCAGTTCCCCCAGGACCTTGACTGAAGGGAGAAGACTCACTCTGAACATGGAAAGCACCATGGTATGAACTGGGATCCCAAACTACATAAAAAGGAGGGAAAAGAGTCTTAGCCGCCCTACCCTACTCTTACGTTCATTTGATCTAACAAGCGAAGTAGGGCTGGGTCTGGGTAAGCTGTGTGCTACCAACTATTTTTTTTTTTTTTTTGAAAGTGTGTGTGGGGGTTGAGTGCCAGCACTCCCTGCTCTCTGCTTCTCAGTCAGCCAAGACTGGGAGTCCTGCCCATCAGCATCTCTGCTGTGTCTTCACCACGTTGGCCAGCACCCTCCTAAACTCTGCACCAAAATAAAGTCCTTCTACCCTCAGCGGCTTTCTGCCAGGTGCATAGTCACACCAGTCCACAGAGCTGTCAGCTGCCACTTGCCCATATGATAGGGCACTGAGCCCAGTCTCTCTGACCGCAAGACCCTGTTGCCATGGTCCCTGTACCTGTAACGATGGTCCCAAATAAAGCCGGCTTTGCCGTGCTTTAACACATGCCATTAGATTGTTTTTTTCCTTAACACACTTTTAATTAAATGGAATTTTTGGCATAGTCAATATCCAATTACATTCCAGTAAGAAGTAATGTCAGACTCTTATTGAACTTATATAAATAACCTACATAACCATAAACATCAATTCCATTTAGACATCCATAATGATTAATTTGGTTACATTTTCCCCCTTGGATTTATAAGAATATTTGACCATAAAAAGTAAGCGAACTTCCAGAGGCTGGCTTACTTTTTGGTCATTGTTATTGTTTCACAGACAGAACCAATCAGTTAACGACATTTAATTTACAGAACTGTTCTTTTTCAATTGTCTTGATGACATATTATCTTAGACTCTATACTAATAGCACTTCAGAAGCTGAGGCAGGAGCATCCTGAGTGCAGGGAAGGTCTGAGGTTCATGGAGAGTTCAAGGACCATCTGGCTAAAAAAAAAAATGTATGTTAAGATTTTTCGCGAAATTATTGTTTCCTTTTGAAAATTTAAAGTCCAGTTGGGACAAAATGTAAAGATTGCTTCAGTGTGTTGCAAGTGAATACTGTTGAAAACAGAAGAAAAAAGATAAAATATTAATAATTTTTAGATAGACATGTCAGTCTTGTGAATAGATTACATTAAGTAAAATATATTATTTTAAAAGAAGAATGCTTCATCTCAATTTGTGTAGGCAAATAAATGAAGGAAAAAGTGGATTAAACAGGAAGGAATCCACTTGTATCAACTAAAATAAAATATTAAGCTGGGCATAGTGGCACACACTTTTAATCCCAGTGTTTGGGAGGCAGAGGCAGGCAGAGCTCTGGGAGTTCCAGGCCAACCTGGCCTGCAGAGTGAAACCCTATCTCAGACACAAATACCAATCATAATAAAGTCAGTTCAGTCATCATTTAGACCCTCTAGAGGCTCTGGTTGGTCATGTTTTTCAATCTGGCGGGTCCAGGGCCAGAATTTGGGGAGAAGCCTGTCTTCATAGGCACGTGACTGGTCCTGCAGGGTCAACACTCAAGACTCCAGGTATGATTTGGTTTTCCTGTTTTGTTCATTGACAAAGAGTTTCTTTATGTAGCTCTGCTCCAACTCAAAAGCACCATTCTCCTGCTTCATTCTCCTCAGTGATGGGATTACAAACAAATGCTCACTACCATGCCCAGCCAAGGTCGGGTCTTTATTGATGCTCTTTGGTCATCTCTTCCTGTCCTTAGTTTGTGGCTGGGACCTCTAGAGATGTAATGTAAAGGGGCTAGCATCATGAGTAGAGGAGAGAGATCCTCAGTGGGATTTACTATGCAGCCTGTGCACGTCGGAGTGACAGCAGCAGCAACCATCCCGGCCACAAAGTCAGAACCGGCTGTCAGTGTTTCTTAAACCTTGAGACAGATTTTATTTTTAAATAACAGTTAAAGATATTTATTTGGTGTGTGGGGGCATGAGGTATACCACAGAGTGCATGTCAGGGGGACAGAGGACAACTTGCAAAATTAGTTCTCACTTTCTTCTGCAAAGGCTCTGGGGATCAAACACAGGTTGTCAGCAAGCTTTAGCCCCTGAGCAGTCTCTCTGGTTCCCATATTTTAAACTAATTGAATTCTGTCAGTCTTTATATCTGAATGTCAGAATGTTTCATTTCAAAGAAAAATGTATGGCTATTTACAGTAGAATCGTTGAATTATTTAAATTAATACATTGTATTTATGAAAACTTAATAAAACCAATGCTTCTTCTTGACAAGTAGGAATAACTAAGATTGATCTCATAATTATGCTGCTGTAACCAATCATTTGACAAATACCAAGAATAACTATTTTTAAAGGTGTTTATTGATCTCTTATTTTACGCATATACCTTTTCCCTGCATGTATTATGTGTACCATGTATGTGCCTGGTGCCCACCGAGGCCAGACGAGGGCGCTGGATTCCCTGGAACTGGTTGTGAATCACCACATGGGTACTAGGAAGAGAACCTGGGTCCTCTGCAAGAGTATCAAATACGCTTAACCTCGGAGCCATTTCTCCAGACCCAGAATAATCATTTTTAATATTTCCTCTTTTGTAAGGTAGAAAACAATACCTTTATGCTACCCATGGTGATCTGAAAAATATATAGGGGCTTGGAGTATAGCCCATTAACAGAGTGTTGATACCCTAGTCTGGCCTGGGTTCCATTCTCAGGGCACCAAAATAAAATGGCACTAAAAATATCTATATGAAGCTTTTAGTTGGTTTTGTTTTGGCAAAAGACATCTTATGGTTTGGTTATTCTGGATAAGGAGAATGAATAAGGGCATGGAGAAAAAAATCTGAACTGTCAGAAGATAAAACAAGATATGAATCCATAAGTGTTTAAAGACCATGAATCACTATTTAAAAAAAAGCTTAAAATATGCACAGCGCTGAGGAGCTGGCTCAGTCTGCGAAGGGCTTGCTGCACAGACATGAGGACTGGAGTTTGGTCGCTAGAACCCATGTGAAAAGGCTGGGAACAGTGGGCCTGGCCTGTAGCCCAGCACTGGGGAGGTGGAGACAGGGGTCCCTAGTGTTCAGCCTAGCAGGAATGATGAGACTAAGGGCCAATCAGAGATTCTGTCTCAAAACACAAGGATGGACTGGCAAGATAGCCCAGCCGGGAGAGAAATGCTGGCGATACACAGTCAGTGACCCCAACTTGCTGTGCTTTGATAGAAAGGGAGAAAGCCCTACACGCCCATTTAGCCCTGCCATCTGATGACTTAGGGACCTCACTTGGCCTCTTTGAGCTTCACTTGCCCCAGGATTAACACAAGCATAAGAGCCACTAACCCCAGGAAGAGTTCACACACAGTAGATGCTTCCAGGAGTTTCCCTCTTTCTCCTTCCGCCTCAACCCCTGCTCTTCCATGTTGTTCTCACCGTCTGCAGTTCAGAAGGTTCCGTGGCTACTCTACTAAGTACAGAATGAGATACATGGAGTTCTTTCCCTATAATCAAGAAGCAAGTCAGACATCAGCAAGAACTTTCTTCAAGGACCTTCAACATAAAACCAGACACAAATGGCATCTAGGGACCTTCTATCCTTGGGATCTTTAAGATCAGGCCCACTGATCTAAAAAGAGATAAGAAAATGCTCTCTAGAGCTCGCAGAGTGCATGGCTTTGGGGAAGAACTTTATTTAAAAAGATGTGGGTAGAGAGAATGATAGCAGCCCCAAGAAGCCTGCATCCTGACTCCTAGCATCTGCGAATCGTTCCTAGAAGAGGACCTTGGAAAAGCTGAGCTTCTTAGGTGGTCTGAGTGACAATGGCTCCCATAAGTTCATATATTTGCATACTTGGTCTCCAGTTAGTAGAACCCTTTGGAAAGGATTAGGAGGCGTGCTACCTGGAGCAGGCTCTGAGGTTTCAGAAGCCTGTGAACCTCTCTGCCTCTCTCTCTCTCTCTGCTTCCAACTTGCAGATAAGGATGCAGGTTCTCAGCAACTGCTCCAGGGCCGTGCCTGCCTCCCTGTCTGTCTGCTGCTGTGCTCCCTACCGTGATGGTCATGGACTCACCCCCTGAAGCAGTAATCCCCCAATAAACTCTTCTGTAAGTAGTCTTGGCCTTGGTGCTTTGTCACAGCAGTAGAAAAGTTAGTAAAACAGGTGGGGAGATTGTTTTAGAAGGGTTAGTAATGGGAATCATGGAGGACCAGACCCAGAAAAGGAAAGTGACCATGGAAACAGAGATTGGAGGGAGTTAGTTTGAAGATGAAGGAAAGAGCCACAAACCAGGGAATGCAGCAGCTTCTAGAAGGGGGATGGGCACAAAATGGCTTCTACTTTGAAGCTTCCAGAGAGAATGCAGTCCTGCCGATACCTTGATGTGACCTCATATGACCTATTCTGGGCTTCTGATCCCCAGAGCTTAGGATACTATTTTTTGTGTTGTTTTAAACCTTCAAAATTGGTGACAGTTTGCTGCAGCAGTCAGAAGAATAAAGATTGTTTGTAACATTCACAGAGAGCAGGTGACTGCTCCGTGTCCCTTAACTGTTGATGGCAGAGCCTGCTGCTGGTCTTCGAACCTAGACTCTAGGATCCATCTGGTGAATGAGGTGAAGATGGAAATGGAGATAGCACAGGGCTCAGGACAAGGACTCATCCCGAGGAGCCATCCCTTGAGGGGGCAATGTCTCTATGGTCTGCGGAAAGTGCTCACTCCTTTTATGAATGAACTTGGCAGGACTGCCCAGTTGTAAGGGAACTAAGAATCCCCACAAAGGCAGATGGGCTGCGTGACTCTGCTCTGTCCCTTAAGAGGTAGTTACTAAGGAGGTCTTGAGGGGAGCTGGGACCCCTTCATCCTTCAGGGACGAGCCTGGGTCAGGGCAATCTGAAGTCACGAGGGGAGTGGGTCAAAGTGATGGGAAAGGGTCAGTGCCAGACAGCCAGTGCTCTGAGCAGTTTTCACACCAAGAACCATCTTTCCAAGGACTCTCTGATAGGAGGAGACACACCCTGATCCTGAGTTGGAGCCCAAAAGATAAGGAACACTCTCCCATCTCCCTAAGGGCAGTCTTCAGAGCCTGGGTACCTCCTCATGGAGCTGGAGCCATAGATATGACATGGCTCTCCTCCCAGGTCACAGGACAAGACAGACAGCAGACATTCGTATCAACTGAATGATTATACTGCTTGTTTAAACATCACCTCATTGCAGCCCCAGGATGGTGTGTGTGTGTGTGTGTGTGTGTGTGTGTGTGTGTGTGTGTGTACATGTGTGTACTCCAGTTTCTGAAAAATAACGTTACACCATTTATCCACCCTGAAGGGAGAGAAGTGACTTTTTATGGGTACCAGGACATTATTCCAGATATACCCCTCCCACAAAATTCTGTTGCCATTGTCTCTCTCTTACAGGTTAGCAAACTGAAGCCTGGAAAAGATAAGTCATTTCCCCAAAGTCTGCAGACTTTATGTGGAAGAATAAGGCTCAAGCCAGAGCCAGCTCTTTCCACACAGGTCTCGGAGCCTGCAGTGTTTCCTGGAGAGGAAACGCCGTGAGCGAGGGAAGAAAGACGGAAGTCCAGGAGACACCAGACAATAGCAGGGAAGAGTTGAAACTGGGGCTGCCCTAGATAACCGGGCAGCTCTTGCCAGGAAGGGAAGTCAGAGACTAACTATAGACTATAGACTGCCCATGTGGCCAGAGGAGCCAGAGGAGCCCATCAACCTCGGGGCTACAGCACTTCTCCCATTGGGTATTTTCCATTCTCCTGCTCTTCCCCTGCAGTGCCCTGAATTTAAATCTAGAAACTGAGAGGAGTGGGTGAGCATCTTCTCTGCTTCTGAACTAGCTTTGGAGAGGAGAGGAATACAGTGTTGGCCAGGGCAATTTTGAGAAAATCCACAGATAAGGGAAGAGATGGGCACATCCCTGCTGGCTTGGGATGAGAAAGGGGGGCTTTCAGGAGTTCCCTGGGGTCAGCGGCTGTGCATCATTCTTTCGGGATAGACTTGCTGAGCCTCTGTGAGGTGTCCAGGGTTTGGCTAAGCTGGTTCAGAGGATGAGTCTGATGGAGGATCTGTGTAGTTAGGAAGGATTATCCCAGAAGGCAGGCTCAAGGTGAAATCTGAGAGATTTAGGGATTAGCCTAGAAGGGAGAAAGTCATCCAGGTCGAGAGCACCGCAGGCTAGGCCTAGAATGAAAAGAACACACAGGCGAAGAGCTCACTGTGGTCAGACTGGGTGGAGCCCAGAGAGGCTAGGGGCAAGGTGGGGAGAAGCAGGTGGCTCGCGGCACCCTCCTAACCAGGGAGGGGTCTTGTCCATCCCATAATTGTGCATCCCTGAATGTGTAAGTGGGGTTCAGGGTAGGATCCACACCTGCAAAGTCATGCCTGCTGTCCTGTGGAAGACAGACAAAGAGACACAAGTGGAAAAGGTCAGAATATTCAGAATATGAAATACTAACTTGAAAAGTCTTCCAGCTGAGTTTATGCTACATTGCCTAGACTGGCCTTGACCTCTTGGGCTCAAGTGGTCCTCTCACTTAGCCTCCCTAGTAGATGGGATGACAGGCACGTGCTACAAATAGCAATTAACAAGGTCCAGACAGGAGGCATGGCAGCCTGATGTCTTAGTCACTGTTCTATTGCTGTGAAGAGACGCATGACTAAGGCAACTCTTATAAAAAAGAAAGTATTTAATTGGGGCTTGCTTCCAGTTTCAGAGGCTTAGTCCATTATCATCATTGTGGTGGGCAGGTAGGTGCTGGAGCAGTAGCTGAGAGCTACATCCAGATCCACAGGCGGGGGTAGGGAGAGAGAGGAGAGAGAGGGAGAGAGAGAGAGAGAGAGATAGAGGAGAGAGAGAGAGAGAGGAGAGAGAGAGAGAGAGAGAGAGAGAGAGAATGGGCCTGGCGTGGGCTTTTGGAATCTCAAAGCTCACCTGCAGTGACACTCTTCCTCCAACAAGGTCACTCCTGCTTCAACAAGGCCACACCTTCTAGTCCTTCCAATCCTTTCAAACAGTGCCACTCCCTGGTAACCAAGCATTCAAATACACGAGCCTAGGGGAGCCGTTCTCATTCAGACCACAGCCCCTGTGCTGAAAGGATGGCAGTAGAAAGAAGCGCATAGACCCTAGACATTCACTGAAGGGAAAACCTTAGTAATGAGCTGTGTGTAAAGAACAACTACAGAGGAACCAGGAGCACTCTAGGGTCCTCCCTTCAGCAAGACGGACAGGTTATGGTCTGTTTCTAGAGCAGGGCACCAGAAGCGGCCTTAGAGTCAGGTCCATCTCAGGCACACCAAAGGCAAATGCTTTTGTTGCTTCTTCCATGTAGACAGAGCAAGCAGGCCAGAGTAGCGGCACATCTGAGTTTAGGAGGGAGACTTAAGTAGGAGGTAGGTACACGTGGGGTCATGAGCGTAAAGATACTTTTTAAAGCCACGCAAGGGACAGAGGCTCCTAAGGAGAGGACACAGCACCCAGACCAAGACTGAGGTCTTAGAGACCAGGTGGAGGTGGGGACACAGTCACAGCACCTACATTGTTGGAAGTGAGGGAGGGTGAGGCCGAAGCAGGGAATGCTGAGGGAGGAGGACCCTCTAGGGGCTTGTAGCCTATACAGGTGGCAGTTGTACAAACTCACAGCCACAACACAATGAGGTCAAGAGTTTATAGGCGTGGCTTCAGGATAAGGAACTAGCTGAGATGTCTGTGGTCCCTGGTTCTCTGAGCTGGGTGGCTGGCCTAGTGTGTGGGAGGGACCGTGGGACTGGGAAAGATGGGAATCCAGGATGCAGAGGCCGGACTCTTCCCTGGAGATCCCCAGACTCCCCTGCCACTCCTATGCTGAGCGCCTCCCTGTAGGTAGTCAGCCTGGTGCTCCACAGTAGCCTTCGCCACCCCTGCTCCCCCCTCCCCAGCAGTTCTGGGGCCCTGCCCGTCTTCATTTCCATCTCCATCCTGAGATCCTTGTCCCACCCGTTCCCGGACAAGCTAGCTTCCTTAGCAGAACTGTTTTCTAAAACCAGGATTACTGTGACAGGCATGCAGACACAGCTTGGAGCCTTGCCCTCATCAAGGCGGGATGTTTTCTCAAAAACAGTTGCTTCACTTCCTGGTGTTGGGAAATCATACGTGTAGACCCTCTTATGTTTCACATTGTTTGAAGAGAAGGAGGGGAGAGCAGGTTAGCCCCACCCTGCCCGCCACCCTCCCTTCTGAGCAGCTTTAGCCCCCTGTGGCGTTCAGCTCAGGGCTCCAGGTGGCTACACCAGGCACAAGCTCTCCCTGCCTGTATCCCCTTCTCCTAGTCTTCCAATCTGAACACACCCTGGGGGGCCTGACTCAGCCTGGAGGTCATGGTTATTGGCTGCTGTGAGCTGAACCTCATTCAGGACCCTAGCTCAACGCTGATATCCCATGAAAACCCCTTGCTCTCCTTTCTTTGAACACATTTGGTTTGCTCCTTTCTCATTGTTAATGGCTCATTTCATCGGACACTGCAATCCTCCGTGGGTGTGTGTTCTAAAAACACCAGGAGATCGAGTCTTGAGTCCCCGTCACATCTCATTTACCTCCTAGAGCCTCAGCCAAGGTCTTTTCTGTGCAAAGGATGATTTCTGGCTAGAACTTCTGTGGGAAAGGCAGCCTGCTGCGTGATTTCTGTTTTTCTGTGAAAATGCCCTTTGATAGCTAAGAGTAGGGTCCACACCAGTCTACAGAGGAGTACATTCGTTCATTCAACAAGTGCTTTATTTAATTTTGTTTTTATTTTATTCTATGTGTATGAATATGTGTATTTTGCCTGCATGCATGTGTATGTGTACCATGTATATTCCTGGTGCCATGGATTCCTTGGAACTGGAGTTACACACAGTTGTGAGTTGCCATGTAGCTGCCGGGAACTGAACCCCGGTCCCCTGGAGAAGCATCCAGTGCTCTTAACCATTGAGCCAGTTCTCTAGTCCAGTACTTTTTTTTTTTTCCTAAAGACAGGGTCTCACTATGAAACACAGGCTGGCCTGGAACTTGTGGTCTACCAGCCTCTGCCTACCAAGTAAGCGCTTTGATCCCAGCCTTGAAGGGACACACGCTAAGTACCTTCCATGTGCTAGAAGTGAAGCCAGACACTGGGGATCTAGTCATTACGAGGCTGGTGGAGTTCGGCTTCCACAGAAACTCTCTTCAGGCAAAGCAGAGTCATCAACAAGAGGGAAATCACTGCAGACCAGAGAGTCCCGCGCTGGAAATAAACCCAAGTGAGGAGTCAGCACTGGGACACCTCTCTAGTAAGTGACCTGCAGGGTGAACTGCTGAGCCAGAGAAGGTCTGCAAAGGGTGAGTCCAGAGGGAGGGACAGACCAGACAAACCTGTGAGGTGGGGGAGAAGACATGGGTTCCAAAAGAGGGGGAGGAAGAGTGGCTGCATTGTGTGTGTGTGAACTGCTCACAGAAAGGGGGCCAACAGGAAGTGGTTCAGACACTAGCAGAAACTCTCCTTGGATGAGGACTTGGTTTTTTTTTTTTTTTAAATGACTCTGTGAGTATATGCACATGAGTGCGGTCCCTGAAGAGGCCAGAAGAGGGCGTCAGAGCCTCTGGAGTGAGAGTTGCAAATACTAGTAACCCACCTGATGTGAGCACGGGAGTCCAACTCTGACCCTCTGGAAGAGCAGAGAGGGCTTTAGGGCTGAGTCATCTCTCCAGCACCCACCACACTGGTAACTGTGTGTGAACTTGAACCAATTTTCTGGGTCTTAATTTACGCGTGTGTATACTTAATCTTGGAGGTGTGGTAGCCCGGGGCCCAGTGTCCCATGACTCAGCAGGCACAGGCTACACAGGAAAACCCTGTCTCCAAAACCTCAAACCCTAGGCCAAATCAAAACCAAACAAAAATAACAAAACCCCTCGATCTTGAGCGTTCTTGTGAGGATTAAGTGGTGTAAGAACTAACACATCATACTCTGGCTTTCTGATTGGTGTCAGGTAACAGTCAGAAATCCAGACACTGTGGGAGAGGCTGGGGTGACAGGGTCCTCCAGAGCAGTGGTTCTCGACCTTGCGAATGCTGTGACCTTTAACACAGTTCCTCATGTTGTGGTGACCCCCCCAACCATACAAATGTTTTCATCGCTACTTCATAACTGTGATTTTGCTGCTGTTATGAATTGTAATGTAAACGTCTGAGATGAGACCCTTGTGAAAGGGCAGTTCAGCCCCCAAAGGGGTGGCCTGCAGGTAGAGCGGTGTCCTGAGCAGCCAGTCCTCCAGCACTGGCTTGCTCTCAGACATCCCTGCTCCCTCCCTCTCCCCTCTCCCCACATCACCCCTTCTCTTTTCTTTTTCTGCCACTCACTTTCCCCCTTCCCATTCTTTCAAGTTACATCTTCTCAGCTGCCCCAGATCTGGAAGATGTTTTAGATACATCAACGCTCATGTTTATCTTGTACTTTTTTTTTGCCTTGCTTTAAAAAAAAATCAAGCGTTTCCATGGTTTCCACATCTCTCTCAATTAAAAGAGCAGCATCTGTATGAAAAACGTAAGAGATCTTATACAAAGGTATGGCCAGGGATGGTTATCCTTCTCCACTGAAGTCACAGTCCCTTAATAGAAAATGGCTCCCACCACTGGATTAAAGGATTAGAAAGATTTTGTCTCCAGGCATCTGGGGCCTGCTGTGTTGGAGACGACTCTCTCTCAGCAGGCTGAGGAGGGGCACTCAGGATGCTCTCCAAAGGCCAGTAACTTCTGAGTCACCCCAGAGATGCTCAGGATACAGCCTGGATGTCATGTTCCACAGCTGGCTACCTTTGGCTGGCTCGGTGGCAGCTGCTGCAGAAGTGACGCAGGGTGGACAGGCGGGACAGTACAGCTGAGGTCACTGGTGGAAACGGGGGGCCCTGAGGCAAAGGGCGACATTAGACACCTGTCCGCCCACTGTTTTGGTGCCCATGCTTGCCCAAGGAAGGACAGGGCTCCTCCGTGTGTCCCAATGTGTGCGGATGCCAGGGGAGGAGCTGTGGACCCAGCCTCCTCCTTCTAGATCTGCTCTCACTTAAAGGGGCTTCTGGCTGGGAAAGTGGGGTGCAGCAAGTGGAGAGTGGGGCCTTTCCCCCTTTTATTCTTCTTCCTTGAGAGTGGGCACCCAGTGATGGTAGTGACTGGCTGTGGTGACCAGTCCGCTTAACTGCCGTGAGGAGTGACTTGCTCTGGGTCACAGGGAGCACAGGGAGCAAAGGCAAAGTCAGCTTCCCTGTGCAATGAGCAGGGGAAGCAGTGGAACCTCAGCGGAGTGATGGTCTCTCAGGGCTCTGCTCAGCAGAGTGATGGTCTCTTAGTGCTCTGCTCTTTAGGGCCCCTGACCCATGTGTTCCTTCTCAAGGTCTGTTCTTCGGGGTGGCATGTGGGGTGAGAGAAGCCTGGGCTATGTGCGGAAGGCAGCCCAGGACTTAAGCACTGGTTTACTCAGCCACATGTGGTACACTGACAGCTCACAACATGAGCAGGGTGGAGCTTACACCCCTATGGATACCGAGTTAAGGGTGTCCACAAAAACAATTGCTGGTGTGAGGGTCTCAAAATGAACACCACCTCAGACTGTGAGGATTAAGTGCTGAGATAACGAGGAGGAGGCTCAGGGAGACAGGATTTCTAACTGCTGGGTCTGGACTCATTAGGGTGGGCTAGCCTCCCCCACTACAGCATCACTAACTGCCGGGTCTGGACTCATTAGGGTGGGCTAGCCCCCCCCCCCATTAGTATCACTAACTGCCAGGTCTGGACTTGTTAGGGTGGGCTAGCCCTCCATCTCCCCACCTCCCCATAGCCCAGATGCTCTGACTCTGAGGATAGTGAAGACCAAGTGATCCAGACAAGAGGGATGGACGTTGGGTCCTTGAACTCTGTGTCTCTAGATGCCTCTCCTTCCTAGGCAGAACCTCAGGGTCCCACCATGGAGTTTGGTTGCCAAGAAATGGAGGGGAGGATGGGGTGTGAGGACCAGGAGGATGTCTTTGGTTAAGCCTAGGCTTTGTTTGCCTGGTCTCCTCAGGTTATTATTGGTCTGGGTGACAGCTGGGAATGGCGAGAGCATGCAGGAGAAGAGAGTGGAGTGGATTTGGGGCCATTCTAAGCTCCCAAGATCTTCCATGCCATCTGGTGGGGGACAAGGAGGGTGATCATGCCAGGAATATCTGTCTACTCCCTCCCCACTCACGCCCTGAGCAAAACGGGGAGCAGCTTAAAAGAAATGTGACAGTGGGTCTTTGGATAGGGTTTCTCTCCTTCCGGTATGTCTGGGAAATATGTGTTGCCCAAATAGCTGGGTGAATTAAGAGAAGTCTGTCTTCTGTCTGAGCCAGGCTCTGGCCTCGGGGGAGCGGGCTTTTCTCCCAGCCAGGAGCTGAAGAAGCAGGGAGACTGCCTCTTAGTGACAAACACACCCGGTAGAAGTGGGGCTCTCAGGAGCCTTCAGACTCCTTCCACACTTGACAATGCTACACAAGCCTTTTAGAGACTGTGATGTCTAAAACATGCTGCCACCGTTCCCATTCCTCATCTCTGCTGGCAGTTGGTGCAGCTCTTTCCCCAGAGTCCTTTCTGGGTCCCCAAACTCAATAAAAAGCCTTAGAGTCAAAGCACATACATGTGGAGCTTTACAGCACAGGAAAATGACTTGAGTCTGTAACCTCACGGAGGGGTTGGGTGGTCTAAGCAAAGAAGGAAGGAGGGAGGAAAGTAGAGATGGTTTACTCAGTCAGGCCCTCGAGAGATCCCTGGAAAACTATGCACCCCTCTATCTTAGGGGTGAGGACAGTGCACCAGATGAGGAAGGTGGGCTCCGAGCTAACTGTGGGACCCTGAGCAGTCTGGGTCCACTTCAGTGACTCTGGGAAACTACAGATTTGCCGTGTCTGACTCAATTCTCCTGGGGGACCCCTGGGAGGGATAGACGGAGGAGAGAACTAGCCAGCACCCTCCCTGATTATAGCTTCTGCAGGGCCACAGAGGCACTGAGTTCTGAGTTAAATAAGAATTCTGATGCTATCTCCTGTCATTTTCAGGTCCCTCAGGACTAGAAAGAGAAGATTGTCAAATGGATAAATTCCTGTAGCCTACTGGGGACAAATGCAAGGTCCTGAAGCCACCAAAACGTTCAATTAAAAACTGAAATTAAAATAAAGCTTCTCTCCAAGGTGGCTTTACTGGTGGCTGCTACTGAGTCTTTTTGACACAATCCTCAGAGCAGGGAAAGAGGTAACCTCCTGGCTCATTTCATGAGGCTATCAGAGCCTTAAAACTCACATTAGCTTATTATGGCCAGGAACAGTGGCTGGGGCAGAGGGGATCCCAGAGAGGAAGAAGTGTGCAATTCTCACTTTACGGAGTAATTTACACGTGGAAAAGAAAACGTTCATCTAATCTTGCAAGTGTACCTAAATGCCTGTAATAGATCATGACCAGGCTAGAATAATCCTGAGAACATGAGAATCTAAGAGGGTGAATTGCTGATAAGAATTTAGTCGAGTAAAACAAGAAATCTTTAAATAAATGTTTGACAAAATTCTTGTTCATGTACATGGGAACCCTTAGCAAAGTGGGAACAGAAGGAAGTTTCCTTGGTCTGATAAAACTCATATTAAGCTAAATTCCATGGTGTTCATCTAGGATCTTCGCACTGGGGCAGTAGAGTCATCAATCAGAGGATCATCAGTTCAAGGTCATCCTCAGCTACGTGGTAATTAAGTTTGAGGTCAGCCTGGGCTACATGAGACTCTGTCTCAAAAGCAAAAACAAACCAACAAATTCCACAAGGAATAGTGTGTTTAATGTTGAAACACTGAAAGCATCCTCTTTTAGACCAAGAGCAATACAACACCACCTATGTTGCTGCTAATATTCAGCATGTCCTGGAGAGTTTGCTATAATCAGTAGGCAGGAAAATGAACAAAACGCATGGCATAGGCTTTGGAATGCAAGAAAGAAAACATGCTAGTGCAGACGATATGGTTGTCTATGAAGAACACCAGGCAGAATCCCAGGATAATTAGCAAAATTAACAAGAGAAAGCTGGTGTGGTGGTAAACGCTAGGAGGCTGAGGTGGAGAGAGGGAGGGGTGGTGTAAACTAGTGAGTTGGAAAAGTTGCTAGATACAATGTTAATACACGAAAGTCAGCAAAATTACCACACAGTGGCTTCTGCAGCAGTTAAAGAGAGAACTGAACTTTTCTGTTGTTGTTTTGTTGTTTTTCGAGACAGGGTTTCACTGTGCAGCCCTGGCTGTCCTAGAACTCCCTTTTTATACCAGGCTAGCCTAGAATTCAGAGATCCACCTGCTTCTGCCTCCCAAGTGCTAGGATTAAAGGCATACATTGCCACAGCTGTCCTGAAAATTGAACTTTGTAAAAAGGTTATAGGTAAAAGGCTGAAATTTACAGTTAAAAATCAAAACTTAAACCTAGGAATAATGTGCAAGATGTTTAAGAGGAATACTAGAAAATTTCATTAACTATGTTATGAAATGACAGCTAACCACAGAAACACATCGTGGCGGTAGCTAGGGAGGTACAATGTCAAAGAGATACTCATTCCCCCACATAGGTCTATGGGTCAATGCAGTTCTAATCAAACCCGCAAAGACTTTCTAATGGAATTTAGTAAGATGATTCTAATATCTATTTGGAGAAACAAGGGCTGAAGGCAGGTGAGGCATTCCTAAAACTAAGCCCCATGGAAGAATTCCTATTGTGGGTATTTCATAGATGAGTGAGTTTCTGTGGCAGAGAAGACTCTAGACTGGGAGAACAAAAAGATTCCCCCACCTGTAGGATTGCTGCCCAGTACAGAACAGTAGGAAAGGGACTGATCGGCTACTAAACGGTGCCCGGAAAATAAAATAGGATTCTATCTCACAGCATCTACAAATGTCAATTTCAGAAGGATTAAGCCTTAAAAGGGAAAAAAAAAACTTTTAAAATACAGAAATAATCTCTTAGACTTTATGATGTGAGATTCCCCTCTGTATTCTGTGAATATGTTTTATCCCCATTTGTTAATGAAGAATCTGGGCCTATGGCGGTGTGGAATAGGGCAAGGTGGGAATTCCAAGCAGAGATAGAGGAGAAAAAGAAGGCAGAGACAGGGAGACGCCATGTAGCTGCCGAAGGAGACAGATGCTCTGAAACCTTACCGGTAAATCATGAGCCTCATGGTAAAATATAAAATAATAGGAATGGGTTAATTTAAGATGTAAGAGTTAGTTAATAAGAAGCCTAAGCTAATAGGCCAAGCAATGTTTTAATTAATATAGTTTTAGTGTGATTATTTTGGGTCTGGGTAGCCAGGAAATGAATAAGCAGTCTCTGTCAACAACTTTAGAGAAAAATTTATTTGTATTTTCTTTTTTTCGGCTTTTTTTGGTCTTTGGTACAGTGTCTTGCTATGTTGCCCTGGTTGGTGTAACTCTCTATGTAGACCCACGATTTTCCCATCTCTGCCTCCCAAGGATTGACATCACAGGTGTGAGACACCATATCTGACTTAGAAAAAGGTATCTTAAGATACAGAAAGCCCAAGTCATAAAGGATAAAAATGATGAACACAGCTGCATTAAAAAGACTCCTAGGGAAGTGTGATGCTCACCTTGAATCCAGGGCTCAGAAGCCTCAGGGAGGAAGGTTATGAGTTCAAATCAGCTTGGACTGTAAAGTGAGGAGAGAGGGGTAGGGGTGGAAGGAAGGGAGAGGGAGGAAGAGAGAGAGAGAGTGAGAGAGAGAGAGAGAGAGAGAGAGCACGCAAACCATGACTATAAAGGAATTTAAGTTTAGAATATGTAAAGTGCTCCCGTGCTTCTATAAGATGTGATAGGTCACCCGACAGAAAGATGGCAGGACACACCACGGACAAGAGGACCAAACTCATACAGCTTGAGGCCCAGGAAACACACTGAAGCCAATGAGAAACCAGGAGGTGTGGCTTGAGGCAGAATGAGATACTAGCATGCTTTACATGCTTGTTGTGATGGCGACTCTAAGGTGTCAGTGATGGTGTGTGGGTTCGTGACAGTTAATGCACACATAGACTTTGACCACTCGTATATATGTATGATAGAGTTTATCATTGAAAAAGCAAGACCAGCGAAGAGTTTCAGCTCTGGGCAGGCTAGGACCCCCTTGAAAGTGGGGAGGCATGGCAGGAGAGTCAGTTGCTGCTTTACCTGGGGTTCTAGTGTGTGTCAGGTGTGACGCACATCATCCGAGATCAGGCTACAGGGGCTCTTTAGGGCATGAGAGGGACAGCATCGTTAGAGAAAGCACTAGATGTTCACTGGGTAAGATAGCAAGGTGAAAATAGCTTCACATTCTTTTCTTTAAAAAAAAATAAGCAGGCCGGGCGGTGGTGGTGCACGCCTTTAATCCCAGCACTTGGGAGGCAGAGGCAGGCGGATCTCTGAGTTCGAGGCCAGCCTGGTCTACAAGAGCTAGTTCCAGGACAGGCTCTAGAAACTACAGGGAAACCCTGTCTCGAAAAACCAAAAAAAAAAAAAAAAAAAAAAAAAGCAGGTAGAGGTGGCTCATGCCTTTAATCCCAGCACTCTAGAGGCAGAGGCAGGTGAATCTCCATGAGAACAAGGCCAGCCTGGTCTACAGAGTGAGTTCCAGTACAGTCAAGGCTACACGGAGAAACCTTCTCTTGAAAAACAAACAAACAGAAAAGATTATTTACTTTCATGTGTGTGGGTATGTGCGTATTTCATCTTGTATGTGCTTGGTGCCCACAGAGACCAGAAGAGAGTGTCAGACTCCCTGGAACTGGAGTTACAGACAGTTGAGAGCCACCATGTGGGTGCTGGGAATGGAGTCCAGGTCCTATCCTCTAGAAGGGCAGCCAGTGCTGTTAACCCCTGAGGCATCTTTCAGGCCCTTAACCACACATTCTTTTCAAACTCCACACTCCAAGTCCAGCACCAACAATTCAAGCCTAGGTACAGAGGCCACCCTGGGTTGTATTATTTACTTTATATATTAAAATGGATGTGGTGGTAACAGGCAGTCTGGCAGGTACAGAGAAGATTGGTTTGAGAGTGACACTTGCTAAACTTCAGAAAGAGAGGAGGGATGTCCTTAGGCCACGGGAGCAGGAAGTCACCCAGGTGAGATAAGAGGGCGCCTTGTATGTAGAGAACTAATTACAAGCAAGTCCGGACTTGGCCTGACCCGTATCTTCCCCATGAGCCTGCAGCTTTACACAGTGTCAGAGATGATGTCGTCCCCCTCCGCCGGGGACTGGCCTCCCCCATTGGAGGTAAAAGCCCCCGAGCTTGCTAGTCTCCCACCAACTGCAAATACTGTTAGACGGGACTCATTTCTGCAACCCCTACCTCCAGCCCTGCTAGCTGCTCGCACCTGGTAAATGATCAAGAAATACTTATAATTTTCAGCTTTATTAATTTTATATGCGCAGGGCAACTGTATAATCAGATGTTATAGAGGAAAGAACTGTGGTTTAAAGGCCGGAGAGGGACAGAGGAAATGGGTAGATATGGGGCAGGCCCTGACTCCCTCATTGTCTTAACTTGGATAAGGCTCTGGAACCTGTGCCTGAGAGGCCCTGTAGGAATGACAGTGAGAAATTAAGACACACGGTAACATAAGGATATGCCGGCATAGACACATGGGTAGTAAGTACAGTGTAGACACCCAGCACACGTAGCCTGGGCCTGTCCATCACACTGGTGGATTGCATTGCCCAGACTTTAGCCCAGGAAGGAAATGTCCACGGTGGTTTGAGTACAAACCTAGGCTGTGGGGTTAGACCAGCGTCTAAACCCCAGCTCTGCCACACATTGGCCCTGTGGCCAGAGGATACTTTATAGAGACACATGAGTATTAAAGGAATTAGGTTTGCTATGTGACTCATCTCCAGTCAGACAAGAAATATCAATTCCTAGCGGCTGGATGTTAACATTAAAAGGATAAATGATGCTTAATTGATAAACTTTGGGAGGGCCGTGCCCTGCCGTGCGATGGTATTTCAGTAGGGGAACTCTCTAGGGTGCAGAATGGATTTCTGTACCTGAAGATAAAAATGGGAGGAAATTAGCTGGGAGTTTAGCTCAGCGGTGCTCAGCAGAGTGTTTGTCTAGCATGCAGGAAGCATGGTGTTCCACCTCTCACGCTACAAAATTGGGCGTGGCAGTTCACACCTGGAACCCCAGGGTTTGGGAGGTAGAGATGGGGATTGGAAATTCAAGGTTTTCTTTCAGTTCTAAATTCAAGGCCATCTTGAAATTCATGAACATTAAGTAATATTGGAATTTATATAATTAAATTAAAAATGAAATAAATGATGAAATATTTTAAAACAGAAAATAAATGAGCCTCAAGCATGAGCAACGGAAGAAGAGAAACAGTGTCTGTGCTTTAAGGATCTGGAAATATGGGGGCAGAGTTCACTGTTCCCTGAGCACCACAGTTGCAGATGCAAATGAGGGAGCAGAGGCTGCAGGGGGGCAGGAAGCATCTCTGATGTGCCAAGACCCCTGGGAAGGTTCTGAGGAGACAATCCAAGGCTGGCTCTAGGTGGGAAGTGAGGCTATCAAGGAAAAGAGATGTACAGGGCGGAGGGAGCCAGAACAAGACGGTGCCCTGCAGTGCAGTCTGAAGTGGCAAAGGGGGGTGATGAGCCACACTGTACAGAGCCTCGCGTGCCTGGGCACTGACTGAGCTGGCCAGACTGAGGCAGGGACACGAAGTGGTGGCCCAGGAGCCTGGATCACTGTTATTACCCACGAGACCACTGATAAGGTAAGAATTGGGATGGTGGTAGGCCTGAGATCGGAAGAAACAGACACTGTTCCGGGAGACTTGCGTACGAGGCTGTGGTCGCAGCCACTGACCTGGGGTTTGGATAAGGCACTGTGCTAGAAGAAGGACCAGGATCAGGGCTGGGTGAATGGGAAGAGAGAACCAAGGCAGGGGCTCTGACTTATGAACTCAGTCAACAAAGCAGCCAGGAAAAGGGGGCCACCCGAATGACCCAGCATCTGAGGATAGTATAGGCAAATCTTTGGAGATTTATAGGAAGCTCCAATGTGACCTCTGCTGAGGGACCTTTCCGACCACACTGCCCCACCCACACCCTCTTCCAGTCTCCAGACACACAGACTTTCCCTTGTAGCCCTCGCTATCACCTGAAAGGGTCCCATTTGTTCCCTGTCCGCTGAATATTGATATTGGCCCTGGAAAGCCCAGCCCTGGACACGTTGCACCCCCAGCCCACTCCCACCCCACACTGCTCCACCCCGCTGTGTCCACTCAGCTCCAGGACTGAGATGTTACAGATGCTTGCTTTGTGCTGAGGAGCGCATGGAGCCGTGGAGGACACGGAGTCCTGGGCCCAGAGCCCACAGTGGAGGTGGAGTGTCAGCATGAGCGCAAATGGCTTTCAGTGTGCTGAGTGCTCCAGGTTCAGAAAGAGCCATTCAGGAAAGGGGGTGCACCTGAGTAAGCTGGGTGAGGGGGCCCATCTGGAGGCGCCACACTGGGATCTGAATGCCTGAGGTTAACCCTGGCAGCTGGGTACTAGGGGGTGGAACTCGTGTGGCAAGAGGAGGAGCTAGGGACTTTATTCCTTGGGTTGAGAAAGCTGTGTTCTAAGCAAGGGGGTGATTGGATTAGATCCCTGATTTATAAAGATCAAACTGGTTGGGTGTGGAGGATGGACTAGAGATAGAAGAGTCAGGGAGAAGAGAGACCAGGGAAAAGCCATGTCTGAGCAAGAGGTGACCTGGCCTGTGCTGAGGCAGGGCCATGGGTCTTGGGGGGGGGGGTGGAGTGGACAGGGGCATGACGACCAGAGAGAGGCCATAGGCCATACTTACCCATGGATAGAACTAGCTCAGACAAAAGGTTGGGTATCTGGGAGGACTTTGGCCATTTGAATGCTCGGGAGAGCATATTGTTCTGACAGGAGAGTATGTCGGCTTCTTGATTTAGTCAGCAGACAGAAGGCAAAGAAAGGGGGAAGATGCTGACTCAAACTGGCACCAGATACCCTCTCCCAGTCCCCCAGACACCAGGAGTGCCCTCATCTGACAGAGGAAACCCAGGCTAGTCCCCCACCTGAAGCCTTTAGTGCATGGTGGGCCTATAGTTACCCCGCACTCAGCTGTGCTCCATAAGGAAGCTGCCCCCTGGCCCGGCTCTAAGTGGTTAGGGATTTCTTCAGGGACTGTGTACAAAAGAAGGCAGTTTTGGGCAGCAGAGCAGACTGCAGAAGGCTGAAAGACAGTTAGGATGCAGAAATGGGCAAGGCACTCTTAAGGTGTTGTGGTTGTGCTCAAACAAACAAGAGCCCAGTCACCAACCTCTCTCCAGACCTAACTCATTCCTGACAGCCTGTCTGAGTCACTTCCCCAACCAGGCTTCCAGTAAGTGCATGACAGGATGGACCTTTAGGGAATGTGAAGACTTTTTTTAAATGCAACCATCGCCCAAAGCTGCAAGAGATGTGTATTATTCATTTGCTATTTCATTTCTGATTGTTTATTTGAGACAATGTCTCACTCTGTAGCCCAGGCTGCCCTGATGCTCAAAATCCTCCTGCCTCAGCCCATGAGTGCTGAGATTGTAGGCATGTGACACCCCATCCAGCTAGATCACTCTTTAATAGGTGGTCCCCAAGGCATGTGCTTGTCTTGGCCCATTTTAGGCCTTTGTTCTGAACTCAGAACTAGCTAGAATCAGTCTTCTACTGAGATGCCTGTAAAATGCGGATGACGGTCATTCTGTGTCATCTGGGAGTGGTGGTCGAGGTGAGGCCTGTGAGAGGCCCCATAGGCTTCATTTCCAAGTGAACGCTTAGTCCTTATGGAAAACACTGGAGCCCAGGCAGGTGCCTGGGTGACTCAGTCCACCAAAGACTGGTGGCTTCACTAGTGGCAGCAGACAGAACAGTAAGCTGGGAAAAACTCTTCTCTGCTGCCATCGCATGTCCACTAGGGAAATAACTGTCTAGCAGAGGTTAAGCTTCTTCCCCCAAAGGCTTCTGAACCAAGGACCAGCGGACATGCGGGGCCTGCCCATGTCCTGCATGCTGTCACCTGTTCCTGTATGCTGGCAGATGCTTACTGGCAGGTGGACTCAGTGAGGGGAGACTTTCATGGGGCCTGGCACATCCTAAATGTACCTTCTGGCTCTGACTTTTGCCTGCTGTATGCCACCCCCGTCCTCTTGGTCCCCTAGGGAAGTTTCTGAGTCAACAGGATGCTTTTGCCTCTTTGAGTTACTTACTATATCAGGGGTGAAAACTAAAACTCTATCTTGCAGGTAAAGGGGAAGGCCAGAAGACACAAAGGAAGCCAAGAAACTGAGCAGACCACAGCCACGACCAGTGCTGGGCACTGCCTGGAAGACCACCTGAGCTAGTAGTAGGGAGCTGGGTACTACACACCAGCTGTGACACCTAGAGGTCCCGCACAGCAGGGCAAGGGGTGGCGTTCTTCTTGGTGAGAGCAAACAGCTGTCCCCAGGCTGAGACCTTGGAGGGAGTCCTGTTTCCACACCCTGGCAGGTATTGCCAACACGAAACAGGAAGGGGGCGCAGAAGCACAGTTTCAACAGTTCCCTTAGCTCCTGGGGTGCATGCAGCTTGAGAAATCACGATTTTGGGGCACAGCTGTTTCCTCAGAAAGACACATGAGGGGGGGGTGTGTACCGCTCTCCCTGAGTTAGCCTCTGGTTCCCCTACTCACTCAGCTCCTGCTGCAGGGTCCAGATGAGAGGGTACTGGCCCTGTTTGCAGAAGGAACCAGTGAAATCATCCAAGTCCAAGGCCCAGACGATGGCCCCTCCCAGCCCCTTCTGTTTCATAGCTGAGCTGGGGGGATGAGCATATATGGGCCATGAAAGTATTTCCTACTGGTTGTTACAGGTTCAGTCACCACAGGGAATCAGCTCTCAGTTTCCAGAAATTTCTGAAGCAAGCGTTGTCTACATACCTTCATTTCTTTGCCACCCTCAGGATTCCTGAGCAAATATACTGTGGCTGTGTGTTCCCTCAGAGATATTCAGAGCACCACGAGGTTTGTCCGTGGAGTGTCTGGGAGCTGACGGAGAGTGGTCTAGGCCCCTTACCGACCTCACTCTCCTTCATGGGTCCCACCCTGTTCTCGGGGTCCATCTCTTCCTTCTCCACCCTGTCTGCCTACAGTTTCCTCCCTGTATGACTACATTCTGGGCTTTAGGACTTGCCTCAAGCACGCTTCCTCCCACACCTTCCCCATCTCCTTGAACAGCATCTACTCTTTCCAATTCCCACAGGACCCTTTATCAGCATTTCTGAAAACTCCAGATCTGGCCAACAGACTGGATAAAATCCCATGTCCCACCACACATATTTCTGCCTCCCATGTGCCTATAGAATTTACAAATCTTATCAAGAGGATTACTTATGCAGAGAAACCTCTCTCTCTCTCTCTCTCTCTCTCTCTCTTACACACACACACTCTCACACACATATACACACACACTCTCTCACACACACATACTCTCTCTCTCTCTCACACACACACACACTATGAATGAGTGTGCATGCATGTTTCTCTGTACTAGCGATTGAACCCTGGGCCTGTACATGCCAGGCAAACACCCTACCACTGAGCCACATTCCCACCTTCATGTGGCTCCTCTTCATCAACAGATGATAAATGTTTAAGATGCTGTCATGTGAAGAGGGTGAAGTGTTGGGGCACTTACAAGAACACCCGTCCATGAAGAGCGTCTGAGGGCTCGTGTTATTGACAGGCCTTAGATCTGCCACTCCCTCCCAGTAGGGCTGGGCCTCACCTTAGCTCTGAAGCTTTCTCTGTCATCAAATCCCACCCATTGGTTGTCTTGGAAGACGTAGGACACCTTCTGGTCCTTAATTCTGCGTTCTCCCTTCCAGGAGCAGACCTATAGAACAGAGCTGTGTTAGGGAGGAATAATACTAATAGGTACTGATAAACAGGCCTGCCTCCACGTTAGGCTTGAAACCCATCTTTTAAGACAAACTGGGCTCATTCCTGTTTATGATTAAACCTCTGTTTCTCAAGGATTGGGTTATGCCCCACCTGTTACTTTAACTACAAATGGTTCTGTATTGCCTGTTCCAGGAAATGACAATTCCTTTGTTTGAAAAGGGTTGTTATGACCACCTTGCTATGGCTACCTTATTATGACCACCTTGCAATCATGTTTTGTTTCAGGAGGTCTTTATGACCAAACATGATACGCTTAAAGTTCTGCTCTTGTAACCCCACTTATTTGCCTAACAAATCCCCCATATAGGAACCCCCCTACACCTGAGCTATAAAAGCCTTATCTTCCCCAGGTCTAATGCTTACCTCTTGAACCCTGCCTTAGGAGGAAGGCAGCCTGTGTACATGAATTAAAAAAAAAACTTTCTTTAATTAATTTGGCCATGATTATTTGGGCCAGTGGTCTCTCTTCTTGAATCTTTGGGATTAACACTACCTGTTCCAAGAGGAGGCCAGAGGTTGAAAACTACCCATCTGAGGAAGCCTAGAGAACATGAGAGGTTCTGTGGATTTAGCCTTCAGTTACTTGAGCTTAAGGATACACACAAGATGGCCAGGGTAGAATGGAGTTCCCTTGGCCAGAATTCTCCATGCTTCCCTCCTTTTCTCAGCAACTGCAGGAGAAGCCCTCTCACCTCTCAGGAGCCCCTGGCCCTCCACCATACTCAGGAGAGCTAAAGGCCTTCTTACCTCAAAGTAAGCCAGTATAACCCCCCTTCCCTAGTATAGGGGCCTGGAGTACCAGGCCCTGTAACTGGGGTCCCAACTCTGTCGTCTGATGAAGAGGCCAGGGTGAAGTAGCATCCATAGGTGGGCATGCCAAGGATCACACTGGCAGGTGTCCCCTTCTGCAGCCAGAGCTGCACAGCAGCATCCAGATAGAGAAGGTGGGCCTGGCTAATCTGCCTTTACCTTAGTTCTGATTGCCTGCGAATGGGGTTCTAGAGAGACGGGGGAAGAGGACCTCCTCTGCTGGAGCCGAGGCTCTCCACGAGCATCCCGCTCATGCCCATCTTTCAGTCCCACCTTAGACTCCTGAACCCTGGGAGAGAAGCTGCAAGGTCCAATAGCCAGATTCGGGGCTCAGGAAACAGGCAACTGTCTACCAGACAAAGAGTCACCGATAGTCCACTGTGTGCCAGGTTCTGTCCTAGAGGCTTGGAGTACATCACTGAAGGATGCAGACAGAAATTCCTGCCTCACTCGGCAAAGTGCTTAGTATTCTAATTCTAATACAAATAACCGTTTGAATTCAAGGAATTAATGCATATACAAGCCTAGCAGATGTGATGCGGGAAGCTGTGAGCATTTTCTCTGTTAGTTATTATGGTTCTAAGATTCCCCAAAGAACAAGATCGGGGACTTGGGTCTGCATGACCAGGGTCTAACCACTCACCTCTGAATAGGGGCTTTCCACAATCACATGGAAGTTGGCATGCAATCCTCGTCCAATGGCTGAAAGATACATTTGATCTTGTTATACTGAATAAGTACTGATAGGTGAAGATTCATCCTTCAGGCCTAGACTGTGGCTCATTTTCCTCAAGGTGAATAAGGACAGTTTTCATTGCATTGATTTCTTTTTGTTGGTCTGAAGAATTTACCCATGATCGAACCCCAGCTTTCTGAGAGAAAAGCTTGGGCTCACCCTGAGAACCTAAAACGGAATTTTTATGTATGTTTGGACAGAGGACTCCTCTGGCTGGAATTAATCCTCGGACACACAGTGCAGCAAGCAGAAGACCTGTGGTCAGAGGGAAAGGCCTCCTCTCCCAGCCCAGAGAACACCAAGCTGTGGACTTCAGTCCCACGTGCCAACCAGCTTTGTGGCTTTGGTTCTCCAAGGGGCTGAGCTATTTAGCTTCCTTTAAAACCCAGGCTATTTTCCGGATGAGGTGAGCAGTCATGCCTGCTGTGACTCCAGCTCACAGTATGAACTTCGTGAAAAGGTCAGAGAGATAAAAATGTCCTACTCCAGCCAACAGAGATACGGGACACCAAAAGGAAAAGGCATTCGAATTTAGGGGGCCCTGTGGTGGTTGGCTTGAGAAAGAGAAGTGATCTGGTTATTCTTTTTTTTTTTAAATATTTATTTATTTATTATGTATACAATATTGTGTCTGTGTGTATGCCTGAAGGCCAGAAGAGGGCACCAGACCCCATTACAGATGGTTGTGAGCCACCATGTGGTTGCTGGGAATTGAACTCAGGACCTTTGGAAGAGCAGGCAATGCTCTTAACCGCTGAGCCATCTCTCCAGCCCATGATCCGGTTATTCTTGACTTGTAGGTATAGACTGGGCTTATGGAAATTATCCAGACTTCTCAGGAGAAAGAGTCAGGCAAGAAAACACAACTGCAGCCTAAGACCAGCCTGGCCTTTTCTGAGGCTGGGTAGTTTCTCCCTGAGTGATGCTCGCCTGGCCTTTTCTGAGGCTGGGTAGTTTCTCCGAGTGATGCTCTCCTTGGCATCACCAACCTTGGACTAGGGATGAGCATGTGAAACATGGGAGTCATATTGGCTGGAGAGTCAAGTTAAAGCTTCCCCATTGGTCCCCTGTGTGTCTGATGTCATTAAAGTGACTTTCTCTGTTATCTAAGATGCTGCCGAGAAGTGAGGCTTCACCCCCAAGAGTGCAGGTTAGAATAAAGTGGCAAAGACACCAGGGAAACCCTGGTTCCTTGGTGTCTCGCTTGGCTTTCCTGTTTTTCTTTTTCATTAGAGGGTTGGGGTTCAAATGAGGCCACTGAGCAGGTCCTGCTGCACAGAGAACCCCGTCTTACCCACCGACCACTTACCACACTGAACCCAGACGCTGTCTTGCTCTCTTCTTGCCTTTTGTAGAGGGGACTGTTGTGTCCTGTGGTCTTTTCCAAGGAGCCGTGGAAGTCATAAGCCATAAGGTTGATGAAATCCAGGCTCCTGCAGGAGGAGTGGGAAGAGGTGGGAACATGGGTGGAAGGTGAAGACAGGGGCCTCTCTCCCTGCTTCCCTTAGTGTGTGGGTGGGGAGGCAGCATAGGCATGGGAGGCTCACTTCTGGCTCTGTTCATGACATTCTCCACCCGTCACCCCTAGACCAGTCTCGTTTGCACTGTGGGGCTGGCCGTTGTCTTTGATGGCCTCCCCGTTTACTGTCTCTTCAGCACCCTCAAGTGCTTACTGTTCTGTGCAAGAAAACTGGTTTGATTTTGCCACTTTGGAAGCAATTTAGCTCAGTGCTTCCCAAGCTTTAGGATTACACAAGTCCCCTGAGAACCCCACTAAAATGTAGGCTCTTACTCAGCAGGCTGCATTTCTAACACACTTTCTAATGCTCCCCCATACACACACACACACACACACACGCGCGCACACACACACACACACACACACACACACACACACACACTCCATGTAGCTGGCCTGGCACTCACTGTGCAGAGCAGGATGGTCTCAGATTCATTGAGACCAACCTGCCTCTACCTCCTGAGTGCTGGGAATGAAGGCACACACATACACACACACACACACGAACACAAGTGCACTCACGTGCACATACCAACTCCCAGGTGTCATATGGGCTGCAGCTCCACGCACCACACTATGGAGCTAACATGTCACCTCCCATGTTTTGTAGATGCTTAAGGGCTTTGCTCTCCCTCCCTGCTCCAAAGGTGTTCTTTCTTTAACTTCTCCCAAGGAAGAAAGGAACAAACACCCCCCCACACACACCTGTAAAAAGATCTGGAACAACCGAGCAGCATATACAAAAAACATACTTCCCAGACACCTGGGAACACCTGAAGGCCACATCCTTTTGTTGTTGTTGTTTGTTTTTCAAGACAAGTTTTTTTCTGTGTAGCCCTGGCTGTCCTGGAACTAGCTCTGTAGACCAGGCTGGCCTCGAACTCCCAGAGATCTGCCTGCCTCTGCCTCTCGAGTGCTGGGATTAAAGCTGTGCACCACCACCGCCTGACTGAACGTCACATATTGCAGGCAAAGATGGGTTCCATTTCCAGGGAGCTCAAGCACCCTGGACCTCTTCAGCCTTGGAGGACATGGGGTCTGCGTAGACTGCCTGAGACTCACGGAGCAATCTTGTCCACCTCATAGCCAGCAGCCACATGGTCTTGTCCAGTGAGCACAACTGCAGTCAGAAGGAGTCATTCCTTCCCTGAGGTCTGGGCTGCCTCCTGGAAAGCCATGGCTAAGTCCTACAGGAAGAATGCGGAGTGAAGGCAGAGGCAGGAACAGCAGGACCCTCCACCCTGTCACACCTCCAATCCCACCCATAGGTGTTCACACTCTGGAGTCTGAAGCTGCTGGCCCTGGGGACATAGCAGCACTCAAGCACTGTAGGGCCACCACCCCGAGTCACTTGGCAGACTAGGTGACTCTAGTCACACCCAGCCATACTTACAGCAAGACCATGAGTCTCTCTTTGTCTACTGTGGGGCTCCCGCTTCCTGGGTACTCCCAGTCAAGGTCAAGACCATCAAAACCGTGAGTGCACAGGAACCTTATGGCTGAGGTGACAAAGGTTTGCTTGTTGCTGGCTGTGGCCACCATATCTGTGAACCTGTGAAGTGCTGGAAGGGGTGTGGCCTGACTGGGGCTAGACCAGAGACCCACTGTCTTGCTCACAGGCAACTAGGAATGTACTCAGGATCCCAATCTCGTATTTACACCAGGAGGGGCTGTTCAATGGCTGCCAGGGCTGCTGGGGTGTTTGCTGACAGGTTAGGGCCTGATTACCAAAAAAAAACAATGAAAGTGCTTTCTAACCCCCAAAGTCAATGTCACCAGGGCTGTCCCAGTCCCCTTGCAGTCCCTTTAACTGTATCACTGTCAATCAGAACCACCCCACCCCCTACTCTCCATGAGACTGGAAGAAAAGGCACAGACTTCTAAGGGGAACAACCAGGAAGAAGCTGGGAAACTGGGTGCTGTCCTCCGGCTCCGCGATACACCCCACGCCAAAAAGAAGAACAACACTGGGGACCCCTTGGTTAGCTGGTTAAGTGGAGGGCTGTGTGCTGGCACTAACCTTTGGGCTGCCCAGAGATCTTCTGAGTTTCTACATTGGCCCCGGGGACATCTTTCCCCCTCTTCCCTCCTTGGTAGAACCCCTCACCCCACAGAAGTCTTGGAAATTTTAAGGATTTTAACTTTTTTTCCTTCAAACTGATTCTATTTTTATTAACTTCTAACATAATTAAATTAATGCTGTTAATTCTTAGGTCCATGTCTCTGGGAATACTGAGCTAAAAACCTTAACAATGTTAATAAAAAATGTGTTATTTTGGGAAGTTGAATCATAACATCTATTGAACTCTCAAAAGGTCTTTTAGCACCAAAATATTTTTTAACTATATAAAGTTTTGGGAACAATATATTCTAGATCTTTAGGATATTTTTAGCTCCATTATTTTCATAAATAAAAAAACCATTACAGATGTGGACAATAATCTGGCAGCCAAGCTCAATCTCACAGAGAAGATTTCTCATTCAAGCACTCAGAAAACAGACTGTGTGCTGTCTGGAGTCCCTGGTCCCCTCTTCCACCACTTCATGGAGGAAGAAACTGAGGCTGGAGTGGTCAGAGCTCTCTGCTGTTTTAGATTCTGGCCTTCTGATAAGACTGGGTCTATGCAACCTGGAGCCAAGCCTGCACCACTGCCGTCCTAACCTGATAAGGGCTTAGAACCAGAGTGAAAAAAAATCCCACGGTCCAGGACCCCACCCTTGTCATGCTTTGGCCTGCCCTATCTTCCCTGAGGAGGGCTCTGTCAGCCAGTGTGCCACATTCCCTTCCAAAGGTTCTGCCACCCACTCGTCCAAGTCCACTCACTTCTGGGTACCAAAGTTCCAGCCCCCGACAGCTAACAGAGTCTTCAGCTTGGGGTTCCTGAAAAGACAAGAGATGTGCGAGGCTGCATCTTACCAGCGTGTAGGATGGACAAGAGCTGAGGCGAGAGGAATAGTAGGGACGGGTCTGAGCATGCGCTGACCCCTGTGTACACAGCTGCGCTGAGTGCGTTTAGAGATGCAGCTTGGGACACCAAAGATGTGTGTGACAAAGAGGACGCTGTGTCTAACTGGGGCAGCATTACACAGGAGCACATTCCCAAGGAACTCAGGAAGTAAGTGGCCAGGATCCTCAGAGGGGCTTTGTAAGGTAGCTCAAGATGGGTACATTTTAGAGCATGCCCAAGAGGAGGGAAACTGCTCAGGGTAGAAAACAGTTCTGCAATTCGGATCTTGTTTAGATTTAAACCAGAAGGGCCTTTACAATTTTCTCATCTACCCCTATCTCTTCTATATAAGCACAGGTAAGCAGAGAGAGACGGGGGTGGGTGGGCTGGGGCGGGGGTGCAGGTCGATGCAATGATGGAGAGTTTCTGGATGGGAGAGGGGTAATCTGTCCACCCATCACCCCTCCTCCCATTCGGCTCACATCTTCTTTAAGCTGTTCAGCTCCTGGTAGAGAAGTTTGTCGTTCCACTCTACAGAGCTGAGCTTAGATGAGATGGGTACACAGGCTGGGGTCTATGTCCCTGGGTAGGAATCGCGCGCCCCCGGTGGGTATTGGGCCCAGCTGGTGTAGTAGCAGACCCGTTTTGCAGCAGAGGCTGATGGGTAAAGGGGGTGGGGATTAAAGTCCGTCAGCAGAGGCCCTGGGAACTGGCGGTCTCTGCCCGAGGTGGATAATGCCCATGAGTTCTTAGTTACCCAGCTGAGGGTTGAGAGCTGGACAGAAATACAGCTTGCTTTTGTTTGGGCAAGCACTCCCAGTTAGGAAAGCGTTTGTATAGGTTAGTCACGGGGCCACAGGCCACGCGTCACTGGCAGGACCCTCATTACCAAGCTCACTCCACCCAGTGCAAACCGAGGTTCACGAGCCTGGGAGACTTCTCAGCCAGCGTGACTCCTGAGAGGGCAGAGCAGGGTGCTCAGATCCTGGTCTCCTGACCCCTTGACAACCAAGGTTCAGAGTCCAGGTCCCTTGGGCCAGGGCCTGAATGACAGGCTTCCGTATCTGCTCCAGGGCCTGAAACCCTGGGCAGCCCTAGGCGGCCCCATCACAAGGCCCAAAGGGAGTTAACATGACATGTTCTTTTGCCAAAGGAAGAGAGGTGGAACCTTCAGAACACAGCTGGGAATACTCCACAATGCCAATTAAAATGCAAATGTGTGAAGCGGCAGAGAGAGGCCGTTCCAGTTACGGGCCCTGGCTCATGTTTCTTTAATCTTCCATTAGAGCACTTTGCATTTATTTGTTATTCCTTGTAGAGAGCCTACATTTGTCAATGTCATGGCTAAGGTTCGGGTAAAGCGCCTATATTATGCAGGAAAGGTAGCTTGTGTCATGTGTCCTTATAACTTGTGAAAGGCTGCAGGGGAGCTCCTATGCCCAGTGGGCTAACGCTGATGATCCCTTGAAGAGCAGCCCTGAGTGAGGACCAGGGCATCAGAGAGCAAGATTTGTGGTCTCCATCCCTGCATCAGTTAAAAGAACTCTGGGTCCATGTCCTGTTCGGTCTTGGTCCATCTGGACTCCGGGGTCTCCTCCTGAACAGCTCCGAGATGTACAAGGTACTATTTCATGCCAGGGACTTGGTGGAGTGGTGAGCTTGGTGTCGAGGCCCTGGGACTTCCTTTTGTTCCAACAGAATCTCTTTACATCCTCCTGACTGTACTCCTCTGTGTGTCCAATGTCAGGGAGAAGGTGGAAGAACGGACGGGGTGTAAGGTGTCTGTGAGTGAAAATTCAGTTCATGGACACCCAACCCTGAGCACGTGGTCAGCTCTGAAAGAGGAACATTTGGGTAGTCGGTGGTTCTGATGGAAATAAACCAGGAATAGATCTTGTTAGGAGTGAGTGTATAAGGATGGGGGAGCTCCTCATAGCTAAAGGAAGAAAGAGGAGACCCAGGCAGAAAAGATACCCCAGGGCACAAAGGAAAGAATCAGGAGGTCATTTGGAGCCATGTCACACCACTGCCCATCGGATGCTCCAAACACATTTTACATCACAGAGTCAATATGGCAGTGAGGTAAAGCAGGCCCTCTTGCATGCCAGCCTACTGCTTATATAATCAGCTTCCTCCTCTTTGAAGTGGGGTCATCTGCCCACACAGTGTCTCGTAGGATAGCTTGACGGCTGTGAGTTCATGGCTGAGTGCTGACACAGGCTGAGTTCTGTTCAGGGTGCTTGCAGACATTAATTCCTGGTCCACAGTCTTCTCCCTGTGCCGCGCTGATGTAGCCTATGAGCGGCCAGGGCTTCATTTAGCTCTTGGAGAAATCTCTAGCCTCACTACCTCCCAATACACGTTACCTCTCTGGGCTCCTGTTCTAAACCTAGCATGCCTGGTGTCTTCAGAAGAAGAGCCTGAGAGGCCAGCATACCTGAACCACTGATGCCCAGCAAGCAAGTGGGATAGAAAGAGACTTGGGAGTCTGAGTTGTTGAGATGCCTGGGAGATCTGAGATCTTTTTTGTTTGACGTGGGAACCCCCTTCTGACTCTCTTCAGTTCCACACCCACCGGCACATGCAAGCACACATGTCCTCTCTGAGCTACAGGGTGGGTCCACAGGGCTGGACTTTGCTTCCCGTAGCCCTGGGCTCAGAGTCTGGGAGAAAAAGAGCTATAGAAACTGCAATACACACTAGAAAGTGTGCAAATGCTGCCAGAGGAGATACGGGAGCAAGGGATCTTGGGAGATGCAGAGAGGAGGACACAGCTGGTCCTATGGCCTGGAAGGAGTGAGAAGAAGGAATGGTGGGGCTTTTAGGGAATTGCAGGGGGCTGAGCTTGGAAGTTAGTTCTCCTGGTCCAGCAAGAGCTTTTGGGGGGTGTGTGTCCATCAGTGATTTTGTGTGCACATGTGCTGGAATGGAGGAATATAACAGAAATAGAATGTTGGTGTGTCTGTTTGTGTATATATGTGCATGCATGTGTGCATGTACGTGTGTGTATGTGCACATGTATGCATAGTGGCTGCAATGGGGGAGTATAGAAGACATGGGGATGGGTTTAGGGAGCAAGTACTGGCCTAAAAAACAGGTGTCACTTACCCCACTGGACCATCAATAGAGTCATCACACCTGATAAGCCAAGAAAAGAAGCTGAGGTCAGGATACCATTCTCACGGCCACAGGCCCAGGCCTCACGTGCAGGTGGCCTGTAAAATCAGAGTCATACAAACCAAGCTACTTCCTTCCAGAGGAGACTCAAGTACAAGTAAACTGTTCACCTCTTCACCTAGACTTGACAGCCCAGGGCCTGCTTCAGTCCAGGCTCAATCCCAGAAGCTGATGGAAGTTTTCACGGCTATGAGGATGCTCTAGAGTCTCAATAGAGAATGGGGTGGATTTGGGAAGATTATGGGAAAACAGCAGGCAAGTGAGGTATACAGAGGAAAAGCTCCTCTGTGGAATGGGAGGTGACCCCACCCCAGGGCTGGGAAGAGCCCAGCTGGAAGGGCTGGGCAGGAGACCCCATCTTCCGATGGGCTTGACATCTGGTCCCTCTGGAACCAAGGACTTATGATCCTGCCACTTGCCACAAGAGGCTAAGAATGTTCCAGCAGCCTTGGAGACCTAGCAGAATTCTTCAAAGAATTTGTTTCCACCTTTCTGGTGACCTTGTATTTTCTTTTTAATCTAAAAAGAAAAACCTGCATGAAGTTTGCAGGAAAAGGCTGGGAGACTGTGGTGATTAAGAGCGCTTGCTGCGCTTGCAGAGGCCCTGGGCTCAACTCCCAGCGCTCACATCAGGAACTTCATGACAGCTTGTGATTCCATTCAAGGGATCTGGTGTCCTCTTCTGGCCACTGTGAGCAGCTGGATGCATGTGGTACACATAAACTCACACAGGCATGTATACATATACAATAAAATAAATTATAAATACATATGCTATAAGTATTTAAAATAATATTTAAAATAATATTTTATTTTGTAAGAACAGCCATGTTCTTGGCCCTCAGGATGCCTTCTCAGGGGACAACCAATACAAGGTTAGGGAAGGTGACCCTTGGGTGCTGCTTCTTGAACCTAAATACTCAGGAGGGAAAAGACATTCAGCACAGGGACTCACCAAGGCATTTCCAGGAAAGGGCCTGTGGAAGAACTTCCCATTACAACACAAACACTCTTGGGCTGAAAGGGGTAGTCAGGCGAGGAGGCACAGACAAGTGGAAAGAACCCAACATCTCCTGCGCCCTTTTGCTTCCATGCACTGTATGAGGGAGCCACAGGTCATGCACACCCTCAAACACCAAGGCTCTTGAGGCCCAACCCACTCTCCCTGTGCAAGACTATGCACCTGTCTAGGCCATGAACTGCACCGTGATGCTGGCTCTGGCAGATGCCAGTCCCATGCACACCAGCTCCACAGATCTTGCTCTGCTCTTAGCCAACTGGCCTGCTGCGCACAGCCACCTGATGGAGGAGGGATAAGGGCTGTGGGTAGCAAATGGAGAACTGGGATGTCCAGTGTCCTGGCTTGAAAAAACACGACACATTGATCTTTCAAAATTCTTGCTTTTCTGGAACGATCAAAGGACATTTGCCATGGCCAAATCAGGAGACAGAGGGAAGAAGTGGGAAGGGAGTTCAGTCTTCCTGTTAGCCAAGCGTAACTCTGCACTTTGTGGTGGACACCGTGTGCAGCCCCAAGCCTCCTGCCACCCAGGAGAAGACAAGGGACTCACCGGCCAGGGCAGCTGTGGTCTAGATCAGGTCTCCCAGTCTTCCACAGCCTTCCCTTGAACTTCATTCAGTTCCTCCAGCTGTGAGTTAATTGGCTCACAAAGAAGCTATTTTTATGGTGTTATTTTTACTCTCTTCGTGATACTAACTTGTTTCACCCATGATTGAGGAAATATCCACAGTGATAAACAGCGATTAAGAAACCAGCAGTAGTCAAGACCTGTGCAGTGCCAGCTTCCTACAGCTTCCGTAACGAGCTGGGACCCTTAAACCAGCAGGAACTTCGTCTGCCCTGGCTCTGGAGGAAGCAGTCTGAAATGAGTGTGTGGAGGGGCTGTGACCTCTCTGGAGGCTCTAGAGGACTTTCTAGATCTGGCAACCCAAGTCATCCCATGACCTGTGGCAGCACGTTCCCGCTCTGCCTGCCTGCGTCGCGCATGGCCTTTCCCTGCATCCTCGTGTGCTTTTCCTTGCTGCCTCTAAGGACACTGATCCAGTGTGGTCTCATCTCAGGTTCCTTTCCTTCTTTGTCTCTACAAAGACCTTTATTGCAAACAAGGTCACAGTCTGGGGTTCTGGGAGGGGTATCTTTTTAAAAAAAATTATTAAATACTTTCTTTAGCAGTTTCATGTATGTATAATAAATATACCCTGCTTACTCTTGTTCCTCTCCTGCTTTGCATCCATTTTGCTATAGTTCCTTGAGAATTTCACACACTATATTTTGATTGTACCCACCCCTCCCATCTCAAATCCACTTCCGACCTAACCAGTTTTGTGTCTCCTCCTCCTCTTTTCTATCCAGTTCATCTGGGTTGCCCATCCTGGGGGTGTGGCCTTCCGCTGGAGCATGGACTACCGACCAGGGACCACACCCTTAAAGAAAACTGACTCTCCCTCTCCCTGCAGTTACTGCTTGCTCCTAGCTCCTCAGCTAGGATGGGATTCTGTGCCCACTTCCCCTCTCCGAGCCTTTGGAAACGGGACTGTGATACATATATTCCATTTATGGCTGAATACCCCACAGTCTCCTATTCGCTACATCTTACCAGTTACTGGTATCTGTTTTAGCCACCAACTACTGAAGAAAGAGACTTCTCTGATGAGGGTGGAGAGATGCATAGATCTATGGGTATAATTATAGGTTGGTTCAGTGCTGTTTTAGTTTGGGTTTTTATTGCTGTGAAGAGACCCCACGACCACGGCAACTCTTATAAAGAAAACATTTCATTGGGATGACTTGCTTACAGTTTCGGAGGTTCAGTCCGTTATCATCATGATGAGGAGCTTGGCAGCCTGCAGGCAGATGTGGTGCTGATGAGTAGCCGAGAGTCCCACATCTTGCAGGCAACAGGAAGTAGACTAAGACACTAGGTGGTATCCTGAGCATAGGAAACCTCAAAGCCTGCCCCCACAGTGACACATTTCCTTCGGCAAGACCATACTTGCTCCAACAAAGTCACACCTCCTAATAGTGCCACTCCCTGTGAGATTATGGGGCCAATTTCATTCAAACCACCATAAGTGCTTTGTCCATTTAGTAGAATAGTAATAAATTCTCCTCTGGAGCTTCTGATCTGTCTAGCCACAGATTCTTGGCACCAACAACCATCAGGTATGGGCTTCATCTTGTGGAACAGGCCCTAAATCCAAGATAGTGACTCTAATGATAGGCTTCTTTGGGCTGAGTGGGCATGTCTTTCCAGGTCAGTAGTTATTGTAACCCTGAGTCACAGTGGGTTATGACTGATGATCACTTCTCTCCTCCAGTAGTAGCACACATTGCACCTTCCAGCACTGGGAAAGCCAGTCAAGGGGTGGAGCCTCTGGGTGAGTGTGACAGCAGCTTGACTTGTCCATGTCCGCTGACTCAGGTGTGTGGTGTCTTCGCAATAGGGACTCACCGTCAAGGTCCAGAGAGAAACCAAGAGCGTTGGCAGTAGCCTGGAATGTTTGGAGGTCTATGGGACCTCACTGCCCAACGTCACTAAAAGAGGTTACCCACTCCTGGCACTGGGCCTTTTATTTGTTTGCCTGAGGTGTCTAGTAAGGGCTTTGCTACCCTGTTATAGGATGGCTCCATTTAAATTTCATATGGGAGCTTCTACAGTAATAATGACTGTACTTCTACAGTAATAAAGTCATTTTCGTATGACGTTTTCAAGAGACATACAGTGTTCTCTTTCCCTGTATTCCCTCCTCCCCTCTGCTCTCCCATTTCCTCCCCCAATTAACCCTTCCCTCTCCACTAACCCCCTGTAAGGCTTCCTGCCACTGTGTTCTAGCTCTTTTTCCTTGAAACTCCCCCCATAGTCTTTTACTAATTTCCTGACCTCTATGGGGAGTCCAAATGAAACATACATATACGGGTATTTACTCACAAATGAGAGAAGACATGTACTGCCTGTCTCTCTGGGTCTGGGTTACCCCCCTCAGAATGGCTGCTTTTAGCTTCACCCATTTACCTGAGAATTTTGTAATTTCATTTTTCTTAACATCTGAGTAATATTCCATTGTATAAATGTATCACATTTTCGTGATCCATTCATCAGTGATGGAAATCTAGGGTGTTTTTGTTTCTTGGCTACCGTGAGATTAGCTGCAGTGAACTTGGATGAGCAGGTTTGTCTGTAAGAGGATATACAGTCCTTGGTGTATGTGCCCAACAGTGGTTTGGCTGGGTCATGTGCCAAATTGATTTCTAGCTTTGTGAGGAAACTCCACACTGTTTCCCATAGTAGCTGCACCAGTCTGTACCCCTACCAGCAGTGAATAGTGCTCCCTTTTCCCCATATCCATGAATTTGTCAACTTTTTTTGTTATTTTTTTATAATCTTAGCCATTTTGACTGAAGTAAGAAATAATCTCAAAGAAGTTTTAATTTGCATATCCCTGATGGCAAAGGCTGTTGAGAATTTTAAAAAGCATTTCAGAGCCATTTGTAGTTCAACTTCTGAGAATTCTTTTTTTTTTTTTTTTTTTTTTTTTTGAGACAGCCCTATCTGTCCTGGAACTCACTATATAAACAAGGTTGGCCTCAAACTCTCAGAGATCCGCCCACCTCTGCCTTCCTAGTGCTGGGATTAAAGATAGGCACCACCATACTCGACTTCTACTTAGGTTTATGCCTCATCTTAAATTGGGTTGTTTTCTTGATGTTTAGTTTTTTGAGTTCTTTGTGTAGTCTAGATACTAATCCTTGTATATATAGTTGGTAAAGATTCTTTTTTCATATTTTGTAGGCTGCTTCTTCACTCAAATGCTGGTGTCCTTTGCTGTACAAAAGGTTTTTATTTTCTAATGTCCCATTTATTAATTGTTGGCCATAATGGCTACACTACCAGGATCCTGTTCAAAAAGCCCTTTCCTGTGTCAATGAGATGGCGAGGTATGTTTCTTGGCGGCAGCAAAAAGATGGATTCTGTTTTCTAATCAGATCTGTTAGTGTCCTTTTGTGGAGGAATTGAAACCATTGTTGAAAGATGTATATTAATTCCTGCAATTTTGTTTGCTTTCGTGTTTTCTCAGACACCTCAATCTGAAGAGAGAGGACACAGGGAACAAATAAGCAAGACCAAGACAAGTAATCAAAACATACCTGAGCCCCTCATCTCTCGCCCAGCCCCAACATCCCTGCTTCCATACAAGTCCCTTCTCCCATTCAGGCCTCTGTCTTGTTCTGTAACCCACTTAGTTTAACGAGGGCCGTCTGTCTGACCACTGGAGCCTGGCAGGCTCGACCTGTGGATCTGCAGCTGAAAACGATGACAGCTCTTTGAAATGATTATATAATCAGTGTAATGAAAACTCAGGAGTCAGAAATGGAGATAAAGACCTGGTAAATGCAAGGACAGAGGAGAGTCATTTGGCTGACCCTCTCTCCACGTTTTTTCTGATCCACCAGCCCTGGAATACTTTTTCCTCTCCCCCTGTCCTCTCTGGCAGAACTCCTAAGTCCTCCAAGAACTCTAAGGCTAATCATGGTCAACCAATCGCTGACTTCATGCTTTGATTTAAGGTGGCTTTATTAGCACAGGAGGTTGGCTGCATGAACAATTCTCCCACAACATTTCCATTTTTTGTCTAAAAAGGAAAGGTTTTAACTCTAACCATGTGAAATTATATATGATAATAATTATCAAGTAAGAAATATATTCACAATGTCTAGTTCATTAGTATTTGCCAAATTCAGAGAAAATATTCTATTATCTATCTTATCTTGGTGAGTCCAAAGTTTTGTAGCTAATTTACTTTCTATCATAACTAAGTGTAGTGATGAGGCAAGAAGGCCTGCTTTTCATCCCGCTCGGCTCCCGGCCACCTGGCTAGCTTATGCCCTAAAATAACAACATACAAACTGTATTCATTTAAACACTGCCTGGCCCATTAGTTTCAGCTTCTTACTGACATCTTGACTAACCCATATCTAATAATCTATGTAACACCACGAGTGGTGTCTTACTGGGAAAATTCTAGCATATGTCCATCTTGGGCCGGAGCTTCATCACATCTCTCTCAGAGAGGAGAGGCATGGCATCTCACTAAGCCATCTACCTCACTTCCTTCTTCCTGTTCTGTCTACTCCACCCACCTAAGGGCTGGCCTATTAAATGGGCCAAGGCAGTTTCTTTATTAACGAATGAAATCAACACAAACAGAAGACTCTCCCCCATCAACTAAGGAAAAACTGTAACTATAACTATCTAATTTTTAACCCCATCAGAGACCCAAGAAGGATATAACATTACCTGAGTAACAGGAAGTACAGAACAAATAACTTCCAAAACTAAGTAAGGACAGAGACATCTGGCTGCCTGGACAGTCACCCCAAGGTTCCTCTGCAATGTTGGGTGTAGGTGGGTTTTCCTGTCCCACCAGTTCACTTCCAAAATAACCACACATAGACTTATTATTAATTATAAATGCTTGGCTGATAACATAGGCCTGTTACTAACCATCTCTTTCAACTTAAATTAGCCCATATTTTTAATCTACGTTTTACCGTGTGGAAGTACCTTTTTTTCAGCACATCATGTTCATCTCTTACTTCCTTGGCATCTGGCTGGGGAATCTGCCTCCTCTATGACTTCTTTCTGTCTGCAAGCAAATCTTTACCAGCCTAGCTGTTGGCCATTTATTCCTTTTCTAAACCAATCCAAGTGGCAAATCTTCACAGTGTACCAAGGGATTATTCCACAGCAGGTGGGGCATCCCTCTCCAGCCTACAGGCCTAGAATACATGACAGACTTTTCTGTGGAGCAGGAATTTTGAAGGACTAACCTACTTTGTTTTGACAAAGTTTGGTAGTTGCCTTATTTTGTGTCCAGCTTGTCCAATTTGGACAGCATACTGTCAGCAGTTGGGCAAGGACAGTTTCTTTGCCCAATGACTAACTTTGCCATAAATGAAGCAAACTCCACATGGAAGTTCTTCAGTGACCATCATCTTCTCTCAAGTAGATTGGTGCTGCCAGGAGTAGATGTGTCTCATTGCTATGAAAAGTCTTAGGTTATTAAAACATCTTAAATGCCATATTCTGTAGGTATCTGAAGTGTTTGAAGATTCCCATATTTATCTAAAATATATCTCTGTTTAATCTTGAAAACATAGTCACAGATTTGATTGTTAGAGATGACTAACTACTAACCTGTATTTCTGAATTATACATTACATTTTAAATGAGCTGCATAAGTACAATACTTTAAACAAGAGTAGAAACATATATACAGTATGACAAAAATAACCTTAAATTTGTATCCATATACAAAAATATTTTAAATAGGAGTAGAAACATATATAAAGTTATTATAAAATAACTTTAAATTTGTATTAATATACAAAAATCCACACCAATGTAAAATATTTGAGACTAGTGATTGTTCAAAAGTATACTCAACAATCCACCCTTTTATCCCATCATTTCTGTGCTATATCCCCCCTTTCCCCTTCAGAAAGAGATTCCTGAATCTAATTTCCTTTGTTCAGCTTTTTTCCTCACCATGACCAATAGCAACTTGCAACCAAGTCCTTTAAACGATGGCAAGCATCCACTGAATGACCCAAAACCATTCATCCCACCTCTTGGGAATGTGAACCTTGTGTTCTTAAAATTATCCTGTTGTCTGGGGCAATGGCATCTTTAGGGGACCCTGAGAATATCGAGATTATGGTCAAGTCCTGGGAAAGTTAGCTGTATCATTTGTTGTCCAGTCTCTGTATAATGGGAAAGTATAGGGCTTATCTGAATTCTTGACTAGAGTAGTCTGTGAAGCTGGACCATCTCCGCTAGCAGCTTTGAAGCTGTTTTGGATGCAGAATTTTGAGGAAACTGTAATGGGGCATTCTGGGAGACTGGATCACCTGGGCTACTTGTCTTCATTGATGTCTACTCTTTTTGTTCTGAAAACACATAAACTTTTAAAGGTAACATATTCATCTGCATTAACACATGTGTGGAATGTGTGGCGTGCACAAGTCAGCTAAAGATGATTTTTGGTTTTATGTTTGAGCAGGTAAAAGGCATCTGTCAACTTTATGAGTCCGTTTGGACTGTATAACCAAACTGCTATGTAAATCTCCATCCATGTCATATATGGCATGTAATATTAGTCATAAGAACTCTGTAGCCAACAAGATTTATTGTATCTCATCCAGTCTCAGAACTATTCCCACAGCATATATGTCACCTGTGTGTAGTCTTTCTCAGTTTTTTTCATGTCTGTAGTCAAGATTTTCAGGAGGTCTCCCCCAATCAAATCTGGTCTCTATTCACTTTGAAGGAATCCATAGCTTTTTGTCTCTTGTGGAAACAAATGCATAACCTTTCCCCAACACAACATATTTTCTGACTTCCACTATGAAGTTAAGACATTCTAAGGTTTAGAGGTTGGTTTAATTTAGCAATTTCCGTAATGCAATGTCTCTCAGCAGCTATTGTTTTTTGTACATTAGCATTAAAAAATTCAAATTCAACGAAATACCATATACGATCCAGACACCCTGTGTATTTCCCATCTTTATGTGGCTTGTGTTTTTAAATACTACTTTACTCTTTCTTTAAAAATTTTATTATTTTTAAATTATTTTTTCCATGACGGTCTATGCCCATTTTCTTTTCTTTCTTCAATATCTAAGCATGTTCTTAAATATACTGCCCATTTTTAGAGGTTTTCTGTATCTGGACCCGAGTTCATTAAGCACTTGCAGCATTCTCTGACTGCATGAGAAAAATTTTAAACTACCATGTCAACCTTCGAATGGCTCAGCTTAGCATATGGTGCTTGCTCATGGTGCTGACAGCTGGCTCCAGCCGGCAGGCGATGGCTGGTAGCCTTGAAGAGACTGCAGTCACCCGGAATCCTCGCCAGGAAGCCATATTGGATTCCATGTTCAGGACTTTTTAAAAAACATTTTCAGGCCGTATGTGCATATACATGGCCCAACATTGGGTGCCAGGTGAAATGATTACCTAAATTGTTTCAGTATAATAAAAACTCAGGAGTCAGAAATTGAGATAAAAACCTGATAAATCCCAGGAAAGTGGAGAGTCGTTTGACTGACCCTCTCTCAATATTTTTCCAATTCACCAACCCTGGAAATCCTCTCTCCTTCCTCTCTCTCCATGTCCTCTCTCGCAGGCCTCCTAAATCCTCTAAGGACTCTCAGGCTAGTCCTGATCAGCCAATCCCTGGTTCTGCCCTTTAATTTAAAGTGGCTTTATCGGCACAGGGATTGGCTGCACAAATAATTCTCCCACAACAGCTCTTCCCTGAGAATCCACTGGCAGCCATTAATTCAGTAGCTGTGGGAGCCCCTCCCCTTGACTGATGACCAGCCCAGTTTTCTTTCTTTCTTTCTTTCCTTCTTTCTTTCTTTCTTTCTTTCTTTCTTTCTTTCTTTCTTTCTTTCTTTCTTTCTTTCTTTCTTTCTTTCTTTCTTTCTTTCTGTTTTGTTCGAGACAGGGTTTCTCTGTAGCTTTGAAGCCTGTCCTGGAACTAGCTCTTGTAGACCAGGCTGGTCTCGAACTCACAGAGATCCGCCTGCTTCTGCCTCCCAAGCGCTGGGATTAAAGGCGTGTGCCACCACCGCCAGCAACAAGCCCAGTTTTCTGCAGGCCCAGTGGAGGCATCTGCAGCTGCTGTGATACCATGATGCAAGGCTATGTCCTGGCCAGAAGACAGCATCCTATGGCCTTCTCCCCTTCTTCCAGCAACCCTCCCCCACCCCAGACAACCCTTTTGTAATGTCCCCCGAGCCTTAGAGGAGTCAGAATGAATGCTCTGGTGAGGGATGGGCATTCAATCCTCATTTACTCTCGGCGTCTGGAGCAGCCATGAGTCTCTGTATTGACTGATGTTCACTGGCAAGGAAAGCTTCTCTGAGGAAGTCTGGAATTAACTTTTTCACTTTGTTTTGTTTATTTCAAGACAGGATTTCTCTGTGTAGCCCTGACTGTCCTGGAACTCTATTTACAGGTGGCCTTGAACTCAGAGATCCACCTGCCTCTGCCTCCTGAGTGCTGGGATTAAAGGTGTATTTCACCACCATCTGATGATGAGATTAGTTTTATCAATGGACATAAAGATAAATATTTAGAAAGCACTTTGGAGCTGTGTCAACTTAGCTACACAATGACACTAAGTTGTCCCCTGGGGTCCATGACTTTCTCAACCATGGGTTTTTAACTGGGTTTATAATCAGTAGCTCGGATCCAATCAAAGAATGGCTTAGGGAGTTCACAACTTAGCTCACTACAAGACCCTGATATGTGCAGATTACCAATGCTGTGTGCAATGTCTGGTGTGTGCATAGACTCCAGGGCTTCCAGGGATGCTAAAACAGCTACAGGATTTAGTGTTTGGTTTAATATGAGGAGTCTGATGGTCAAGAGGTGAGGTTTGGTTGCAAAGGCCATGGCCACCTGTGCTGGCCAGTTTTTATGTCAACATGACACAAGACAGAGTCATTTCAGAAGACTCCTTTGGAAAAATGTCCCCATCAGATTGGCCTGAGGGAAAGCCTGTGCTACATTTTCTTGGTTGATGATTGATGTGGGAGGGCCCATCCCACTGTGTGCCATTTCTGATCAGCATGCTATAAGGAAAGCAGGCTGAGCAAGCCACAAGGAGCAAGCCAGTAAGCAGAACCTCTCCATGGTCTCTGCATCAGCTTCTGCCTCCAGGTTCCTGGCCTATTTGAGTTTCTGTCCTGACTTCCTTTGGGGATGGGTTGTGACGTGGAAGAGCGAGCTGAGATAAACCCTTTCTTCCTCCAGTTGCTTTTGGTCATCCCAGCAATAGAAATGCTAACTAAGCCCCTCTAGTGAGTCAGAGCCCCTGAGCTCTGTTTCCTTTGCTCATCAAGAGAATTCTTCAGAGGAGTGCTGTGAAGGCATGGCATGGAAGCTGGTATTCTTGTTTTGGTTTTTGGAGACAGGGTCTCGCTTTGTAGCCAAGGCTAGCCTGGAACTCACTATACTCCTGTCTCAGTCTCTTGAGGTCTAGGCTTGCAAGAGTGTACTATATGGTGGCCACTTCTGCCTGCTTTCTGAGGTCACCAGAGATCTGTCACCTCTGAGATAAGCTCTCTCTAAGGTCCCTCAGAAGTTGACCTTGGTACTCATGTGATGTTCTGTGTCCCCACTTTCCTGCGAAAAAACCGCCTTTGCTTCAGTGTTTCTGACCCCACTTGGGATCCTGGAGCTGTCAGAAGTGCCTGGAATCTGCTGCTGTGGGTGGGAGGGGGTGGGCTGATGGAGGGAGGGAGGCGGGTAGCAGAGCTTCTCTTGGGGTTTTCTTATGCCCTCACCTCCATGGCAGACTGTCTGGCAGCTTCATGTCCCCAAGAGTGCCTGGTGATGGTGTCCGGCTGCGGAGCTGTTTGAGTGTCCCAGTGTGCCAGGGATTCTGCACGCACCATAGCCACCATTAGCATCCCCAGGGTTGGTGCAGCTGCTCTTCTCTGTTCTAATTGCTGTTATTTTCTTCTCCTTCCTGTCCTACATCACTTCTTCATGGGAAAGTATGTAAAACCTAGTGTAGACAGCAAACAGGCTCCTCTAAGTGGCTCCGCAAGAATCTGCTGCAGTTCAGGGGCTCAAATCATGTCTCTTCAATATTAACTTAATGTCTTCTTCTTAGGACTCCTAAGGTACCTGCTAGCAACGCACTAGAGAAGGCCTGGTCTCCAGACAAGTGCCTCAAAAAATGCAAACACGTTCCCTGATTCCTCACACTGGCCATTCAAAGTGGCTCATATCTGTAATCCTAGCACTCTGAAGACTGGGGCAGGAAGTTCACACAAGGTTAAGGCCAGCCTCAGCTACATAATGAGTTCAAGGTTAGCCTGGACTCCGTGGTGAGACCCTATCTTAGATAAAACGAGAAACAAACCCACGTGGAACTTTATTTACATTAAAACAAGGAATAAAAACAGGTCAAAGGATATCACCGGAACTGCTCAGAACTGGAATTTTGGTTGTTACACAAGTAATACATATGCACGTTTACACACACACACACACACACTCACACACACCAGGAAGCAGCCCATCTTCCCAGCAGGGACAGAAACTTCATGAACAATTTTGCATTGCACTGGCTGAAAGTAGGCAGCCTGTGGTGCTTCTGGGGGAACTCTGGGTAGAAGGGCACCGGTTAGGAGGCAGGAGAGTGATACAGCTACTCAGCAGACTGTACAGTTGGATCTGTGTGTGTGTGTGTGTGTGTGTGTGTGTGTGTGTATGTGTGTGTGTGTGTGTGTGTGTCTAGGCATCACTCTAGAATGATCGATCTGATGGCCAGACCTGATTCTATCAGACATCAGGGAGGATGTCCATCAGTCCCTGGTGGAGGCTGAGTGCAGGAGGCAGGAGGCAGGACCACAGCAGGTAAAGCGGTGGAGGAAGGCTCCCTGGGGATAAACCAAATCACCACCTAAGTAAAAGGGTCTCAGTCCCCAAACCAGGTCACTTCGGCCCCTCTGACATACCTTCACAGCTTCAGCTCCCATGCCTTTGTCTCCCTGTTCCTTTCGAGGGAAGCCCTCCTTAGCCCTTAAATCTCACAGAGAACTCCCGCCTTGTTCCTTGGTGGTCAGTTACCTCGCACAACCTTCCCCAGCTCCTACTTAACTCCTTTGGTTTAGAACAGCAAAGAAAGCTCCAGTGTTTAGACAGGCAGAACGGGGCATCCCAATGGACTCCCCAGGAAATGACTTTGGGGGCTTTAAACCCTCTGGGTCTCACATTCCTCTCCCAGGAGCTCTTCCCCCAAACAAATGCAAACACATCTAGTGTGGAACAAAAGGAACCTTCAAGACCAGTCTCTGGTCCCCAAGGCAGAGCAGCCCTCTCTCTGGTTAGCATCCATCCCAGCTGACAGAGCTGGCCAGTAGCAATCTCTCACTGTTTCCGCCTCTGTAAAATGGAGGCAATCCTGTCTTCTTGGTCATGCTGTAGACCGGATGGACTGGGTGTGGAAAGGCTTTTTTGTTGACTAGGTCCCAGCCAGGTTTCTTGAAGAGGCTGCAGCTGGTGCCACACTGTCCCCCAGCATCTCATCTCTGGGGTTGGGTTGGCCACCCCAGGCCTGGGCTTGTTCTTGTTCTCTGTATGCAGTCCTGGGAAGCAGCATGGGGGGAGCTCTCATTGGGTGTCCATTGGGTTTTCTTCCCACATTTTAGTGCTTCCCCACAGCAGTAAAGGACATCACCAGACACCCAGTCCCCAGTCACCTACAAACGTCCTCTCGTCTCTACCCTCAGTGGCCAGGTGTTGCCAGCTGTCCTCCCTCTGTCCGTCTCCACACTGGTGCCAGTGGGCACTCTGCGTCAGCAGAGCTCCTAGCCACGCTCCCTTCTTCCCTTCTTCCCTCTGAGCAGCTGGGCTGTTCTCTGGGAGATTTTAATCAGACCCTGCCTGGTTAGCTTCTTGTCTATATCCCCTTGGTGGTATCCCGTGAGACTTAGAATAAGACCAATTCATTGACCTCATCTCTGGAAAGTTCCAAATATGCTCTTCAAGGAGGCCTTCACATCTGCCATTGCTACTCCCTGAGTGTGATGCCTTCCCTGCCATCCTCACACACTTGTCCCTGTTCAGACTTTCCTTGGCCACCCACTCATTCATTCACTCATATTTCCTACCACCAGAATGTAAGCTTTCTCTTGTTTACTCAATCTCTAGTGCCTAGAGTATTTCTCAGTGGGTGTTTAATTCATATTTGTTGAATGAATGAATGAACGAATGTGGTCCACTGAGATACAGTGATATAACAAGAATGTGTGTTTGCACCATGCTCTTAGTTCCTAGCACAGAGCTCCTTACCCTTTGATGTTGTCTAAGAGACACAATCTAAGGTGCAGTTTTGATTCTGATATTTGGCCTTTGTCCTTGATACCTGACACAGAGTTCCTAGTCACAGGAATGGTCACCAGAAACAAACAAACAAACAAACAAACAAATAAAGCCATAACTGGAAGCTTGGAAGCTTGCAATATTCAAGTACATTCTTCATTTCTGCCCAGGAAATACTAATTTCCATTAAGAAGATGCAATGAGGGATGGCAAGATGGCTCAGCAGGTTAGGTGCTTGCTGCCAGGCCTGGTGACCTGATCTCAATCTCTGAAACTCACATGGTGGAAGGAGAGAGAGCCAAGTCGGGCAGATTGTCCTCAGAGCTCCACATAAGCATTGTGGCATGCATGCCCCCCCAAGTATAATAAGTAAGCAGAAATTGTTATGGGGGAAAAGGTGTTCCCACTGGGCGTGCGGACTGAACAGGTCTCCTCCACCAGCCCCTGAGTCCCTAAGGTATATAATGCCATAGAAATCTACCAGGACAGAACAAATATAGGATGGGGCATGAGAGATCTCAGCAAGTGCTTGAAAGACAGAAGCGGAAAGAACAGGTGTGTGTGGTTTAGCAGATCTAAAAAGGCTGGGTCCTCAGGTTACAAGGAGAGGTCACAGGCAGCATGCCAAAGCACCAGGAAAGTACAGGAGTCAGCAGAGCTGGAAAGTAGGCTAAAGGTCGCGTGAGTGCTCTTAATCCCAGCCTTCTGCACTCAGAAGCAGGGACAGGAAGATCTATCTCTGTGAGTTCAAGGTCAGTCTGGTCTACATAGTAAGTTCTAGGCCATCCAGGGCTAGAGTTAGACCCTGTCTCAAAACAAAATACCAAAACTTGAAAATACCTCCATTCTAATCAGTTGACATAAAAATTGGGTCAAGCAAGATAAATTTTAGAAATCTGCTATACAACTATGTAATTATAGTTAGTTATTGTGTATTGTACATCTACTAAGAAGATCTATCTCATATTAAGTGTTTTTATTGCAAAAATAAAAACAATATTGCACCTATTTGTCAAATGTCTTCTAGTGTGGCAGTTTCGACGAGAATGGCCCCTATAGGCTGATGTGTTTGAATATTTGACCCCCAGTTGGGGGCACTATCTGCCTCCTGCTTTCGGCTTGAGATGTGAGTTCTTAGCTCACCTTATGGACTCTAATCGCTGGAATAATAAGCCTGATTAGGTGCTTTCCTTCGTAAGTTGCCTTGGTCATGGTGTTTTATTATAGCAATAAAAAAGTAACTAAAACTAATGAAGAGTTTGGTACCAGGGAGTGCAATATTGCTGTGGCAGACCCAACAATGCTATTTTTTTTTTAATATGGAAGACTTTGGACTAAAAAAAAAGTAGTTGAACACTGTAAGCATTGCTTCAGGGGCCATCCCAGTAGGATCTCGGAAGACAGCATTGCTGAGAGCAGTGTGTGCTGTGGGCCTAGTTCAAGAGGTTTCATAGAGGACAGTATTAGCAACTGGGCTAGTGGATGGTTTGTGATATTTTGACAAAGAATGTGGCTATCTTCTGAAGTTAATTTAAAAGTAATGGGCCAATTTCTTTGACAGAAGATATTTCAAGACAGCCTAATGTTGGCTCTGTTGCACGGTTATTATAATCACTCTTAAGAAAGTCTACAGTGAGAAAGAGCATGTAGGGCAAAAAGACATACAAACTGTACATTTGGGAAGAAAAAAATCACCAGGAAATTTAATGCTGGATCCAAAGTGTGGCGGTTTGAATGAGAATCGCCCCCATGGACTTTGATATGTTGTAACGCTCGCACTACGGGACGGGAAGCGAACCAGGAACTAAGCTGGAGACTTAAAAACACACGCACACAGGCTGGGCGGTGGTGGCGCACGCCTTTAATCCCAGCACTCGGGAGGCAGAGGCAGGCGGATCTCTGAGTTCGAGGCCAGCCTGGTCTACAAGAGCTAGTTCCAGGACAGGCTCTAGAAACTACAGGGAAACCCTGTCTCGAAAAACCAAAAAAAAAAAAAAAAAAAAAAAAAAAAAAAAAAAAAAAAAACACACACGCACACACAGACAGACAGAGCACACAGGGACATGGGTCATCCTTGATACAAGGGTGCCAACTTTATTGTGCTCCAGGGAAGCTTGTATAGGGAATCCTTAACTGATAGCCACGCCCCAGCTTTCGGGATCTTTCAGCTGCAGGCCTCATCAGAGCCCACTCCCCTGCCATCAGGGTCTCGTGCTCAGAGCAGCTGCAGGCACAGGTGTTTTGCTTGGTTCACTCCAGCAGGCAAAGGTCTGAGGCTGACAAAGAAAGTCAAGGGGCCAGGGGTCTGCAGCCCCCAACAATATGTGAACACTTGGTTCCCTAGTTGGTAGACTATAGGAAGATAAGGCCTACAAGGCCGAGAGATGAGCCTTTGTGTGCAGTTGTGAAGTCTGCATTGTATTGGAGACCCCCAGGATGTTAGAGGTACCAGAGTCATGAGATATCTGCCAAGAGGACCTGTACACATTGAGTGAGACCAGCACAAAAGAGAGATATATCTTTCAGGCAACAACCTGGAAGGGTAGAACCATCAAAGCTTTTGACATGGGACATGGAGTTATAGGATTTGGCATTTGCTATGCTGGATTTCAGTCTTGCTTTAGTCCAGTATTTCCTCACTGTGCCCTGACTCCTCCCTTTTGTGATGGTAATGCATATTCTGTGCCACTGTGTTTAATTTGCTTTTAATTTTGTAATGGGTTAGAGTTAAGAGATTGCCTGAGTTCCAGACAAGACTTTAAGACTTTGGACTTTGAAATGGTGTTGAGACTGAGAGACTAGAGGCCCTTTGAAGCTGGACTAACTGCATTTTGCATTATGATGTGACCATGAACCTATGGGGGTCAGGGGGTGGATTGTGACAGTCTGGATGACTATAGTCCTTAGAGGCTGATATATTTAAATACTTGGTCTCCAGTTGGCAGAACTGTTTAGGAAGGATTAGGAGCTGTGGTCTTATCAGAAGAATGCTACTGAGAGCAGACTTTGAGGTTCAAAAGACTGGGGGCACCCCTGGTATAGCCTCTGCCTCCTGCATGGGGTTTGAGATGTGAGCTCTCAGCTATTCCTGCCACCAAGCCTTCACTATACCTTCATAGCCATCCTGAACCAGAAGCCCTATTAAATGCTTCCTTCTCTAAGTTGCTTTGGTCAGTGTTTTACCATAGCAACAGAAAAGTAACTAGTGCACAGGTACTTGCCAGGCCTTGGAGACTGTGTTCGTCTACTTTGTATTACTCCAGCAGAATGCCTGGGATAAACCAACTCAATAGGAAAGGTTCATTTGAGCTCCTGGGTTTGGAGGTTTCAGGCAGTTGGCCCTGGCTGTTTAGGATCTGTGGTGAGGTTATACATGGTAAAGGCATGGTAAGGTTAGTTTATGACCAGGAAACAAAGAGATGAAGAGAACAGGGTGGCACAGTCCCCACGGGGCATGCTGGGTCCTACAGCTGGGTTCAGTCTCACCTCTATGGTGCCAGGAAGAGAGGAGGGACACTAAGAAAAGCCTTTGCAGAGTATCTTAGCTCCGGGCTCTCTCAGATCGCTCTCAGGAGCGGTGCATGGGTTTCTGCTTTTATACCCGCCACCCACATCCTGTCTGCTCACTCAGTCTAAGTGCCTGGCTTCCTCCATAGCTCCCATGCCCTGGGATGCCCTGCCACAGGCTCTGAACTGGGATCCACCGGGGCCAGCATTACACCGGATGCTATGCGCAGCAGCCTTGCTGAGGCCTCTTCTGATGCCAGTATTGAGTTTTCACTTAAAAAAAAAATTAACATTGCCAAGGGTTTGCCTGCTTCACTCACCGTTTAAGGGAAAACACCTCTTTCATTTACTAATTTACTCTGCAGTTTTTAATTTAGCTTTAGTTATTGATTTTTTTGAGACAAAGCTCTGGCTGGTCAGGAAGTTGTTTGTGATAATCTGCCTGCATTTGCTTCCTGAGTGCTGGGATCACAGCTGTGCAGTACCGTGCCTGGCTCAATTCTGCAATTTTTTAAATTGTTTTTATTGAGCTATATAGTTTTCTCTGCTCCTCTCTCTTCCTCTCCGCTCTTCTTCTACCCTTTCCCGTGGTCCCCATGCTCCCAGTTTATTAAGGAGATCTTGTCCTTTTGTATTTCCCATGTGGATTAGATCCATGTGTCTCTCTCTTACGGTCTTCTTTGTTGTCTAGGTTCTCTGGGATTGTGAATTGCAGGCTGATTTTTCTTTGCTTTATGTCTAAAAGCCACTTATGAGTGAGTACATATTATATTTGTCTTTCTGCATCTGCTACCTCACTCAATGTGATGTTTTCTAGAACCATCTATTTGCCTGCAATTGGCATAAAAACAGACAGGAGGACCAATGGTACTGAATCGAAGACCTGGATATCAATCCACACATGTACAAACACCTAATTTTTGACATAGAAGCCAAAAATATAAAATGGAAAAAAAGCACATTTAACAAATGGTGCTGGCATAACTGGATATCAACATGTAGAAGAATGAAAATAGATCCATATATATCTCCATGCACAAAACTCAAGTCCAAATGGATCAAAGACCTCAATATAAAACCAACCACACTGAACCACATAGAAGAGAAAGCGGGAAGTACACTTGAATGCATTGGCACAGGAGATCACTTCCTAAATAGAACCCCAGCAGTACAGACGCTGTGAGCAACAATTAACAAATGGGACCTCCTGAAACTGAGAAGCTTCTGTAAAGCAAAGGACACGGTCAACCAGACAAAATGGCAGCCTACAGAATGGGAAAAGATCTTCACCAATTCTGCAATTTTTCATAAACTGACAGAAATACTTGAATGGTCTAGTGACAAACTCTGGGGGTTGAGTGTAGACTCCCTTGACAGTTAAAACTGCTGGGATGGACACATTTCCCCTAAGAGGTCCCAACAGCTCTCACACTGAAAGCTAGGAAAAGGTTCATCCCACTGCCTGCTATACACAGGAATGGAGATGTGTGGGGTGGGGAGAGAGGTAGTGGAAATGTGTGGAGATGCGTGGGAGAGGGGGAGGTGGTAATTGTTTTAAAATCTGTGGAGACCACCGTCAGTACAAAAGTGTGTCCTGAGAGGGACATCACTTTAGGAGCCTTATGTTGTCTTGAGAAGCAACTGACCGACTCCACCTTCTTATCCCATGAAAGAAAATGCAGACACTAAGAAGTTCTGTAGGTATCATAGCTTAGAGACTCGGGTCCATGGAAAACTGAGGTTTCTCTTCCCTGTAAGCTTACTAGTAAAAAATGGCCCTCCCATGTAACAGTGAGTTCCAACTGCAAGAATTAGGCCTAATTAAGATAGAGTCCATGCCAGGTGAGGCTGCTTGGTGCCTGTGATCCCAGCAGGTGGGAGGGGAGGCAGGAAGATCAGGAGACCAGACTTCGCTGCCTAAAACCCGATCTCAAAACAAAAGCAAAACCAAAACTAAAGAAAGAGTCGCAGGAAATTCAAAGACAGTTATGAATGCAGGAAATATTAGACGGTGCCCAGATCTTTGTCAACTTAACACAAAATCTCACGGTAAAAATTGTTTTCAATTTCTTTTATTCGAAGACAGGATATCTGGCTCTCAACAATAATGAATTACAAGGCAAACTAAGAGACAAGAAAAACACCACAGTTTAGAAGGGCAGTCATGAATTGTAGTTTAGAAGTTATATTCTTTCATAATCCTTTGAAATCATAATACTAGTACAACTAATTGGTGCTCGTATGTTTTTCCTAGTACTTCCTGGGTCACACTTTAACTTCACTTAATTAACCTTCCTCCAAACCTATGTATTAAGTTTTCCTCTACATTTTATATCCTAAAATGGCCTTTGTTGCATCTAGGCAATATTAATTTAGACTTACCTATAATTTTTAAATTTTTCTTTTATTATTTTTATGTATATGAGTGCTTTGCCTGAATGGGTGCATGTGCACCACTTGTGGGAGGCGCCCTCAGAGGCCAGAAGAGAGCATGGGATCCCCTGGGACTGATACCATGTGGGTGCTGGGACTTGACCCCAGGTCTCCTGGGAGAGCAACCAGTTCTCTTAACTCCTGAGCCATCTCTCCAGCCTCTGGTTTATTAGTTTCATTTTTTGTTGCTTTCAAATCTTTAGCTTTTTGTCTGGAATTCCTTCTGTCTGAAGACTACCTGTTAATACTTTCTTTAGTGTAAGTAGGCTGGTAAAATAATTTCACTTTCTTTTTGCATGAAAATGTTTCACTTCGAGCTCTTCTTAGAGCAGGTTTCTGCTGGGAACAGAACTACTTTCTCTTGGAACCCTAACTACACCATCTCATTGTTCCAGTGCCTGTGCTCCTGTCAAGGCGTTAACTGTCAGCCTATATCTTGTTCCATTCAATGATTTCAAGATTCTATATTTTTTTGTATCTATTTTACTCTGCTATATATAACAGAGCAATTCGTGTGGTTTTGTTTCATTGTGAAGAACTAAACCCAGAGTCTGATACCTGCTAGGCAAGTGCTCGGCCACTGAACTACACCTAGCCTTCATTCACCCTTTTAGAAACACTTCATGAATCTCTGAATTCACGTCTTTCAACCACTTTTAGAGGTTTTTGCTGTGGACATTGGTCTTGTACCCTGTCACTTATATTGTATTGTTTTAATAAAACACTGATTGGCCAATAGCCCCAGGCAGGTGGGGCGATGAGAACAGGAGAATTCTGGGAAGAGGAAAGACTCAGTCTGCAGCCATCATCCAAACAGAGAAAGGAAGCAAGATGAGAATGCCTCACTGATAAAAGGTACCAAGCCTCATAAACAAGAATAATGGGCTAATTTAAGATCTAAGAATTAGTTAATAAGAAGCCTGAGCTAATAGGCCAACCAGCTAATAATTAACGTAGACCTCTGTGTGTTTCTTTGGAACTGAATGGCTGTGGGACTAGGGGAGACAGAAAACTCTGTCAACAGGTTCTCTCATTCATTTTCTCCTCATATATTCTTCTTTGAGACAATACCTTACTGTGTATCCCATGGTGAATTTGAACTCACAGCAATCCTTTTGCCTCAGCCTTCCAAGTACTGTGAGCCACCCTACCTGCTAGTCATGCATTTTGGCCTTCACATTCCTTCTCTCTTCCCTTAGGCTCTAACTAAATACATGCTAGAACTGCTTGCTTCTTGCTACTGTATTCCTATGCTTCTTGCTCCCTGCTTGTTCTTTTCCAGGTTTTTCCTCTCTGCCCTTCATTCTGACCACTCTTTTCTGATCCATCTTCCAGCTGACTAATTCTCTCCTCAACTTCATCTAATCTGCAAAGTTCTCCCTCTGAGTTCTTAAACTCGCTTAAATTTTTCCTTTTACAGTTTCATATTTGGGTCTTTTTTCAAGTCAGCTTTGTTTTCTTGCATAGTTTCTGTCTGTGAACTGAAATAAGCCCTTTCTCCCTTAAGTGGTTTTTGTCGGGGTGTTTTAATCCGGCAACAGGAAAAGCGGCTAAAACGATACTCCACATTATTGGAATCATACAGCGTGTTTGTCAGTGCCTGACTGACATTATGTGTCCTCCAGGCTCCTGTTGTAGCATGTGACAAGGTTTTTTTTTTCCTCTTTGGGGATCATAAAACCTCCATTCTGTATAGATGTCACATTTTCTTTATCTGTTCACTGTTGCTTTCCTGATCCGGTGAACGGGAAATCACTCTTTGACATCTGTATGCTGTCACCAGAAGTGTGACTGATGGATCACAGGGGATCTGCTTGAGAAACCTCTGTGTCTTTGCAGAACTGTATCGTTTTGATCTCTACAAACACCACATAAGGGTTTCACCTTCTCCGTGTCCTCATTGTTTCCTGTTCTCTTACAGTGACTGCCCTAAGGACAGCTGTGTGATGATGGCCTTACCTAGTGGCTTTGATGTGCATCTCTCTGCCTATCAGTCAGGGTGAGCATCTCTTCCTCCTCCAGAAACATCTGCCCAAATAATGCTTTGGTGGGGTGGGATTGGGAGGGCAGAGGAACTGAATCAAAACTACAATAAATGACTACCTCATTTCGGCAGCAATAGCTGTTAATGGAAAGCATAACAAGCCCTGGTGAAGGAAACCCTGCACCCTGTTGGTGGAAATGTAAACCGCAGCAGCCATTAATTTAGGCGGCCCCTAAAATTAAAACAGTTATCATGTGATCCAAATGAAGCCCAGACTTATAAAGAAATCTACTCCCATGCTTATGACAGCTCTATCCACAACAGTCAGCCCGACCTGGCTTTGTGGCAGAACATGTTCCTGGGGTTATAATCCTCCTGTCTCCCACGAGCTGGGGTTGAAGGTGTGTACATCACTCCCAGATTTCCTTTGCCCATTTTAAATTGAGTTATTTGTTGCTGTTGATTTGCAGAAACTTCTTTATATTCTAAACTTTGACCTTTATCACATATAATTTATGAACTTTTTCCTCTCGCTTGCTCCGCCCAATCCAGCCATGAAGTGTGGGATTTCTCAAGCCTTTTGTAGAGGTATATCTCTCTGGGCTTGGGCATTTAATCTAATTGAGAATGTTGGCAGGTTTCTGCTCTGGAATTACCTAACTCTGTAATACTGTGGTGATACTGGTGTCATAGTCAGCTGATGTCGGAGCGCCTCCTAGTGGACACCTCTGGTAATCCGCACTGCCACATTGAATAACCGGAATGGAACTGATCTCAGTCCTTTGGCAGTCCTCCTCTGGGTCAGGATGTTGGCTACTTGCTCTTTTTTCCCTCAGCCTGGAGGAAATGGGAGTTTGAATTTTCCTCCCAACTGCTCTGCACGGGGTGGGAGCTGAGAGCGATTCACGTGGTGAAAGTTATATATTTCTACCCAATTTCAGTATGGCTCACTTCACAATGACTAGGGGGCACAGAAAGCTCTTAATTGGTTTCTAGATTTTTCTACGGCCAGTGGTATGTTAATTATTAAATTTGTCTCCAAAAGGGGTGAAGGTCCAAGGCTTGCTCCTGTACCATTTTGTTGACGCAGGTTCCCTCTCCCAGGCAGGGCTTCATATGAGCAACAGCCTTTGGCATCAGTTAAGAGATGCTTAGTTTAGATAACCATTTAGTAGAAGGGCCTTTCAACAATTCCATTAGTCAGTTAAAGATGAGATAGAGGAGGAGGAGGGTCTTCTGCGGGAGGTGTGGAGATTTGAATGAGAATGGCCCCCACAGGCTCACAGATTTGAATACGTGGTCCCCAATTGGTGGAATTGTTTGGGAAGGATTGGGAGGTGTGCCACTGGGGACAGATTTTGAGGCTTCAAAAGAGCCATTCCCAGTCCTCTCTCTCTCTCTCTCTCTCTCCTCTCTCTCCTCCTCTCTCTCTCCTCTCTCTCTCTCTCTCTCTCTTTCTGCCTGGAGCTTATGTCTCAGTATGTAAGCACTTGGTTGTTTTACCTGCCTGCCCCCCGCCATGATGGTCGTGGAATTCAACCCGCAGAGACAATGAACCCCAATAAACTCTTCTTCTAGAGTTGCCTTGGTTGTGATGTCTTTTCACAGTGATAGGAGAGTAACAAAAACATTTTGTGTTTCCTGTCCTGTCCAGGAAAAAGTATAATCATGTGAGTGTGGGACTCTCTGGTTATCCATTTCCCAGTCCTCCTTCTGATACCACACTTTTGGTTTTTGAGATCCAGTCTCACTAGGCTGCCCAGGCAGGCCTGAATTAGACCTTTCTTCCTCAACTCCTGAGCGCCTGGGTCCCACACCCACACAGCCAGGCTCGGCCACATGTTGTCCTGATTGGTGTGAGGTAGCGTGAGCCTCCCAAAGCTGCTTTTTTAGTTTCAGCAGGTATTTCTGGCTCCCCTAATCCCCTTTCCACTTCCGTGTGGGGTTTGGAATCGGGTGGACAGTGTGGGAAGATTGTGATCGTGACTGCAGTTAGATACCCACGTCATTGAGGGGGAAGTCCTCCGGCCAAGGCATACAGCGTGTAACTCTGCCTCTTTGAGTCCTTTAGCAAAGGTTTATCATCTCTCAGTGTAAAGGGATCGCACACATTTTGCTTATCAGTGTTTCATGTTGCTTTGTTATAAATGACAACAAAGGATTCATTTTTCTAATGTTTACGACAGCATAAAAATCGAGCGGTTGCAGGGGTGGGGAGGGACAGTACAAGACAAGGCCCAAGCTTCCAAGTTCAGGACTCAGAATTGTAAAGCACGGGTAAATGAGTAAAATAAAATACTGCCATTTGTACGGCTGCTCCTGCATCTTGAAATCTTTTTAAACTCTCTTATTAATTCAAGTAGTTCTGGAAGACCCTAGAGATGCAATCATGACATCTTCAGATAAATAGCTGCCATCTATTTCCCAATCTATTTAACTTTGATTTCGTTTACTTCCTATTATATTGACTACAAATTACATGCAATATTGAATGATAGTCAATATTTATAGTCAAGCAAGCATCCTGGCTCTCATCCCATGGGGTGTATGTGCGTGTGCACATGCATGTCTGTACGTGTCTCTGTGTGTAATACCTGTGTGTGTGTATCTGTATGTGTCTGTGTATCTGTGTGTATGTATCTCTCTCTGTGTGTATGTCAATGTACTTGTGTATGCATTAGTGTGTCTCTGTGTTTTTATGTGCCTGTATGTGTGTATCTGTGTCTATTAGTATGTCTCTGTGTGTCTATGTGCCTGTGTATATCTGTGTGTTTGTGTTCCTGTGTGTGTGTGTCTGTGTTAGTGTGTCTCTGTGTGTCTATGTGCCTGTGTTTATTGTGTTTCTATGTTCCTTTGTGTGTGCATGTCTGTGTTAGTATGTCTCTGTGTGTCTATTTGCCTGTGTATATCTGTGTGTTTCCATGTTCCTATGTGTACCTGCGTTAGTGTATGTGTGTGTCCATGTACTTGTGTGTGTCTATGTGCCTATGTGAGTGTCTCTGTGTGTGTGTGCATTAAAAGCATTTCAGGTTGAAACATTTCTTTCAATTTAGTGAGCTAAGAGTAATAATTGAAGACTAAATACCATATTCTGCCTCTATTTATGTAATTTCCTACTTTCTATAACCCCACAGAGGCAGATCAAGAGTTCAAGAGTGTGCACTGCCACACCTGTCTTATGTGGGGTTACAGATGTGCACCGCCACACCTGTCTTATGTGGACTTACAGATGTACACCGCCACACCTGTCTTATGTGGACTTACAGATGTGCACCACCACACCTGTCTTATGTGGGGTTACAGATGTGCACTGCCACACAAGTCTTATATGGGGTTACAGTTGTGCACACCACATCTGTTTTATATGGAGTTACAGATGTGCACCACCACACCTGTTTTATATTGGGTTACAGCACAGCCTTAAAGTTTAACACATAGTGAGTTACAGTCACCCTGCCGCAAAGTAAGTATTACGCTGTTCTGACTTTTCCCAAATATTGTTATTTTTCAAGGCCATTTTAAGTTTTAGGTGGAACAGTAGAGACTTAGGACATGAGACACACACCTCGGGAAAGGTATATCCCTTTGGTCTCCGTCAGGCTGTTGGAGTGCACGACCAAGTCGTGTCCAGCCTGAGCTGATACTGGATGTGCTACAGCCTTGGTTCCATCCAGATCATGGCTCTTTTCAAATAATTCGAGGACAGGATGACAGTCTTTCCTTCAGCAAGTGTCAGTAGACTCCAGCGATGTCTTTGTGCTCTGCAGTCTAGCCGTAGCTTTCTGAGCCGAGAGTGGGTGTCTCTTGCTTGCATCGTCATTTCTGCTTCCTGAAGGAATTTTCAAGCTAAGATTTTTATCAGTGTTCCAGGCAGCACACGGCATTACAGTGGGAGCAATGTTCTCTTAGGAGTCTCTGCCTCCCGAGTGGGAGCAGACACCCCCAGTTGTTTTCCCATTATGCTCAAGGCTTGCATTTGTGGATGCATTTGTAAGAATAATCGATGCTGGGATGATGTCATTTTCTTCGGAAGAAAACAGTTATTTGCTTATTTGGAGCCCAGCAAATCTAAGAGCTGGCAGTCTGGAATGACTCGAATCTGCTTTCAGAAGTTGAGTTTTTGACGGCTTGAACTGGGCCCACTCTGTCTAAGGAGCAGAAAACTCGGTGTTGGGTACAACATGTCTGTACCTGTGAGGGGACTCACATCTTGGCCATTGCAGATCCTGTCTTTTATACACGGGTCCTGTGGGTCCATCCACACACATGTCCTGCCTCTCGGCTTCCTTTGCACTGGCACCCATGGCCAGGGCTGAAGCGGCCCAGGTCCCAGCTCATCTGGAAGAAAACGTCTGGTTTCTTCCAGATGTTGGCCCGTTGTCTTACATGGCATTGTTAGGAACCCTCTGCTTCCAAGCAGGTGCCAGTCTTTTGTCTGGTTCATCCTGTTGTCCCTCGTGGAGAGTGGGCCTAGATTCCCCAAACTTGGAGCCAAAAACTGCCACCTTTTATTTATTCTTTGGGGATACAATCTCTTTTATTTGTTTGTTTGGTTTTTGAGACAGGGTTTCTCTGTGTAGCCCTCGATCTCCTGGAACTCACTCAGTAAATCAGGCAGGTCTCAAACCCAGAGATCTCCCGGCCGCTGCCTCCCAAGTGCGAGGACTAAAGATGTGTGGCCCGCAGTGGAAGGGATTTTCATGCTGTCCATTTTGTAGTTGCTGCTTTCTGCCCTGAAGCTGCTTTCTCTGCTTTTGCCTATATTTTCTTTGCTCTTTCAAGTTATTGTCTATCTCCTTACCTTTTAATCATACAGAGACATTTTTCTGGAGTAGCACAATGGTTTTTGTTTATAGTCCCAGCTAACCAGGGAAGATCACTTGAGCCTGGGAGTTCACAGCTGTTGACATATTCTAAGATACATGAGATTTGTGTGCACCCATCCCTTTGGTATGTCCCAATTTTTACTAAAGTGAGTTTCAGTTTAGCAATTTTAGATTTTTCGTGTTTTGGATAGTGAGTAAGTACATAAAAATATATTTCATAGTGAAAGCATAAAATCCAGAGTGAAGCTCCATAACTTGAAAAAAATGGCTGTTCTAACTATAGAAAATCATTGAGATGTATGGACTTTGGGTCTAGTTAATTTTGGTGTGTGATGTATTTTTATTTGCAAGGTTTTCTAATAAAGTTTACAAAAATATAAAAATCACAGTTATTTTATTTGGACAATTTTGATTTAATTATGACTTGCTCTTGCGGACTGGAAATGACTGGGACAAGTTCACATAGCCCATGTTCCTCTCACACTCACTACACAGCCAAGTCTGGCCTTGGAGTCCCTAGCCTCTCCTCCCACCGTCTAAGCCCTGTGATCTCAATCAGGGTTGTGCACCCCACACCCCAAGTCTTTGTTTTTTCTTTTATGCCTTTTTTTCCCCCGAGTCCCTTATTTTGATTAATTTCTCAGCTGGCAGAAATACTCCCTCCATAAAACTGTTCAAATGGTTTTTAAGGAAGTGCTCTCTGGTCTCCGAGTAGGATTTAGTAACACCTGACATTAATTTTCAGTTCTTTTTTTTTTTTTTTTTTTTTTTTTTGGTTTTTCGAGACAGGGTTTCTCTGTGGCTTTGGAGCCTGTCCTGGAACTAGCTCTTGTAGACCAGGCTGGTCTCGAACTCACAGAGATCCGCCTGCCTCTGTCTCCCGAGTGCTGGGATTAAAGGCGTGCGCCACCACAAAAATCCACCCTCTAGCCTGGCAGTGGTGGCGCACGCCTTTAATCCCAGTGCTTGGGAGGCAGAGGCAGGTGGATATCTGTGAGTTCGAGACCATCCTGGTCTACAGAGAGAGTTCCAGGACAGGCTCCAAAACTACACAGAGAAGCCCTGTCCAAAAAAAAAAAAAAAAACCATCCAAACAAATAAACAAAACAAAAAACAACAAACCCCCACCCTCTACAGAAGCTCTTCCTGAACAGCAGGCCCAATGTCAAACCTTGTCAGCAGAGGGCGCTAGAGTCACGAGTACGAAAAAGGCTTTCCTTCTTGGATCCTGAGTACCCCAGGGAGAGCTTGGTTTCAACAGGCTTTGAGGGCACTTCCCAGGCATCTTTCATAGCTGTTATGTGGATCTCCCACGCGGTTTCTCAGTGGCAAGTCCTACTACACACGCTTGGGCGGCATCCTGGCAAAGGCCAAGGTTGACGCCGCCCGTTTCCCAGGAGGTGGTGCGGGGAGGAGACAGCTTCTTAGAGCGAGGCCCAGGGTAGCATGGCCTCGGATTCAGCAACATCTACCAAAAGCAGTTTCCTGGGGGAACTGTAGACAATCCAGCAGAGGCTGTGGCCCACTAGCCCCAGTGGGTGACTCTGCCCACTAGTCTCATTTACTGAGTGTGGACCAGTTATGTCCTGGGACAGCCAGTTATGCCTCCAACAAAGACTGAAGCTCTTGGGCACTCCCTCTTCCACGTTAATTCCTTTTTCTTTATTTCCTCTCACTTCTCTGAGCCCCTTCAACATTCCATTCTTGTCCACTTGCTAATAATTCCAAGCCTGGCTAGTCCACAGCCCCTAGTTTATAGGAAGGGCTGAGCTGGGGGGCTTTTCTAGGCCTTTCTCCTCCACTTTTCATTAGAAAGATATAGTGGCACCTCTCAGCTACTAACACCTCTGGGCCCTGCCCTGCGTTCTGAAGTCCTCACAGAGTGGGGATCCAGCAGAATTACAGTTTTCTTGAAGAGAACTATGAACCACGAGGTTGCTGCGGACGGGCATAACACGGGAGAAAATGCCCTCTGTGTTCAGGAAATCTGTCTCACTCTCGTTCTCTGCCTCATGCGCCGGCCCATTATTCTGTATTCTTACAAGTCCTGCAGTCACGTTTTCCTCTGTGGTCCTTCATGGTCCCTTTTGGCCAATGTGTGGCTGCTGCCTTGCCTGGACGGGGCCCTGACCCCTAAGCGAGGATAATAGCTTCCCTCAGAAAGCCACCTACCTATATTGTTCCTTCCAAACTCCTGGAAGCGTTCCTGTCCAGTGTAACCCCGGGCCCCCTCTGCTCTGCTTGCTCCTGTTGTCTGTGCACACCTTAAATTGTTTTCTTCTGCTCAATTCAGGCAGCTATGATAGAACCTGCTCGGAGCCGCAGGGAAAACGTATTTGCATGTACGTGGAGCCCCCTGCTGGTACAGGAGGGGTAGAAACTGCTGCAGAACTGAAGGAGCCTTCCTGTTCACCCGGGCCCTCTGACAACCTGTCAGATTCCCTCTTCTTACTGTTGCAGTCTAAAGGTGCCCGAGACCCCAGTCTTACGAATAACCATTATCTGCGATGTTGCTGAGTTCTTGCCACAAACCAGGCACGGGGTGAATCTCTTCATCCATAGTTCATCTTGTAGGCTGGGAGAACAGCCCAGGGACAGACCATGAGCTTGGTGGGTGCAAACCCTGGGTTATGTGCTCCTTGTGTTTAAATTAACACACACGGGCATGCACAACTTTATTCCTTACAGCCCTAAACCGTGACAGATCTGAGCATATGAGCCCCACCGAGAAAAACCCTTAGAAACAGATCCAATGCAATGCCCATCAAATCCCAGCAGAATTCTTCAAAGACCTTGAAAGAACGGTGTTATGGAAAAACAAAACAACAACAAAAAAAACCAGGATAGCCAAAACAATCCTGTACAATAAAAGAACTTCTGAAGACATCATAATTCCTGACTTCAAACTCTACTACAGAGCTACAGTACTGAAAACAGCCTGGTATTGGCATAAGAACAGACAGGAGGACCAATGGAACCAAACAGAAGACCTGGATATCAATTCACACATCTTTGAACACCTGATTTTTGACAAGGAAGCTAAAAATATCAAATGGAAAAAAGAAGGCATATTTAACAAGTGGTGCTGGCATAACTGGATATCAACATGTAGAAGAATGAAAATAGATCCATATCTATCACCATGCACAAAACTGAAATCCAAATGAATCAAAGACCTCAACATAAAGCCAGCCACACTGAACCTTATAGAAGAGAAAGTGGGAAGTACACTTGAATGCATTGGCACAGGGAACTACTTCCTAAATATAACCCTAGCAGCACAGACACTGAGAGAAACAATTAATAAATGGGACCTCCTGAAACTGAAAAGCTTCTGTAAAGCAAAGGACACGGTCAACAAGACAAAATGACAGCCTACAGAATGGGAAAAGATCTTCACTAACCCCACATCAGACAGAAGTCTGATCTCCAAAATATACAAAGAACTCAAGAAATTGGACACCAAAAGAACACATAATCTAATTTAAAAAATGGAGTAAAGACCTAAACAGAGAACTCTCAACAGAGGAATCTAAAATGGGTGAATGACACTTAAGGAAATGTTCAACATCCTTAGTCATCAGAGAAATGCAAATCAAAACAACTCTGAGATTCCATTTTACACCTGAAAGAATGGCCAAGATCAAAAACACTGATGACAACTTATGCTGGAGAGGATGTGGGGTAAAGGGAACACTCCTGCATTGCTGGTGGGAATGCAAGCTGGTACAACCCCTTTAGATGTCAGTGTGGCAATTTCTCAGAAAATTAGGAAACAACCTTTCTCAAGACCCAGTAATACCACTTCTGGGTATATATCCAAAAGATGCTCAATCGTGCCACAAGGACATGTGCTCAACTATGGTCATAGCAGCATTGTTTGTCATAGCCAGAACCAGGAAACAACCTAAATGCCCCTTGACTGAAGAATGAATAAGAAAAATGTGGTACATTTACCAATGGAGTACTACACAGCAGAAAAAAATAATGACAGCTTGAATTTTGCAGGAAAATGGATGGAGCTAGAAAACATTATTTTGAGTGAGGTAACCCAGACCCAGAAAGACAATTATCACATGTACTCACTCGTAGGTGGTTTTTAAATATAAAGCAAAGAAAGCCAGCCTACAAACCACAATCCCAGAGAATTTAGACAACAATGCAGACAATAAGAGAGACTTATATAGGTCTAATCTACATGGGAAGTAGAAAGTATAAAAAGACAAGATCTCCTGAGTAAATTGGTAGCATGGGGACCTTGGGGGAGGATTGGAGCAGGGAGGGGAGAGGCAGGTAGGGGAGCAGAGAAAAATGTAGAGCTCAATAAATATCAATTTAAAAAAAGGAAAACCCTTAGAAAAGACCAAGGAACTGGGCTTGCGGGGGGGGGGGGGTCAGCACATGAAGTGTTTGCTTCCAGATCCCCAGATCCACGTAAGGGCAAAGTGTGTGCGGTGATCCACTTGCAGTTTCAGTGCACAGAAGACAGAGACAAGGAACCCCCAAAACAAGCTGCTAGACCGGAGAGTCAGTAAGAGACCCTGCCTCAGAGTGATCAGTGTAGCACAATCAAGAAAGACACCCAGGAGTTGGGAGGAGGCGCACACCTTTAATCTCAGCACTCGGGAAGCAGAGGCAGGTAGATCTCTGAGCTCAAGGTCAGCCTGGTCTACAGAGAGAGTCCCAGGACAGCCACAGCTGTTACACGGAGAAACCCTGTCTTGAAAAACCAGGAGAAGAAGGAGGAGAAGGAGGAGGAGGAGAGAAGGAAGGAAGGACACCGACAACATCCTTGAGCCTCCACCCTCATCAAATGTGCCCACATTGCTCACACACATGCTCACACACATGCACACCACATGCACATGTACGTAAAAGGAAGGAAGAAAGGAAAGGGGCAAAGGAGCAGAATGGGGCTTCGGACAGAGCCAAGCAAGAAGTGGGGCTTGGCTTTGCCAGAGTCAGCCCATTCCAAGGAAACTTTGGAGCCGCCTGCACGGCAGTCATGGCTCATCTTGAGGCAGAGAGTACCCGCCCTGCATGAGATAGTCACCAGCTGCAGGCTCCCAAGCAAGATAACACCTGGGGCAGGGTGTGGGGTGGGGGTGCGGCTCCTTGGGGACCAGAAGTAACTGAACTGTGAGCAGTGGACCCTGAAAGTAAGACAAAGAATGAGCTCTGTGGCCAAAAAGGGGGTCTGATGTGCAAATCCTACCACAGTCAAAGCATTTCCAACAGCATCAGCGGCAGTGCCTGGGACTGGGCTGCACAAATGCGGGCTCATAGTCTTCCACGCACACAGAGATGCTCCACAGACTCCCGGTGTTTTGTGCCCTTCAAGGTCATATAACCTTGTCAGGTAGAGATCACGACTCCATCTTATGAACAGGGAGGGTGAGCACATACAGGACATGGTCTTACGATGGACCCCAGGCTGGACTTGAACTCAGAGGTCTCCTGAATCAGCTCTCTAATTGCTAGGATACCAGACCTGGATTACTGCTCTATTTTGAGCTTCAGATCCAGTGTCAATTTTCAGGCCCATGTCCTTAGGTTTCTCAGGGCACTGCCCCTGGAGCCACACCCCCTTCCATTTCAACCTCTCTGCCACCAGGGGTCGTAGTCATATCCACAGCAGGCTGCTCCTGTAGCTGGCTGTGAGTCTGGCCATTTGTTGTCCAGCCCGGAATGGATATTGAGCTTTCTCTGCCCTCTCTCCATGATCCTTCACAGGCATTACCAAACTCAGCATTTTTTGTCCCAGGCATTCACAGACATCATCATCATCATCCTCATCATCATCATCATCACCACCACCACCACCACCACCATCATCATCACCACCATCATCACCACCATTATCATCGCCGCCACCGCCGCCACCACCACCATCATCATCATCATCATCATCATCTATGCCCCGGCAATGCTTAAGCACGCATGGGCAGCCCATTTACAGCGATTCTCCAGTTGTCCCTATCCTGGGCAGTCCTAGATTCTTGTGTGATTTTCATACCCAAGGTTCCCCAGTCTTCCTTTATGCTGTCTAGCGTATTTTGGGCCTTCCTCTTCACCTTATCCCGTGCACTCCTCCAAGCACTGCTATCTTCAGGTATGTGCCGTCATTTGTTCTCATAACATGGCTGAAGTAACGTAAGTGCCATTGCTATATCCTGTAGTTTACTTCCTTCTGTAGATGGAGATGTTTCTTAATGTCATTGTTGCCCAGCCTATCCCTTCGTGTGATGCCTAGAATCTAGACTTGTAATCTTATTGTCGTTATGTCTTTTGCTGATCAAGCCTTTCCTAGTGCCTGGAATGCAGCTCTCACTGTCCCTATCTGCCTCTCACATGTAGACACAGTGGTCAAGCGTTGTGGAGTTCCAGTGAAGTCCTGTCCTTCTGTGTGTCTTTGTTTTATACTTTCTTTTTTAAAGCTTTATTATTTGTGTGCGTGTGTGTGTGTGTGTGTGTGTGTGTGTACACATGTACATGTGTGTAGGTGCCTGTGGAGACCAGAAGAGGGTGCTAGATTCCCTGGAGCTAGAGTTACATGCAGCTGTGGGCTGCCTGTTGTGGGTACTGTGAACTGAATTCTGATCCTCTATATGACCATCAAACCCAACATTCTTAGCTGTTGAGCCATCTCCATCCTCAGGATTTTAAAAATAGATAAACGTATTAATGAATAAAATGCCCTTTTGGGGCAAATGGGGCCCCCTTCTTTGCATGGGTATTGTTTATTGTAGTGAGTGGGAGTCAAAGTCCCCTCCTGGTTCCTTACACCCCACAATGGCACAGATGGCAAGTTTGGATGTGTTGCCTTGTGGGCAGGAAGGAGGCCCCTTGCTGGGCACCCCAGCCTCTTTTCCATGGCGTGATTCCCTGGCTCATCTAGCACAGCAGAGGTCTCGATTGCTGCATTCTGATCCTCAGTGGCTAGCAAGGTAAGAAAGTTCCACACATCACACTAGGAACCTAGAGAACAGACACCCTTCACTCTTTCAGGGCCTGCAACTAAGATTACATGACAGGTCCTGCTGCAGCTGCCCCTGTTTAACCCAGAACGCGGAGACTCGCTCAGAAGGGTCTCAGCTTTCCGAAAGTCAGGAGCAGAAGCCAAGAGCCAAGTGCTGTGTGCGTCTGGTTCTACATGCTTCCATGAACGACTGCCAGAAGCTGACAGTGACTTTTAGTCGACAATCCTTGCCCACAGTTTAGAGTGCAGCCCAAAGCAAGTATATAAGTCAAAACTCTTTCTTACATTGTATCTTCTTTAACATTTATTTGAAGTCTACATTTTTTCTGGTTTACTTCAAGAGATATTTTACTCCTTTTTGTCTGATAAAATTAAGACTCCAGCAAAATGTGCTATGTTTATCCTTTATCGTTTGTGGTCTTTGACACAGTACCCCACTTTCCTCCTGACCTGTTCCTTCACATACCTGCTATGTTCTGTTTCCATACACCTCTGGGTCACAAGGACAATCATCCCCACTGACATGTTGGGAAACAGAGGTTCAGATGGTGAACAGGCTGCCGAGGTAACACTGGCTTGCTGAGCTGGGATCCGGGTCCCCATGGATATGGCCCCAAACCCTTGCCCTATAAACATTGTATTGCATCTCAGGCAGTTCCTTGGACGTCTGGTTGATCTCTGGTTGACTGTACAAGAGAACCAAGGAGGAGGAATGACACAGGGGAACCCTTCCTTCCCCAGGTGAGGATTGAATGTCACTGCCTCCAGCAGTCACATAAGCCGCAAAGGTGCCTGGAGGCTGGAGAGATTATATAACCCCCAACTTGGGACCCATGGAACAGGTAGCCAGGACTAGATAGGCATGGGAAGAGCCAGCCCCTAGGTCTTTTGTAGGCTGAGTCTGTTCTGAAGCTTAATGTCAAAGCGCTTATTGTTGGTGACTGTCCAGAGATCAGGGATCAAATGGCCACAGAAAGCAGGACATGAGCTCCGTCTTGAGTGTGTGGGAAGCAAGTGGCCTTGTGGCCCTAGGGGTGCTGAACTCAGAGGGAAGATGTCCGGGAGTGGCCTGATGAGGAACAAGCCTGATCCAAGCTTTTTGCAGAGTCTCCACATGGCTTCTGGCCATCTCCTGGAGTATATAACACCCACGTCAACACACCCAGCTCCTCTGGCTTGCCCCCCTCCCAGTGTGGGGGGCTCCCTCCTGGGAGAGCTGTTATGGCCTCTTGTCCTGAACTTAATTAAGTTCCTCCCACAGGCTCCTGGTCTGCCAGGTGCTTTTTCTGTGGATACCTACCTGTCTTGGGAAACAGATCTCACGAGCAGTCAGCAATGATAAATGTCTGCTCGCTTCAGCGATTCCCCCAGGCAGCGTGCTCCCTCGAAGAGTGGGATTGGACTAGAGAAATGGTTTGGAGTTGGCCAGGATGGTGGGTGGTGGTGAGATTAGGAAAGTGTTGGGTCAGGTGAGGTGGCTTAGTCGATAAAGATGCCACTGAGGTCACTACTTGGGACCCATCAGGCAGAAGAAGAGAACCAAATTGTCCTCTGACACTCCCCTTCCCAGTGTGTTACGTATGTGTGTGCACACACACACATGAACACATCCGCTGTAAGTAAACTAACATGGAGCGTGCTGGGGCAGTGCCATGGCGCAGGGGGTGACCTGACCTGAAGGCACCTGCGTCAGGCACACGCCTGGCAACTTGAGATGGATTCCCAGGACCTGCGGTAGAAAGAATTGACTCTAAGCGTTTTCCTCTGATTCCCACATGTGTTCGTGCACACACGAATGAGGAAATAATTTTTCAAAGGTGAAAAGAGGAGTGTTGTCTGGTAGAGAGGGCAGGATCTCTCAGGAGGTCAACCCCTGAGCTGCCTTCAATTCACGGCGAGTCCAACGTTTCACTAGGAGCGCTGGACTTGATCGTCCCTTTCACACAACAGAGATAAAGCCCGCCTCTAGAAGGATGGGCAAGCAGTCATTGTGTTCCCCTGGGATAAAAAGGAAAGAGGAGATCTCTAGCTGTCCATGTCCTTCACCTTCCCCATGCATCCTTCATGGTTCCCCAGCTTTTAGCCGCCCGTCTTGGTGTATGCTCTCAGAATTTCCAGCAGGGGGAGCTAGGTCTCCATTTTGGTCCCAAACTGCAGTTGGTAGGAAGGGACCTATCAGGACAGGTGTGCTCTAGGCCAGGTGTGACTCAGCCCAGAAGAGGAACCAGTAGTTCCATGAAGTCTAAACTAACTGGGCCTGAGTGTTTATTTATAAAGCCAATCACCATTTCCCACTCTGACTTCCTCTGGGTGTGCTTGCGGTTGTGTGTGTGTGTGTGTGTGTGTGTGTGTGTGTGTGTGTGTGTGGGAGAGAGGGAGAGAGAGAGGGAGAGAGAGAGAGAGAGAGAGAGAGAGAGAGAGAGAGAGAGAGAAACCCTGTTAGTGTGCCAGGACCCTCCTGCTGAGACAGGTAGAGAAGATGCACACTCTTGCCGGAGAGGGGTTGATGGATGATTTCCATGGGGGCCAGTCACCTGATTTGGTTGCAATCTGAAAGGCAGGCAAGGCTGACCAAGTCCTTCTCAGCTGCTCTTTTTTGTCCCTACCTGCCTGAACCCTGCCTGATGGGCATGGTCTGGGCTTCCTCCTCAAGATGGGACCCAGACGGGAGCCTGTAGAGCAAAGCCACGGAGGGGCGGCCCTAGAGGCCCAGGGGCAGGTGCTGGAGAGGCTCTGCCGCAATGACCTCCAGAGCCTGGAGGAGATGATGTAACCAGAGGATGTGTCCAGGCAGGTGACAGGAGGCAGCTACACCATGACTCCTGCCCTCGAGGCACTGGGGGGTCACACGGTGGCGTTAATTCAGGGCTTTACATTTCGCCATTTTTATAAACACACCCTGGTTCTGCAAGGAAGACCAGAAAGGAAAGCTCAGAGAAGCTAAGAAAGTAACCACAGGTTGCACAGCCAGCAGATCTAAATCCTCAGGTCAAGTTTGAACTGGTTCCTTGGGTGGCCTCTGCCCCTCCTCCTGCCCCAGCTTCCTGAGGCAGGATCTTGGTGAAAGAACAGGCCAGGTCTTGGTTTGATAACTTTGCAGCTTGTTTTGTTTTTAAACTCAGATTGCCCAGCCTGAATACCATCTAGAGACTTGGCTCTCAGCCAACGCACAGGCAGAAGGTGGGTGTGCAAGCAGGCTGCTACTGGAATCCTGTGTGGCAAGTGTACAAGGATGTCTAGAAGGCTGGTGTTGGGAGAACGTGTGAGTGTGTGCACACAGGTTGGGTGCCAGGGTGGAAACCAGAGTCTCTGCCTCTATCCTGCACCCCAGCCTGGGGTGCTGTGCATTTACCTGCTAGGGAACCCAGCAAGGCAGAGGGAATGGCTTCCAGGAGGGTTGCGTCACAAGTGAGAGGTGTGATGTGTGGGGAAGGCTGGGGAAAGCTGAGCCTTAGCCCTCCATGGTATCCTAACCCCTAGCTCTACACCCCCAGCAGCTGCTCAGCCCCACCTTCTTTTCCTGATTGATGGAGATATCACTTAACACTCCAGGGAGCTTCTGGAAGGAACAAAAGAGAGGATATGTGTCTGTGTGTTGAGCTGCCTCAACAGAGCGGTCTCCCAAATCAGCAAGGCTCTCCCTGTTGACAGGTGCTGGGTGGCTGCCACCTCTGCAGATGACAGGTTTGTAGTCACCTTCTCCAAGCAGACACTGGGCAGCACTGGGCCCCACTGCACCCATTTCTATTGTCCTGAGCCCTCCTCTTATCACACATAGCTGCCCAGAGAAGCCACTGCGCACGATGTCATTAGCTCCTCATCCTGAAGATGTCTAGGGCATGGTGGAGTGACGGACTGCTGCCCGGGAAGATGGGGGCCTCCGAGGCCAGGGCCTGTGATGGCACATGACTGCGTGCGACCTTGGTGCACTCTGAGCTCCAACTCTGCCGACTGCAGCTCTCTGCCCAAGTGGCTACAAAGAAGGTTGCAGCTGAAATGGCAGCCTCCCTGTGTTGCTCAGGCTAGCCTCAAACCCCAGGGCTCAAGCCGTGTTGCTCAGGCTAGCCTCAAACCCCAGGGCTCAAGCCGTGTTGCTCAGGCTAGCCTCAAACCCCAGGGTTCAAGCTGTGTTGCTCAGGCTAGCCTCAAACCCCAGGGCTCAAGCCATTCTCCTGCCTTAGCCCAGCAAGTAGCTGAGACTGTAAGCCCTTGCCACAGCCATAGCAAGAGAAGATTACAGCCATGACAGATGCCTTGTGCCTGCAACAGCACCACAGAGACTTCATCATCTTTGCCTCCTGAGGTGACACTGTCTTTTTAAGCCTCAGACTCCGAGACTTTTATTTACATGCCATGGTATGTCAGGCGACAGGGTTTTACAAATCGAGCTCCAGAAGGGGAAGATAGACTTCCTGAGCAGAGCGGTGGGGAAATTCCTGTGACATTTCAGTCAGCTGTGTGGCTCTGGTATCAGGGTGGCGCCTACTGGATCGGGGCAGCCAGTGTGCCTGAGCATATCCACTGAGCCAGCATGCATGCACATGTACACAGACACGTATATGTAATTAAATGATGATGATTGTGATGGGGGGGTTGTGTGTGCGTGCACGCATGCACGTGTGTGCATACAGGTCTTCAGGTATCAAAGTACATGAATGGAGGTCAGAGAACAGCTTTCAGAAGCCAGATTTGGGATTGAACGCGGGTCATCAGGCTTGTGCCATGGGACTTTACCTGTGGAGCGGGCTCACCACTTCTCCTCCCTCCTCCCTATGTTAAAAACAATTCAGTTTCTTTGTTTCTGCCTCTCTCCTTCCACTAGGTTTATGCAATCAGGTGGGGAGGGGAAAACTCACCTCGTCCTCTTTCTCTGCCTCTAACCAGAATGGTCCTGGACCCACTGGCTGGGGTCTCCCTCCCGACACACTGTGGAGCCAAGTCAACTTGGCCCTCAGTTTGGCCTTCACAGGCTCTTGAAGCTAAACATTTGCTTGGGTGTCCTAAGTGGGCTTGGATGTGACAGCTATTCTTGGACCCCACCCCCAGTCGGCTGGGTGACGAAACTGTTGCTGGGACAAAGGCAGCTCAGGAGCCGGATCCAGATGCCCTCGGGGTAAGCCAAAGCCTGTCTGGATGTATTTATAGACCAACACTCACAAGCTGGGGGCAAGCATTGCATGCTTCCTGGACCGAGCTCACTCTCTCTGTTATAGAAGACTTTCTGGGGAAGGGGCCTTGCTGCCCTACTGTGAGCCCTCTGTGGAAACAGGGTTCTTTGGGAAACTCAGGCTTGACACCTTTCCATTCCACTTCCATCCCTTTGTCCCCTGAGAACCTGTGGTGGCCCCTGGCCTCAGGATGCTCTCTGCTGGCTCCTTGCCCTGGCAGGCCTGCCCACATTCCTCCCAACCCAAATGCTGGGCTCACCTCCTCCGAGTAGCTGCACCTCTCTGTTTTTGCCTGCCATACAGGGAGTTTGTACAGTCTTCTGTGAAACCTTCCTCCTTCCCTGAGAAGCACCCTACTTGGTATGTCCTTCAGAATGTCTTTTCTTGCTTCCCCACTATGGGATATGTGACCTGTTTCCTTTTCATCCCTAAGATCTCATCTGTTTATCTCACTGTTATTTTTAATTACCTGTATCTCTTTCGCCAAACCATGCTCTTTGGGGTCAATAACTGGGCCTTACACTATTTTATATTCTTACCTGGGTGTAGCCCAGTGATGATTATGATGGTGAGGGGCAGGGAATAGGGACTCCACGTTGTAGCTACTGAGTGTTCTTGACTTCCTTCAGTGGGAAACTTGGCTAAGCCCACTCTGCAGCTCTGATTATGGAATTTGCTAGCAACGTGATTATCTACGTTTCTCAGGTCTCCAAATGTGAATTTCCTAATCTGCAACGTGGGACATCAAAGTGGACCCTGACGCTATGAAAGGGAAGCTGTCAAGGGTCTCACAGAGCACCTGACACAGACACACATTGTCAGCATATCCTGTGGGGCCCTCTTTCAAAATAGCTGTAGACCCTCGCTTTCTGACTTCCGACAGTCCAACCCGAGCCACTGTCGTTCCCACCGCCGTCTCCACACTGCCTGGCTGACCTCAGTCTGCCTTTACCCTTGCCCTGCTTCATCTGTTTTCATCACAGATGTCAGACAGGATCCATTAAAATACGCCATGTGTTGTGTCTCCTTCGCGCACCTCTTCCTCACTGAGAGAGAAAGCCTGTGTCTTCTCTATGGTTCTATACGAGCTGCCCCTGCTGCACGGCTCTTACCCCTCTTCCCAGCTTGCTCTCCCATTTCCAGCCACGCTGCCCCAGCCTAATGCCTTTCCTCTGAATTCTTCCCATTAGAACCCCTGTGCCTCCCTACTTCTTAAGAGTCCCTGACTACACAGCCTGAACTTACCTCTGAGCCAGGCACAGTGGAGCACACCTTCAAGCCCAGCACTTGAAAGAGAGAGGCAGGTGGATCTTTGTGAGTTCAAGGCTAGCCTGGTCTACAGAGTGAGTTCCAAGCCAGTCGAAGCTACATAGTGAGACCCTATCTCAAAAAAAGAAAGAAACAACAACGAAAAGCTCACCCCTGATATCTTCTATCCCTTTTCTCTGCTTTATTCTTTCATAGGCTTGACACTAGAGTTTTTTGGGAAGAGGAACTTCAGCTGAGAAAATGCTCCTATCAGACTGCCCATAGGCAAGCTTGTAGGGTATTTTCTTGATTAATGATTGACATGAGAGGCCAAGCCCACTGTGGGCGGTGCCACCCCTAGGAAAATGGTCGGAGCAGTACAAGAAGCAGACTGAGCAGGGCATGAGAACAAGCCAGGAAGCAGCTCTCCTCCCTGGTTTCTGCTTCTTTAGTGCCTACCCTGACTTTCCTCAGTGACAGATGGTGGCCTGGGAAGTTTCAGATGAAATAATCCCTTTCCTTCCCAAATTGTTTTTGGTCATGATCTTTATTATCATAGCAATAGGATGGAAACCAAGACAGAAGCTAATAGACACTTTTATTTTGCATATCTACTTGTTCATGGCCTCCCGCAGTGGAACATGAGCACTGTAAGATGGGGATTTTGTCTCTAGTGTTTGTGGTGTGTCCTCAGCCTCTGCAATAGCTGATATAATCAATAAATGCTCCGTGAATACCTTATTAGAGAGAGATTGGATCTTGGGAGTTTTTACTGGAGTTCAGTTCCCCTCTAGACTCGAGTGGGGAACCCCAAGACCATGGGGATAGCAGCCCAGACTGTGGTATAAACCTGGGCCAGCAGTCTCCCAAAGTCTGGGCTTGGCCTGGCCTGGCCCTGCCTCACTGGCCTTGGGCATCAGACCTGACTCAGAAGGCAGCACCAAGCCCGGATTCTGCCCCAGACTGGACTTTCCCCTCTTCCCTGCCCAGCCCAGCCACCCCCAGTGGAGGGTTTGGCTGGGAACACTAAGCTCATCCTTTTCTCTGGGCTAGATGGGTGCTGGGCCTCCACCCAGGAAGAGAGAATTGCTGTTAGTCAGCTTTGGAGCCCAGGGACAAACATGCCTGGGAAAACCAACTTCAGGTCTCGTTGTTTCGGAAGTTTTAGCATGGGATCCTTGAATCCATTAGCATGGAATCCTTGAATCCATTAGCATGGGATCCTTGAATCCATTAGCATGGGATCCTTGAATCCATCCCCTGGACCCTGAGGTGAAGTAGAAGACAAGATGATGCCACAGTGGGCAAGGAGGCTTCTCATCTCGTGGCAGCCAGGAAGCAAAGAGAGGAGAGGAGACCAAAGGACACAGGACAAAATATACCATTCAAAGGTGCACTGTCCGCTAATATGCTTCTTCTAACTCGGCCCCTGGCATTATTACTGTCTCCTAAGAGCACCATTGGCTGAAGCACAGACCTTCCTATGTGAGCCTTAAGGTCCAAACTATATTTACAGCAAGTGACAGTTGCTCACAACATTGCCCATTGTTGATTTTGTGCAGCTTTATTTGGGGTTCTCAAAGGGCCGTCCTAGGGGCAAAGTCTTGTCTAGAGATTCTTGGTTCTCCTTGAACTTGAAGAGCTGCCCAGAGGATGGGAAGCTGCTTGGGTCAAAAGTGGAAGCTTCTCCTGTTGTTGCTGCTTAGTGTAACCTCCCCATCTCTCTCCCCACTGTTTGGTTACCCTTTAGGACTTAACCACTCTCTCCTGTGGCCTTCTCCACTCTTAGGGACTGCTTGATAAAAGTCACGAATCTCTGTCCCCAAGCCATTCTGGATGAGAGCTCATTAGTGTGGGGGGCAGGTACCATTTAAGGAGGAAGGTGATAATCTCCCCCAGTGATCTTGTCCCTGTCCCATAGGGACTCACAGAGGCCCCAAGATAGGGTGAGACATGAGAATTCTACCTGAGTTACAGTGTGCTCTCTCCCACTTCCATTTAAGAGGCGGGTGCCATTCCATACCCTCCGCCATGGGCTTGAATGCTGAATGTGGAGCCCAAGGGATGCTTCCCTTTCACACAGTCCCTGCCCCCCATTTTTAAAGTGGACATTGTCCTGCAATCCTGCAGCCTTCTCGCTCCAGGAGGCCCCACCCACCCTCCTCTGCTCTAGACCCCAAGGGTCCTGTGGTCAGCACCACCATCAGAGTACCTGCCGGCCAGACAGACCACTGTGTAACTGGTGAGCCCTTCCCAGGCGTCCTTTCATTCTCAGGAAGCCCGGGTGTTTGCTGATAGAGTAAACTTTGTCTTTGCTTAGTTTCTTATGCCGGTATCTAAGCCTGGAAATGGCTGCCTTTAGGGAAAACCCAAGGGACAGAGTTGACTGTGTTCGGGTCTTGGAAGATACGAGGGCCTGGGGGGTGGGGGACTTGCATGGGGAGAGAGGAGGTTCTTTAATGTGAAGCTTGGCTTTTCTTACTGGATGGAGGATGAGAAATGATGTGGCAACAGGCATTCGTAGCAGTTAATATTTATTGAGGGCTTACTCTATGCTCGGTGCTTGCCTAAGCATTCCCCATGACTTAACTCACTTAGTATTCATGGCTCACGGGGGCAAGGGCTACTATTAGACATATTACATGCAACCCGCATGCCTGGGCTGCGTGGGAGAGAAGGCTATGGAGCAGGTGGTGTGTGAACAGCATGAGAAGAGATGAGGATAGGGGACATAGTGGCCTAGAGACCCAGGGACACTCAAGAGAGTGTGCCCACAGTCCTGACACCTCAGAATCGGGCTTTCCAGATTTAGGAATGTCTGTTGGGATTTTCCAGGGTCTAGCTTAACTTTACTAACCATAACAGTCAAGAGCCAGGTGGTAGAAATGTTTGGTGCATTGGCTATTTGATCCACTTAGCCAGACTTCTTTGCATCTGAACGAGAGTAAAATAAGATAAAAATCACTTGGCCTACGTCAGGCCTCCAACTGCACAACTCTGCCCGGGACATGATGGGGCTCTCTTTCATTTTAACCCCCTTCAGAAAGGAGCCCCTGGGGCAGGGTGATGTCAGTCCCAGTCTGTGGAACTGCCTTTCTTTCTTGCTCCCTGCCCCCTTCCACAACTCAGTCCCTCAGGTAGGAAGCCCCCCTGCTGGTCTCCCTGCCCTAGTCTCAGCTGTGAGTGACAGGATGAGCACAGTTTTCCTGGGCTGATGTTGATGGGGTGGGGTGGGGGGAGTGATAGGGCAGGGGAAAGTCAGGAGAAAGCCAGCTAGAAAAACCAGAGAGGGCAGCCAATGAGCTGCCAGCATGGAGGCTGTGTCATTATTCATGCTTTGTAAATAACATCCGGGCTGCATTAGTACCATGATGTTCTATTCCCTAAATAGATGTTGACTCTCTGCTTCAGGCATTCCTCAAGCCCTGGGGGACCAGCACCAGTGAGTCCTCCCCCTCTTTGCTCTGGAGTCAGGACCCTGAGCCCAGAGAGGCCCGGCTCACGGTCCGGCATGATGGGGTGTGCTGTTGCCACTGCTTTCCACAGTGTAGCAGAGACAAGCCTGGCGGTGCTGCTTCTCCCGGTACAGGCAGACTTGGCTGCTGTGGGACACGGGCCGTCTCATTCATCCATTCATTTCCTTCCGTCTCCGATGTCCCACGAGGATGTTGGCAGTGTGTGCGATGGGCCCTGGATGTGGCTCCAAGGCAGAGCTGTCAAAGTGTGGCCAGAGCCTTGCCGAAGTGAAGCAGGGCCTTCTGTCTTGGTGGTGGTGTTTCCCAGGCCACCCGTCACCCTTTCTACTCTGATCATCCCTCTCCATTCCACAGAGCCAAGGGGCCCTGAGTCTTCCATCTGCTGCCATCCCACACCACAGGCCCTTGTGCTGGAGTAATCTAAACGGCTCGGGAGTCCAGATAAGACCCTTGCTTCCATTAAACATTGACAGGCCCAAGCCTGTCGACCGAGAGTGCTTAGGTGCAGAGGAACTTCTGGGAGACCATAGCAGCTGGACTATTAAAAATGAATGAGCTCCACTCCTCCCAGGGGCTGCCTCTCTTACAGTGGCAATTCTCCAGGGCTGGGAGGAGGGGCCTGGAGGGTTCAGAAGGAGCCAGCAGGTCCCAAGGAACACAAGGTCTCAGTCCTCTCTGCCCTCTACTCTGGGTGGAAAGTACACAGACTCTCAAGTAACAAACTAATTCTTGACTTTGAGCTCAGCCCTGTCGCGTGGCTTTAAGCACTCTGAGCCCTGGTTTATTCATCTCTAAAATGGGCTTCTTCCTGACTCAAAAACTTCTTGTAACCTGGTGTGGTAGCAGTACTTGAGAGCTGAGGCAGGAGGATTGAGAGGGCAGTGTCAGCCTGGGTCACGGCATCTGCCTGCCTGGAGAAACAGAGAACACTAGAAGTAGTTCTAAGTGTTTGGAGCCTGAAGCCTCAGCATTTAGGACGCTGAGGCAGGAGAACTACAGGAGGCTCAGACACCTGATGGGTTAGGTGTTCCTGACCAGCCTAGGCTAGACTGAATGAGTCACAATAAGCAAACACAAGCTCCAAACCCTGCCTCCACCCCAGCTTCCGGAGATCTTGATCTTCTTATGGCCTGTTGGCCTGCCCATCCTGTCTACCACACCCCCACCTTGCATGCAGGTGTCTTGGGCTCTGCAGATTTTTCCAGCACCTGCCTATTAGTCCATGTGTACTAGTCGATTGGACAATGGGGTGGGGGGAATAACCTTAAAAGAATGGCCACAACATAAATGCAAGTAACAAAAGATAGGTGGACAGAGTTAGGGTCACTTGGTACAGAGAAAATTATCAAGCCATCTGGCTTCATGGGAACCTTAGCTCGTGGTCAGCCAACAGTCTCTTGTTACAGTGAAGGAGACTGTGGCCCAGCAAGGTGGTGGCACAGCCAGGGAGTTCCTGAGGCTCCTGACTTATGGCTTCCTGCTGGGGAGCTGGGGTGGATAGGACTGACCAGGTCTGTTTCCTACGGCGGGATAGGACAGTATCATCCAGAAGGTGCCAACTTCCTACAGAATGCACTTGGATCCCAGTATTTTATGAATTCCAGGCCCTTGAGCACCCGGATTTTTCTTCTGTAGCAGGCTGGGCATGTACTGGGCTCTCTCAGCTTTTGTCCTAGCAATCTTGTGCACTTCCTCCATCCCAGGCAGGCAAGGGTAAGGTGATTTTGGAGAGGGAAAAGGTGAGCCGACTGTGACATGACCAGCCCTCTCTCTAAACCATGTCTCTCCCCAAAGCCCTATGATAGCCCCTGCTACTAAGTGGCCCTTTCATGAGGGATCTGGAACTCCACCCGCCAACTCCTTGTGGCTTCCCCAGAGGAATGGCCCACAGTCCAGAGAGTCGGGAACGGTGAGAAGCAAGGCCCTGTTGGTCTCTCTAATCACACAGCCTATCTATGAGGTCACCATGAAGACTGGGGGACAGGATGAATGCAGAAGCTAAGGGACATAATCAACAGGATCTAATGGGTAGCAGGGCCAATGTAACAATAAGGGACACTATGGTCAGCTGGGTTTCTTACATTAAAGGGCTCTCAGGAAAGATAAACAGAAACGTTTCTTAGATTGTCCATCTCCCAGTCCCCTCAGAGGTTCTTATCCCTCATTGCTGTTGTGCTGTGGTGCTCGTGTGCCTTCCCCACACACGGGAAGGAAAGAGCATTCTCCCCTTGCTGAACTGAGTTCAGCAGTTTCTGGACCCTTAGAAGCACGGGGGCGTGGACACTGATAAGCAATATGCCAGCTGCTTTTAGGGCAGAAGGGGTGCCGGGCACGCTTGCCCCCACCACACCCTAAGTGGAGAGCCTGGGCTGGGTCCACTGCCTGGTGAGAATGGACAACTGGGATCATTATGGCTGGCTCCCTTCCTCCCCACTCCCAGTGGTTCTCTGAAAAGCCCCATGGGGCTTGGTGCTCCAGAGCCTTCTGGACTCCTGTGGGCAGCTGCCTTCCCGTGCTTGTCACTGGCTCCTGGTGAATCCGAAATTACCCTGACTCCATCACAAGAGGCAAAACACACACCTTCAATGGCTGGAGAGCAATTTGTCTTTGTGGTTCTGCGTAGTAGAAACAAGAATTTTTTTTTCGCCCCAAGAAGCCACTTGGCTGTGTGCCCTTTTCCAAACACACACCCATTCAGTGCCGTAGGCTTTTCTGAGCTGTGGGAGAACAAAGAGGTGCTGCCTGCCCTCCCACAGTCCTGGAGGGACAGGCTTATACACCCTTACCATGCTGGGCAGGCGGCCCAGAGCACGAGAGAAGTGCACAGACCTGGCAGAGCCTGGGAGGGGAGGGGGCGCTGAGAATGAGACACTTGAGGATGTTTCCCATGTCCCCTGCCCCCCAGCAACAGGTGCAAACTGAATAAGTCAGCCCCAAGGAATCAGGGTGGGGTGGGCTCAGCTGCTAAGGAGTCTGGCCTTTGCTGGGTATTCAGAGAGATGGGGACACTTGCAGCGACAGCAGCTGGTGGCGATCCAGGGCTAGGAGAGGTGATAGAGGAGCAAGTATGCCCATGGTGGCACTGCTTAGACCTTGTGCCTCTTAACCACCTCACATTTGGTCCCCATGGCCTCTCCACAGTCACTCAGAAAGCCGTTTTCCCCATCATTTTCTGGGTGAAGAATATAGAGCTCCCAGCATTTCCAAGGGGTCAGGAATTCAGGGCTTCCAGTGTGCCTTCTTTATGTCCTTTCCCAGTTTGCTATTTGCCTGAGGAAGTCATGTCCAACCCCTTGGGAGAATCAGCCCTTTTCCTAGACATCTGCTTTTCAAGTCCCCTAAGAGTCAAGTTTTGGAGGTAAGAAGAATGAATGCCCAGGGCTTGGCCAGTGAGAGCTACAGGTCAGAAGAAGGTACAGGTACAGGTACAGGTACAGGTACAGGTACAGGTACAGGTACAGGTACAGGAGAAGCTGAGACCACTCAGGGGTGAATGGAAGCAGGTCAGCCCACTAACAATGAGTAAAGCTTGGGGGGGCACCCCAAGAGAAGGGTGTGGGTTCCAGGTTTGCCCCGTGTGCCAGGAGAACAGGGTGCAGGCCTAGGGCTACCTGACTGCTAAAGTCCTTAGCTACCAGAGGTAAGAAGGAGGTGAGAAAACTCATGGGTAAGTGAGCATAGGCTGTCATCTCTGTGAGCTCTGCTGAATTGTGGGAGGTTTGGAGTGAGCTCTAGAGCTTTGGTGAGTGCCCTAGCTGGGAGGAAGTAGGCTTCTTGCCCAAGAACTTCCCTTCCACACAGAAAGTTCACCTTCCTCTCAGAAAGAAAACAGGTGGGGCTCTCTACAGTGATTTCTCAGAGCGCTCTGAAGCCAGGCAGGAAGCACCCCCCCTTTACCTTTTGTTCCCCTCAATGAATGACAGAGCTTGCTTCCCCAAATTCTTTGGGGTCACTTCCTTCTGCCTTTGCCAGTCAGGTTTGCTGATAGACAGAAGGAAATCTACTTTGATAGGGGCTCCTATCAGGTGCCCTGCCCTGGGCTTGACAAGCCCTGTCCAAAGCATTCTGCCTGGGGAATTGCTCACCGTGGAGTCAGGGTTACCTTCCAGGGTGTGGGGGGAAGGGAAAGCAACCATCAGAGCGTTGAACAAAGTCTAAGAAGCTGAGAAAGCCCCAGGAGCGGCTGGGAGCTGTGGATGAGAAGGGGGATTTGAAACTAAGAGCTCAGGGATGTCTGTGAGGAACCTTCAGCAGCTGTAATCTCTCCCCGCAGGGACTGCAACCTGAAGTGTCTTTCCCATTCCAGGAAGAGGGGAACCTGAGGCTCAAAATGGTTCCATGTCACCGGGCATGACATAGTTGGGGTGTAAATCTGTCTTGTCTTCGGACATGATTGCTCTTCCCTTGAAGCCAGATTAGTGTCGGGCTGAAGGGGATGACAGGGTGTCGGGGGATCCTGAGGGTCCTGGAAGACAGCTAAGAGAAAGGACTCCCAAAGGCAAATGGGGGAGTACTTGATTATTATTCTACCTGACTCCATGTGTTGTTCCCAGAGTGCCTCCATTGCCGCCATTGCCACTAATAGTGGCAACAGTTACTATGAAGTGTTCCTTCCCTTCACGCCAGGAGCTAAATTGTATTGTAGAAAGGATGAGCATATGTGCAAAGTGCTTAGTAAGCATGTCCCTGTCAGCTCTCAAAGGAACAAAATGAGCCCTTCCACGGCTATTTCTCAAACGAGGAAACTGAGGTTTAGAGAAGTGAGAAGCTGGCCAACTGAGCGGCAGAGCTAAAGCCACACACAGGAGCGCTAACTCTGTGCTGCTAGTTTTTATTCTCTGACACCTTTGGTATCACCTAGTCCCAGCACATGGCTCTGGAGAAAGGCCCCGTTCCCTTGTCTCTTAAATCTCCGGTATAATGGTGCTTAGATCAGCCAGGTTGAGACTGTGTTCATAACCAAGACAAACCAGCCACGTCCTTGCACCCATGTCCTGGTCAAAAGCAGCCACTTTCTTCCTATAAACCTATTTCCCCTCTGTCACTGTGCCCAGAGGGTGGGGTGGGGTGAGGTTTCCGCACAGCTGATGCACAAGGAAGTGGACAGAGGAAGTGGGTCTTAGAGGAGGAGGGTGTGTGTGGGTAAGCAGCGCTGTGGGTGTAAAGATGGTTTGGAAGGCCCTGGGACTTTCCCTGCCCCATGGCCCTCCCCTAGACAAGGACAACCGAGTTCTCCAAGCCATCACCCGCTGAACGTTCTGTCCAGGCCTCATTCTCCCCACTTGCCTCCTATGTATCTCTCATCCTATCAGCAATGAATCCTTTTACTAACCAAGGTCCCCCCCCCCCCCCCCCCCCCCCCCCCCCCGCCTAACCTCCCGCCCCCCCCCCTTCCCACCCACTGTATGCCCGACTCCAGCAGGTGCATGGCAAAATCAGACAGAGTTTGAGACGGGTGCTGCCAGAGCTTTCTCTGATACTGGGACTGGGCAGCAAGTTACCCATGCCCTAGGAAGGCCCGGACACCCCAGCTGCCCTCCCAAGGGTCTCTCTCATTCTGTTCCACCCCTCCTTGAAGACAGCTGCCAGATACCCCTGTCTCTGGCTTCTTCTCCTTTTGCCCCCAGGTCAGACCGGGTCAGAGTCGGTGGGGAGGGAAGCCTGTCTCTTTATTCAAAGGAGGTGGCCCCATGTTAGTTGTTTTTGTATGAAGACCCGGCTTCCACTGGCCCGTGGTTTTAAACACCCCAATACCCTGGGACAAACTCCCTCGTTTCTCCAGGCTGCAGTTAACTGCCTTGCCATCTGGAGGTAACACAGCCAGCCCCAAGACGCTGTCCCACGGGCCCCAGATGGGTGCCAAGCTGTCCCGGGAGAATGTCCCTCTAGGGAAGGTGACCTGCTGGGGAGGGTGCCGGGCTCACAGAGGGGGGGGGGGGTTCCCTGCCTCCTCCAGCCGCGTCACCGAGGTCCCCGCGCCTCCCCCGCGCCGCTGACGTGGCCACCGCGCGTCACGCAGGCCGCCGCCGGGAAGCGCTGTCCTTATTTGGGCGCAGACCTGGTGCGGCGGGCGGGGACGCTACGTTGTTGCCGAGCTGCCCTGTGCATCCCGAGCCCTGCCTTCCCAGCCTGGCCGGGACGGGCGCGCAGCCAGTCACATCCTGAGAAGGGACGCTGGCTCTGGGTCACCTCACGAGAGCCAGGAGGAGGGCAGACAGCCTTCCCAGGCGTTATCTCCCATCTCCAGCGTTTCTCATGAAATGTCAGTGCTAGGTGGAAACCCAGATGGCCAGTCGTAGATGCCTTAGTCCCTGAGGCCGGAAGGCTGGGACGCCAGAGCCATTGTGAGCTAGTGCAAAGGGCAGGCTTGCATTGTGCATAGTCTCATCCTACTGCCAGCAGCCCTCGGTTTCCTCTGAAAATCAGAGCGGATATCAGCGTCTGCGCTCGTGAGGATATGGATGCCCCACCCGCTTGGTGCAAAAACAGTTTCCTAAGCTGTGTTCTTTTCTAGTCTCCCAGTGGTCACTACCTGGCCTGGTGCCCCTTCTAAGGAAGAGGCCACAGACACTTACCAACCTCTGTGTCTGGGGCCTCATCCAGCTGCTCGGAGAAGGCCCTTTGACCTCATTGAAAGCGTATGCTTTGTCAACAGTGTCATCTGGTGTTGGTCTCCTTTCTTCTCAGGGCTGTTTGTTTGGGGCCCGTGTTAGGGAGCAAGCTTGTGACTACTCTTCCAGTTTAGGCAGGAAGTAGACAGAGTTGCCAAAGTCTACAGGCAGTCATGGTGAGCAATAGGCACCGTGCACTACACACCTGTGTTTCAAATGCTAGCAAGACCCCTCCCTACTTCCAAATGCAACCCAGACTCATAACCTAAGCCCCAACAAGCCTTTTCCTGCCGGACACCAGCTACTGCTGGCACCCTCATTTCAACACCTTTGCTAGTTGTGAGCTGCATCTGCTCTAGGCTTCACTGCCGACATTCTTCTCTGTCTGCCGGGAGCCCAGCAGCTGTGCTCTCTGTGTGAATCTTCCTCCTTGGGGGTTTGGAGTGCCCAGAGGGCAGGAGACATTTCCAAATTAGAACTCTCCACCTCTGTATGTGTTTTGAGGGGGATTATAGCCCCTTGCTTTTACCTCTCTAGAACAAGGAGGACAAAAGTCCTCAGATCACATGGACGGAGGATTGATTTGTGACCCAAGTGCAGTGGCAATGAGTCACAGGGCCAGAGAGACCAGGCAAATCTCGCTCTTCTTCCCACACAGTCCCCTGGCACAGAGGACCTGTTGGGTGGCCAACACAAAGACGGTACAGTGGACAGACGGGCACCTCCCTTCAGAGGTGGCTGTCCTCATTTAAAGCAAGGCCCTTGAGGATGACACTTAATCACATGTGCTCAGAGGGTGAACTATGTGTCAGGTCAGCTGTTCCCTAAGTACTGGGTGAGGTTGGCTTAGTAGCTCTCTGAACTGGACAGGAGAGTCAAATACACCTCAGGCTAGTCCAAGATCCCCGTGAGAGTGGGGCAGAGGGCAGGACCTATTGCCTCTGGCTGGCACTCCTGTTTACCTTGCCAGCTCAGTGTAGGACGCCTTGCTGCTGTTCTGGGAGACTCCAGGCTGTGGTGAGGTGCAGAACTCAGTCCTGTTCCTTCTTTCTACATATGAACATATAAGCACCTGCCCCCTTTTGAGGTCAGGTCTCACTAGCCTCCCCTCAAACTCTTGATCTTTCTACCTCAGCTTTCTGCCTGCTGTGAGCCCAAGAGTGCGCCCCCGTACTGGATACCTGGATACCTGGTACCTGGCTATCCCACATCAGAACATAGCTACTTTGATGAAGGCATGGATGCACACAGGGGCTGATTCAGAAACCAGCTAGGAAACGGCGTGATGCTGGTCGCTTGCATTCCCGAAACTTCCTTCTCCCTCCTTAATGCACAAGTGGAGTAAAGCACAGATGCCTCTCGTTTTCATCTGCCCAGTGATTCAGTGCACGACCCTGACACATGGCTCCAAGCCTCATTCATTGAGATGGTTCCACGTTGCAAGGGGCCAGGTCCTAGGCAAAGAGCTGCCAGGCTGCGGTGTGTGCTAGAAATGGATGTGGTCTTTAGCCTGCAGCTGCTTGCTGTCTTAGTTAGGGTTTCTATTGTAATGAAAAAAAAAGCATAATAACCAAAGCAATTTTGGGAGGAAAAGTTTATTCGACTTATGCTTCCACATCATAGTCCATCCCTGAAGGAGGTCAGGACAGGAACTCAAGCATTCCGTGCAGAGGTGCTGCCTACTGGCTTGCTCACCATGGCTCCTTCAGTCTGCTTTATTCCTTTCTTCCTTCCTCACTTCCTTTCTTTTGTTTCTTTTTTTTTCAAGACGGTTTCTTTGTATAGCCCTGGCTGTCCTGGAACTTGCTCTGTAGACCAGGCTGTCCTTGAACTCACAGAGATCCGCCTGCCTCTTCCTCCCGAGTGCTGGGATTAAAAGTGTGCACCACCATCGCCTGGCCCAGTTTGCTTTGCTATACAACCCAGGACCACCAACCCAGGGATGGCACCATCCACAGTGAGCTGGGCCCTTCCACATCAACCACTAATTAAGGAAATGCCCTACAATCAGATCTTACGGAGACATTTTCTCCATTGAAGTGCCCTCCTTTCGGATGACTAGTTTGTGTCAGGTTGACATAGAACTAGGCAGTGCACTTGCTGATGGTCGACTTCCCTTTGGAGTCAGAAGCTGGGCAGGAAGTGGTTCTCTTTCTAGGAGCTTCCTCGCTCCCACTAGGCTCATCACACCACTTCTGATCTGGAGGCTCAGTGGAAACACGCTACGTGTCAATCAAATGCCCCCTCTGTCCATTCAACTTGGCTATGGGGTTCCTCTTGCTCTGCCCAGTTCTCTGCTAGAAGAAAGCAGTCAACACCTGGGGCACCAGGCTGTTTCTACCACAACAGGGCCCATCCCTGACTCCAAGGAGTTCCTGAGCCAGGAATGAGGGAAGGAAAGTCTGGGCTAGAAAAACCCTCAGAGCTGATGTGTGTTTATTATCCCAGCCATTATCCTGATTCCAGTTCCTCCTGACATCATTATGGAACCTCATTAGTGGTTAGAGCCTAATTGAGGATGATGTTAAAGCCAGCTGAGGGTGGCTCTAGATTCCTTGGCTCTGATATTCCAACGAGGTAGAGGGTTGCATACAATTTCTTTCTTTATTTCTTCTTTTAAAATTACACTTATTTTTAATTTATTGTGTGTGCAGTGGGGGGTACGTGCAAGTCGTGGCACATGTGTGACAGCCTGAGGAAAACCTGCAAGAGTGAGCTGTCGCCTTCTCCCATGTGGGTCCCAGGTATAGCTCAGCTTATCATGTGTGGTGGAAAACACCTTTACCTCACTGAACCCTATCACTGACCTGACTGTTTTAAAAATGTTTTTAGTTTTAGGGTGTGTGTGTGCAGATGCTCAATAAGGCATCCCCTGGAGCTGAAGTTATAGACTGTAAACCACCCAACATGGGTACTGGGAAGTGAACTTGGGTCCTCCGGAAAAACGACCAGCATTTTCGAGCTTCAGCCTTGCTCTGGGTATTTTAGCAGACTAATTTGAGTGTTTTCTTATGCTTCACAATAAGGCTATAGAATGCTTTCTCCTTTGTCTTGATTTCCTGGATGCTGAGAGATATAGATTTAGGGATTTAACACATATTATCCTCTCTCCCTTCGTCATTATTAATATCTAATATTTAACATAATATAAATACACACTGACATTATTCCTTGTGATTCAGTACTTTAAGCTGCTCCAGAGTCTTAGAGGCAGCAAAGGACAAACCACAGCTGGAGTGTTGGATCCCATGTCTACCTCAGCACCTGGGAACAGAAGTTTCTAGAAAGAGATGCATTGCAGGTGGAGTGTCAGTAAGCAGCCCTATGCTCAGGAAGATCAACACCCCATCCCTAGCCCATCCCCTAGCCTGGAAGCCAGGTTTAGGAGGAGAGTTTCTTTGTTTGGAGTTCAAGATCAGACTAGGACACGAGTGGGACCCTTTCTCCATAAGCAGGGGGCTGAAGGTAAGCGTGTGGAAGAGTGCTTGTCTTGTCTTCAGAAGCCGTGGGTTTGATCCCCAGTACTGCACAAGCTGGTCATGGTGACAAATGTCTGTAACTGCAGCGCTTAAGAGGCAAGGCAGGAGGAGCTCATTCTCAGTTGCGTGGAAAGTTTGAAGCCAGCTTAGACGACATGAGCCCTGTCTAAGTGAAATAAATAAGAATATAAATAAATAATAAAAGTATTAATGTATAGCATGTCCTGACCCTTCCTCAACAACCAAATTACAAAAAGTGCTAATAGTGGCATAGGCACACAGCACCCTAACAGATAAATAAATAAATAAATAAATAAATAAAATTCCTTAAGCTATTTTAAAAGTGCCAGTGGCATACCCTGGTGATTATGGGGAAGGCAGTATTCTAGGCGCTGTAAGCACACTCATCCTCTGACAAGGCTGAAGTAAGAGCAGCTGTTACTAGCCCCATTTAGCAGATAAGCACACTGGAAGCCTTGATAACTTGCTTGAGAGCAGGGAGCTAGGACTTGGACCCAGCAGTGTGGCTCCAAGGCATGCGCACTAGTCTCCATGATGGAGCCAGGGAATCACAAGTCCTTTCACAAGCCACATTATGGCCCATCAGGGTCAACGATCATCAAAACAAGAGGGACAGAGCAAACAGCACCGGCTGCCTGCCTGCCTGCTTATCTGTCTGTCTATCTATCTATCTATCTATCTATCTATCTATCTATCTATCTATCATCTATTTATTTTGGTTTTTGGAGACAGGGTCTCTCAGTAGCTTTGGAGCCTGTCCTGGAACTAGCTCTTGTAGACCAGGTTGGCCGGGAACTCACAGAGATCCGCCTACCTCTGCCTCCCAAGTGCTGGGATTAAAGGCACATGCCACCACCACTTTGCTCCAACTGCCTATTTTAATCTAGAGACACACCGGTAGCCTGATTCTCAGTGGAGGGGCTGGGAAGGTGGTAGATGAATCCTCTCTGCCTTTGACTGCCCTTCCAGACAGGATGAAGGGCGTGAATGAGAGAACAGCCCTATCAAGGTGCAAAGGGTATATTTGAAAACATACCCTGAGCCAGCCTAGAAGGGCCTTAAAGGCAAAACTAAGAACTAAACATTATACTCTTAGAGGAGACCGTGAAGGGATTCGAGCAGAAAAGAGACAGGCTAGAATGGTGGTTTAGGAACGCTGACAGAGAAGTTAGACAGGGGAGTGCTTCCCATAAGAATCCCTCAGTGGATGCCTGCAGAGACCAAACCTTTAACTGGATATGAGAGATAGGCCCACGAAGTGGCCTGCGGAGTATCTGTCCTAATGGGGAGATTTCTGTCTCTATAACAGGGGATCTCATATTCTCTTGGGGCCCAGACATGGTCAGTGTGGACCACAGATGGCAGATTAGAGCTGAGCCAGGGCAGATCTCCTGGCCCAATACTCTCTCCTTACAGATAAGCAGACTGAGGTGCGGGGCGGAGACTGGCAGTCCAGCTATCTCTCCCTGTGTCTGGGCTCCTTCCTCTGACCCACATGGATCAGGTGCTTGGCCTTCCCTGGCCCTGAGCCTGGGGTGCAGTAAAGAAACACCTTGGCCCAGGGCCAGGAGGCTGAAGGGGAGAAGCTGCCCCAGCAGATCCCGTCTTCAGTTCCTCCCGGTGTAGCCCTTTCAGGAACCATTTCCTGCACCCTTTGCCCCTACTGCCACAGCTGCCTGTCCCAGACACTCGGGCCCCAGGAGGCCGAGCCAAGCAACATCTGGGGTCACTTCCCCAACCTTAGGGCCTCTCCTCTTGTTTTCTCTCTGGAGTTAAAGCGGGTCTGTCCTGGGCCCCCAGGAAGGAGGAGAGCGGCTTTATAAGGGGTCTGTCCTCTAAGTTTGCAAAGGGGCAATAAATTCAGCTTTAGATCTGCTGCTGTCCCCAAGTCCGTGTGTTCCCTACTGAGTTCCCAGTGCCTGCAGTCACACCTTCTGCAGACCACTGCACAAGGCCCATGAGGAGGAGGTGTGGGAGATCACATTCTTGAGCTTCCTAGGATAACAGGCTTTTAGCAGACAGTTTCCCCCTTTTGTTCCTAGATACACCTAGGAAGCCACTGGAGGGAAAACATACCACTAGGACTTTTCCAGCTGGTACTGGTCTGGCCATCTGTCCGTGTCTCTCCCCAGTTCCTGCTCACATCTTGTTCACCACCCCCACCCCAAGCCTGCCTTCCTTTCCCCTGCCTACTACAGGACCAGAATGTCCCTTCTCCCTAGACACTAGTGAGTCAGTAGGACATAACAGTTGAGGAGTAGTCCCCAGGGCAGCAGATGCTTCTGGAGTGGGGGGGGGTGATACAGTCAGTCTGTGGGGCCTAGCACTTAGTGACAATACGGATGAATTCGTGACACCGACACTCCCACCCCCGCAAGACAGGGTTAGCTCTTGTAGACCAGGCTGGCCTTGAACTCACAGAGATCCGCCTGCCTCTGCCTATCGAGTGCTGAGATTAAAGGTGTGCGCCACCACTGCCGGCTTCGTGACTCTTTCTAGTCTGTTCCAGTAGTGGAGCTAGGGTCATAAGAGTCAATACCACACAGTACTGGGGATGGGAACCAGCTGGAAGATCACAAGGCTGTTGGAGGAGTTTTAAGACGTGGAGGTCACGTGGCACTCGTCAAGGCTATGGCTGATGAGTAAACGTGGCTATTCCTGGAGAGTTTTGTTTTTATTTTTGCTTTGATACAGACTTTCATGTATCCCAGGTTGGCCTTGAACCTGCTTTGTAAGCTGAACATGACCCCAAATGTCTGATCCTCTTATGTCTCTGCCTTCCAAGATTATAGATACACATTATTGCACCTGGTTATTACCACAGCCCTGCAGTTCTGGGGATAAACCTGGGGCTTCCTGCCTGCCAGGCAGGCCCTCTACAGCCGTGCTCCACCCCAGGACTAGAGAGCTGTTTATTTGCTGCCCTGTCTGACACTCTGGGTTTTACCTCGCAATCTTGTTTATCCTACCTTCAGGGTCTGGTTGAGACTCAACCCGTCTGTCCTTGTGGTTTGCTGGACGCTGTCTAAAGAGCAGGTGCTCTCGTCCTGGGCCTCTGTGCACATGTATTCCACCCCTCCCCCACCCCTCCAATGTCTTGAAGGAGAAACTTTCCTAAATCCCCAGTCCCTCCAAATACACTCTCCTCCTGGCATTAGCCAGACTGGCTGTCATCTGAGCGTCGTCTCTACGGGACAGGCTTTCTGTCATGTCCTGTACACCACAGATTCTGCTGGCAGAACTGTTTTTGTCACTGACAGCCTTGTCCATTGTTCTCTGGGGTCCACTTTGGCTTGCTGTCTCACAGGGTTGGCCCTCGCTTCCTCTTCTTGCTCTGGAATGAAGATCTAACCCTCATGAGGCTCAGTCTCTCACCATCAAACTCCTGGAAGAGCCCAAAGAAACCCACAGACATTCCCCAATGGCACTGAACGAACCCATTCTGCTCTCGGTTTCCCAGTTTCCCCTACCCTACACTGTCAAGAGATCATCTCTTGCACTCAGCTTCCAGTACCTACCTCAGGGGATACCCTGAATGCTGAGAGTAACCTTTCAGACCCCACACCGGATTTCCAGAGTCTGAAACCCTAGGATCCCCAGTAAATATACTTCAAGTCAATGAATGAATAAATGGGGCCGGTGCCACAAGGTGAGCATCGGGTCTAACGAAGAGTCCTGACTAGGATTAGAGAATGAAGCCCGAGTACCAACCCTGACAACGAGCAGCTGTATGACATTGATCATTCCCCCACATTTTAAGACTTCCCTTTCACTCGAGAAAGGAAAAAATAGTTGCATCATTTCTAGAAGTATTTTATGAGAGTCCGTACCAATGAGAACTTCGGAAGAGAACTGAAGAGAGAACTGAAGTCCTGTGCTAGGTGCCCTCTGTATGCCAGCTCGGATCTACCCACTACCCCAGTACCCTCCTTTTAAAGGTGACAGATTACAAGAGAGACTGAAGGTTTTCCATGTCACAGAAACAGTGGGCACTGGCTGAGGGTTAGCGCTCGGGTTGGCTTCTTGTCATCTGTGCATGTGAACTCATGGACAGCCACAATAGACAGGCTGGGCCGCTTGGGACCACACTGTAGAGTCATGGCCTCTGTGGACACACATTTTTTGCCCACATCTCAGCAAGGTTCCGGGCTGGGACAGTAACAGAGTCTGCACCTGCCATGCCTCTTTCCACTCAGGGTCTGAAAACTTTTTGGGCAGTAGCTGAGACCGACACTTTCCAGCTTTTTGTTCACTTTGAAGATGAACCTGTAGCCTTCACCGGGCTGTTTCCTGTGGCTGAGTTTCATCCCTTTTGTACAGGTGCACTGTTCTAGGAAAGTCTGAGTCCCGGCAGGAACAGGCATCTTCTTCCACACACCCCGGACACTGGCTTTCCTTTCTCGAAGCTGCCAGGCTTAAGCATTCTTGTATAGGCGGGTCCTTCTCGGCCTGTCTTCAGAACAAATGAGGGAACAGGTTACTTCCTAGCTTCCAGGCTCTTCTCTAGCCCCCAACAGCTTGCCAAAAACTGCTTCTCTGGGGGTTTAAAATGTGTTATAGCCCCCGAGAGAGAAGGCCCTTTCCTTGTTTGCACTTCCCCTCACCTTCCTTTAGTCCTTCCATGTTCTTCTTGTTCTCACCCCTCAACCTCCATGAACTGTCTGTCTGTCTGTCCCCACTCTCAGTTCGCTTTTGGGTCAGGGGAGAGGTTGAAAGGTTGACGTTTCAAATAGAGCTCACATCCTCTGTATCCTTGTGAGCACATTTTGGTGACAAGGATATTTTCTTCTGTTCTTAATTCCTGTTTCTGAATGTCAAGAATAACTCCCAGCCTGGTGACCTTGGGCACAGCTTTGTGAGAAGCCGGAGGGAAGTCTTAGAGGAGCCCCCTGGCAGAGAGGTGTGAAAGGATTCAGCATTATTTCTGTTCTGCTTAGGGAGGGGTGAAGAGAGGCTGGCCCAGCCTGAGGATGGGTCTTATCAGCTCTGGGCAGCACAGTAAGGTGCTAATGATGTCAATGTCAGGAAAAGAGCAAAGATCACATTAGCATCCGCAGCAGCTACACACAGGCAAATAGCATCCCGACCCCAAGGCCTGTCCCTCTCAGAAAGCAGGCTTCACAAGACACCAGGACACAGTAACTCCGTACTCCCTCACACATACACTTCAGTACGTACACTCACTCAAAAATATACACCACCCTCCTACCCACACTGATACACATAGAGACTAACAGAATCACACACAGTACCGTGTGGGAGGGAGCTGAAGTCATTCTCCCAGAATAGTTCAGCCGGCCTCTGCCAGCAGAGCCACCAAGATTGCCTCAGGTTTCCACATGTGGTCAGAACTGAGAGGTAACCTTGGCAACCAAGCCAAGTCTCCAAGGTCCCCACAGAAGTACATACCACTATCTAGTGGCTCCTAACTGGAGAGAGAGAGAGAGAGAGAGAGAGAGAGAGAGAGAGAGAGAGAGAGAGAGAGAGAGAGAGAGAGAGGCCTGTGTGATATCCCCATAGACAAGGTCAGGACAGAAGGACCCAGTCCTTGGGCTGGTCTAAGGAGGGCAGTTTGGAAAGCCACGTCATTCTCCAAGGGGCCACAGAGGTAGGCCAGACTAATGGATGGAATGGCCAACCAAGATCAGAGGAAAAAGCAGTCTGGGATCACGTGGCACTGAAGTTTCTGGGGTAGATAAAGCGTAGCCGGAAGTCATCCTCGCCTCTGTTATCACCACGGCACCGGTGAGCGTGTCTGCGGAGTCACGGTCACACGATATGTCAGCACTTCTATTCACTATCCAACCCAGGGATGGAGGTAGAAGAAATGAAAGGATGAGGAAGAAGAAAAGGAGCAAGAATGGAAGAAGGAAAAAAAATAAAAAAAAAAAAAGAATGGCAGAAGGGAGAGGGGGCCATTCTCCTTTTCCTGATGTTCCAAGCACTCCAAGGAGAGGAGGCAGTGCGTGGCAGGAAAAGGAAGCTTCTAAAGGTTCCCATCAACTTAGGTGACTTTTCCCTTTGTTTTGTTTTCATTGGTGTTGTTTGAGATCAGATCTCACTATGTAGCCCTAGGTGGTCTAGAACTCTCTATGTATAACAGGCTGACTTTGAACTCACAGAGATCTGCCTCTGCTTCCCCAGTGCTCAGAATGAAGGTGTGCACCACCATGCCTGGTGCTATCAACAACTTAAGGGCAGTTTAAATGATTCGTTTTTCTTTTCTTTTTGGTTTTTCAAGACAAGGTTTCTCTGTAGCTTTGGAGCCTGTCCTGGAACTAGCTCTTATAGACCAGGCTGGCCTCGAACTCACAGAGATCCACCTGCTTCTGCCTCCCAGGTGCTGTGCGCCACCACCGCTCAGCTTTTAAATGAATTTAAAACAAAATCAGGATTGATGTAACATGTTCAATGTTATCAGAAATCAATTCTAAGGCTGGCTATGATAGCAAACACCTTTAATTCCAGTACTCAGAGAGGCAGAGGCCAGCCTACGTACAGAGTTTTAGGGCAGCCAGAGTTACACTGTGAGACGCTGTTTCAAAACAAACAGCACATAATTCTAGAACCTAAATCCTTATTGGGGATGCTGCTGCTGCAAAGTGGCCTAGAAAGGTTGACTGTAAGACAAATTAGCTCCTTTATAGACTTAGTAGTAGAAAGAAAAGACAGGGAAGGAGGGGTTTCTCTGTAGCTTTGGAGCCTGTCCTGGAACTCACTCTGTAGATCAGGCTGGCCTCGAACTCACAGAGATCCGCCTGTTTCTGCCTCCTGAGTGCCTCCTGGCTCTGCCTGTTGGTTCTTACAGAGCGCTATACACTACAGCCAGGATAGAATCCAAAATGCTGTGGCATCTCCACAGAAACACCTAGCTAGCACTATGCAGCAGCATCGTCCTCAAAGTCAGGATTTAGTTTCTAGAATTGTTTATTTTGCAACAGGGTTTCACTGTGTATCTCTGACTGACCTGGAATTCTATAGGTAGACCAGGCTGGCCTCTGCCTCTCTGAGTACTATGAGTAAAGGTATTTGCTACCATACCCAGCCTTAGAATTGATTTCAGGGTTGGAGCTGCCTTTCCTTCTCGCCTCCCATCCTCACATCTGGGCTCTTAATCTATAATCATGGCATCACTGTCAAGACTGAGTGCTCGGTGTGGGCCCTGTAGCCAGAGTAGCAGCAGCCCAAGAACTGGGGGCTCTAATGAAAAGAGCGCCATGTTTGTAGTCTGCATGTTATGCCCTGTCCTGGCTCTACCGTGAGGTCGCTGCATAGCCTGCAGGGAGATGTGAACTTTTACAGAAGGGCCAGTTTGGTTTCCTAAAGAAAAACAAAGCTGATACTTCAGTTTGCAGGGAGCTTTCCCCACCAGTTTGCTTATAGGATGCCAGAACACCAGACCCAAGCCAAAGGCACTGACAGATGCAGGCACTGGGCAAGTCAGGACAGGCCTGTGTGCTTTTGGCCTATTCTGCTGACTTCCTTGCTGGCTAGCCTTGGTCAGTGACACCTGGACTCTTTGGTTCAATGCATCTAGGTTATCGTTTCCCAAGGTCAGCCCAGTTCCCAGTTAAAAACCAATAATTCTTCTCATTAAGCAGAAGTAATCATCTCCTCCATGCACACCCAGACCCTGAAAAGAAGCTCTCCACGGGATACATTTAATGCCAAAGCACTATAGTATCAGGCACTCGATTAATCCGATGAAGAAGGGAAGGACATATGAAATGTGAGCTATCCCGTTAACGGGAAGCATACAAACACAGTAGCCTGCTTCCAAGGAACTAGGACACTGGTGTTGGGCCAGGGGAGGGGGATCTTGCTTGTGAGGCTGAGTCAGGAGGCTTCCCAGTTTGAGATGAGCTAAGGGACTGTATGGGCAACATCAATTTAGCATTGGGAGGATGGTCAGCCTGTATTTTCAAGGTGACGTTTCAGGAAGTTGGGGAGTATGAACTGGTAACCAAGCAGTAGTGATTAAAGATGAGCCATGGTGCACCCGGGCTAGGGATGTGTGAGGTGAGGACCATGCGATGGAGCTATGAATCATGGGAAAACTGTGGCAGGACTATGATGGGCAGAGCTGTCATGTTATTTAGGGGACAGTGAGAAAAGGGACCCTATAGCACAAAGTGGTAGAAACCTGCAAAGGTAGGTCGTCTTAGCTGTCAGAGTTCAGTCTAGCAAGTGGAGGAGTGGTCTCATGTTCTGAGCAAGGGAAGAGCAAGCAGCTCAGATACCTTAGGAAAAGGACCAGGAAGGTCATTTGGGTGGAACTGGAAAAAACCCACCGTGATTATCAGGGTAAGAAGCCATCAGTCTTGGGACTAGGTCGGAGGAAGCTAAAGGAGGGTCTCTGTGTTTTAGGGGCAGCGATCAGTAGCTTTAAGGGACAGAGGGGACAATGGAGGGAGGTGACTTTAGAGGAGGCTCTAGACATCCACAGGGAAGCATGAAGAGGACAGAAGTACTGGTGTGGAAATCACTACAGGAAGATAAATAGCAAAAGGGACAGCTGAGGATAGAGAGTGGACATAAAAGGGAAGTGGGACTCGGGAGGGAACGGGCACAGAGGGTCCAGGCAGGGAAGCTAGTGTCTCTGGCAGGGGGGGCAGGTAGAGAAGAATGTGGGCACTGCTTCTCCAAGGTGGCTTAGAACTCAAAAATGAAAAACGAACCCAGATTTTACACATGCCATGGTTTATTTAGCAAACACGGGCTTGTTGCAGGCCAGACCCTGCGTTGGGTTTAGAGGTGTGGGTGACAAGTTGCCCATTCAGTAGTCTGCCTAGCTTCCTGGAACCAGTCCTTGGGGCCCTGAGTGTAGACAAGCCAGCTCTGAAGCCTTTCTCCTGGGGAGCTAGTGTTTACAAAAGTCTCAGTCCACAAAGAGGAAGGAAGACGAACCAGTGAGGGAGGAGCAGGGAGTTGAAGGAAAACAGTTCACACCAGACTACTTTTTTTTTTTTTTTGAAAAAGGCATTTTAAGGAAAGTGAGAACTTGGGACAGAAAAGTCTCTCAACATTCTTCCCACCGCGACACTGAACAGTGAGAGTTGAATGCTTTTAGGCAATGGCTGAAGAGGAAGAGCAGAATTGTTGGGGGAGGTGGAATTATTATGGAAGCAAATAGAATACACTCCCCATTGCCAAAAATATGAGGAGCCGGTTCCGACCAGCTGGGAGAAGAGTAGCAGAGATGACCAGGCGCCAGGGTGTCTGTTTCGGGAAGCGTGGGAGAAGTAGCATCGGCGAGGGCACCCTGGAGGAGGTGGCAGGCAACCACTGCCTTGGCACTATGCAGAGGCGACGTCCGGGCATGCCCGATGTAGTGCGCTTCCTCTGCCCAGTCCAAGGCCCTCTCTCGCCCGCCTCCCACCGTTCTGGAGTCCTGCGCTGGTTCCCAATACTGACGTCAGTGAGCGATGACCTCAGCGCCCGGGAGGCGCGGGCGAGCAGGCCAGCGGGAGGGCGGGGGCGAGCGAGGGAGGAGGAGAGGGAGGCGGGGCAGCGGGAGATCACGCCCCCATCCGCCAGCCTCGGCCAATGGGCGCCTCCTGCGGCTCCCCGCCTCCGCGAGCGGTATGAAAGGCGCAGCCCGGGGAAAGTCCGGGCAGAGCCCGAGCGGCAGCCGGACCACCCTTGTCTTAATAATACAGCTACTTCTACTTCCTCAGCCTCCCGACATGAGCCACGGGAAGAGGACCGATATGCTCCCCGAGATTGCCGCCGCCGTCGGCTTCCTCTCCAGTCTCCTGAGGACGCGGGGCTGCGTGAGCGAGCAGAGGCTCAAGGTGTTCAGCAGGGCGCTCCAGGATGCATTGACCGGTGAGCACTCGTCAGGGTCCCAAAGCCACCGGGGCGCGGCCCCTCCTTGCCTGGGATGTCTTTCCCCGCTGTTTCTGGGACGGAGACCCCCTACGCGAGCAGCTGCGGGCCTCAGAAACCTTGCTCTAATCTCCGAGGACGCCTGTGGTCCCTCTGTCCCTTGGTATAGGTCTCCGTCTCCCCGCCCTCCAGTCCCCGCCTCGCTCCCGAGGTGCTGACCCCCTTCCTTGAGTACATTCCGAGGCCCTAAGAACACCATGGGAAAAGCCAGTCAATGTCTGCGCTCAGAGTCCGAACTCACTTCCTTCTTTGAATCTTGGAGACCCCCAGACCCTCGAGGGATGCTGTGGGCCACGAACCGGGCCAAGCTATGCGACTTTATGCGCAATTGAACTTTTAACAACTCAGTCCCAGTCACTGTTGTTGTAGCCCTGTGCCTGCTATTGTGCGGGGACCATTCTGCCGCGTGTTTACCCGCTGGAAGTTGTAATCTGGGTCCCCTTTGTATTTTTTCTTTTGGTCCCTCTTCGCCATCTGCCACCTATTGTAGTACAGAAAAGAGCCCAGTAGCCTAGCCTGCTGGGTGGGTGGGGGGGGCATGTTATGAAGGCAGGGCGTGAGGCAAGGAGGTAGAGGAGTGATAAGCAGCCCTTTCGCCTCTGTCCGCAGCTGTTACAGCTGGTTGGTTGCCTTGGGCAGCGATAGCCGTCTCTCAACATGTTGGCACAGATCTGAGAACAAACAGCTGTTTCATCAAAACAAAACGGTTTTTCTTCCCTTACCTTTGCGAAAGGTCTCATAACTCTAATGCTGGGGGAGGGATAGGAGGTCTGGTGGCTTGCTGGACACCCACAAATGTTGGCCGCTTACCGGACTTTGAAATTTCAGTGTTTGGGTCTTAAGAGGCCCTGCTTATTCACACAAGTCCTTCCTTCCATAAGCTGGATTGTGCCAAAAATATCCCTGACCACCGGGAGAGCACCTACCTGAAAGCTCTGGCTGCCTTTCAATGTGCACGCACTTGGGAAGGGCCCAGGGGTCTTTCTAAGTGGCAGGGGGAGTTTAAGGAGAGGCTCTGAAATGCTGTCGCTGAGCCCTTCCCCCTCTCCCGGCCCTCTACCTTCATAACATCAGAGACAATGTTTTCTAAGCAGGCATCTCCCTCTCGTTCTTCCTCTACAGATCATTACAAACACCACTGGTTTCCAGAGAAACCATCCAAAGGCTCTGGCTACCGCTGCATCCGCATCAACCACAAGATGGACCCCATCATTAGCAAGGTGGCCAGCCAGATTGGACTCAGCCAGCCCCAGCTACACCGGCTGCTGCCCAGTGAGCTGACCTTATGGGTTGATCCCTATGAAGTGTCCTACCGCATCGGGGAGGATGGTTCCATCTGTGTCCTGTATGAGGAGGCCCCGGTGGCTGCCTCCTATGGGCTCCTCACTTGCAAGAACCAAATGATGCTGGGCCGGAGCAGCCCCTCGAAGAACTATGTGATGGCTGTGTCGAGCTAAGGAGGAGCCATCCTACCCGGGCACTCTACTGTACTCATGCTGCCGTGACAACAGGCCACCGTATACCTCAACCTGGGGAACTGTATTTTTAAATGAAGAGCTATTTATACATTTTTTTTTAAGAAAAGCAGAGAAAAAAAACCAAAAGATTTTTTTTTAAAAGAAAAAAATCCTTAAAGGGAGCTGCTTGGAAGTGGCCTCCCCAGGTGCCTTTGGAAAGAACTGTTATTGAATCCGTGAGCCAGTGTTTGCCTAAGGGAGTGGTTTGGGGATTGGCCTAGACAAGGTAAAGGGGGATTCTTGGCTGATCCCCCAGGAGGTGGTAAAAGGGAGCAAGCAAGGTTAGCAACTGTGAATGAGAGGGATCAGGCTCTGCCCTGGGTTACCGTCCCAGCTGGGATGCCTGTCTACCTGGTTCCTCTCTTACTCAGGGGCATTCAAGCCTGGTCTTAAACAATACTACATTGCCTAATCTTTTGTTTTTCTGCTGAGACCCTGGGTAGAGTGAAAGACCTCTCCTTGTTCCTTCTGTTCTAAGCAGGTTTTCTTGAAGTCTTGTCTTGTTTCTGTTTCTATCCTCAGGGGCCTAGAAAGGTTGTTTCCCAGCCAGGAATCTGTGACCACTTTTGGAGGGTGGGATGTTAGGCAGGTGCGCAAAGACTTTGGGTATAGATGGAGGGGAATGGCACAAACCTTCGCTCTGCACTGCGCTGCTTCGTATGCATGCATGGCGAATAATTTAGGGATGATTTGCAATGGAATTTTGGGACCCAAAGAGGGTTTTTTGCCCCCCTCATTTTTTCCTAAACCTTCCTTTTGGGAACCATGTGAAGGTCCGAATGCTGCTACCATTATTCCTTTGAGAGGCGGTTCCAAGCTCCAGGGAACTGCAGGTCCTTTCTCACTGCCTTCCCTTCCAAACTCGCTCGCGGTCCTCCTTTCCCCTCTTTCATGTGGTTGGGCCCCGGAGGGCACTTTTCCTAGGACAGGAGTTCGCAGTCACTGTGCAATAGTCCCAGGAAACTCTGAGACTGGGCCTCCCAGCTCCTCCTGGTGCCCTGGTGGGTGTTAGGGGCCTGCCTTTCCCATTCTCCTGGGGGTTCTGGCTGGTGGTGGGCCTTGCTGAGAGCGATCTTCCTGGGCCGCAGAGAGTGCATGCGCCCTACAGGACTACCTGGTATTCTTGGAGGGCTGCCATTAAGCCACAATTTGGGCACTGCTTTATCTCCTTGGTGCTCAGAGCACCTGTGGGGGAGGTTGTCTCTCTCAGTAAAATCCAAATTTGTCTGTAGATTGTGCAATATTTACTGTTCTGGGTTGGGGAAATTTTTGGAAAACACTGGGAAGAAATGGCTTTCCTTCAGGTTCAGTGACAGTGCTGAGGGGCCTCAGGAGGCCTCGAGTCTCTCAACCTGAAGGACAGAGTTAGAGCCAGCTGGTCACCTTCTCCTTAACGAGGCCCCCCTGCCCCATTTCTCTCCACTGCCATGGCATCCCGTTTCCTGGGTTTCTTAACTCCTCAGTTTCTACTCGAAGGTGCTATTTACCAAACACTCTGCCCAGCCTGCTCTGGCACTCCCAGCTTTGCACAGCCTTCCCAGGCGGCTTCATCTCTTGCTTTAAAGTTAACTCTGGGCCCACAGACCCGAAAGCTGTGGACTTAAACAAAGCTGTGAATTGCTGCAGATGGTTCTCGTGTCTTGTCCACAAACAGGTCCCTGCCTTCTTAGAAGCAGCCACCTGGTCTCATGCTGAGATCTGTTCTTTCTTGTCGACGTTCACTTTAAAAAATGACAAAATCCCCAGAGCTGGACTGTTGAGCAGGCCTGTCTCTCTTATTAAGTAAAAATAAGTAATAGTGGCACGTTTGTAAGCTATTCTGACAGAGAAGACAAAGGTTACTTAATTGTATAATAGCGTTTTTATATGGAAGACTGTACAGCTTTATGGACATATGTACACTTTTGTTTTTAATAAAAAATGTAGCAGATTATGTGTGGTGTAGAGAAGGTAACATTCCATACCGCCGACGGGCATTTCCCTCTCAAATCCAAACCCTTTCCTTGTGTTTTGTGGTATTCATCAGTTGCCCTGGGTCCGTCTGTAGCGTGCAGATGTTACAGAAGATAACCTAGGTGTGTGGTGATATTCCCGTGCATTCCCCCTACTCCAGGAGAGAGCTCCCTACTTTTCTGACTATTCTCACGGGTCTCTAAAAATATGCTGTCTGAACATTCGGCAGCCTAGTCCATACTTCCATCCTTGCCCATTCAACTTGTCTGTGGAGCTGGCCTTCTGTGTCCACGGCTGTGGAAGCAGCCAGCCATGGCTGGAAATTATACAGGAAAACAATTCAGGAAGTTCCGAGGAATAAAATGTTGATATGTCCCGCACTAAACACACCAGCCCATGTGATGTGACTGCAATCGTACGTGAGCACACTGATGATGTTCCTCCTGGCACCCCACAGGTCGTCTGTGGGGTCCCCATTTGAGCACATCCAGTCATATGCTGTGGCCTGAGGCCCACAATGGCAGCATCTTTACCTGGCAGGTACAGAATTTCCCTTGCCATTCCAGAAACAGTATAGTTTAACATTTCCAATGTATTAGGCATTGCAAACAATCTAATTTAAACTATGGGAGGATACTCAGATAAAACTGCTAAGTTATTTTATACAGGAGTCTTGAGTATCTGTAATGGTCTTGGAACCAGTCCCCTTGCAGATGCCTGGTGACCTGACTATCTCATCAATGACTATGAAAAATAATTAAAACACACTGTTTCTCACAGAACACCAGTGGCGAGCAGAGGATGACCCTTGTCACAGGTTAAGGCAAGACTATCTGCCATTCCTGGTAATGCTCTTGTCACCTTGGCTGTCATTTATGAACTCCCATGCTTGCCTTGTTAGAGAGGAACAGTTGGATCCCAGGATCTGTGTACCGGGAACCACACATAGCTCAATGCTTCTGGTGTAAGTTAGCAGGAAAGCAATTATTCTGAGAGCCCGCGGTGGGAGAACCTATGACTTCTTACTCTTGTAAACTACTTTTGACCTCATGTAGAGGATCTATACAAGAATAGTAAGTTGTCATGCTTGGTTTGGGCGGGTCTTCCCTAGATTTTTGATAAAGACTCAGCTCCCCACTAAGGCTACAAGCACATTTTTGACCCATGTTGGATGTTTTGCTTGGCCCAAAGTGAGCTGTTCTAAATTTTTAAGCATACTCATCTTATTTCCTACTCCACAATTTTGTACACAAACATGCAGCTTGTCCTGAGTGTTCTTGGTCAGAGTTAGGCAGGGAAACTGGGCACTTGTATCCTACGTGTGAGGAGAGAAAGGGAGTCAGGGCCTGGGCAGGGGCAGTCAGCGTGTCTGTGTTATGGATAGAATATTGGAGCCCGCTAATGTCAGGGGTGCCACAGGAATGTCCTTCATTTGTTCCTCTCTATTCGGGTGCAAGGACAGGGTTAGGGTCTAGGAATGTTTGCTTATCTTTGGCGTTCTATTCTTTTGCACTATTCAATTCAAAGTCTGCATCTATCTTCTTGTTTCCTAAAAGGCCCCAATCCTAAGGGACATTTCATCATTTAGTGGAAGACTTAATGACATCCAGGGAAGGTTGTCCGGAGGCCAACAGGACAGGTCAACCCCATCTTTGTCAGGGAAACCACAGGGTGGCAGATTGATCTTGGGGTTGCTTTTGGTTCTTGGTAGGCTAATATATAAGAGGGCTCTGTGATCCAGGAAGGTGGTGCTTCTTGTGGACCTGACCAGTATCAGTAGGAGCAGAGAACACCTACTAGCTACTGGGTATCTCGGGGCTCTGAATGGAGTAACAGGTAGTTGCTTTTCCTGGGATCTAAAACTAGGCTTTCAGCTTCCCTGCAACTTGGTAAACCAAGGCAGCCAAGCGTCCTGCGTGTGGTCAGCTGTTTGGGATGATAATGTCCCTCCCCAGAAAGTCTGGGCAAGGTGCTGGCAGCTGTAGATTAAGCGTCCATCCTGGCTTCTGATAAGGTTTGGGTGGAGGAGGCCTTGATGCTGCCAAAAACAAGTCCCAGGAGGAAGAAACCACTTCTGTGGATCTGGCACTGGTTCCTGTAGCTTTTGGTGAGAAAGGATACTGAGGACTCAAGAGCCCTGGTTCTCAGGTCGGCACCAGCATTCCTGACCTCATGAAATTTTTGCAATAGAGTTTGTGGTTGAGAGGGGAAATATATGGTTTGTGATTCTTTACTGCAAGTAACTTGCTAAGTTTGGAAAAGTCATTCAGTTTTTCTTGTCTTAGAAACTAGCAGAGTGAGCTGTGCATGGTGAATTATGTTATAATCCTAGCTCTTGGAAGGCCGAGGCAGAAGGATAACCATGAGGCTAGCCTGGACTACAGAGTAAGGTCTCAGAAAGAAAGAGGAGAGGGAGGGAGAGAGATGGGGGGGGGGAGGAGAGAATGCATATATATATATATACATATATATATATATATATATATATATATATATATATGATTAAATGTCCCTAAATGCCCCTGTTCTTTTCTCAGTCTAAACCATCCTCGCCTGCCACCTTGGCAGACACTGGAGGTCAAATGAGAACCATTACCATCATTCTTTTCAACTAGGTGAACCGAAAGGTCACTAAGTCAGGGGTTTGTCTCTAGCTTACATCACATTGCTGCCTGCTAAGGTTCCCATCCCCAGAGACAATGAGGTGGACATGCATGGAAGTTGAGAATGAAGACATAAGAGCCAGGGGAGTCTATTTCAGGTCTACTTCCTGGCCGCTGACTGGGCAGCCTGGGGCAAGTGGCCAGCATGGCTTAGTTTCCCCAGGTTTGGAGTGGGATTTCAAATGCAGCCCATTTCAACAAGTCATAAAGATGGCATTCGACCTACCAGTTACTTAGACTAGTTCTACTACTCAGTGAATAAGAATTCCCATTGCTAATGGACATTAACCTCATCTCTTAAGGGCCCTGAATTGATCTTGAGGTCAGTGTCAAAGTAATAGAATCTGCAAATATCTTCAGGTGTGATTGCAGTTAATACAGTCCTGCAGCCTCTCCCTCAGCCTTTGTCTGAAAGTCCACTTACTTCTAGAACCCTGACAAGGGTAACTTGAAAGTAGGCACACTGATTGGATGACCTCGGCCACTTTCCTGGAAAAAGCACGGTGCTCTTGCTACTCACTGGGCCCCTGACCAGGTTGGCTGGCTCTATGGGCCTGCTTGTGGATTAACATCAAACCAGCTACGTGCTAATTCACACACAGAGTGGGTGGGGAAGGGGTTCTCCAATAGCAGCTTTCCCTGTCTGTGGACTCACACCCACATGCTCTCTCTTCCCAGAAAGGAAATAAATGGGGAAGGTGAGTCGGGCAAGCCTGAACTCTCTGGCTTTGTTTCCTTACTATGTCTTTGCAGAGTTGGCAGAGAAACCATTTCTGTTCAGTCTGAGAGGCTGCCAAGCATTGGGATAATGATCTCCAGCAGGACTGTGCCCTGGATGCGTGGCCTTTCCCCTGCTTTGATAGCCTAGCTATCAAAAGTTCCAAGTTATTATTTTTTTTTTCCCAGCAGAAACCTGGCCCTACCACTTACCACCCTCATTCCCACAAACAAGGGCGGGCCTTAGCTCAACCCTTGTCCACTAAGCCGGCCAGCCTGTCTGGAGTACATCAGATAAGAGGCAGTAACAGCTGGGTGGGTTGAATAAAGTGCTGCTTTATTTACCAGCTCTCGGGGAGAGGGCGTTTAACTCTGATGGACATCAGGCAGGAAGTGAGTGATGACAGCTGGGTAGAGGCTGGAGCGAGCCTGGAGAGTGAGCCCCAGCCTTGTTAGAAAAGGGCCTCCAGGCCTTGGCTCTAGTCCACTGTCTTCATGCCAAAGAGACCATGATGCAAGATACTGTGGCTTTGTTTGTTTGTTTGTTTGTTTGAGACAGAGTCTCAGGTATCCCTGGCTGGCCTAGAGTTGGCTATGTACCCAAGGGTGCTCCCATCTGTGTCTCTTACGTACTGGGATTATAAACATAGGCTGGGGATTGAAACCCAGGGCTTTGTCCATGCTAACCAAGCCCTCTCCCATCTAAGTTACATCCCATCCAGTCCATGGGTTTTTGTTTGTTTGTTTTGCTTTTTAGACAATATATACACGTAGGACCCTGGCGTATGACTTCTGTTGCATCCAGAAATGAAGAGGTGGGGGCTCCTTCTCCAGCCCTCACAGGAGGAGGAAGGTTCTGTGTTGAGGACGTTACCCGTAGACTGACAGGTCCTGATCTCCAGAGAGGCACCTCTGATTCCTTCCTAATGGAGCTAAAGATACACAGGGGCCTACCTCTGCTTCCCCCAGGATGTGGGAAGCAGCTTCGTCCATGTTTAGCTGGTGCCCATTCACCTTGTGAAAGGGAATGTGGTCCCTGAATCTTTGCCCAAGGAATGCGCCATCCTCTTCTGTTCACACACTGACTCCTGGTCAACTCACACCTCAGGCAACTTCTCTGTGACATCTCTTTGGTAGGATTCACGGCTTTCCTCTGGGTTCTCACCACTGGCCCTTGTAACTTGGAATCTGCGGGAAGCTAGAACACATCCGGATCCTTGCCTGACCGTTGTCCTTAGCAGGTGCCAGTGAATACTGATCCGGGGAGTGAAAGTTGTAGGTGACCAGAATGGAGAAAGGCAGATGAAAATAACTTAGATCAGAGATGATCTTTAAAAAAGAAAATGAAGCCCATTTGGGATTGGTCATTATTAGTACATTTCAGCTTAAAATATCCGGGACTCACTGGGAGCGTGTGACCACATCTTATTAAGAAAATTTAGGGCTTTGAAGCTCGCTGTCTTCAGGACTTAAGAGCCTATTATTGACATATCATAATAAGCCTTAGTTATCCATTAACTCCCTAAGTACATTCACACAGTAATCACCAGGAGAGAAGGCTAGGCAGCTCCGGGGAAGGACTCTGACTTTGGCTGTTGAAGGCTGAATAGCTACAGCACCCTGTTCAGTCCCCAACAGTCTCCTCTCCACAGCTTATCTGGGACTAGCTGCTAGGTCATGGGAATAGCCCCGGAGAGATGGGAGGCCTCTCTGATGGGCTGGTAGGAAATGGCAGTGATGGTGAGGTCTTTGGCATTGGCATCTCGTGTCTTCCCTGCTATTGGTCTCGGCTTTCTCAATTTTAAGGCAACTCACTGTGTAAGCCACTCTCACAATTCCGGTTCTGTTTCCAGATGGAACGGGGGATCTCTGAAACCTGTTGCATTTCCTGACAGCACAGAGTCTAGATCTTGCCCCTGTTGCCCCCAAGCACCCTGGCAACCTCTGCTGGGGCTCCTGTGCCCCACTTCCTGCCCGGCCAGCATCTTGGGACAAGCCCAGATTCTATCTCATTGTGTCATTTTCCCCTGTTACCTTTCTTTGGCGTTCTAAACCTATGAGATGGCAGTAAATCCAAGGCGAGGACCCTTCCCCTTGTCACATCTTCTCCTGTTTATGTTTCTCCAGAACAGGGGTCCTCAGCCTTCCTAATGCTGCGACCCTTTAGTTCAGTCCCTCATGTTGTGCTGACCCCCAGCCATAAAATTATTTTTGTTGCTGCTTCATAACTAATTTTGCCACTGTTTTGAATTGTAAATATTTCTGGAGATAGAGGTTTGCCAAATAGGTCGCAGCCCATTGGTTGAGAACCCCTGCACTAAAGCCCTGTGTGCAAGTCCTTTTTTCCTTTGTCAGTGTTTGTGTGGCACAGGGTTTTTTTCTTTATGAGTCTGAGCACCTGCCCTGTATACCCAGGCACTCGGTCTGATACCTTGCAATGCCATGGTCCCCAGCTCTCTGAGATACAGTGACCTTGACCACAGAGGAAGAAAGCAAAGCCCTCATGACCCGAAGGGGAGGGTGGGCATGGTCTTCAAGCAGAGTGTATGCTTGTTCCTTCCTCTTCTGTTACCTGCCCTGAATAACTCCGCCATCTGCTGTATATGTGTCCTTAGCTCAGGGCTCAGGAAGAACATCCATACTTTCAGAACACCACCTCGCTCCAGTCCTTTATGATGCATGCACACACATCCCATTGTTGTTTGAACTTACAACAAATGCAGTTAGTCCGTACTTGTTTTTTGAGACAGTCTCATGTTGCCCTGCCTAGCCTTGAACTCAATATGTAGCTAGCGATGACTTGGAACTTCTTTTCTTGCCTCTACTTTCTGAGGGCTAGATTACATGTGTGCACCACCATTCCTAGCTGTGCTGGGGATTAAACCAAGGGCTTCGTTCATGTTGCCAGTTGAGCATCTACCAGTTGAGTCCTCTACCACCTGAGCCACGCCCCAGCTTCTGGTAACACCTCTTATATTCTTTTGTGCCGATGTATGGTGGATCTACAAGTTTGGGGCCTTTCTCCAGCTGTCACCACAGGCATCTCCACGACAGGAGCCATAGTCTTTTATTTTCTATTCTCCCTGGTGTGCTGGTCTTACCACTTTGTACAGAGCAGGCCTCAGCACACTGGCAGCGGAGTGAAAAGATCAAAATAACCACTCATGCCCACAGGCAGTTGCAGGGTCTGCTCCTGTTCGCCTGTCCTCCCATTCTGGGGCTAAAAGAGACTTTTTCCCTTTGGGAAAATTTTTCTAAGAAAGGCGCAGGAGCTCCATTAGCTGAGTCTGCCTACCTGTGCACGCAGGGTACACAGCCTCACTTCAGCCAACATCTTCCGGGTGGACAATGATAGCAGAGCTTCCTTGGATTGTTTTGGTTCAGATTGCTCAGTCCTGAAGCACAGCTTGAGATAACAAGCAGTGAATGAGCAAATAGGGGTGGTAATCTGGATGAATGAGCTCACGGATACGTGGGCAAGCACTCCTGAAGGTGCTTTCATAGAACGTGGGCTTCTTCCTTCCTCAGGGGCTCTGATTTCATGCTTGGACCTCTGGTTCAAATAAGAGGCTCAAAATCAGAGGCTGGGGTGAAGATATGAAAAGCCCTCCAAGGAGTGTTTCTGTATGATTGTTCTTGTCCTGGTACTATGAGAGCTGGTGCCCTAGAGGGACGTTCTTTGTGTATGTGTGTGTGTGTGTGTGTGTGTGTGTAAGGGTGGGGGTGGGATGGTGTTCAGCTGTCAGTTCTCAGCAGCTGGTGGATGCCAAGAGCAGCACAATTAAGCTGTGGGCCCCTCCCCCAGCCCTACATCCCCAAACCCTTTTTTCTCTTGAGCGGCACTCCCTTGCCAGCTGCCCTCTCCTCCAGGTGTTTCCTGTACCCTCTCTATTTGCTGGCTGGAGTGGGGAGGGAGTCTGGTCTGGTTTCTTGTTAGCCAATGGCAGCCCAGTGGAGGAGGCCTATGTGGCTGTATCTGGGGAGAACAGACCACAAACAGCAGCTGCCTCTTGGCACCTGACTTTCAGAGAGCATGTAAACAGTGATGGGTGAGAAGGAAGACCAGGGCAGGGCTGCTGGTGAGTCACTTGGGAGGGAGCATTTTGTAAGAATCGTGTTCACAGCTCTCATCCCCAAATTTCCTCTCTAGAGGGAAAGGAGGGATCAGGGCCTAAAGTGGGGGTTACCCCCAAGGACCGTAACACTTATTAAGTCAAATCCTGATGTAAGAAACCTAGGGATTTGACTTAATAAATACCAGGTCACCCTCCCCATCCTTCTGCCGTGAAATGGATGGAGTCGCCTGCAGGAGATCCTGGCAAAGGCTCAATATCCATAGTTCATGCCTTGAAATACCTAAACGCTTGCCTACCTCAATTCCAAACCTCATATCCCAGCCACAGCTGGGTTTCTCCCCAGCCACTCACTCAGGCAGGCAGGGAAGCGATTTGAGCTGAAATGATACACATAACCTCATGATAGTTTCACTTCTGCCTGTGATCTGGCTGGGCTGTTAAATCCGAGAGACCAGGGCTGAGGGTTTGGATGCCCTGTTGTGTCTGTAGTGCTTGCAAAGGGCCTGGCACTTAGTAGGTCCTCAGCAATAGTATCGTGGTTGAAAACATAACCACAGAAACCAGAGCAGCACACAACAGAAGTAAGATGCACATCTCATTAAATCCTCGGAGCGACCTATGGGGCTGGCACTGTATGTGACAACCAGAAGACAGAGGCTCAGCTCCAGCAAACTGTCCATGGGCACAGCGCTAGGAAACACAGGACTACCCAAATAAACAGAAGCAGCAAACAAAGGGAGAGGAGGGGGAGGAAAGACAAGAGGCAGAAAGCAGGAGGATAAAGAGATTAAAATGAAGCCTCGTAATCACCATTAGCGAAGACACACTGAATCCAGGCTTTCTCCCGTTTCTCCCTGCCGCTCGTAGCCTTCAGGTCTGAATAGCAAGGACCTTTATCCCACAGCCTAGTGTACTCTCTGCAGGTAGTACATAGAAGGGAAGCAGTCTGGAATCCAAATCACACGTATCAATTATGCCCAGGCTCAGGCTGCTTCTTCTTGTAAAATTGCTACCATTTCTTTAGTGATTTTTATCTTGCTGCTGGGGATTGAACCTGGGGCCTTCTGAATGCTAGCAAGCTCTACCACCTTCCTATATCCTGGACTCTTTAGTCATTTTGTTAGTTTATTAGTTGTTTGCTTGAGGGTGGGGGATATCTTTTGAGACAGGGTTTCCCTGTGTAGCCCTGGCCTTCCTGGGACTCACGCTGTAGACCAGGCTGGCCTCGAACTCACAGAGACCTGCCTGCCTCTGCCTCCCGAGGGCTGGAGTACGCCACACCGCCCCATCCTTGTTTTTTATTTTGATTTTTAAAATCCTGCCATTTTTGTTGTCTTTCTTTGTTTCTCTCCTTTTTTGAATCAAGGTCTCTGTAGACCAGGCTGGCTCAAACGTTCAGTGATTCCCCTGCCTTGGTCTCTTGAGTGCTGGGATCACAGGCATGTGCTACTGTGCTGAGGTTATAGGCACGTGCCACCGTTCTGGGGTTACAGGCATGTGCCACTGTGCTTGGATCACAGGCATGTGCCACCTTGCTGGGGTCACAGGCATGTGCCACCATGCCTGTCCTTGTCAGGTTCTTACAGTCAGAAGCCATTGCTTCCTCCCTTGGCCATGTCTTTGGAAGTGGTAGTGTGTGCTTGTGTGTGAGTGAATGTGCTTGTGTGTGTGGTGTGCAGATGTAGACATGTTCTCCATAAAGTTGTCTTTGTTTATCTGTCCTATTTCAGCCTGAACAGAAGGTTCATGATCTCAGCCCTGACATTGCTCAATACCTTCCACAGTGTCTGTGTCAAACACAGGGCAGAGCATGGTGCTGAAGCAAGGACTGTGGCCAGCAGGGTGTCTGTTCTAGGCTTGTCACAGAGTCTCTCCTTTGCCCTTTGACTCATTCCAGTCAGAAAAATCCTCGTCTAACACAGAACAGCCAGCTGGACAGATTGCTTCACCGCAATCAGGAATTTCAGCTCCTGACTTCCCGGTGCTAATGCAAAACACAGAAGCTCCTGTGTTCATTGTGACCCACTTCCTTTCTTACTAGTCTGCTCAGGGTGGAGGCTTAGGGCCCGGTGGCTTCTCTTGTTTTTACAAAAGGCAAATAGCCTCCCTGTCATAGCCACTGCTTGGCTAATGGGCTTTCCTGTTGGTACCACCCAGGGGGAAAAGAGAGCACTGCCTATGTCCTAAGACAAGATTCAGAGATAGCCAGAAGGGTTCAGCAGGATGTCAGTGTGCTTATTAAGGTCACCGTGTTCTGTGAATCTGAAGGTTGATGAGGGTTACTACCAGAGCCCAGGGTCCACACAGGGCTGGGTGCACATGACAACTTGAACATTTCAGTCCTTTAGCTGACAAAGAGTGTCACTGAATAAGGGCCTCTTAAGGGCAGAGATGGATCTTTGCACAATTTGGGGTTGGCAGGGAGAGAGAACACAAGAACTGGTCCTCAGGATGTTGCCAGTTGGAAGGAGGCGGCAGGATAATTATACATAAAAGTACCGGACCCAAGACACTGACTCTAAGTGCTGCCATCATTGCTGGACCAGGGGAGGACCAGGGTCGGGTGAGGTTAGCTTGAGCAAGGGTTGGGAAAGAGACGTCTTGAGAGGTCCTTCACAGGAAACACATCTTCACTGTCTTAATGCCAAGACTAGAAACCCAAACCAGCTTAGACACCTCTACTGGGGTCAAAGCAAACAATGGGTGGGCAGTGTGGGCAGAGGAGAGGGGCAGAATGCTAGCTCAGAGGAGAATGACCGTGGCAGTTTGCACTCTTCCCTGGTGATCCCTCAGCAGCCCCCACCCCCCCAGTTCAGTCAGTCTGCAGCTGGGTATTCAGGCCGGAGCTCACGGGCATCGAGATGATAACTCTCACCCCTTTGATTTGGAACAGTTTCATCTCATTGTGGTCGTTACTGATATTTGGTTTGGGGGATGGAACCTGGGGTCTTGCCTGTCTTAGGCAAGCTCTTGGCACCGCTGAGCACACTAGACTAACGTCTGAAGGCAGACAAAGGCGGAATTCAGGAGCCTGGTGTGAGGCGCTGGCTCTACCTGTGCTCTCTCCAAGGTCTTTCCATCACCTTTCCTCGCGGCCATCTCGGTCACTTCGCAAAATGAACAGGGAAGGATTCTGAAAACTATTTAAAGTGCCATATCTGTCCCCGGATAGCATGAGTGTGTGGACAGTGAGAGCAAAGACCCGTATTCCCATAGCTTGGGGTATCAGAGTGGTTGGTGACACCCCGGGGTACAGCCTCACGGTGACTGGTCTAGAATTATGCCGCAAGCAGAGGGTGAGCTGACAAGGAAGCCTTCCACTCTTGGCCTTCTAGACCATTCCCAACACCACACTGTAGTTAACTCCATCTGGCCCTCAGGGCTTGGGTTTTCCATTTAACCTATTTCTGAAGCTGCAAAACAATGCAGGTCAAGGGATTTTCTCGCAGTGACAGCCTGAGAACACAAAGCCCAACGACTGAGGCTTAGTGAGCTGCCCCAGACCGTGGCCTCTCTTCCCAGAGGCCCTGGCTCTCCTTAAGGCTGGCCAGAAGCCGAGGAGGAGCGCGGGGGCAGAGCTCCCCAGAGGCGCACAGATGGGCAAGCTGGGCCCATCATCGGCCATTCAGCAACCTTTTTGTTTGGCAGCCAAACAGCCAGCGTCAGCTAGCCTGCCTCTCACCTTCCAGGCCTTATCCACCCCCTCCGCCCCCGCCCCCCATCAGGGTGGAGAAAATGAAGAGTTCCTGAGCCACCCGGCCTTCCTCCTTTATGTGGGGTGGGGAGGAGGATGAAAGACGGCCTGCAACTGGTGCGGGGTAACTGTTGCCATCTGTCTAGTGGGACGTCACCAGGGAGGGGCTTGCCCATTCACTCTTCACGCACCGCTGGGCCCCGGCCTTTTGTCGTTGGGCCGGGTGGCTGCTGGAGGGAGGGCAGCCGGAGGGAGGCTCACAGTTCTTTTGTGTCTAGACTAAACTTTAAGCGACTCGCCAGGGTTATTTGCATGAATGAGGAGGCTGACCAAGCCCCTCGTTGCTCAGGTGATTGACAACTCCTAGTCTCACTTTGGCTAAAACCGAGAGGAAGGCAGTGGTCCTAGTTCCTCCACGGAGGCTGGCAATGCTGGTATAAGCCTCCCTGGGTCCCGTCCTTTTTCAAGCCAGCCTGTAGTGGACCTGATGGCCGTCTCCCTCCCTACCCCTCACCCTCCACCCCCGGACTGTGCTTGGCAGACGAGGGGGCAGAAACAGGAGAAAGGCCCTATTAGCCATAGGCTGGCAGCTGAGCTGGGGCTGGAGGGAGCTGAATAGCGGTGGTGGGGTTGGCAGCTCTCCAGTCCAGCTTCTGGCCTTTGAATAACACCCCGGGCCTGGGGCTGGGATCAATGCAGGGGAAGCTTTGGGGCATTTAATTATTTAAAGGTCTCAATAAAGGACCTAAGTCCCGAGAAAGGGGGGCGACAGACAGATGGTGTGCCCTGTGAGCTGGGAAAAGGTGCAGGCTGGAGGGAATAGGGAGGGGCATGCACGAGAAGGGAAGGGGGAGAAAGAGAAGGCTTGTAAAATGGGACTGCCTGCCAAGTTCTCAGGCGCTTCTGGTACCTTTGCCTATCACGCCTCAACTTCCAGGTTGGTGTCTGCCCTATTTTGGAAAGAGACAACAAAGCTGTGCAGTTTAGGGGAGCATTTCTGACCCTTGGGATGTTCTAAACTGGCTCAGTTGACCAGGGCAGGGCATATGGGTGAGAAGATTGTCTTAAGGCTTCTTCTTCTTCTTTTTTAATAGCGGTAAAATTCACTAACATGAAAAATCCCATTTTCTCTAGTCCTCTCCCTATCTCCTTCCCCAGTGCTCTGAGTGGGGCTGGACCTTGTTCCTAGGGACTTCTACAGAGATAGGGAATGAGCCCTCCACACCCACCCACTTTCTGAGACAGTGTTTCTCTGTGCAGTCCTGGCCTGGGTCTTCCTATGTAGACCAAACTGGCTTTAAACTCACCGAGCTCTGCCTGCCTCTGCCTCCAGAGTGCTAGGATTAAAGGCTTGAGTCTTTGTATCTGGCTGAGTCACACCTTTCTTGGCAATACTGGAGGAAAGGCTACTTTGCAGGGAAGGGGGACAAGGTCTTACTAAGTAGTCCAAGCTGACCTCAAATTCATGGCCCTCCTGCCTCAGCCAACCAGGAGCTGGTATTACAAGAACGTACTACCACACCTGGCAGGAAGGTTACAAAGTGACGATCAAGATCAAGATTGAAAGGGTCTCCCCCCCCCCCCCCAAGACATACATTCACCTTCTTCTGTGCCACTTATAGCCATGACAGGAGACAAGTTATACAGCTTTTCAATGGTTTTGACGTGAAGATAAAAAGTTTCTCTACTGGTAGGGGATAGGCTGATAGCTACGAAGCACCCAGAATAGTGCTGGCTCACACTAAACTCAATAACTGCTATTAAATATTGATATTGTTACCATCACCTGGTCAATGTGCATGTATATAATAAGGTGAGGCTAGAGACTGAGACAGGGATTTGGGTATTGGGTGTGAGGCCAAAGGAGTATGTTGCAGCGGCGTAGGTTTGTCTCAGTCATCCCGTCTGTCAGGGGTGGCACTCCGGTTGGAAGCTTGCTCGTAGACTATCCTGTCCCTTGGCCCTCTTGTCTTGCACACTCTTCTTCACCTCCCTAGCTCAACCAACAGTCTGTCCTGGGACTTGCGGCACTTTGGGCCAGACTCTTGCTTTGTAGCATCCCGTAGCATCCCAGGCATTGCTAGTCAAATTTTTAGATGGGATAGCCAGCTTAACTGGTTAGGCGTCTTGCCATTTAAGCCTCCTATTTCCTGAGGCCTTTAGCCGGTCCAGTCCTGCCCATAGGAGTCACTTGGTCTTCATTTTATAGTCGGGTGGTGGGGGACCTAAACTTGTGAGTTGGTGCAGTCGGCACCTCCCCACGGAGACAGTTCTGTCTTGCTCAGAGGTGAGGCGGCGATGACGATGTTTTTCAGCTGGGACAGCTGGGCACCTGGCGATCCCTCCACCGGTTGCTTTGAATCAGATCTGCCCAGCCAGGGTGAGCAGAGGGGAGGAGGACAAGCGCAGGCTGGGGCAGGAGAGCAGGCAGGTGTCTGTTCCCTGCCTCCAGGCTCTGTAACTAGGGTGGAGCCCGCGGCCACCCACCCTCCTCCGTCAGTCCCCACGGTAGCATCTGGCTAGGATTTAAAGTACTGAACAGGCTTGCAAAGCTGCTTTCCTTGCTCAGCAACAACACTGGGGCTGCAGCCTCCGCCCGGTCTGGGGACGCTCCGCCTTGGTAACAAGCTTCTGACTGGCTCGTCTAGGGACGAAGCAGGCCAATCAAAGCCTGCGGGGGAGGTGGGTGGGGACCCTAGGTTTGAGAGCGTAGGTTGCTCTCCACTGGGCAGCGTAAAACACGACCTTCCAGGAAGGGCGGCGACGGCGGTGCCTCCGGTGCTCTCCCCCTCCCCCTCCCCTGTCACCTGCTGCCCGAGTGGCTAAGTCCCTGAAGCTTTGAACATTTCCACACTTTCTGACTCTCCTCGAAGTTCATAGACGGCCGGACCCGCCCTTTTTGAACAACCCGGAAGCTCTGGGATCTAGAACCTCTAACATTTCCAATTCCCAGTCCTGAGTGCGCCTGGACTTGGCATTGCTTTCCCAGGTTCCCTTCCTGGGCCCTCTTCGTTGTCTTGTACGTCGGTGGTGTTGGTGGTCACCCGAGCACCCCTCTCGTTACTGTTAGTCACCCACTAAATCCACATAACAAACTGCAGCTGTGGGCACCAGCTGGGATCCTGTAATAGTGAATTGGTTTCTGAGAACATCGGTGGGCAACTTTGTAAAACAAAGTATCTCTCCCTCTTCCCTCTTTTACCGGGACCTACAACCACGTGCAGCCCTTGCTTGGAAAGCAGGAGGAAGGTAGCCCAGGAACACCGAGAAACACCAGGGATCCTGGACTTCGGGACATCACCCTCACTCCCAGCGTTTGCAGTAGAGTGTGCTGCCTCTGTGCTGCCTCTGATGAAGCTGGCTCTGAGACTTGCGAACCACGGATCCATTAGACTGCGGGGTGGGGAGGGAGGGGGAGGAGTGGGGGGGGAGCAATGGGAGGTGGTCATGCTCCTGAGATCCAAGTCTTGAGTCAGGCCGTCACTGAGGTAGATCCTGACACCAAAGGACACCTGGAGCTTTTGGGTTTGGGCACATTGTTCTATCTGCTGGTCACTCAGCTGGGATGATGTCAAAACACTACATGGAGTCATTTGAATCTTTTCAGGTGTGCTGTAGTATTTTCAGTAAACCTGGGATAATGACAACAAAAATAGCTTGTGTGTTCCCTAACCCCACCATACATAAATACATAACACCCACATGACTCAGGATTTAGCACCATAGCATCCAGATAAAGATTTGAGAAACAGGTGACAGGATTTGCTTCCAATCCTCTGCCTCTTACTGCCTATGTTATTACCCTAAGCAACATGTAACCTTTCTGAGCCTTGGTGTCCCCCTGTGTAAAATACTAATAATGGCACCTACCTTCTAATAGCATTGTTACAAAAGGCCCATTACGCAATGGCCACGTGCATAAAGATCTTACCTGAGCTGTAATAATAAAGGAGGCTGTTTTCCTTTCTCACGTGTGGTCAGCTTTCCTTTGAGGTTTAGGTGCTAGGAAGGAGACTAGATTCTAGGGACATTAAAATTTTCTATTAATAAAGTAATAGAAGATCCAGGACAAAATACAGTAAAAATCTTTACACATTGACATTCTAGGATAGATACTGCTTTGATATCTCTTGGCAAGAAAGAGCTCATTTTCCTCAAAGCCTTTCCCCCCCCCTCAAATTTTTCCCTCTCAAAACTTTTAGAGCAGCAAGTGTCTAACAACTTGACAGGTCTCCTCCTCCAGCTGGTCAGTTTCCAGTACGCTGTATGGGCTGTCCTTGAACTTGAGATTCTCTGCCTCAGCCTCCCCAAGTCTGACATTATCAGTGCATCACATGCTTTATTTATTTACTATTATTTGTATTATTTACATTATTTTAATAGAATTTAACATTGCCTTTTTATTGCGGACCCCTGGAGTGAGCTCTCAGTGTGTGTGTGTGTGTGTGTGTGTGTGTGTGTGTGTGTTTCCACTGGCACCAGCATATGCCGAGCACCTGTTTAGAGTCCCTTCTCACCTGGAGACTTACCCACTGCATTCTTTTGTCTGTTCTGAAACAGTACACAGACTTTCCTCCATTCACACAGAGATGGGCTAGTCACAGCTCACAAACTCCTGGCCGTTATCCAATTCTGTTACCTGTCGGCTCTGCTGAAGTCAGAAGTGGACCTCTGTTGATGGTTTGTATTATCAGAACAAAAGCCAGGATGTGTCTGGGGTACCTGTTAAGGCTAGGTGACTGGGGACCAGAAGGAGAAGACGGAGCACACAGCTGTGGGACAGGGAGTCAGTGGACCTGTGTTTCAGGGTTCAGTCTGTCTTTAGGAGCAAGTCAATTAAACATACTAGGTGTCAATTACCATTTCTGTAAAGTAGAGTAAATGTGTCTCTTTCCTTACTACACTGACATTTTAGGAAAGACATGGGCCATAGAATTAAAAGCACTTTTTATATACTTGGGGAAAAAGTGTATATATATATATATATATATATGTATATTTCCAAGTATATAATATATATATATATATTTATAAAAACAAGTATGTGTGAGAGAGGCTCATGGGCCAGTAGATCCATTTACTATTCATTGTTCTTTTTGTGAGACCCAAAAGAATATGATCCCATGGGTGTTATTAAAAACTCATGAGCGCAGCTCTGTGCTAACTGCTGGGGGAGCATTAGGAGGACTCTCATATGACACGATTCCTACCTTTAAAGAATTTACAGTCCCAATTGCTCAACTAACACATGAAACATTGATGTGTGGGCTTAGCTGTGGCTTTAAACAATGGCTCTCCAACATAGCCGGTTCTGTCCTCCCATGAAAGTGTCATCCAGTGATGTGACAGTGGAGCCCTCAGGTGGACGTCCCCGCTCAACCACCACTGTCCTGACCCTTTGTCCCTTTTCTGTTGTTGGCTTTCACATAGCATCTCAGGGTTTGGACTTGAGCAGTCTCGATGTCTTTTGTCTCTGCCTCACCTACGGGGCTGCCTTCCTTCTGGGATAATGTTGATACCCCTTTCCCGTGTTTGCTCACCTGCACCTGCCTGCCACCGGTGTTCATGAATGCCACTGCAGTCATTGCAGCAGCTGCTCTCAGGAAGGCCCTGGGTTGGACACTAGGGTGCTACTGTCCTTCCATCACCGGGAAAGAAGGGTCATCACACACACACACACACACACACACACACACACACACACACGCACGCACACACGCGCGCGCATCTACAAGAGCACTCTTCCCAGCCACATTGCCCTTCTAATCCGTGCATCCCCCAAGAGCAGGTCACTAGAAAAGGTGCAAGCCATTCAGCTTTCCCCACAGCACCGAGAAGGGGAATGGGTCTTCTTGGTGGAGGGATCTAGTCTGGGCTGGGGCAGAGGAGCTGTTTTATTGCTCAGTGCTCTGCTGGGCACCTGCCTGAGCAAACCCAGAGAGGGGAGAATCTAACAAAGACTTAGCATCAGTGATGAGAAGGAATAGACCAGAGTAGTTACTTTTTGCTTGTTTGCTTTTTGAAACAGAAGAGGAAATATTCCAACTAAAAAAAGCATTAATACCAACTCATACCCCTCACAGTGACGACGTCTGAAGCAGTATTTGGTGTCGGTAAGGAGTCCGGACATGGGGCTCCCAGGACCAACTGGTGTGAGGACATATTTGTGATATAGATATGAATAATTTGCACTGGTATGGATTTGGCTTTATTGTTATAAATTTAAGATATTGACATTTATTGATATAAATCTTGTTATATGTATATGTGTTTCTGCTCTTGATTAAGGTATTGTGATTGTGTAATTTATTTAAAAATGTAATGTATAATTTAGGAAATATAGGTTGTTAATGGATAATCATCGATAGTGGTCAGGTTTGTGGTTATGTTGGTTGGATTTTCTAGACGTATAAAGATATATTTCAGTTGGATAGGCATTCTTCATATCTTTCAAGGACTACAGAATATGACATTTAAAATTGTTTTAATAACTTAGGGCTTTCCATGACAGTGAGACATGTCTGCTGCATCACCAGCTACTTCAAGAGGAAGATGGACATTGAAGAGGCTCCTTATGGAGTTTGATAGCCATTTGGGCAAGAAACTGCTCTTGCCTGGACTGATGCATAAACTGGACAGGAAGAACCCTCCGAGAGAGGACTGCTGAACTTGCCTAAAGGTGAGATGGTTCTTCAGGGTTCCTGATTCATGAAAGAGTCTGCGAGACATTCTGCAGGACACAGAAGAAAGTGACTGAACTGTCTTTGAAATTTCCTGCTTCATGGAGGAGTCTTCTGGATACTATGGGCCTGAGGGCTGAGGATAGATGCCCCAACAGTACAAAAGAACTTTGAGTGACTGTCCAGGCAGTGAGATATCTCTGTCATTTCTAGAGTTTTGGAAGTTGCTTACTTCTTGTTTACTTAGGTAATATTATATCCCTCTGGAGTCTTTGATGGAGTTGAAGAATAGATAGATAGTTATAGTTTTCCTTTGTTATGATAAAAGATAAAATAGATCTAAATATTGTAATTGTAATTTTTGCTTGAAAACTGTTTTGTTATATGTAATTTTACTATGTTAAAGTGGAAGCCTTTTTTTTGTTTAAACAGAAAAAGGGGAAATGGTGTAGGAGGTTCTCCTGTTTGTGTGTTGCTTTCATTGGTTGACTAAAGAGGCTGCCTTGGCCTTTTGATAGGGCAGCCCTTAAGTGGGTTGAGTAGACAGAATAGAATGCTGGGAAGAAGGGAAGTGTGGCAGACACCATGAATCTCCAGCCTGAGACAGATGTAGGTTAGACTCTCTCCCAGTAAGCCACGACCTCGTGGTGACATACAGATTATTAGATATGGGTTAAACTAATATGTGAGAGTTAGCCAATAAGAGGCTAGAGCTAATGACCAGGCAGTGTTGAAATGAATACAGTTTCTGTGTAATTATTTCAGGGGTTAAGCTAGCCAGGTGGTGGGACACAACCTGCTCCCCCTTCTACTACATATTTGTAGTGATTGTGAGGAGTCGCTGTAAGGCAGCTAGTGAAAGCAGTATCCCCCACCCCCATCCATCCTCCTACCCCTTCCACTCCCACTGTAGATGCCAGAGAATCTTAACCACTGGTGCTTTTGCCTTCCAGGGAACATTTGGCAACTCAAGACACTTTGATGGTGTTCACTGGGGTCAGGGTGGGGATGAGGGTTGAGGGAGGGGGGTTAGGAGGGAGGGTGGGGTGGGTGGGCACTGCTGATACCTAGTAGATAAGGCTTCTTTCAAAAACCCCGGTGAGACCCAAACGCAGGGACAGAGAGATGCCTCTGCTCCAGCTGGACTAGCAGTAACATACTGAAAAGAGCGGCCTTTCAAGGAGAAAGTGGAGGAAGCATTGAGGAACAGGAGCTGCAAGAATCGATATGGAGCCGGGCGGTGGTGGCGCACGCCTTTAATCCCAGCACTCAGGAGGCAGAGGCAGGAGGATCTCTGAGTTCGAGGCCAGCCTGGTCTACAAGAGCTAGCTCCAGGACAGGCTCTAGAAACTACAGGGAAACCCTGTCTCGAAAAACCAAAAAAAAAAAAAAAAAAGAATCGATATGGATAAACCTTGAACATGACCTTCTGTGGGGCAAAGCTAGCGGCAGACATTGTGTGAAGTCACACCCCGGGTGGCTGGTTAGACTATGGTGCCAATCGGAATGAACAGCTCTAGCTAGTCTGCGCATCTATAAATATGTAATAAAAGCCCAGCTCCTCGGCTGATGATGGCAAGCCAACCGAATAAGCCAACCCCAGGTTGAAAGCGTGTTCAGTAGACCTAAGGCCTCCTAGCTCAGCAGCTCAGCACCCTGTAGAGTCATGGTTGCTGACTTCCATGGTCACATGGCTGCCCAGCCGCTTGAGAGTGTAGTGTACCACATGTCGGCGGCCTGGGAAAGATCAAAAGATCACAGCTGAAGGATGCTCTCTACCACGTTCTCGGGATCCTGGAGCCACACTGGAAGGCCACGGCGGAAGAGAGGGAACTCACCTCTGGAGAGGGCGAGGGAGGACTTCGGGTGCGGTTCCATTCAAAGGACGCAGATTTGAAAGTATGTTGGCACGGATTGAACCTGAATGGTGGATCCATGAGGCTCATTGCATTTGTCTCTGTGTTTCACCGTGTGTTTGTGACAGTTCACGATTAGTGAGAAGAGAAAGATGTAGGGTCGGGGACGTCTGTGCATCATCCTTGTGCACACCAGCACAGAAGGGGAGCTTCCTGACATATAATGCCCATTTGGGACTGTCGTTTTTGCTTGTCATCCAGCAGACGATCACCTGAGCGTGTAGTGTTTGGACTGTAGGAACATCTGTGTAGAATCCCCCACAGAGATCTTTCAGTCTGCTTCGGAAAGTTCCTATTGGATGGTGTCGGGGTTGAATGGTACCAGACTTGTCGCCCGTGGCTACCCAGAGTATTAGACTGTGAGCTCATCTGGAGACAGTTTCCTTGCAAATGTTATTATTAAAAGTCAAGGATGCGCGCATGCTGAGTTAGGGAGGTCCTTAAATCTGTGCCTTGTGTCTTAGAAGAGGGACAAATAGAAGATACCAGAAGAAGATGGGGACAGTGGAGATGGGAGTCATGCTGCTGCCAACCAAGGGATGCCAGGCCCCGTGGATCCCGTGCTGATGAGGTGAAGAAGGAAAGGCAGCAAGGGCCAGACTCCACTCAGAAGCAGGGCACGGGTCTCAGCATTACCAATTCAGTGTCTGTTCCCCGGGCAGTTTTGGGGGTTACCATGGTCTTCATGGACGTGACCTTGGAGCTGTTTCTGGGTTGCACAGGGCCCACTTCCATGCTGTTGAAAGAACAGCCCCCTCTGCCCCTGACTTGACTTTACTACGGGGCATCAAGCCGTGAGTCCTGAAGCCTTGATGTGTATGGTTCTGTTTGGCCACTTGGGCTTTCTGGCTCTTTCTATGCAACAACTTTAGCCACACCTTGAGTAACCAAGCAATTGTTGGTCCTTATCTGACTCCCATCTCTCCCTAAAACTGCTGGCTAAGCCTAAAGCCAATGGCACCCTTCTGTTGTCTCAGACTGTCTCCAGAGCCCAATCTCAAGACCCAAGGCTCAGCACAGCACCCAGGAAGGAGAGGTGGGGTTGTTGGGGGTGGACTGCAAGTCCAAACACTATTGCTGATCCTTGTGGAAGATGTCAAGACTTGCCACTCGATATTCCTACAAGCTCTGCCAGGGACTCTGACCCATTTCCTAGGTCTGGTGTAATTGTGCTCTTTGTTCCCGCAGCCCAGACCAAGGTGGAAACGGCTCATTTGTCTTAGTCTTTGCAATTCCTGTTGGGGCCCAGTGTGGCTGGGTGTGGTTGCCGGGCCCTTTGTCCTGACTAGCCATTTGGTTGTAGATTTCTCCCTTCCTCTGCTCCCAGAGCTGGGAGCCGCAGCAGTGGCTTGGCTCAGTCTGCCGTGCAATCCTTCTTGCTCCACATGTGGGCTTTGTCCTCGGGGCATGGACTAGTTTTCAGGAGGGAAAACCTGTGCAGCTACAGGGTTGAGCAACGTGTTTGCTCCGTGTGAGCACACCGTGGGCTACCCAGGGGCTCAGCTGCTAGCTGGAGTCACATCTATTGGCTCCTACCTGTACGACTAAGATGGAACCTTCTGAAAAAGTGTGAGGTCCACCCAGGAGCGTTAGCCTCCTGAGGACAGTTTACTTTAGGGTCAGCACAGTGGAGTCAGCAAACAAAGGAGAGTGCTCAGGCCATTCTATGGCTTGCCTGGTCTCCCTAGCTATCATCACACAGAAGATGAGGAGGGGGAGGAATAAGAAAGAATATCTCATCAGTATACTTTGTTAGGTACTTTTATCAAGCTGCTTTGTGAGTTTCTGAATGAACCGGGTCTTTTAAATTGTTAAGACAAAATGACTCTTAGCCCCCTCCAAGCTCCATAGCAAGTGCCCTGAGGCTTGATGCCTCCTTAGACTTAAGGGCTGCAGGTGCCTTATCTGGCTCAGGAGCCTCACACAGCACCGGTTTGTCAAGGAGTCGAGTTGTGCCCATAGGGAGGAGAAGTCCATGCTTGATGCTGTCGTCCTGCATTCCTTCTGTGATCCGAATCTCTGCCTGCCTTTGCCTGACTTCCTTTGATAAGGTCTTTGCACTTGAATTGGAAGCAGATCTCAATTTGGCATCCAGCTAAGCAAACTTTAGCAATTTGTGTTGGTAAAGGCGGCAGCACCCGAGGCTCCTTTCAACTCACACTGAAATCCTAGATTTAATTTGAGACAGGGCCTCCTGTAGCCCAGGCTGGACTCTGAAGCTAGCCTTGATCATTGTGCCTCTATTTCTTGAGTGCTTGGATTACGGGCATGTGTCGCCATGTCTGGCTCGAAATCACAGATATATCTTATATTACATTGCAGTTATTGGAAATACTTTGACATGCTTTGTGCACTCAGCAATACCTTTACTACAGTAACTGCAGCCAACAGACCTCTGAATGAATTTTGTTAATTGTATTAATAAAGAAACACACATATCTAAATTTTATGTTTTGCATCTTGGTAGCTGGACATTACAATAAAAACTGTTTAACTAGTGAACTAACCTGGACTGTATAGTGCAATGTTGTTAAAAAGGAGCCAGGCAGTCAAGAAAATACTTTACAATGCTGGGAATAGTGACCCCCTCTATGCCCATACACTCAGGGCTGTGAGACAAGAGGATCTTTTAAGCCAGGAATTCAAGGTTGGTCAGGTTAGCATAGCAAGATTGTTTCAAAACAAAGAAAAACACAAAGAGAACAAGATTCTGAGCAGCACAAGATTGCCCCCAGCAGCACAGAAGGCCCTGGTCGAAAATGGACCTTCCGGGCACTGATAGAACAAAGGTGTGGGAAATCTGCAGTCGTCCAGCTTGGAGAGGCTCGGGAGTCTCTGACCATATGAGAGGAGATACTGCCCCCTTGTGGCCAAAGGCAAAACAGCGGGACTCCACACAGCTGCCCTTGGTATAGGGGTAAAGTTGGTACTTGAGTCTGAAAAGGAGAAGTAAGGTAGTGGGTGATTTGACACCTACCTAGCACCCTGCCTCATTGCTTTAAATGCTCCCCTTTTCTCTCTGTGGTCTGGCCATTTCTTGTTACTTAGCAACTCTGAAGCTTCCTTCCATATTTCGGTATTATCCACATCCAGGTCACTCCTCCCTCTCATGTAGGCTTCTGTGTCCCACTTCCTACCTCTTGGCCTCTCAGGCAGGCTCTTGACATCCTCTCACAGGCCTATGATCATCGTCCCAGCTCTTTCTCAGTCTGTAATGTCTGATCCTCAGGCTGTGGTTCCTGTTGTTTACCAAGGAATGCCAATGTAGGAATCCCACCCCCCACTGATGAAGAGGGAGTTTTAACTGAAAGCCCACAAAGGCTAGCAGGATGGCTTCAGATGCATCCTCTGAAGAGTAAGATTGTCTCTCTCCATTTACATCAGCGCTTCTCTGTCTTTAGCCCCTAGGATACTCCCCGAAAGTACCCAGCTCTGCAGGGAGCGTGGCAGAAACAAGGGCACATTACTGTCAGGCTGAAGAGAGCATGGTTGATACCGTGATCTGGCTGACATGCTTCCCTGCTGGGAGGCCCGAGGTCCGTGTGTCTCGGTTTCCTTGTGTGTAAAAACAATAAATAGTATATAGTTTATGTACAATAATGGCTGTGGCATAGTTGACAAGAAGGAGCAGACGAGGTGATATATTACGCCTTGTGGTGGTTTGAATGAGAATGGCTCCCAGAGGCTCATATATCTAAATGCTTGGTTTCCAGTTGGTGGAACTGTTTGGGAAGGATTGGGGACTTGGCCTTGTTGGAGGAGGTGTGTCACTGTATGTGGGCTCTGGGGTTTCAAAAATCTTGTGCCATTCCCAGTTAGCTCTCTCTGCCACCTGCTTGTGAATCAGGATGTGTGTAGTCCCAATTGTTCCTTGCTCCATCAGCATGGACTCTACACTCTGGAGCTTTGACCCCAATCAGGTGCCCCCATTTATAAATTTCCCTGGACATGGTGTCTTGTCACAGCAATAGAAAAGGAACTAAGACCGATCTCTAGTACAGAGTAAGCCCTGGCCACCTGGTAGCATGAAGGAAAATGGCTGAGCCTGAGGGGCAGCCCCTTTGTGTGTCTCCCCTGTGAAGCAACAGATTTAGAAATGAGGGGAGTCTGGCTGCAGGCTGTGTGAGTTTCATTTTTCTCCTTGCTTGTCTTGCTCGGTGCTATGTTTTAAATCTGAAATGGTCCCCCTGGACTTTAAATACTTGGTTCCCCACCTGGTGTTGCTGTTCTGGGAGGCATGCAGAACCTTTAGGAGGTACCATTTAGCCGGTGGAAGCGGGCCATTCAAGGCCATTCTTGAAGGTTCCTACCCTGTGCTCTGCTCTTGGTCTGCCGGGCTGTGCACAGCTCCTGCCATACACTCCCGCTGCCATGAACGGATGGACCGAAACCATGAACCCAAATTAATCCTTTATTTCTTGACTTGTCTCTGTCAGGTACTGATGTACAAGGGGAAGTAACTAATCCTGAAAATCAGTGTCAGGGAAGTAGGGACACTCTTATGATTAGCTGAGCCCACGTGCCCACGTGGTTCTTAGGCCTTTCAAACTGGTTTGCAAAAGGAGTTTGGAAGTTTGGGAGATGCAGAGCACAGAAGCCCTAGACTGCTGTGAGAACAGCTTGTGGGTGGTTCTGATGGGTGTTCAGAAGACCCGAGTCCAATAGAATCACAAACAAAGGCCTGGCTTGTGAGGGTTTTTGCATGCTTGTTTGTTTGTTTTGTTTTTTGAGACAGGGTCTCTTTACAAAGCTCTGACTGTCCTGGAACTCACTCTGTAGACCAGGTTGGCCTCAAACTCCCAGAGATCTCCCTGTCTTTTCTTCCTGAGTGCCAGGATTAAAGGCTGCACCACTATGCTCAGCTCTCACGAGGTTTTAAATGTGAACAAGGACTCAAGGAGCTATTTGTGTTGGATTACAGCAAAAAAAAAATTATGCACATATTTCCCATGCTCTGAAATTTTAAGTGAGGTGAAATGGAAGTGTAATAGACAGGTGACCTGGTGGAGGGGATATCAAGAGAGCATTTGGGCTGGGGCATGGCCACTGCTGGGTGCTTTGGGGCAGGTTTACAGTGAGGATCAGGGTTGGGAAAAAATGATCGGAAGGATGCAAGAAGCACACAGTTTGGCCAGGAAAGGGAGCTGTTTAAAGTTACAGATAAAGGAATGACAATAGAAAAAGCTTTGAGTGCTTCATATTAAGACAAGTGGAAGGTCCCTCGGGGCACTGCAGAAATTACCGGGATCTCATTCATGTAGGTTTCAGGGTGTAAAGCTGCAAGCTCATTAGAAAGACTTCTCTAAAGAGCATGCCAGTGATGGATACTGTACTCCCAAGGGGATGTCTAAGGGCAGATTTTCCTGGATTCAGCTGCCGAGGAACCCAGAGGCCTCTGTAGCACAGTCCAAGGAAGCCCCTCCCCCTGCCGCTCAAGCCTGAGGCAGAACTTGGCATTGTTTACACAGCGCTACTTTTGCAGGTATGGAGAAGGCAAGGGTTGTGGGGTCATGGAGCTTTCCTGCAAGATTCCAGAGTAAAGTCTGTGAGGCCAGGTGATAGTCTGGATTTCCTGTCGAGGAGCTGTAGGAGGGAGGGCTATTCATGAAGCCCAAGCTGCAATGGATACCCTATGACGTAGTCGGTGCCAGGAACACGGAATGTCTAAGGAGCACGGCCCAAACGAACAGACCACGTGTATCGCAAATGCTATCATGGCCAAGGCCGCCAATGTCCGCTGGAATCACATCATGCTGCCTTAAATGCTGGGCATGGAGCTACAGGAGTTGACCTTTGCCCTGCTGGGTTTTGGGTTTGCTTTAGTTCCAACTCTTCTCTCTCCCCATTCTTCCTATAGGAATAGGAAAGCTCACCCCTCTGCTATAGACTATGAACAGGTAGTGTTCTTTGGACTTATAGAGCCTCCTGACTCAAAGGTCGCTTTGAGTCTCAGCAGAGTCTTTGAACGTCTGTCTTCTGAAAGGTGTTGGGATTGTTAAGACGGTTGAAGTTAGAGTCGGATGGTGGTGGTGGCGCACGCCATTAATCCCAACACCGAGGAGGCAGAGGCAAATGGATCTCTGAGTTCAAGGTCAGTCTGGTCTACAAAGCAAGGGCCAGAGCAACCAGGGCTACACAAATAGAAATGCTGTCTCAAAAAACAAAAAACAAACAAACCCAAAACAAAACAAAACAAAAAAACCTCAAAACTTTTGAAGTTGAGCTAAAGAATATTTTGCCATATGAGATGCTCATAATCCTTTGTAGGCTAGGACGGGATGCCATGGCTTGGAGCTGGAATGACCCCATGGGCTCCTGTTTTCATGTTTCTTCTGCAGCTGGCGGGTCTACTTTGGGAGCTACGGAATGATGTGGAATGCCCTTCTGTATGCTGTGAATATGTCTTATTACCATTGGCTAATAAAGAAGCTAATTTGGCCAATAGCCAGGTAGAATATAGCTAGTCAGGAAATTCAAGCAAAAAGACAAGGGGAAAGAAGGTGGAGTCAGAGAGACCTCAACAGCCACTGAAGAAGCAAGATGCGAGTTAGTAAGCCACGAGCCTCATGGTAAAATATAGAATAATAGAATTATGTTCATTTAAGTTGTAAGAGCTAGTTAATAATAAGCCTGAGCTAATGGGCCAAACAGTTTGTAATTAATATTAAGCCCCAGAGTGAATTGGTGGGTGGGAGAGAAGCCTCCAGTTACAGTGGAACCTTTAGGAGGTAGACTCTAAAGAGAAGAAGGTCACTAGGAGTGGATCTTTGAGTGTTGTATTCAGATCTTGATTGCTGCTTTGTTCTCTGCTTTCTGCTCTGCTGTGACGTGAACGGCCCTTTGCCACATACTCGCTGCCGAGAACTGAGTTTTCACTCCTATGATAGAACAAGCAAGACCCTGGGAAACTAAGAGTCCCAATAAACCCTGCCCCCTTAAGTTGCTTATTTCAGGTATCTGTTATAATAATCCAAATGAATTAATACAGTGGTGGTAGCTGAGCTGCTAAAAATCAGCAGCTATTTGGCTAGACCCCTTCATAAGTGTCTCCTCACCCTTCCCCTGGCACCCGTCTGTGCCGGATCTCCAAGGCACTCACATCTTGCACACTCTTTCCTAAAAACATTCCCCAGTTCACTTTCACAAAAAAAAAAAAAAAAAAAAAAAAAAAAAAAAAAAAAAAAAAAAAAAAGGAGTTGGGGCGGTCAGAATTTGGCATGTGTTTATCCTCAGTCACTTCTGCTTTCCTCTGTACCAAAGACGCAGAGGCAACACCAACACCCTTTGTGCTTCAAGACAATGTGAAGTTCTTAGCCTGGCATCTGGCACCTGAAGGGTTTCAAGAAACATTCACCAACAGGAGTGGAAAGTAGGTAGGTGGCGCAGACTTAGTTCTTCCCGGACGGAGTGAGCTTTGCTAGGTCAGGCAGCTCTCAGCTTTGGGCAGGAGCCACTAGAGGGCAGAAGCCATTAATGTAATAGTACCGCAGCTCTGCCAGGTCCAGAACTACAGAGTTGGCAAGGGAGGAGGGAGAAAAGCATTTAGAGAGAGTGTGTGTGTGTGTGTGTGTAAGGGCAACAACAGAAATAAAACCAACAAAAAACAACCCTCAAAACCAGTTTTTCTTTCTCCTGGGAGACAAGTGGGTGTGTAAGTAGTGAGATTAAAGTTTAGAACACACTTGCTAACTTGAGTTTTTTGTATAGGCTACTTTTTAAAAGCTCTTAGCTACACTTACCCGAGAAGAATACAAAAGAAAGAATGAATACAGCGCGAGGCCTGTGTGACTAGGTGTCCTGAGGCAAAGCGGAGGGCTGCTACCAATGACTCCATCCTTGCAGATGCATGGATAAAATAACTTTATTAGTCAGGTTAGCCACCACTCATGCTCGCCCTATGCTGAGGACCCTTTATAGAGGCATGACGGTGTTCACATGTAGGTGCTTCCCAAGAGCCCTGGGCAGGGCAGCCTTGCCCCACACGCGGCACTCGCTTGTTGAAACAAGCTGGTCTGGCTTTTGTGGACTGGAGATTCTGGAGCCCAGGACACAGTCTAAGCACCCTCCTCCACCCCTCCCCTTTTCAGAGACACTTGCTCCCAAGTGCATGCAGAATCAGGGCTGTAAGGTGTCTGGATAGAGACCTGACTCAGGCTAACATCCCTCAACTAGTCCTTGCTGCTGGCTGCCCAGATGGCTCCATCCCAGTGGGATCTAGAAGAGCCTGTGTGTTGTGCCCAGGCAACATCACCTTTAAAAAGGAGAAGACAGGATTGCTGTCAGCCACACTACAAATCCCAGGCACCTTTGGGCCCGAGGCGTGACTTCACCTAGTAAAGCAGGAATCCATGCCCAGGGTAGCAAGACTTGGCCTGGCTTGGGCTTCTTGCACCCAAGCGAGCATCTCTGGCAAAGCTGGTAGCTTAAGTTCCGGCCTTAGGGACAAAGCAGTTGTTGAGATCACTCCCTAGGCTGGGCTAACAGGTGGGCCCAAGGCTGGTGGAGTCGGCTTCTACCATCTGGGCACCAAACTTTCCTACTTGGATTGAAGGATGGGTCTTTCTCATGTTTTAAAAAACACACTGCTGCCCCCTCAAGACTAAAAGCCCAAGAAGGGGCACAGATCGTGTTTGGTCAGATGAAACCGAGGACAGGGCCTGCCCCTTCAGTTCTGCTAGTTTGAGGTGTGACTCTTCCCTACCCACATTATGGATGTGATGGTACCATGTAAGCCTTCCCTCCTTTGAATCTGATCCTCCATTACAGAACTGGTTGTCTCCTCTGGTATCAAGCGATGACATCATCACTATGCTGATGACCTTCGATTTTGTGGCTTTAAACAGAGGAGGTTAGGGAGGCATAGTGGTGATCTTAGGCATCCTTTTAGCCTCAGACAATAGTGTGGCCTCTCTCCACAGGTTGCTGAACAGCTACCATGGGGGCCTTGGGGTTTGTGTATCTCCTGACTGCCTAGGGCATAGAAGAGGCCTTAGTGAGAGAGGGCAGAGTGGCTGGGTTGGGCCTAGGAAGGGGTGGCTGCGCAAGAGGTATGTTTTGAGGAGCAATGAATAGGAGCCCAGAGTAACTGCAGAAGCAGCAGCTGGACCATGCTGTTCAGCACAGCCCCCAAAGTCAGATTGTCTGAAAATGGTTATATGCTACTGTTTACGCAAGGTTACACTCTGCCAGATCAGGTCATGGGGAAGGTTGAGTGGTAGGAAGATTTGGGGGGCTGGACTCTAAGGCTATTCCTCCACTACTTTTGTCCTCTGCAGAATCTGACAGGGTCTCTGATCCCACCTAACCTTGCCTATTGAAAGGAGACTTGTGTCACCTGCTTGCCCCAGACCATCCAGCAAAAGCCAAACCAGACCATCCAAGCCGAATGTAGCAGGGTGACGGTGAGCCAAGTGCCCCGAGCCCGAGCTGGGAGCGAGGCCCCTCAGATCTCGATGACGCTGGCGAGGCGCAGGCAGAGTGGCGCATCCGCAGGCACGGCACTGCGCTTGATCTCGTTCCCATCCAGGCGGAGCACCTGCAGCTTGGAGAAGTTCATGACGTCCACCACCGTGCAGAAGCTGCTGATGGAGAACTCTGGTGGGACAAGAAGAATGGGCGGGTGGAAGAAGTCCAGCTTAGAAGTCAGATAAAAAACCGGCTTGAAGGGCCCTTTTGAATCCCTGAAATAAAGGCTGGGGCAGGGGTGGGGAGGAAGAGTGGAGTGTCTGGGCTAGAGCTGGAGTCGGGCGGATCGGCATTGTTTGGGGCAGTGCTGGGAACAGACCCTGCCCTATTTCAGCTTCTGCAGCTCAACCTCTGGTTCCCCTACCCCTACCTGTACTTCACTCCACTGCCCCCATCCACATCCTTGAGCGTTCCTCCCACTAAGCCTTGTGTTTTTCCCGTCTGTGGGCAGCAGGGGGAAGCAGAGTGTAGGTATAGACCACAGCGGCTGCGGAGAGCTCGGCTGCCTCTGGGAGGAGGGCTTTGCTAAGGGCACACTACCAGGAGGACGCTCCGGAAATGGAGGGACACCGTTCTTGAATATTTCCTGTCATTTCGCAGGTCTAGAAAGTGGAGAGAGAAATCCTGGCTTTAGAGACGAGTGTCTGTGTGCCGAGCCTTCAGGAGCCTGGAAGGGGAAGGCAGGCTGGATACGGAGCATTGCCACAGTGCTCCAAGATCAAATAAATGGCCAGGCATGGTGTTGCAAGCCTTTTATTCTAGGACTAGGGAAGCAGAGGCAAGCAAATCTCTGTGAGTTCAAAGTCAAACTGAACTCCACAGTGAGTTCCAGGACAGCCAGGGCTGCATAGAGAGACCCTGTCTCAAAAAACATACTAAGCAAAACAAAACCAAATAAGTGATTCCCCTGCCTCCTGTATATGATTACATAGACCACTCTTTTACTTTGGGGGATGGGATCTCATATAGTCCAAACTGGCCTCAAACTGATGATGTAGCTAAGCATAGCCTTGAACTCCAGACGCTCTTGCCTCCACATGCTGAGTGTGGGGATTACAGGTGTGTACCACCACACCTTGTAGTCTGTCTCTTTTATTTATAATTTTTTCTTATGCCATTTTCATGTGTGTGTGTATCATGTTTACATGTATGTGAAACACCTGGGTGTATGCACACATCTGTGTGCATGCATATGGAGGCCAAGGCCAACTGTCAGGAATCCTCACCAGCTGCCTTCTTTCCCTGAGGTAAGGTCACTCAGTCATACCCAGAGCTTGCTGGTATGTCTGCTCTTGGTATCTAGCCAGTTATCTTGCCTTAGAGATCCTCTGTCTTTTGAGGCTAGAATTATAGGAGGGCTGTCACCGCCACTGGGGTGCAGGTCCAGCTTCTGAAGCACAGGCCCCAAATTCCCACTCCCTGTGTTTTGTTCTGCAGGCCCTGAATGTCCTTGGGTGTCCTTTCCTCCAGACCTTGTGACTGGAGGTGGAGCCAGAGCCATCCCTCAGGACCTGGCTTCTTTTTACTCTCAGAAGTCACCGAGGACTCTTTCAGAGAGGAGTTCCCATGGAACAGATACCATAACTTTCTCGCAACATAAAGCCTCCCACAGTTATCTCTGCTGTCCTATTGGGTGAGTCAACCAGAGTCAACTACCGGTCTCCAGTCTACTGTCAGTCATTTGAAAAAAAAATCAAGATCCCAGTGGAAACTCCAAGAGAGACGGCGACGTCGTCACTGGACGCCGTGAAGCCTGTCAGGGCTGCCTTCCACTTGAGGCCCCAGAAGGTCGCTCTTGTGATTTGCTGTGAACTGGTTTGGGATGAGGTGCTGATGGGGTCTGGAGCTAGGATCAACACAACACTGGCAGCTGCAGCCTGGGCGTAGAGCAGGGCTGCCTTTGTCACACCAGAGATTCCCCTCTTCTTGCAGAGGTGCCTGGAACTACGATCAGAACGGGGCTGGTGGGACTAACCCACTATTTTGAGACAATGGGGAGGGGGTTCCCCCGGGGAGGCAGTGAGTGTGAAAATGAAGGTTGCCAAGGAAGATGGCGCAGAAGGCTGAGGCTGAGGAGGAATATGGTTTTGAATTAACACCATTAGTTTTTAATCTCCATTAAGAACTGACCAAGATGGGCTGGAGAATAATCAGGCCCCTGGAAGAGTGGGGTGCTGGGAAATACCCTGTGGGGGGAGGGGGCAGAAGATCTGGATTTTTTTTTTTCATTTTCTCTCTGATCTTTGGAAACAGATTTAGTGGTTATAGTCCAGATGGAGTCTGGGTCTGTTATCTGTGTACAGGGTTCTTGGGGGACATGAGGTGGCCAACTTCTTTGTCCCTTCCTATTATTCTATTTGGGACTGAGATAGACATCCCAACCAGGAGCCTGCAGACTGTGCTAAAAATCCAAGTTCTCGGTTATGGGCACATAAATGTGGACCATATCTGTGAGCAACTAGACACAGCCTTTAGATCAGGTGTCTGTGGGGTTCTGAGAGCCCCCCACTACCTTCCTCAAACCCGCAGTAGGTCAGGGCTTCTGTGAGGAGGCCCTGGCAGACATTTTCCAGCCCAAATTAAATACTGACATAAGTCTTTCCAAATACCAATCCTGCCCCGCGCCACTGGATCCCACAGCTTCTGAATAACATTCCATGGCTCTGCCTCTGCACTCTCTCGGCCAGGTTGGAAAAAGTGAGGAAGGCTTTGAAGGGAAGCGGGGAGCTGCTGAGCTGCACGCAGGTCTAGAGCTGTTGTCCCCACCCCATAAGGCCTCTCGTTACACCTTCACCCCAACATGGTCCCCGACTGCCAGCGCAGGAAGATCTCCTTCCTGGCTTCCTCAGTGTATGTGGTGGGCAGGCTAGGGAGCAGGGTGGGCTGCCCCTTGTTCTTAGTCAGAGATGCCTGCCTTTACGAGCTCTGACAAAGGGCAGGGGTTGAGGGTTCTCTCTTCCCTAGGCTGGGTGACCTGGAGAGATGGTTTTCCTGTCTTTATACTTTACTTCCCCATCCTAGAAATTCAGAAAACAAGCACTCAAACTGGACTTGTCCACTCTGAAATGGCCACAAGAAGGCAAGCTGACTGTGTGTTTCCATGGGTTGTCTGTGAAACTGTGTGTCAGGTCCTCTGGATGGTGCGTTGTGCACACACTATTTACTAACGCAAGAATGATATGGCGCAGGTGCTACTCTGCTTATTAAAAAGAATCCAGGAGAGAGAATAAATGATAACCAGGAGAGGGAAGGAAGGAATTAGGCCCAAACTGGTCACACAGGGATCTGGGGTAGATGCAGCCATTTTCTAGTGATTTGAGCAGAGAGCTTCCTTGCAGGGCCTTGGAGCAACTCATTGAATGATTTACTTTTGGATTTGCCTGTGTCTGACTGGCTATTTCTGCATAAAGACAGAAAGGGGATGAGAGACGTGATGGCACAGCCTCTCCTTGCCTCATCTCTCTGATTGAATGGCTAGACATTAGCTTCTGTGCTCTTTCCCGGAGAGCCTCCTGCCACATGCTCAGGGCTGCACTTGGACGAGGTACAGCATGTCATGTGACATTTCTCATATGACAGCTCTTCTGGATTCAGAGTAGGTGGGAGGTGACTGCAGGGTGAGACATAAATCGTGAGAAAATGCCAAACTCTGGGGTGTGTGTGATATCTTTAAGATAGAGTAAATGACTCCTGACATCACCTTGGGACTAACAAGACTCCTCCCCGAAAAGAGAGACTTTAAGTAAAAAACCAACCTAGGGTGTATGTAATGTGCCTTGCAGTTCAAAATAAAGGACCAGACAGACACCTTTTCCCTTCACAGCCCCACTGCAACCTCCCCTATTCCCTCTGAGAAAGGCTGTCTGGCTGTTAACATCTTGCCAAATGACTGATCTGTCCCCCTGAGAGGAGACAGGGAGAGGGAGAGGACAGGACTGGGTCTCTCCTGTGCTTTGATGGCTCATTCCTTCTCTGCAGGTCAAAGGAACTTCAAAGCCCTCTGCGTGGTCACTCACAGGCCTCCCTTCCCCAGAGCACACTGGGCCACAGCGGGAGGGAAGCTAAATGCTGGCTCAGTGCCTCCCAGCTGAGATCAGAAGCCACTGGGATCAGGCAAGCATATTCTGAGCATGAGATCCTCAGAAAGAGGCTGAAAGACCACTGTCAGCCAGACATTCATCTTTTAGCTCTTAGCCTCAGAGAGGTGGTCCTGTCTATGTGGAGAAATTCTTATAAAACACCCAGTCTGTGCTCCCGCTGGAAGCCTGCACGGCCAGGCTCACGTTGCCGTTGGGAGGACCTTTGCCACCACAGGCTCCTTGGACTCCAGGGAGAACTGGCAAGAAAGAGTCCCACACTCAGCTCTGAGAGGCTGCCCACTCCTGTCCATCAACTGGTAAGTCTGAAAAATAAACACCCAAACCAGGAGACTAGGCTGCACCAGCAGGAGTTGTGGGGCCAACAGAGAGGCTGCATCTGTTGGTGAGCTTAAGAATGTTCAGAGACCTCGGCTCTTTAGCCCGACCTTCTCCTGAGGCAGACCCCAGAAGATAACAAAATCTCTTCTTGAATATCCCTCAGGAGCAGGGGTTCTCAACCTTCCTAACGCTGTGACCTTTCAATACAGTTCCTCACGTTGTGGTGACCCCCAACGACAAAATTATTTTTGTTGCTACTTCATAACTGTAATTTTGCTATTGTTATAAATGCATGAAATGTAATGTAAATCTCTGATATTCAGTATATCTGATAGTCGACCCCTGTGAAAAGGCCGTTCCACCCCCAGGTTGAGAACCACCACTCTAGAGCCTCTCTAGACTCATCTCTCACTGCTCCTAACATGTGATCCCTTCCTTTCAAGCATGCTCCCAAAGGTGACTTGTTAAGCGACCGGTTCTTCCGGCAACACCCCCTGCTAACTGTTTTCACCCTGCCTCACCACAGCCCCTGTGCTCACCTTGAAACTTTCTTCTTTTAGGAAGTGGCCTTTGGAGCCAACCAGCTCTATAGTGGTTCTCTCACTTCTGCTGGAGGGCCGGTGCGAGCCTGTCTGCACTACAGGGCTTTGGTGGTGAGAGTTCTGATTGATCGTTTGGTTCCCTGTGCTCATTTCTTTTGTATCCCCATTAGCTCTGGAGGGGAGCCCTCCCTCCCCCAGATCTCACCGTTGATCCTGTTGCCCTGGAGGTAGAGGTTCTCCAAGTTGGTGTTGACAGGAGGGATCTTCTGCAGCTGGTTGTAAGACAAGTCGAGCTCGAGAAGGCTGCTGGAATTGAAGGTGTTGGTAGAAAGGCCGTTGTTGGTGAGGCTGTTGTGAGACAGCCGCACGTACAACAGCTTGGGTGAGCCCCGGAAGTAGTTGTCAGGGACGGTGTAGACATTGTTGTGTTCTAGGTACAGCTGCTCCAGCGCTGAGGGCAGACCGTCGGGCACCCTGCGGAGGTGGTTATAACTCAGATCTAGCAGGATCAGGGACCGGAGGCCTCGCATGGAACTCCCCACTTCCTGGATCTCATTGTGGTGGAGGTACAAGGCTGTGAGGTTCTCCAGGCCCTCCAGGGCGTTGCTGGGCACCCGCGAGATCTGGTTGTGGTTCAGGTGGAGCTCTCGCAGCGATCGGGGCAGCGGGCCGGGCATCCGGGTCAGGTTGTTGTGATCTAGGTACAACCTCTCCAGGTGTCTCAGCTTGGAGAAGACTTTCCTGCCTATCTTGTCGCTGGTAATCTGGTTGCCATGGAGAGCAATCCAGAGCAGCCCGGTGGCATTGTCAAAGACACTTTCCTGGATGGCGGAGATCTGGTTGTTCTGGAAGTAGACATACTTCATGCGGGAGGGCACAAAGGGCAGGTACTTGAGGTTGCGGTTGTCACAGTACATGGCTGTGGGGAAGTTGGGTGGGCAGTCGCATTCTTGGGGACAGTCCCGGGGCTCTGGGAGAGGAGGTGTACCGTAGGCATAGGCTGGGCCTTCTTCCACGCCGTAGGGGTAAGGCTCCGAGGGCTCATAGGGGTAAGGGTCATAGGGGTCGTAGTAGGTGGACTGCTGGTTTCGGAGGTATTGGATCCACCAGTGAGAGTCTTCATCATACTGGCCCTGGGTGAGTGAGCAGAGCCCTGCCAGCAGTAGGATGAAGGCCCACTGCATCTTGTCTCTGTGGAGAGGGAGAGAGTAGAGCAAGTAGGGACATAAGTGAAGGTGCCGGAGGGGAGACGGGCGGCTCAGGGTGTCCACAGATGCTGAGCTACACAGACGACACTGTGCAGTCAAGCACTGGAGGGCAGGAGGTGCACTTTTCCTTCCAAGTGCCTCCTCCCACCGGCTCTGCACACCCAGGGAGCTGGGCCCGGTTGTCTGGGGGAGGTCAGCGCTCTCTCACTTCTGCTCATGCAGCAACGAAAGGAGTCTGAGGTTAGAAAGGAATCTGAGAGGCAGAGGCGTGGGGCCACAGTTTGGAGAAGGGGGCAGGTCCTTCACCTCCCTTGGCACCCTAAGGTTCTGTTGTTGAAGCTGAGAAGCACAACATCCTCTCCCCCAAGTTGTAAACCTTCCTGTACCGGTAATGGTGCAATAGTTTCTGAATTCCCATCTAGTTTGGACTCCCAGGGAAATCTTTTCTGAAAGTTCAAACCCAAGCATCTCCTGGTTCTTTCCATATCCAGGATGCCTCCAGAATTGACTGAGACGTGGAAAGGGAATAGCTGAGCTACTTCTGGAAGATCCTTTGATCTCTCGGGCAGCCTGGGGGTTTCTGGTCCTGAGTGTGTGGGAGGGTGTGGTTCCCCCGTGGCCACCACAAGGTCTGGGCTATTCTCCAGAGCGCCATCGCCTGTGCGTCTTCTGGGTGAGAAAATGCACTGGTTAGCAGCTCTGTGGCTGTGTGTGTACCCAGACTGCCAGTCTTTCCAGGCTGGGAACCCAGCACCGCTTTAGTAACTGTTTTCTGGGCTGACTGTACTATGTCTGGCCTGGTCTGCTTCTGTTTCCTGTGGTCCTGAAGACTGGAGACCTAATACTCCCCTCACCCACCGTGGGGATTGCAATAGCTACGTGAGAGGCAACTGAAATGGATCAGGGGCACTGAGAAATGGATAGAAATGTATGCATAGCCAGGAGTGGAATTTAATATCCCTCTTCTTTTTCTTTCTTTTTTCTTTTCTTTCATTCATTCTTTTCTTTCTTTCTTCCTTCCTTCCTTCCTTTTTCTTTCTTTCTTTCTTTCTTTCTTTCTTTCTTTCTTTCTTTCTTTCTTTCTTTCTTTCTTTCTTTCTTTCTTTCTTTCTTTCTTTCTGAGAAAGAGTCTCTTTACACAACCTTGGCCATCTTGGAACTCACTCTGTAAACCAGGCTGGCCTGGAACTCCCAGAAATCTGCCTGCCTCTGCCTCCCCAGTGCCGGGGTAAGAGGCGTGTGCCACTATGCCTGCTGCATCCCTTCTCCTCTTTAAAGCTTCCTCCTCTAGTTGACGTTACCTGTCTTTCTAGGCTTACTCATCACCCACATTGCTGACGAGCCTGTCACCTTGGAGCTTGCTATGCAGGAAAGACAAGAACAAGGCACACTGGGGTCTCCAGGAGAGAGGCTGGATGTGTAGAAGATGGAGACTGGGGTGTCATATCTGGCCTGGGGACCCTAGCCCGGGTCCTGCAGCAAGGGCATTGCACGGTCCCTGTGAGCAGGGGGACCTCCCAGAACACAACTGTTAAGACGGAGAGTGCTTGGAACCTTTCATGACCTAAGAGGGTCTCCTGGTGCGCTCTCACTGTTGGGCCATGCTAGGATTGGCAATGTGGACAGGGCACGAGAAGAGCTAAAAGACAACATTAGATGCCATATGAACTGATGAGAGGTCCCCTGACTATGACACTCTAACTACTCAATGTTTGGGCACCATCCCTGTCAGGCCCCTCTGCTCCCTGGAAACAGTTCCTTCAGAGGTCTTTTCATCCCACCATCTCCTGGACGGCTCAGAATGGGCACCCTGGCTCATCCTTGGGCAGTCACAGTCCTTGAACAAAGAGCCACAGTGTGTCTGAGGAGCAGACTCAACTGCCCACTGCCTAGGATGCTGGCTGGTCCCTGACTCAGGCCAGGAGAGAAGACGGATGAAGCGGCCCACTGCCAAGAGAGCATTTTTTCCATGCACAGCCCTGGGCTGCTGCAGGACCGACCAAGGTGGCTGTTTAGAGAGGGCTGGCACACTAAGCCTCTGTCTCCATTCCACCCGCTTCCAGACTAGGCACTTTGGCAGAAGGGAGCTACTTTCCTCTTCAAGACTTGACTTTCCAGGGGGCTCCATGCCCAGCCACAGTGGCCTCTCCTCAGAGGCATGGCTGCTTGGTAGCAGCGCAGGCCTGTCCTTACCCCACCGATCTAGAATGTCGCTTCAGGGTTTCATTCCCTTAAATTGTTTCTTGTGCTAGTGACCTTCTGTTCAGTGTGAGGATCCCTGGGGCGGTTCTCTCAGACTTGGAGATTCTGACTCAGAAGCTACTGTACTTTGTCATTTCTTCACTCTAGGGAAATTCTCTCTATCCGAGCTGAGGTCAAACTAAAAGCCATCTCCTGGGCTGAGTGGGACCTCATTCTATCCATGACTCCCTGGACACGGTCAATTCTTTTTTCCCCCCCTTTCATCCCAACAACACACATATTATACAAAACTTACCCCCTAACATTTGGGTACCATGCCCCTCTCTATGAGATTTCTGGGACATTCAAAGACCACCTTCCAAAGTGCCCCAAGCCCCAAGCACTCTGGGATTCATGGGTAGCAGCAGAGAGGCTCTTGCAATTTCTATCATGCTTGTGAAATGGAGGCTCCCAACGCCCATAGGGAGCGGTTAGGAATCCAGTAACATGCTGGAGCTCATGCTCCCTGCCATAAGCCCTCTTCAGCATCCCTGGGTGTCACGGACCAGGTGGGAGGAATAACCCATCTTTGCCTACTCGTCTCCCCAGTCTGCCCCCTTTCTTTATCTCTTCTTGTAGAATTACAAGGGACAAAACCTAAAGTAATATGACTACACTTACCTTGGGTTGAACCGCTCAGAGTGACCCCGTCCTTCTGTCTGGCCTCCTTGGGTTGGAGAATGTGAGAGAGAGGAGGAGGAGAGAGAGAGGAGTGAGTGCCTACAGAGAGTGTACAAGTCTGTGCCCCGCCAGGGCCCGCCCCCAAATTCCTAATCAAATATCTTGAAGAGTGGCTGAGGAGCCTAAGCGGGCTTTTTCAGTTCTGCTCTACGGGAGGAGCTCACAGCGAGCTCCACAAAATTCTGTCTGCCCAATGCTGTAAAAGCCACCTTCTTTCCACGTACTTATCTTCCCCGAAGCGCTGGCAGCTTCAGGTCTCTTGTTGCCGGAGGAGTTAGCGATGCCCCAGAAGTTATTTGTACAGTCCCTTGTGAAGTGCCTGGATTTCTCATTAAGCTCATAAAGCAGACACAGGAGAGGGAGGGCCAGTGTTTGGAGAAAAAGTCTTTTAACTCTTTCAGCAACCCTGGTCCCCTCAAGGAGGCTGCGCTTGTCTTTCTTGGCTCAAACACCATCTGTAATCTGGTGCTGGACTAGTGCACAAGAGAGCAGGCTGCCTGGAGGACTTGCTCTGCCTCCTGCTGATGGCGAACACTTTCTGCCCCTGGAACAAATGGAAAGTTAGGCATTCTTATTATTGTTATTATGCCTTTTACAGATGTGGAACACCTAAGCCAGGGGAAGATGAAGCTGGAGAGATAGGTGGGCTCTAGACAGCGAGGAGGCATTTAGACCACAGGAAAGGTTTTAGCCTAAATGTTTAGAAACATGTTTTATGAAGGAGACACACTAGGATCTGACATACACTTTTAAAAAAGATTTTATTATTTTATGCATATGAGGAGTGTTTGGCCTGAATGTGTATTTGTGTACCACATCAATGCAGTGCCCACGGAGGCCAGAAGAAGGCAGCAGACTCTCTGGAACTGGAGTAGGAGATGATTATAAGCTGCCATGTAGGTGCTCAGAATTGAACCTGTGTCTTATGGAAGAGCAGCCAGGGCTCTTAACTGCTGGGCCATCTCTCCAGCCCCCTTGTTTATGTTTTTTTTCTTCTAGTTCATAGGAGGCCTGTTTATAGAGAAAGGGAACTTCTGCCCAGCTAGGAGGAGGGGCGATGTCAGATTGGATTAGTCTAGAAGGGTGCAGGGATACTTTATACAGAACTGAGATGTCTTATAGATGGATCAAATTCACAAAGCTGAGGAAAGTCTAACATGACTGCCGGCATTTTCACTCAGCCCGTGGGTAGACAGTAGCTCCACTACCCAATGCAGGAAGAGCAGAATTGGATGGAAAACCCAAGTTACACTTTGGGCATGCGAAGTTAGATACCACTTAGGCATTCTAGCGGAGAGACAGAGCGGCCGATGAGTCGGTGAAACTGAACCTGGAATTGGGGCGCTAGGGGAAAGCCCCTGAGAACCATGACGACTGTAACGCACATTGAGTCTAGTTAGCTCAGATGGCCCATAGGTCTAAATGCTCTTTCCTCAAATAGCTGGCTCATGTCCACACCCAAGAAACACCCTTCAATTTAAAGAAATACAAAGTGGGAAACTCTCAGAGGACTTGAATTTGGAGAATTTAGAAGTGTCTGGGCGGATGGTACCTTTGGTTAGTGTGAGGCTACAGGAAGGGGTGTGTCCCCCCACTCTAAAGCATCCACTATACTTTTGTCACTTCATTTAAATGGCCGTAGTGTTATTCTGCCCTGGAAATAGGAATCCTGATGCAGAGTGACTGACGGGGAAGAGGTACAAAGAACAAGGTGTCAAGATCATTCTACGTGACTCCAAAACACACAGTCTTGGTTAGGGTTTTTACTGTGGCAACTCTTATAAAGAAAACATTTAACTGGGGTGGCTCACTTATAGTTTCAGAGGTTCAGTCCATTATCATCATGACAGGGAGCATGGCAGCGTGCAGGTAGAAATGGTACTGGAATAGGAGCTGAGAGTCCTGCATCTTGCAGGCAACAGGAAGTTGACTGAGACACTGGGCAGTATCCTAAGCATAGGAAACCTCAAAGCCTGTCCCCCAAAGTGACACTTTTCCTCCAACAAGGTCATACCTACTCCAACAAAGCCATACTTCCTGATAGTACCATTTCTTATGAAGCTATGGGAGTCAAATACATTCAAATGGCATGCCCACTTCTATAACTCTAGACCAGAAGATGGGCAGGGCCAAGGGTTAATGACCATTCTGCTGTCAGGGTTGCACTCAAATAAGGAGATACTAAAATAATTGCAGCAGTCTGCTGTGCTGGAAACGGATGTGTAGGGTGTGTAGGGATCGGATTAGAGGAGACTAAGTGACAAGGGTTCCAGTCCCCACATGCACTTTATTTACATAAAGAGGAGTATCCAATCTGTGACAGGCATGGTCCTAAGTGATGGGGCACAGAAGCTTTAATATAAGGCATGCCCATGATGAAGCATGTTTGATCTTATCGGTCAGACAGAATGGCATCAATGCGAGGATGAAAATGTGCAAAGCATCTTCTAACCATTGTGAGAAAACACTTCTCAGCAGTGGGTGCTGGTCTTGATGACCAGGCTTGGTTGACAGTTTTTAGATGGGCCCAGAGAGGTCTAGTGGGAAAGTATTTCCTAGTGGGAAATCTACCCACTAGGTACAAATGTGCAAGCCATAAAATCCCAGTGTCCTGACTATAACTACGTTTACTAACAGTGAAGATCAGCACGGGATCAAATAGCAACAGGAATCCTTTCCAACAAAGCCCTACCAAAGAATTGTCTGAGCAGTGAGCTTAGCACCTGGCCTTTCTCCTCTCCCGGAGCTGAGGTGGCTTGGAGGAGATGACCGTGAGGTAGAATTCCAGAGGACCACGCAGTGTCAAAAGTGCCTTGTTCCCAAGAGGAGGCTCTGACCCCTACTTTAACTTACACACTATTCCTCTGGTTCTTGGATCTAGGACCTCAGCGCTTGGCCTCCACATGGGAAGCCAAATGCAGTGCACGGATGCTCCTGGGATGCAGAGAGACTCCACATGTGAGGAGGGTCCGTGTTTGACAGAGGTGTTTTCTGGAAGGTGTTGAGCCAATACTGTCCAGTTACTGCGAATTGAAGAGATAGATGGCCCTAACAGTCACTCCGGATCCTTGGTCCCTAGCTGGACACATAAGGCGCCTAATAGACGTTCAGTAAATCAGAACTGAATTTTGGGCTCCCCACAGAGTGTCTTCAGTAATCAATCCTGGGTGGAGTACCCAGTACCAACCGGGACAAGAAAACTTTTGTCTTTTAAGCCAATTGGATTTTCCATGAATGCAGACCACTGTCATTTCCTTCCTACCCAGAAAAGGTCAGGTTAAGCCACAACCAACAGGCACAGCTGATTGCTTCTGATGTTGGACCAACCCATCTGAGAAGGATGGAGTTACTTCTGACTGAAATTCCACCAGAGCACAGAGGTGGTGACTTCAAGCCCCCATCTTTAACCCCAAGGGACCTAACCTTTGATCCCAGACAGCTCAGCAATGAAGGAAAGACCAAAAGTTCATTCAAGTGAGATTTTTGACTAGACTTAAAGTCAGTAGGAAGACGGCCATGCTAATACAATCCAGACCTTCTGGCCTATCCTGAGGTCTCTTGATGCCAGAGAGGGAATTTAACTGGTCTGATATTTCAGTGGAAAGTCTTGGTTACATTGGTACCAACAATGGTGCCCCAAAGTTTCCAGGAGAGATGTTTTCTTTATCCCCTTGGCACTGAGGGCTCATTAGAAACCTTCACTACAGGCAGTCTGCTCTTCCCAGAAGGATGAGACCATTAAGATGTTTTCTCTGTGAAAAGACTTGTTTTCCTTCAGCTGGAAGAGGAGCAAGACCTCAAGTTCTAAGTCTTAGGAGATGTTCTGAGAGCCCCAGAATCATTCTGCTTATCTGAAAGAGGGGACCACAGGCTGTGGCAGCAGGTATCACCAAAGAGCCTTGAGCTTTCCAGGGCTTCCACCAGCTACTGCTGATAAGGAAGAGTTGTAAGGTATGGCAGTAGACCCAAGGTGGCAAGAGAGCAATGGACTCCTGGCCAGTGCCCTGTGGCCAGTGCTGCTCTTCCCTGGCCAAGGTAACCAAATGGTGGAAATGGAGTTTTTTGTCCTGACCACCCAGTCACAAATAAACACTCTGAGGCTTATATTAATTGTAAATGCTCAGCTGATAGCTCAGGCTTATTACTAACTAACTCTTACATTTTAAGTTAACCCATATTCCTTATTTATGTTCTACCACATGGAAGCACATTTATTAGCATGGCATGTCCATCTTCTGCTCCCTCTGCATCTGGCTGGCAACTCTCTGACTCTGCCCTTCCTCCTCCCAGAATTCTTAATTTGATCACTCTGCTTATATCTTCCCTGGCTACTGGCCAAGCAGTGTTTTTATTAAACCAGTTCACGTGACAAACCTTTACAGTGTATAAGAGGATTATCCCACAGCACCTGTGAGCTCCACAAACCGTAGCAAAGTCACCTACTGAGTGCTGAGCTAGCCAGGATGTGTTGGAGCTGAGCCTGCCCTGACTTCCAGAGGATCAGACCACACTGTGAGCAGACAGCTTACTATCTTTGTGGTCTTACTGGCTACGCTTAAGAAACTCCATTAAGCCGGGCGGTGGTGGCGCACGCCTTTAATCCCAGCACTCGGGAGGCAGAGGCAGGCGGATCTCTGTGAGTTCGAGACCAGCCTGGTCTACAAGAGCTAGTTCCAGGACAGGCTCCAAAGCTACAGAGAAACCCTTTCTCGAAAAACCAAAAAAAAAAAAACAAAAAACAAAAAAAAAGAAACTCCATTACCAGAAGCCCATACCACCTTGTAAGGTCACCGAGAATTGAGCTGCTGCTCCTGGATTCAGGGTTGGGGGATGTTCAGTCTTAGTGTTTACAGCACCGGAGACACTTCTGGAGGTCTATCTGCAGTAAGTATCCACGCTAAGACCACTTAAGAAGTCTCTGAAACTGTCCTCAGTGGAATGTTGTCTGTCTTTGGCTGGTGTCATTCCAAGTCCACCATTACCTGCTTGGAAACCCAAGCATACTGCAGTTCTTCGACATAGAGATCCTTGTGTTCACGGAACCCTACTACCATCCTCTCCATGATTGTAGGGTGGTTTCAGGATACCTCAGAGCCCTGCAGTTTTTCTGGAAGAATTTCTCTAAGCCTCACTTCAGATGCACCAGGATGCTGCCAGTGAGTGGTGCCATCCCTATTCTCCTCATGGAGCTCATGGAGAATCCCAAGTTCTGGAGATGACTGACGCCAAAATGTCTCATTTGTGTTCAGATTCCTTGCTTGTAGGGTGGAAACAGCCATCTCAATGGGTAGTTTTGAGCATCTACAGGTTAGACATGGTAGTGGATGCCTGTCATCCCAGTACTTGAGAAGCAGAGGCAGGAGAAATTCAAGGTCAGCAGAACAACACAGCGAGGCCTTGTTAAAAAAAAACAAAACAAAAAACCAAGGGCTGAGGATGTAGCTTGTTGGTAGAGGGGCCTAGCACGCACAGGCTGAGTTTAATTCTCATCATTGAGAGGTAATTGTCAGCATATCGTCTGTGTATAGCAGGAGCTTATAAAATGTCCGCCTTCGGGATGCAGACACTGAGCAGATGGAGGATACTGTGTTTGGATCTATAGAGAGACTGGAGGGAGCTGAGTTTAGTCAGGGTGTCAGTGGTGGGTCTGGGAAAGAACACAGATCATATATCTGCTGTTTACGGGGAAAAGAAACCAGAACTGGAGATTTAAACAGAGCACAGGGTCTAGACTCTGCCTACAGTAACGGTAGAGGTGGTTCCCATCGCGGGGTGAACCCTGGAATCACTGTACTGCTCTGGGAAAGACCCACATCCAGGCCTGCTCCGGTCAGTGAAGCTGGACAGATGGCCTCCTCCTACTGATCTCCAGATAAGAGCAGCATGTGACCGGATGTAGACTCATTTGGAACGGGCACATTGACCTCCGAAAGAACCGGTCGTTTAACACTGGATTCAAAAAAGAAGAGTCGCTAAAACAGCCCAAGAGGGAAAATGAATGCTCATGTACCTGGTCAAGGGGCACAGCCCAAAGCAGCCCACTCAAGTTGAAATCTTACATTTGATGTTAAAAAAGCATGCCTCAAAATCCAGGTGGTGGTGGCGCACGCCTTTAATCTCAGCACTCGGGAGTCAAAGGCAGGTTGATCTCTGTGAGTTTGAGGCCAGGCTGGTCTACAGGGAGAGTTCCAGGACAGCCAGGACTACACAGAGAAATCCTGTCTCAAAAACTAAAAGCGATATATATATATATATATATATATATATATATATATATATATATATATAAAGAGAGAGAGAGAGAGAGAGAGAGAGCCCTCACTCATGTTTATTTCAGTAGGATTCCACACCTCTTTGACAAAAATCTTCTTAAATAAAAGTGTGTTTCAGACACGCCATGCTTCTCTGGGAACCCTAAAGTCGAGCAGCTCAGTCTCGGCTCACATGCTGGGCAGAAGATGAACGCTGCCCTATCCCACCTCAAGATGATCTGGAGCTGCTGGAAAACTGTGGCAGGAGCAGCAAGCCCGCTCCCTGTGTTGTTACTGGAGCATCATGAGGGGCACTGCTGCTTCTTCCACAACTTCCTGATGGAGACACGGACAGGTGGCTCTGAGCCAACTGCCTGGGAAGCTTCCAGAAGAAATGCATTCCATTCCCAGTCCCCAGGATAGGAATTGCTTTGATTTTGATCATAATACAGATAGATCCGCTCCCTCACCCGCCTCCCACCTCTTAGGTGTCAACCACTTTGGGAAATACATCCTCGTGGGAGAACTTGCTTGCTTTCTCCCACATCCCTGACAGTGGCTAGTCTCAAGCTTCACCACCCTGAGGCATTTCTGTCCGGCCTGTTAGTTTCCTTTGGGCCTGCCCTCTCTCCTGATCCTTGCTTCCATTCTCCAGCTCCCCAAGATGGCTCAGGTTGTGGTGAAGCTCCGCCCCTCGCCATTGGAGGAGTCATTTGACCAGCTGTCCCCCACCTCCACCCCATCCAACCAGACCTGAAGAACACGGGGAAAGGGATAGGCACCCTTGCCTAATCCTTTTTTGTATCTGGGCCAGGCTTATACTGGCAGTTCTGAGGTCCAGCTCCCTGCCCACTCTCTACACCACACCTAGCACACAGCAGACATTCAGGAAAGGTCCCGTGCCTTGCAATGAGTTGATAGTGCCCAGACACACCATTCTTCTTCAGCTGGAGGTGAGAAAACCCAGATGCAACAAAGGAAGGAGAAAAGCAGGCAGCAACCGAGGACAGGAGGGGCCCCTCTCAGTCAGAAGGGTCCGATGTCCCTGGCTATGAGGGTTTGTTGGAGGAGGAGAGCTAACACCACTAATTAGTGGGGTTTGTTGTGAACAAGGGCTGTCATTTAGGGGAGGAAAAAAAAAAGAAGCATTAAAGGCCAGAGCTGGGAAATGTCCCTGCCTGGTCATGCTATTGTTCTCAGTGTTCTGCCTCTGAGGGAGGGCTGGGGACCTGTGGAGACCCAGAGAGGGGTGGGGATCAGAGATATCTTAAGTAAGTGGAAGAAGTGATTGGAGGTCACACACACACTTGAACCTGCAGTGTTCTGTGCTCTGCAAGGCTTCGTTCTAATTTAGCTTAGTAGAGGGGAATGGGCGCAGCACTGGGCTGTTGTAGGCAAGGAAAATGTCAGATTTCTGTCTACTTTTCCCCCTTCCCTCCCCTTTCCCCCTTCTTCCTTCCCTCCCTTCCCACACGGCTCTTGAGTCAACTAGACACAAGCTATGGTTATCTGAGAAGGAGAAACCTCAACTGAGAAAATATCTTCATCATACTCACCTCTAGGATAATTTTTTGATTAGTGTCTGATGTGGGAGAGTCCAGCCCACTGTGGTCAGTGTCACCCATGGGCAGGCGGGGCTGGGCTGTGTAAGAAAGCAGGCTGAGCAAACCATAAAGAGCAAGCTAGTAGGCAGCATTCTTCCATGCCCTCTGCTTCAGTTCCTGTCTCTAGGCTGCCGCTTGAGTTCTTTCCTCAAGCCTTCCCTTGGCTATGGATTAGAAATTGTGAGATGCAATAAACCCTTTCCTCCCCAAGTTGTTTTTGGTCAAGGCGTTCATACAGCAAACCAGGACACTTTGCTTTTTTATTTCTTCCTTTTCTTTTTAAATTGAAAGCCCCTGCAACTCCAGGGCACCACCTGGCACCCCAGTCCTCCCAGCTTGCATCTCCCCCTTCTCTTGTCAAGCTCTGTCGTTTGTTCCCTGTGTCTTTAAGCACGTAGAGGAAGGTGATGGCTGTGATCAGTCTGAGGGGTTCGTTTGGCTCCCGCACCCTCACGGACTCTTGCTCTATCATTGTCTTACTACAGTGTCTCCCACAAGGTCTTCCGATGAGTTGTCAGAATTGTATGAAGTCTCTTTCTGGGAGACAAGCTCCTTCTCTGGCTGGCACCAGGTTTAGCTGTGAATGTTTCCATTTCCTTGCTGCTCCTGAGGACATAGGCTTTCCTGAAACCAGATGAGTAAATATGACTCCCCCCACCCCCCCCGAATAGCAAAGCTGATAGTGGAAGTGAGTCCACACTGTGGGTTCCTGTGCCCTGGGTTGGCACTACACAGAGGCTGTCAGAGTCCTGCTATTCCCATTTCTTGTCGTCCATTGTTTCAATAGGACCACAGAGGGAGGAACATGGTACTTCTTTTAATTAGATTAATATTTTAATTAATCTGTGTGGTGTGTGTTTGTGTGTGTGTGTGTGTGTATGTATGAGCCTGCACATATGTACCTGCCGGGGCCAGAGGATGATACTGTGTCCTGCACTACCATTTTATCATTTTTTATCTTATTCGAAGTCTCTTACTGAACCTAAGGCTCATCCTTTTCTGCTAGCCTTGCTGGTCAGTGAGCTTCTGGGATCTGCTGGTCTCTGTCCACTAGTGATGGAGTTACACAGCTGTTAAGAGCCAGAGTTAGCCGGTTGTGGTGGCGCACGCCGGTAGGATTTGCTGAAGGAGGCAGAGGCAGGAGGATCACGAGTTCGAGGCCAGCCTGGGCTACACATTTTGCCGGGCAGTGGTGGCGCACGCCTTTAATCCCAGCACTCGGGAGGCAGAGGCAGGCGGATCTCTTTGAGTTCGAGACCAGCCTGGTCTACAAGAGCTAGTTCCAGGACAGGCTCCAAAGCCACAGAGAAACCTTGTCTCTAAAAACCAAAAAAAAAAAAAAAAAAAAAAAAAAAAAAAGAGCCAGAGTTAATCTGTAAGCACCACTTGCCCAAGGACAAGATAACTTCCTGGAATGCTGGGAGTTGTAGTTCTTGGGAAATAATAAGACACATGTTTTAATTCCCTTGAGCAAGCTTGTTGGACCCATCTGCACCAGATGTTCTTGATCACATGTGAGCAGGCGGTACATAGGTAGGGAATATATCAGGATGTATGCTTACCCTGATTGAACCTGATGGGAAATGAAAGAATTATGAGTTTTGCCATTTTAAGAGCCAAAAAAAAAAATATATATATATAACTCATAGCCATCTCCTGGGAACCCAAAAGTGGACCTGGCCAGAGTCCTTCTTCCTGGCCAGAAGTGAAATTTGACTCAAAATTGTGTAACTAGTTTATCTCTCAGGATAACTTTTGGAGGCCCCAGTGGGATGAGAGAAAAAAACTCATTCCACCCTAATTCATTTGTTAAGAGAATTTCTCTTGGTCAGACTTGTGAACCTCTGCACTACTCCAATTGTTGGTGTCTTTTGTTGTCATTCTGGCTCTGTGTTTTCTGTTGTTTTGTCTGTACCTTGTCTTTCTGACTCAGGCCAACTGGATGAATGAACAGCAAAATTACTAAGCTGGAGGGCTACTCCAAAAGTCACTCCAGAAATGGCAGAGATTTGGGGGCATGGGGTTCCGTGGGCCAGACTTGGGGCTCAATGAGTAGCTTTGAAGAAAAGTCCAGGACCCCGTGCAGAAGTCAGCAGGTGGGTCCTGCTTCACCCCACCCCCACGCCCACCACAGCACCACTGTACAGCTGGTGTGCCAACCCCAGCCCCATGCCCTGTAGCCACTTACCATGACAGCTCATGAAATTGCCCAGCCATCGCTCTTACAACCTCTGGCTGCATCAGAAGGTTCCATTGCACCCCCCGCCCCCATGAATTACAATGTTGGAGGAAGTAGGGAAAGCTTTGTCTATCTGTTTTATATGTATGAATGTGGTTACCACACGTTTGCTTCTGACTGGCCTCTCTTGAATGTGTGAGCTTACTGTCTTGTGTTTCTTGGTTATAGCTTAGTTGTTTCTGTTGCAGTCAATGATGGCCTGGGGCTCAGAATTTACCTCCAAATTTTCTGGACACTGGATCTAATGTAACAGGGACTCAAATGTCATTTGGATATGAGTAATATTTAAGTTGCTTTATGCCGTCTTACTTTATTGAAAAGCTGGCTCTAGAACTGGATTGTGCCTCTCCCTTTCTCAGCCTCAGGCACACTTTTAAAGTCTTTGTGTCTGGGGTCAAGAGGAGGGAGAAAAGAGCAAAACAGAACAGTTAAAGGGATTATTGATTTCATTTAATTGTCTAAAACTATTATATAAACTTTCTCTACCTCAAGATATGTAAATTTATTGAATGTGCTTAACAAAAAGTTAATTCAAATCTCATAACATGGGGCTGATAGTTAAGAGTCTATTCTTAGGTAATCTTTTTTTTTTCTATGCTTAGGTCATCTTAAAGGAATAGTGTGGCATGATTCCATTTTGGGATGTAGCCAACAGTGGCCTGCTGCCATCCTTAGGCAGCCACATGGCTGGCAGCCATCTTTGATAGGGTCGGAGAGGAAATATGTCATATGATCTCACTGCCATCTTGACTAAGGGTAACCATCTGATGAGGGCCCATCAATGAGACAACAATGGGTCTCCAAGATACTTTGGAATAGGATGGATTTTTGTATGATAATTTCTGTCCTTTCTAGAAAGTAAGACTTATGAAAGATAGGATTTAAAAATAATTTTTATTTAATAAGTTATTAAAATGGTACCTCCATGAATTCATATAAAAGAATGTATCTTGCTGGCAGCCAAACTTTGTAACATAAGAGTAACCCAAGTGGTGTTTGTTTTAAAGACATAAAAGGACCATAGAGAACAGCCAATGTATAGCAGGGGACCCTGGCAGTTTTGGAGACACTAGTGTTATGTGATAATTACAAAAAAAAAAAAAAAAAAAACCACCAGTTACAATGAAATGTAACTGGGAACTAGAAAGAAGGCTGTGTGTCAAGGCAAAGTGGGGGCAAATCATCTCTCCAGTGCCCTACTTGTCCACAGTATGGACCAGGTCCTGATGGTGGGCAAGGCATTGGGGCAGTCTGACCTAGTGGTTTCCAGGTATGCCAACATGCCATAAGAGGGCACCAGACCTCATTACAGATGGTTGTGAGCCACCATGTGGTGCTGGGGATTGAACTCAAGACCTCTGGAAGAGCAGGCAGTGCTCTTACAGATATGCCCTTTTAAAACTAGATTTTAGTAGGTAGGTATCCTTGAGCCAGGAGAGTTGTTACCAATGGTGAAGTCCCAGGAGCTGGTGCAGGTGTTGGTGTTGTCTGGAGGGTCCTTTTTAAGTTGATCTTGGCCCAAACAGCAGGAGTGACCGTAAAGTATGCTTGAAAATGGGTGGGGTTAAAATAGGCTCTGGAGACCAGATTTCTTGATACAGCAGCAGAACTTTTTAAAGAACCTGCAGGTATCTGTAAGACAACTTGAACAGGAACATTTTAGAAGACAATTAAAGGGAACTGGGAACTTTGGATCTCTAAAGATACACCTGAAACCTGTTAATCCTGGACTATGAAACCTGTGAGAGAGGCTTCTGTCTGTATTTTTAGCAGGAAACTTAACAAATGAAGTAATGAGCTACCAGTATCCTAAGTTATCAAATGCCATTAGACACATCTTAGAGGGATAAATGAGCAGAAATGAGACAGTTTTTTTTTTTTTTTTTTTTTTTTGCTACACACAGGCAATCCCAAGTCTCTCCTTAGTCTTTGGAGAACACCAGCCTTAGAAGAAGTTCTTGCCATTAACTGTTTGGCTGTTGAATCCAAGAGGCCCAAAGATTTTCCTGTGGTGGGGAGATTTAGTCCATCTGTCTTGGCAGGATGAGAAGATCAATTTCCCGGTGTAGCATCCAGGAAGCTGATGAGGTGGAAGGCCGCTTTTTGCTGTGTGGGTGGCTTTGCCATACCCAAAGGCAAGCCTTGAGGCAGAAGGTAACCATGCATCTTCTTGGAGGAACTATAGGATGCTGCAGGAACTATAGGATGCTACATTAAATTTTAGTTTACAGAAAGAGATGAAAGTTTTAGCTATATTAGCATCACCACTGCTTGGAATCTGCACTGAAATGCACATTGTAGAAAAAGCAGCCACCACGTCTGTTCAAAGTCTCAGTGTAACAATAACATAGAGGGTGGAAAAGTTTGAAATATTTTCCATTTTTATATATCTCAAATCAATGTTTTAGACTTTTAGAACTTATGTAGACTTCAAACCTTCTTCTTCCCATCTAATCATTTGCAGAGATATGAGTGCTTGGTTGGAAGCGTCAGCTCAGCTCCCTGGCCCGCGTTTATCCCAAAAGAGTCTGAAATGTTTGGTTAAAAGCGTCACCTCAGCCCCTAACATCCTTATCCAAAAAAACTCTGAAATATTTGGCTGGCGGCTTCACCCCAGCCCCCTGGCATCCATTTTGAAATGCTGGGTGGAAAGTTCCATATCAAAGTCCCCTCCTCTGGGAGTTGCCTCAGTACAAATTCCACCTCTGAGAAAGCCTGCCAAATGGTGACCCCTCCCCAGGGAGAGTCAAGGCCACTCCCACAGGCTACTTAAACTGCCCCCCCCCCCAAGAAAACGAACACATGGTCTCCCTTTTTCCCTTTCCGGTGGTCATTCTGGTTCTCCTTTCCTTCCCTCTGTGTTTTCCCAGGGGCCAGCGGGGAGCACTGGCATCCATTAAACTTGGGCATCTTCTAATTGGGTTTGATTTTGTCTGATTGGAATTATTGCATCAGCAGAGAGTTTTGTCAATTGAAAAATACTTAACATTTGGAGGTCCCATGGGGGTGGGGCTGTTTTCCCACTGGCCCAGGGCTACGTGTTGGAAAACACCCTTCTTGCCCGTGATCTCCACCAGGCTAAGATGGGCTTCCTCTCGGTGAGTTCTCCTTTTCCAAGTACCTGCCACTAGGGTCCAGAGCCCCTTACGTTTATGTTTGTCATTTGTTGGGGTGTCTGTGGAAGCCACGATCCCTGCCAGGCCCACGACCCCCACAAGCCGTGAGTCAGTCAGTCCTCGCTGAGGTGGGATTGCATGGGGCAGAGACGGCTGCCCACGTAATTTTCACACCCCTCTGTTTTTGACTCAAGAGTCTTATCACAGTGAATGCATTGAAGTAGGCACTGAGTCCCAAGACTTGGGATAGACTTGTGAAAATGGACACTTGCAATTCAAAGCAAAATCTCCAAACACCATTGGGCTGCCTTTTACAAAAATCCTTTTAAATTGGGGCTATCTAACACCTAACATAAAACAAACAAGGCTCCAAAAGCCCATGGTTTGTGGATGTTGTGCTCCCACTCCCACTCCCACTCCCACTCCCCTTCTCAACCCCCTCCCCACTTCTCTAGCTGTTGATTGTTTGTGTCCCCTCCTGGCATTAATCTGGTCAAGCTGGGACTCTCTACAATGGATCTGGACCTGCTCCCCCCCTTCTACTCTAAAACTATATAGGTGTTCTATCCTATGTTTCTGTTCCCTCTTACAGCATCTGCTGATCTGGTCCTTAAGAGGATCACCTGTGTGCTTCCCTGGCTTCTGCTGCCAGCCTACACCAGGATTTTTAAGTTGGTCAGCTGACACAGGTTCCTAAAAAAAAAAAAAAAAAAAAAGTTTTGTTTATCTGTCTGTTAAAATAATGTGGCCACAGTATGTTTGTTTTATGTCTGTGTGGGTATGTGTGTTTGTTTCCATAGTATGCTTGTCTTATTTCTCTGTGTGTATGTGTGTGTGTTTTAAAATCTGTAAAACTTGTAACTCCAGGTTACAACAGCTGTGAAAAGACACAAACATGTGGGTAGCCGCCATTTTGACCTCAATGCCGTCTTGGGTAAGAATATTCTTTTTTAAAGTATTTATTTATTTATTATGTATACAATATTCTGTCTGTGTGTATGCCTGCAGGCCAGAAGAGGGCACCAGACCCCATTACAGATGGTGTGAGCCACCATGTGGTTGCTGGGAATTGAACTCAGGACCTTTGGAAGAGCAGGCAAGGCTCTTAACCTCTGAACTATCTCTCCAGCCCCCAAGAATATTCTTTAACTTATTAAAATATTCCTTTTAATCTTCTTACATTTACTACCTTTGGTAAGTTGTAACTAATTGGGTAAAATACGTATCTAAATTTAACTTATATGTCTAAATTAAATGTAACCAACAGGTCATGGTATCCAATTCTCAAGTACCTTTACAGATCTGAGAGTATGGCATTTAACAAAAGAGCTTCAGGGAGTCAAGGGAGTCATAAAACTTGGGCCCATCTCTCACAGGTTGAAGGAACTCCAGATAAATCTGCCTATTGCTGAGGGTTGGATCTCTCCCCTGATCCTGGGACTTCTCCTCTTCCCCAATTACTATAACTGTGGGCCTGAAAGTTCCAAATGTAAGATTTTCCTTTAAGTTTCTAAACTTTAACTTCTGTCATAGTCTATATTTGTCTTGGCAGATTTCCACTTGGCCGGCAGACACCACCATCCAGAGATCAGCTGTAGAATTGCTGAAAGCTGATGTGGACCAGTCCAGCCAATGTGAATGCTCCCTGTCTCTTCAGCTCCGTTAGCTAACCAGATGCCTCTGATGAACATCTCATTACCTGAATCCCTTCCCAGCCTTTGCCTAGCCTTTTAGCCTTCCTGGGACCTGACAACTATGTCTTAGTTTCAGACTACATCATCCCTTATTCCTAAAAGCCTGAAACCCTAAATTAGATGCTTTGTCCCCTCACTACCTATATTGGCATGCCAGGAAAATGGGCCCAGATTTATCAACAGGTTGACTCATTAACTGAAATAGTTCTACAATATGATAGAGCATTTGGCTTGATTAACGCAGAACATGGAGGTATTATATGGCTTTAAGAGAAAATAATTGTTTCTACACAAACCATTTAGGATTGTACTATACTCAAAGAAACATTGCAAAAAAGGAGACCTGAAATGGAAAAAAAAAGACTGTGTCCTGTCCACTTCCAGACTTTCTAGATAGTAACTCTGATGTCAGCTGTCACAGGGCCTTTGACCCTTCTGTTTCCCATATGGGTACCGTTAAACTTATGGTTATTGGATACCAATATAAACAGGTTCCCATCACAGAGTCAAAGATTTAACTCAAGATACGACTCAAGCAGGGAATGTAAGAGCCAAAGTTAAATCTGTAAGCCCTACTTGCTCAAGGACAAGATAACTCCCTGGAATGCTGGGAGTTGTAGTTCTTGCGACATAACAAACCACATGTTTTCACTCCCCTAAACAAGTTTGTCTGACCCATCTGCGCCAGATGTGCATGATCACATGTGGGTGGGAGGTACATGGGCAGGAAATACATCAAGATGTATCCTTGCCCCTGATTGAACCTGACGGGAAATGCAGTGAAAAGGGTTTTGCCTTTTTAAGCCCCTGCAAAACGTGACACATAGTCGTTCCCTGGGAATGTAGGGGTGGACCCAGCTGGAATCCTTCTTCCTGGCCAGTATTTAATTAAAGCTTGCTTCAAATTTGATTCGAAATTGTGGAACTGTTTTTTCTCTCTTGAACCCCAGGGTTAACATAGACACATGCAGCCATGATTGGCTTTTTATGTGGGTACTGGGGATTTAGACACAGCAAGTGTTCCTGCCTTCTGAACTATGCCATAGTCCCCTTTGGAGAATCTTCACCCCTCCCGGGAAGGTTACAGTATAGTGGAGCAGTGGCTGTGTGTTAGGCACAAGTTGTGACTGGCAGCAGCTTCTCTTTAGGCCTGGGAAATGCAAGGAAATGTGGAGGGCCCATCAAATTACCTCAACCTGTGGCATCCGGGAACGGAGTGGACATGGTTGCCGGGTGAAGGGAAACCTAAGTGCTGCCCACAGCTTGTGTGGTAGTGCCCACCGAGGGCACAAGAGTTCACAGCATGGGCTCACTTCCATGTTTAGCTTTGTGATCTGGGAAGTTCATCTTGTAACCTGTCTGGCAGAAGGGAAGGTACTATAAAGAGATACCAACCTGACCATCAGACTACTGAGACAATGAGCCCCCAAAGAAATGGGAATTTTCCTGGGCATCTCATGCTGGGAGAAGGAAAGGTCATTAGCCAGAGGGAAAGTTGTCTCCAGGAGAAGAGATTTCACACAGCCCTAACAGTTTGTCAGACAACCTTACAGGACGGGAGGGAGCCTAGACAATGATGGGTCACTGGCGGGCTTGACTCTCCCATGACCAGGGTGGCTGTGATGTGCATATTCTTGGCTCTCATTCCAAGACCTTTGCGAGGTTTTCTGGATCTCATTGTCCCTCTTCTCAATATGGCCGTGTTGAGTAACTCTCCTTTTTCTGCGATCTACTATCCCTTTGTCTTTTTACTGGCTTCCCGAGGATGGACGCAAGCCCTGACTTGGAGCGCAGGTTGTGGCTCCTGAGTTGGATGACAAATCTGGTTTTACTCAACTGTGCAGTCTGTGATCGCAGGTGGAGCTGGGCAGCCCAGTTCAGAGGTCAGTGGCCAGGAACCTGTCACATTCTTGCATCTAGAGCGCCTGGATGGATGAGGACGGTTGGTCGCTTCTGCTCCTTGGCCATCAGAGAAAATTAACCGCCTTTTCCTGGTGCACCCAGAAGCAGTGCCAGACTGTTTTGTTGACTCAGGCTGTCTGGGATCTTTAAAGTCAGTAGCTAGTGGAGGAGGCTTGGATACTGGTCCCCAAATGCCTAGAGCAGCAGCAATCTGGTGTCCCCCTTCTCTATGGCACACACATATCCATCCCAGGCTCTGGCTCCCCTGCTGTGCCTTCCCTCTCTAGAGACCACGTGACCACCTGAAGGACAACAGGACCCTTTAAGTGTGGGAGGATATGCCAGGGGAACACGATATGTTATTTAGCTATAAACGTATCTTGCTTATATATTACATTAAGGAATAGGTCCCCAAAGCCTCCCACTCCTGTTGGCTGCTTTTTAAATCCTTCCCATTGTCTCTGAAGTCTGGTCCGATTTCTTTGCGTTTGAGCCTGAAGAAGTGACTATGAAGAAGGGTGTGTGAGGCTCGGCACGGATAGGAATTGTGTCTGCTGATCATTACGGACAACCTGACACAGGCAAATGTGGATTTCTCAGACATATTTTCTCACTGCAGAGGGCTGTTCCATGTGGAAACTGTGCTCCTGAGCCCCACAGCCTGTGGGCACATCAGTGTATGCATGGCTAGCATATGCCTGGGCATTCTGGCAACAACACTGGCCCAGGAGGCTGAATCCAACCATATGTAGTAGGACACGGCTTCAAATGCTTTCCCGGCAACGTCAGGGAAGCTGTCTCACCCTTCTTATTTTAGAGGCACAGCTAGCTGGCAGCTATGCACGCCCGCGTCTACGCCTTGCGAAGATTGTATGTGTGTGTGTATGTATGCGTGTGTGTGTGTGCGCGCGTGTGTGTGTGTGCTTACTGAGGTAAAACTCACACTTACACAATTAGCCTTTTAAAGTGCACAGTGCAGTGGCATTGGTGCATTTATGATGTTGTGCAGCTACCATCTTTCTCTGATTCTAAGATTTTTGTCACCTCAGGGAACGCACTGTACCCAGCTAACAGCCCCTCCCATTTCTCTCCCTCTCATTTCTTAGCAACCACTAATCTGTTTTGCTTCTGTGAATTGGCCTACTCTGAATATTTTATATAGAAGAAACACACAGTGTCTGACTTCTTCCATTTGGCATGTTGTCTTCCGGGTTTAGTCAAGTTACGAGGTCTGACTTTCCATCTTTCCACCTGTTTATTGAGACGAGGTCTCACTCTGTAGCCCAGGCTGGCCTTAAACTCACAATGATCCTTCTGCCTCAGCCTCCTAAGTGTTGGGATTACAGATGTGAGCTATCTTGATCGGCTACTTTTTTTTCCTTTTAGTTTTTAAAAAATTTTTTTCTTTACCTTGGGGTGTGTGTGTGTGTGTGTGTGTGTGTGTGTGTGTGTGTGTGTGTGTGTGTGGTGTGTGTGTGTTCAGGCAGGTGCCCGACAAGGTTGTGGGAACCTCTGGAACTATAACAGGAGCTGTGAGCCACCCGATGTGGGTGATAGGGACCACACTTGTGTTCTCAGAAAGAACAAAAACTGGCTTGACTGCAGAGCCATCTCTCCAGCCCCTTCTTTTCCTTTTGTGGTTGAATAATAGTCTACTGTGTCTCGAGGTAACATTTGCTCCTTCGTCTGTGACTGGACACTCCAGCGGCCGCCATCTTTTGGCTACTGTGGGTAGTATGTTGTAAATGTGCACGAATGAGTATCTGTGAAGTTCTCTGTCTCCGACTCTTTGCGGTACTTGGAGTGACTTGCAGGGCCACTGGTCCCTCTGTTAACTCTTCGAGGAAATCCATACTTCACTGGATCCTCTGAGGACCCCTCTGCCACAGACCTGCTCTGTAAAATAACTGCTGGGACTACAGTCATCATCAGAAGCAGAAACAGGCCCAGTGCATGCAGTGGTTAAGAGTATTCTAAATGACCAGTGAGAACCAGACCGAGGTCTTCCAGTTCAGTTACTGAACCAGAACCGAATCACCATTTGGTCTTCCAACTCCTGGTTCAAGCAGCTAATCTTCTTGACATTCAGCCCACAACTTTCCCCTAAAAATCAATCCACCAGTTTGATTCCTCCAGAGACTCCTGGGGAGAAGTGAAGCTAAACCTTCTACAAGGCAGATCAACTCTTTAGAGCCTTCAGATTGTCCGGAGATTGGAATTTGCAGGCCCAGAGGCTACTTTATCTTTCCCTCTCTTTTTAACCGCCCTTTCCTACCTCCTCGCTTGACTGAGCATCCGTGAGACTGTCAGGTGAAAACCCTTTTAAATTTTGCAGACTACTGCTGCCTACCAGCTCTAAAGCTAAGAGCGCCGTCAGATAGCGTCAGGGGGTTCTCCTGCTTTGCTGTAACCTGTCAGATGCTTCCACCAATGTATTTGAACAGTGTCTTGATTTATGACTTTGCCATGTTTCTATAAAAATTTCTTGAAATTGGTATCTCATTGGAACATGGAACTTGGGGTAACCTAAATCTGTGCTTTGGGGCCATGGTCACTCATTATCTGACTCCAGAACCAACTACTTCTTATCCCTTTGTGGTAAGGATTGTACTTTTCTCTACAATAGCTCTAATCCATCTGGCCCTCGGATACCCTAGGAGAGAGCCCTTTCACCCAGCCCTCCACTGACCGTTTGCGTTTCTCTAGAGGATTCACTGTTGTAGCCCGGACACCCGGCAGAGCTTCATGGATTGCAGCTGGCAGCTAGCTGAGCAGGCATGTCCTTGAGTGCCTGCCGTTCCCTCAGAGCCCTTGCTTCACTCCCTCGGGCCCCATCTGCCCAAGTTGCCACATGGAGCCTCCCCCTTGGCAGCCTGGGGTAGTGTGACCCAGAGCCTGGCGTCTTCATGAAGATCTGACAGCTTTCCTCTTCTCATCTGAGAGCCTGAGGGAGTGTTTCACATCTGCATGGGCATCACCCAGTCTCCTGAGGCGGAGGATGGGAGTGGGCAACTCAAGCTTTGCCCTGGCTTCAGAGGACAGGATCTGAAGCCCCAGGGAGTTAAGCGCAGGCCTCTAGAAAGGCAACTCAAGTTCCTGGCTGCAGCTCTCTGAGAGCTCCTTCCTGCTCTACCCTTCTAAAAGAACAGGATCCCAGACCCCTGGGGAGATAAAGGTAGCCAACTCGGTGGGAAAGAACTAGAAGCTTTGAGGCCCGTTCATGCCTCAAGCAAGACTGAACAGAATTCCTGATCTTGGAGTGGATCTTGCTGACTCCAGCCAGGAAAGACAAACCCTGATGGGAGGAAGGCAGGAAGATGCCTCGTTGAACAAACTGTCCTAGGGAACTTGATCCTTGTATCTTCAACCCATCCTCACACCCCCCTTCTACCCCTCCTTCTCGTTAAAAGTCTCTGGTTTGACTGCTCCAAAAAGTGGCAGTCACCTCTGGATTTTATGCTTCTGAAACATCACAAGGGGTTGGCAGCTTTGTTTTACCTTGTTTTTCTCCAAATAAAAGGACTGGGAAGAGTTCAGGGACAGCCCAAACCTAGATGCCCCTTCATCTCCCCTGTCCTGGGCTCAGACAGGTTTCACCTTTTTTCTGCTCCCTCCTCCAGTTTCTAAAGCCACACAAGTCAGAATGGGGTGTGCGGTCTGGTTACAAGCATTGATCCAGTAGAGGATATGGGTTACTTTGGAAAGGACAGACAGGGGCACCTGGGAGGTGGGCCAAGTTCAGGTCTTTCCCCCAGCTGGGGGTTCTGCGAGTTCTGATGCTTCCTTGCCCTGTTTGTGTTTGTGCATCCTGCTGTAAGCATGGTATTATACCTCCCAATCAAAACATTTAAGAAAAGCAGCCTGGCTTAAGGATCTGATGGGAACCAGATGTGGTGGCATACATCCACAGTCAGAGCACTCAGGCAGGGACAGAAGGCTAACAAGTTCAAGGCCGGGCTGAGCTATATACAGCACCTATCTGAAAGTAAGTACGTATGTAGAGTGCTTGGGTTCAGTCTTGGTTCTCTGGAGAGCTGACCCCTGTTACCAGTTTCTACTCTTCCTAAAACGGAGTCAACAAGACCATCAGGGTTGTTGTGAGCACAGAGGGGAACTTGGAGTTTGTCCCTGCTCTGTAAAGGGTAAAGCAGGCTTCACATGGAAACGATTGCTTTCCAGCTGAGGGAAGGTCAGTGGCTGAGCTCTGGCTTGGGAGAGGTAGCAGAAGCTGCCTAAGGCTTCCCAAAACAAATTCATATAAACAGAGAAGCTACACAATAGGGATCTATTTTGTTCCAGTCTAGAGGCCAGGTGTCTGAAATCAAGTTATTGATGGGGGGTTGGTTGGTAAAGCTCCAGGGAGAATCTGGCCTTGCTTCCCAGCGTTCTTTGGTATCTCAGGTTCCATTTAACTTGGTTACATTCCAAATAAGGTCACATTCATGAGGAGACAGGATTTCAGCATCTCTTTCTGGGGACACAATTTAGAAAATGCAAACCCAGGCCCACTTCTACCATTTTATGATTGTGTCTACCCGGCTTCTCGGCTTGGAGGAAAATTGAACTTGAAAGGAAGCTTGAACTTTCTCACTGGATTCATAAGGTGAAAAATGATTCTGAGATTGATGGCATCCTTCTTATTCCTCAGACAGGGAAAACCGAGTCTGGGAAAGGACAATCACGTTAGACTGTCACATGCTAGTCTGAATGGTTTTTCTGGAGTAGGAGAAGTGATGGTATTCGATGGTGCGTTCTGAGGTTCAGATTTCATCCCATCCATAAGATACCTTAGGGACCAGGCTATCCCCTGGCCCCCAAATGAATTGAAGAATGAAAGATAAACTGTAGTTAGGAGCATAAACCAAAGTCTGGGTGGGTGGGTGGGTGGGTAGCACATGCCTTTACTCCCAGCTCTTAGGAGGCAGAGGCAGGCAGATCCCTTAAGTCTGGGGCCAGCCTGGTCTGCTTAGAGTAAGCTCTAAGACATCCAGAGATACACAGCAAGGCCCTGTCTCAGAAACCAACCAACCAACCAACCAACCAACCAACCAACCAACCAAACTAACAAACAAAGCAGAAACTAAAACTTTCTCTGGGGAAGGGAGCAGGGCTGTGTCGTTCCCCAGGAGGCTTGCATCTGACAGCTCTGAATCAGATGCACAGCCACAGCTCCTCTGCTCTGCCACTGTAGTCTTCAGTGCTAACCCTCGAGTGCCCAGACCCTAGACGGTTTAGGTTGTCACCTTGGTATTAACATCCCTACTGGATTGCCAGCGAGTGGCTGACCTGTCCACATTGTCCCAGTGAGTTCCTCAAAGCCCCCATCTGGTGAGCAGGCATCACAGCCTGGTGCTCAGGGACAGGGCTTGAGGTGCAGGAAGAATCAGTTTTCTTATTTCCAGGCCCCTATTTCTGGTAGACTTTTCCTCCCCCGAACCCACCAGCCAGCTTCTCCAGAGAGGCCTGGCTCTCCAGAAAGTGAGGGTCAGTCTTTTTCCTAGTCCCTGTCCTGGGCCACAGCTGCAACTTCCTGGCTCTGGTCATAACTCCGTCTGCAAGGAAAGGAAAATGTAGTTTATTTGTTCATCAAACAACCTTGAATAGAACCCTTCAGAAGGGCCTCTACCGAGCTCTGTGGAGTAGCCAACAGAAACTGCCGCCAGGTATGTCACCAGCCTTGGAGAAGTTGTCTCTTCCAGCCTTTGCCTCCCAGTAGGCCAGTGACCTTCAGAAGACTGAGATGTCTCTCTGTGTGTTTTCTGTTACTTGCTCTGGGCTGGTAGGCTCCAAGGTGGCCCTAGCTGGACTCTGAATTTTGCATCAACCATCCACAAACTTGACACAGAACTCGGAATCATACAGCATAGTGGTTCTCAAATATGAATGTGTCAGCATCACTTGGAAGGTTCTTAAAATGGGAAATGCTAGGTTGCATTTCCACAGGTTCTGCCTCCGTGGTCTGGGCCGGAGAGGGGAGCTTGCAGTGTTCCTCATCCTCCTCTTTATCTTCCTCTCCCTCGTGCATGCGTGTGTGCGTGTGTGCACGTGTGTTCGTATGAGTGTGTGTGTGTGTGTGTATGAAACCTTGGGTGTTGTTTCACATGTTTTGTCTACTTCTTTTGTTGTTTTTGAAAGGACCTTTCTCTGGCTAGGTTGGCTAGTCTGTGGCCAGTGAGCCCCAGGGATCCACCTGTCTCCTATCTCCCTGTACTTGGCAGGTTAGTGGTAAATGCCAATCTTGAAGCTGGTAGGGCATCAGTCTACAAACTGGATACTGCAATTGGTTTCAGTGGTGACAATGGAAATAGCGACACCTTTGAGAACCACATCACCATAGTACCACAGGTAACAAGCTATGGGTCTCTTTTGTTCCACTTTGCCATCTGGTTGGTTGGCTCAAAGCAGGCATGGTGATCTCTGCTATAGAAAGCTGCGCTCATGGTGGGCTTTCTCAGCTTTGATGGTGGGGGCACACGTGGCCCTAGGGAAGTAAGATGCCGGCAGTAAGGTACCAGGTTGGTCTGGAATTCTGTAGATCAACATCTAAGACTTCCTCAGGTCTGAGAGAAGCAGTGATAGATGACTAAATCTGACTAGGCAGACAGTAAAGATTAGTGTGGGCTGGGTGCTCAGCATTGAGGCATCCCCAGCAGATGTCATTGATAGATAGCCTTGGAGTCTCCAGGAAGGCACAGCCAGAGTATTCCAGGGTGATGTGGATGGTGATGTTGAAACCACAGAGCTTAGTTACATCCGTGGAAACCACAGTCTGGGAGTGGAGACGTCCTGCTCTGACGGCTTGCAGTCATCAGAAGGATATTCACCAGAAGGTTGTGAACCCAGAGTCTGTTCTCTCATCAAAGCTGTGGAATCCAGGAAATCCCGAAGACCTGGGCATTGCTCATTCTAAGATGACGTTAGTGAGTTCCTTGCCAATTGTGTTGGCTCAATGGGTGTAATCATTGCAACACTTTCCTTGCCTGAAATGAGTTGCTTAGGGTAGAAGAGTCGACAGTAGCAACTCGTGCAAGCTTCATCAGTGACTGTAGACCCCATGTCTAAAACACTGCCCTGAGAACATGCTAGCACTATCTAACTACAGAAGGTACAATCAAGCTAGCTGCCATGTTCCAGGTGGTTTAGTTCCAGCAGGCATTACAAATCTGGACCCCGACCTAGCTAATGGAGATGGAAACACACTCACACATGATGGTTAAGGTTAGAAGATGAAGGTGACAGGAATAGACAGTGGGTCCCAGTGACTGTCCCTGAGAAGAGTCAAGGTAATACACTTGAGAACTTGCATTAATATTCTCAGGTCCCCTGTTGCTGCTCTGGGACCACACTTTATAAAGACCAAGGGGTCCTAAATACAGTGTCTCAAGCCCTCACCCAGGGGATTTTCAGTCAGGAGACGGTAGGGCTCATGAATCTTTCTTTCCATGGTTGTGGATGATTCCCAATGCCTTGGCTCTATACTATTAAATTAGTATAACCCAAAGGCGTTTTTGGAAGGTACCCAGGAGGAAGGTTATGAGCTCATGTAGGACAAGGGCAGCATCAAACTGATGGATTTCTCTGGTTTGGCTTTGTGTTTGTTCTGTTTTTGTGGTATTAGAGATGCTCATTGGCTTCCCAGGTGAATGCTTTACTGCCGAGAAGCTCCTCAGCCCTGACGGAGCACCTCTGTGTTAGCAACATGACAGTACTTGTCACTAGCTAGAAGCTGGGCTGCCCCTATGCTGGACAGAGACTTGCTAATTTACTTTTACTAGTGGGTGAGAAGTTATTTGTAGGCTGGTGGTCTTTGTCATCACAGAGTGGGACTTTGCTTGGGCTGATTAAGGGATGTCCCCCACTTTCCACAGAAGACCAGAGTTAGGGTGGAAGGGTGTGGTAGAGTTCTTTGCTCCTTTAAATGCCTCTCTCGTTCAATTGGATAGAATAACGGAATGCCCCTTTGAGACAGAACAGGAATTGAAATCCTAATTAGCATTCACAAACTCTGTTCTATTAGGGCACATCTACTTTTTTCTTTTTTTTTTTTTTTTTTTTTTTTTTTTTTTTTTTTTTTTTTTTTTTTTTGCAGATTGTCCTTTAATCAGAACAGTAAAGAGCAGCAGTCTTCACTACAGGGAGTGTAGCCTGTGTTGAGGTGCACGGGACTTGAGGGTTTCATAAGGTCGGAAAGGGGACTTTGTGGATGGAAAGATACACATGCAGGCCTGTTCCTCTGCAGCCTCTAAGACCCATAGTTGAAATGATAAATACAAGGGAAGTTGGTAGGTTGAGCTTATCAGGAGCTCCCCAGTCCTAACAGCCCTTGGGCGTTATTAGAGTCTAGGGCTTCTAAGACTTCCTGAGGCTTTGGGGTTATTGACCCAGACCCTGAGGGCAGGCATAAAACAGGGGTGGGAATTATCCTCTTTAATTTTTGGAGTGCCACAGCAGCCAGAGACTCAAGCTGATCTGAGAATTCTTTACGGTGTTCCCAGAGCATAATTGGGATGATGGATTGATAAAGAATCCCGCAGTCCAGCTGTTTTAGTTCCGAGTCCTGGGGAAACGCCCAGAGTGGCAAGGAAAGGGATGAGTTAGACAGATCGTGAGTCCCCTTTTCAGAGGTCACCCAAACTCCTGCAAGGGTGTTTGGGACACAGAACACTCTAGTAGCTGCTTCATAGGTGGTAAAGGGGTGCTGGAGAAAGGGCAGCGGTTAGAATGTCTCAGAGGGTGCCATAATGATCCTTAACAGATGGTAAGGATCCAGAACATACGACAGCCCTATGGTAACGCAATGCATCCTGGGAGCAAGTGATGTGTGTGAGATGATTCACCTGCAGCAGACAGAAACGAGGCTGCCCAGGCATGGTGATGCACGCTGTCTTGGTTAGGGTTTCTACGGCTGTGATACAACACCATGGCCAAGGTAGCCTATAAAAGGAAGCATTTTCCCGGGGGCTTGCTTATATTTCTATCATAACAGTCGCTTGGTGGGAGGCAGGCACGGCAAGGGAGAAGTAGCTGAGAGATGATGTCTGATCCACAGTTGCTGGCAGAAAGAGAGGAAGGAAGACTGGGCCTGGCATGGGCTTTGGAAACCCCAAAGCCCCTTTGTAGTGACACACCTTCTCCAGCAAGGCCACACCTCTTAATCCTTCCCACACAGTCCACCAACTGGGAACCAAATGTCCACATATGTGAGTCTGTGGGAGTCGTTCTCATTCGAACCACCACGTGTGCCTTCAATTCCAGCAGAGAAAATATCTCTGTGATCTGAGGCCAGTCTAGTCTACATAGTGAGCTCCAGAATAGCTAGGAATACCTACCAGACCAAAACAAAACCAAACAAAAAGTGAGACGGTGAGTAGTATTATAACTCTTATAACTCTTACTGAGAGTTTAGTTAGCACAGAAATAGTCAGTGAAGTTTCGCCTTTTCCAGAGGAGGAGAATAGACAAGGGAAGTGTCTAACAACCCCTTCCCATAGGTGCTAGCAAGACTGATATTTGTAGCTGTTGCCAGTTACAAGGTGTAAGGTCATGAGTTTGGTGGAAGAGTGCTAATCATTTTTCACTGGCCAGCCTAAGTTCAGAATTGGCCATAATGCCACCAGGTCTCCTCTATTACAACTTGTAGGGAACATTAAGAGACAAGTTAACAAGGAAAAAATTTGACATCATGATTAACCTAAGTTTTGCTTGGTAAGGTGAAATGCAGTCACACAGCTGAGGGCGGGCACGTTTTGATGACGCGGACAGAGCACGAGTCTGCTTCTGCCTGGAGTGGTCCTCGCTAGGGCGGAAGCTCCAAGGGCTGGGAGGAGTCTACCCTAGCAGGCTCGGTGATGGATGCAGCAAATAAGGGTGCAGCAACCTTAGAACTGAGCATCTGAAATCAAAGTGACAAGGTTGCCCTGCATGTGTTTGGAAATTATGGCAGTCTCATCTGTCAAGGGGTCTTAGCTGCTTGGAACACTCGGGAAGCTGGGGAGAGCTGGCAACATTGGGAGCAATAGCTTCAGCTTCCATATAGGTCTAAAAGATTGCTGGTAGTCCTCTGAGGTTCCGCGTCAAGTGAAACTTTAAGTCTGCCCGTAGCAGAAGATGGAGGGACGAGTCATGTGGCTGACTGGGAATGGGAACCATGTGCCTCGTGGGGTTTTGCTGTACCTGGGAAGCAGTAGAAGATTCAGGCTACTAGGCAGCTCCCAGAATCAGGGATTCTTTACCAGGAGCCATTATGAGATCTGGGCTCTCACAGTGAAAGGAACTGGGACTCAAGAACAAGGCAAAGACCTCGGTGTCAGAAAAGGGGCTTGAAGACAGGTATACGACACATAGTCCCATAGCTCTGGGCTTGAGCACTTTAAATGACAGGAAGAAGACCATGAGATGGTAACAGTCCCATGACCCCTGAAATGGGAACCAGGCTAGGATGCTTACCAGAGAGAGGATAGAGGGGGGATCTTTGGGGCTCCTGAGGCCTGTTGGCACTGCTCACCTCTCCACCATCCAGGCTCTACCAAGAAGCCAGCTAGGCCTGGACAAGTCATTTGGGAAGTGTCTGAAGAAGTAAATAACCCGGCTCTGGGAGAGCCATTAACTTTTCCACCCTCTGTCCCAACACCTGGCTTTCCACAGGGGAAATTCGTGGGCTGCCTCTGCCTCTTTGACCTCGGTGCCTGGCTGGACCTCCTGACTCCACTGCTTCATCTCAGGTGTCAGAAGGCAACTGTGCATCGACTAGGTTAAAGCTAAACATCCTACCCACCCTCCAGCCTTCCACCCTCATGAAACCCCAGGTTTCTGAGCACGGCCTGTGCACATTCCTGCCTGAGAACAGAAGGGGTCGCGATGGGTTCACAGTTAACTCCCTGGAGCAGCGTGATGCCAGAAGACTCTATGGCCCAAACAAATCTTGTATAACAGCTCAGGGCTGAGATCTGGTTTGGCGCTTCCCTGATCTGGAGTAGGACCCTCCCACCTCCCATAAACAAGATTATGTAAAGAAGTTACTGGCAAGTTTGTGCCAAAGACAGACATATCAACCCTCAGAGTATTTCTCTTTCTGGGGCTCAATCCCTGAGAAACCCCTTATTCTTCCCCAGGACCCCAGGGTGCTGATTTTCCCCCTCCTACTTTGATAAGTAGCAATTGCTTCTACAGAGAGAGGCAAACAAGTTCATCCATGTGACGTTTGCAGGAGCTACATCTGCATGCACAATGGACAGTAGGAGCCAGCCACCAGCACTGCAGCTGCGTGCCCAGTGGATGGCAGGAGCCAGCCACCAGCACTGCAGCTGCGTGCCCAGTGGATGGCAGGAGCCAGCCACCAGCACTGCAGCTGCGTGCCCAGTGGATGGCAGGAGCCAGCTACCAGCACTGCAGCTGCATGCGCAGTGGACGGCAGGAGTCAGCCACCAGCACTGCATGCCCAGTGGACGGTAGGAGCCAGCCACCAGCACTGCAACTATGTGCCCAGTGGAGGGGAGGAGTCAACCCCCAGTATGCAGCTGCCTACTCCCAACACTATAGAATTCGGGATCTTGGTCTGGCTAGAGCAGCTCTCCTCTCAGATCCTGCAGAATCTGGCTCCTATCAGTTTCAAAACTTGTGTATATCCAGATCACTTGAGGCACCCTGCTTCTGCAGATTGGAATCAGCGGTTCTGGGTCCAGTCTCAGCAATTTTGATTTTTTAACAGGCATTTCTAATGAACCCAAGGCCTGTGAAATTGCGTGGGACAAGGCCATTTACTTCCCCTTAGGGAACATAGTCCCTAAGACATAGGAACATAGTCTTTGCCCTCATGCTCCCATCTCTAGGATTAGCCCAAGAACCCTGGAACCTGATAGAAGCACAGCTGAGGAAGGGATTTGCATGCATTTACATCGATTCCAGCATCAGGAAGGGATATGGGCCATTTACAGTAACAGAGTACCACTTCCGAAGATCTCCCAATGATGTGTGCAGCCCAAACTCACAAACGTGACTTTGTGTGACCTCAGCTTCCTGCACCAGCCAGAGAGGAACTCACGGTGGCAGTGGAGACTTCCACCATTCCTCAGTTCTCCTGTTCACTCCAGCGGGCCGCTTCCTTCATCATGGCTGCCTCAGGCCATTGGTGCCACTTTTCCATGCTGCTTGGATCACAAGGTTGCTTTCAAAGGCCTTTTGTTATTTGAACCTGCTTAGGCTTTCAGTACGGTAATTCTCTGCAAGCCCTCATTCCCCCCACCAGGGCTGAGGGGACAGAAGCAGGTGACACAAAGTGGGCTGATGGCAACAGCCATGTTTAGTCATGTCTCCTGCTGTATAATAATAATTATAGTATGCTAACAATATAAGAATTATACTAACAATAATATATATTGTCATATATATGTGACAACTATGCACACTCATATGTAACAATATTGACAATATTGACAATATGCTTGACATAAACAACTTAAGGGAGGAAAGATTTACTCGGTCTGGCGGATTTGGTGTCTTCAGTGTATCATGGCAAGGACGGTGTATTGGGGAGAGAGGCTCCTACCATGGTAGCCAGGAAGCAGAGAGAGAAGGCGGTGACCGTTTCCTCCTTTCCCTGCATTTATTTCATCCGCGTCCCCAGCTATGCCCCAGGCCCACTCTCATTCCCTTCAACGATCCTCTCTGGAAACTCACAGATCAGTCTAAAATTGTGCTTAATTAACCTCCTAGCTGCTTCTCAATCCCTCAAGATGACTATCGGGTTAACCATTACAAAGCCACTGAGGCCACACAATCACAAAGGAAAGCAACCCCCAGGGTGCTCTAGAGAGGTTTGGCCTTAAGTGATGCTGCTGCCACCACACCCACTCTTTCAGTCAGTGCTAGCGCCCGATGCCCAGTGAGGCCTCAGAAAACTCTTGAGAGAGTGAGTGCGGGGGGAGCTGCTACCACACTTGAAATCCGTGTCCAGGGAAGGGAACAGAGCAGCAGCTGGGCCTACCTACATAATAGAGCCAGCCTGGAGAGGTGCCCGCTGAAGATGCTGCCTAAGACCGTGAGAAGCTCAGGTCTTGGCAAAGCCTCCTCTAGCCAGGCACACGGCTACTCTCCTCTTCCCTGCAGCCTTTGTGAGTCCCTCGCAGTAACGAGGGATCTAGTCAATGAGGTATGAAGAAATGTGCCATTTCCAGGCCCAGCCCCTAGAACTCCCCAATCATCATTGTCCTTTGAGATTTCTCCTCCTACTTCGGGAGCCAAAGAACAAAGATGGCAGAGTCACAGAATAGAAAGAGGCTGGATGCCAGTCGCTACTTGGAAGACAGCTGCTTGCCAGTTAAGAAAACCTGAACTTTCTCTGAGCAAGAAATAAATATCACTCATATTTGAGCCGTCCGTATTTTTAGGTTTCTTTATTATAGCAGTTGGTTACATCTTAGCTGAGGCAGGGAGTAAGTACATAGGGCGTGAAGGAATCCAGCCCTGAGAGACCTTGATTAAGAGCAAAGGAGAGAGCAGAGAAAAGCCAAAGGCTCTAGAAGGGAACCCTTCTTAGTATCTTTTATTTATTCTTTGATAATTTCATACATGTAACAAATGTATCCTGTTCACACCTTCCCTGATGTATCCCCCAACATGTCCTCTCCCACCTTCATATACTCTCTCTCTTTTTTTAGCAAAAAATTAAAGTTTTGTAACCCACAGAGTCCAATTAGCGCTGCCTGTGGGAACATTGACTGATCTCATCCACATGACCTTGTGCAGGTAACCTGAGCTGTGGAAAGTTCGTGAGAGCACCAGCCACATCATGTCCAGAAGATGACTTCCCATCATCCTTTCTTCCATGATATTTGTTCCCGGAGCTTGGAGTGAGAGGGTTGGAAAGCTTTTTCTTGTCTAGGGGTTCAGTGGGCCGGGGAGGACCCGGAGGACCCAGACTGGGGCCAGACTAGAGGTATGGGCCTTCCAGCCAGCGTGGGTAAGGGGGGAAATGCCAAGGGAAAGAAACCCTGGGGGCTGAGATAGATCAAGCCGACCTTCTCCCAACTTCTCAGGTCTCCTGGGTGCCAGTCCTCACACTGCCACTCTGCAGCCTCTCTGCTTACACCCTTGTTCTGTTGTTGCTTCTCCCCTTTGCTGCCTAGAGGAAGACCTCGCCAACTTTGTGAAGAAGAGGAATAAGAGAGCTTCCAGAAATGCCAGCTCCGGGGAGGGAACAGAGGCAGGTTCAAATGCTAGCTGGCTGGAGGCGGCTGCTTTCATGTTTGTGACAATAAATGTTAAGCAAATCAGTAGTCACCTTTCAGGGCTGGTTCTCAGGAGGTAAGGAGGGGGACTTGCCATCAAGGCCAGGAGCCCTGGCTGAGACTCCTTTGGTGCTATCAAGGGAGAGTTAAAAGCCAGCAGACACTGATTCAAAGGGAAATGGGGCCGAGCAAAATACAAAGTCATTTGTGACCTTGAGAAAAATGGATGTCAAAAGCAAGCCAGCCTCCAGGCCTGAGGGGAACAGGAGTTTATTAGCACTGTGCCTGTAAGTCAGCTGGCTCTGGTGAGGTGACATTTAAAGGTGCAGTGTTCACCAAGCTGGGCCCTCCAAGGCCACACAGGGCTTCTCTTCTCCCTTCTGGCTGCGCACCACCACTAGGGTACAGAAACCATGTTCTGGTCTCTTCAGCCTTCCCAGAGGATCACTTCCAGAGTTTCAGCTCTGGAGTTTAGTCAGCCCTAAGTCAATGCAAACCACGAGTTTCTGTTAACAAAAACATTCTGACTTTGGATCTCTTGCAGTCACGTTGTATGCAAACCATGGTACTTCCATACTGATGTGTTGATTCCAAGCATTCTAATGTTTCTCCTTTGTTGTTATTAATAATTTCTTCATAGTTATCTTCTAGTTTACTAATTTTATTTTCAGCCAAGTCTGATTTTTTTTTACTTGACCTTTTTTTTAAAATCATGCTTTAATTTTAATCATTATTTCATCTGTGAAATGTCTGCTTGATTCTTTCCCACATAAGCTTGGCCATTTCTGGTCATGTGGTAGCATGCTCATTTGTCATTCCATTGGTTCAAGTCTATCTGAGCATTTATGTGACTCTATATTCTCTACCTGAAAATTCCTTTTTAAAGTTTTGGTGTCAGAGTTCACTTTTATTGTGTTTCAATATCATACCTATTTACCACATATGTTCTTCACTTTAAAAAGTCCAGATCAGCATTTTTTAGAATATAATATTTTTATTACTTGAATTTCATGTGTTTTGGTTGTATCTAATCCCTCTTCTCACCTCCAACTCCTCCCAGTCTCCTATCAAGTCCTCCCCAGCTTCCTGTCCCCTTTCCTGTCTCTGTCCTCTGTGCTGTCCGTATGCACACGGGCGTAAGGCCATCCACTGGAGCATGGGCGATGGCCCTGGACCACGCTTCTGAAGAAAGCTGACTCCCCCATCCCTGGAAGCCATCAACTGTCAATAGCTCCTCAGCTAGGACTGGGTCCTCACGAAGCTCTCTCTTTTATTCTTAAAGACTTAGTAGCTGGGCAGCTAGCTGCACGGAGACCTGCGGAACACGTGTGACCAGGGTGGCGGGTGAACAGGTGGTGCAGCGGCGGGTTAACGGCACAGACACAGAAAATAGACATAAAGCTTTATTAAAGGAGAGAGAGAGAGAGAGAGAGAGAGAGAGAGAGAGAGAGAGAGAGAGAGAGAGAGAGAGGCACGTGTGCACACGCAAAAGGGGGGCAGTGAGAAGAGAGAGAGGGAAAAGGTTGAGGATGACTCCAAGAGACCAGAGGTCACTGGGACTGGGCGTGGAAAGGGGCGGGGACCAAAAGAATAACACTCTCCAGCCCATTTTAATATCCATTTAATACCACTTTGAGCCCCTTGTAGGGTGTGGAGCTAATTTGGAAATGGAAGTTTGTTTCTTTGGTATTTGATACTCTTTGATAATGGGCTCATATTCGGTTGATTTTAATCTTTGAAAATCCCATCAAAGGTCTGGAGAGGTTGCTCAATGGCTACAATACTTGTTCTTGCGGAGGATCTGGGTTCAATTCCCATCACTCAAATGGCAGTTCGCAGCCCATTGTCCTAGCTCCAGGACGCTTGTGACACACACACATGCACACAAAATAAAAGAAATAAGTCTAAAGAAAAAAATTAAAACTCACTGCAAACTAAAATGAAGGTGCTTCCCGTGGGGACAATTTGTCTTTGTTTCTGCTTCTAGTTTGGGATACTCCTGGCCAGTGGCTGCTTTTTCCCCCAAGTGAGTTCTTAGCAGACCCTCAAAATCTTGGGCTCAACTTCTCTAACCTGCGGATTTAGTCTCCTAGGAGACTTCATGCACAATTCCAAGAGCCTTTATCTTCATCTTCGCTGCTGGAGGTAAACATTTCCCTCAGTTCTCATTTCCTCCTTGATACCAAGAGCTCAGGGCTGCTTTGGGGGAAGGGCAGGTTACCCTCCCCCTCCAGTGTGAGGAGAGGCATCAGCTGGAGAAGCAGTGAGGGAAGCTGGGAATGTGTGCTGTTTCCCTCTGCTGCAGCTGAATGCTGCAATTCTGCCTTTGCATGAGGTCAGTTGCCCTTAGTATAAAGAAAAATGCAAATCTTTGGTATTTTTCTGTTGCTCATAGGATTTGGGAGAACATAGTGAATCTCAAAAAAGAAATACATTTGGGAGGGTGTATTGGGAGGATGTATTTTTGTTTTGTTTTTAATCCTTTCTTCAAAGCCTTTCGCTTCCTCTATTTTTAGAGGGTGATGACATTCTTTAAAAGTTCCCCCAGGCTTGTGCTCGATTGCCTCTACATATCAAGCAAGGCACAGACAGCAAGACTCATACAGTGGCACACATTCAAGTGCACATGCACCTCTGAAATAGTGCACACACACATACATACTCACACACATGATTTGTGCACACCTGAGTTCACACTAGAACAAATAGTGACCAGTACGAAGAACTATATCGGCAGTGTTCCAACCTGTTCACCAGTGCATGGTATATTTATGTGAATTTAATCCACTCCCAGGTTTAGGGCAGGAAAGGGAATCATAGGTTTCCAGTCAGGGTCAGAAATCTAGCTCAATTCCTAAACCTGCTAGGTTCTGTGTGGTGACCAGCAAAGAATACACTTAGGGCTTAGAAGGGGCAGGTTCCTGAGGCCCCTGGGTCATGGTCATTTTGACTGACCACTGGCACTCAAGAGAAATGGCCAGCTTTAGACAGGGGCTGTTCCAGGTCAAGGCAGAAGACCCTGGAATGGGGACCTTGAAAGGGCACCTGGAGGTGAGGCCCTGAGCATTGTGGGTGGAGAGGTGAGTGGTTCTGCCATGAAAGAAGTGTCCAGGGGCCAAGGCACAGCCAGGTGCTGCTTCTGACCCAAGGGAGCGGGGCGGGCAGTGCTGACACCGTGGGCCTGCAGTGGGAGGTGGGAGGGCGGGAGGCCCCAGCGTCTGATCTATACACTTTCTCTTTGTGCGAGCCAGACACATAAGTTACCGTTCTTAAATGTTTTTTTCCAGTTGGAACTGGCTTCACAGCTGCCATGTTTACTTGCTCGCCATCTGCCCTCCTCAGAACCAGTTTTGTTCCTGTGGAAAAGGAAGCCAGGCCAGACTGGACAAATATTTCCTCAGCCGGCTCCTTAGCCTCTCTGTCTGAGGGAGACCATCTGGCCACCGCGTCCTTTAAGCAAATGCACTGAGGAAAGAACGCCGGGGCTGAGGCGGGGCAGGCTCTGGAGGATGTGGTTACTTTAGCTGATCTCCCTCAGGCCCCTGGTCTCTAGTACGACTGTTTATCACCCGGGTCCCAGAGACTATGGGGCTGGAGGCTGGCTTCTGTGGTCTGCGAAGTCCCTGGATCTTAGTGGGAAGGACCCTCAGTGGTCCTCCGTTTGTGACATTACCATTAACCCCATAATCTGGAGAGCACAGGTCCACAGAAAAAACAAAATAACGATGGTCAGTTTTGAGCAGCCGGCGTGCTTGTTTTCAGTGTGAGGTAATGGTTAGTTTATGTAACTTAATTTCAAATGATGTATGTCTTTAACAAGCAGCTCACAGAGTTCTGGAAAATTTAACAGTCAGCTCTTGTGAGCCAGGATGACTCCAGCGCTCCACGGCCACAGCCCCTCCTTAACTCCGAGAGTGAACGTGTCCACGTAAAATTGCTCGCATTAGTTGCCAAGGCCACATCACCAGAGGAGGGCTGGAGAAGCCTCTGTGTTTTTAAGATCCTGTCTTCAGAGGGCAGAATAGACACCTGCTCAGGCAAGAATAAAGCCAGAGCAACACTCCCTAGCTTTTCCTTCCATCATCAGCCATGAATACTAACTTGATGGTAACAGCTCGACATGCAGGCCGGCCATGCCCCTTGTTGGGCAGTTTCTACTGTGTATGCTTCAGTTTGTGCTGTCAAAATCGCCACTCGGTGTTCAGCTTTACCCACTGGAGACCTTCTGTTCTAAGGAGGGCGTTCTCTGTGTTGAGTTAGATCACACCAGAGCACGTGTGACCTGGTTTCCTGTGAGTTCCTGGACCTCATTTGAAGAAGTGGGTACTTTATGTCTCTCCAAAACCCCCATAGAAAGCATTCGGCCCTAAGAAAGCAAATGTTTATTGTGACTGAGGCCGAGGGAGGCTGTACATCCATCCCCGGCTCCTGACCATGTGAACAATTGATGAGATTTACCAAAAGCACAGCCCCCGATGGTGGCGATGATGGCAGTTTATAGTGAAGCGAGGAGCAGGGAACCAGTGTAGGGACCCCACTGGCACTACTCCAGAGTTAAGACTTAGGGCGCGCTGTCCAGTCCCTGGACCTTATGAGGGGTGCACCAAGCATTGCCAGGGTGGGAGGGCAAGAACAAACAGCAATTATGAGGTTCGGGGATGAGGAAAGGGGTGAATGTGTTAATAGACTTGTTTCTTCCACTTTAGGGGTGTCCGCGGCAGCTGCTGTGAACCTGGGCTCATTCCCACAATTCTTCATCTCTTAGGATATTAAAACGGCCAGAAGCTGCAGTAGATCTGGAAGAATCGCATCTCACGTGTGCCTACCTGAGGCTGTGGCTCGGACAGCCTCTCCGACTGTCACTTGGCCAGGGAGGAGCTATAAAGGACAAGGAAAGCCTTACTCAGCTGTGCCATCACAGCCGCCTTGAGCTCTGTCCTCCCAGGCAGTGTTTAAAGCTGGTGTCCTCGCCTCCATGAGAGCCTTGCACAGGTTCCTCGGTGATGCCCTGCTGGCTTCTGGGGGGCTGCTTTCTTGATGTAGACTTTACCCTTATCGTCCACTTACCATGCCTCTTTTGGGTGGGTACCACACGGATTCTGGTTGGGCCTGCAGTCTCTCGTGTGTTTGTTGAGAGCCCTGGCTAACCTCCCCCCCGCCACCCCCCCCTCCCCGCCCAGACAGTCAGACAGTGCTTGGAAGGTCAGTAGTAGCCTGGGGCAGTTTCAGGCTTTGGTAACCTAACGTTTTTCTCCTTGAAGGGTGTGGTTATCAGTCCCAAGGCCACTGACCACTCAGTCCATAGCCCACACTTAGAATAACAACAGTCTGACAGTCTGTGTTATTTTTGCACTTGATCAGTTTTCTGATGACATGGTCCAATTATCAGATAGCTTTCCGCTGAATCTGGTCTGTTTTTCTCCTGTGAACTGTATAGACGATGTTGTATTTATTAATAAAGCTGCTTGGCATAAGCCATCAGCGTAGGCAAGAATTCCTGGCTGCAACTTTCCTGTCTTCTGTGTTTTCTCATCCCAGTTCTCCCCATAAGGTCACCGTGCCCAGTGTCAAATGGACTTTTCTAAAGGTTTCTTTCTAATTACATGTTCTGTGAAAATGAGTAGGTGTCCTTAGGAGGCGGAAGACGGTGCCAGAGCCCCTGGAATTGGAGTTACAAGCAGTTGTGAACTGCCTATCACAGGTGCTGGGAACCAAACTTGGTCCTCTGCTGGAGCTGTGTGCACTTTTAACCAGTTAGGTCCTGTAAAACAGATTGTTTGAGGCCAGCCTGGGCTCTTTGAGGTTTTTGAATTCTGGATCTTTCCCTCCCCAGCTCCCAAGTGCCGGGATCACATGTGTGCGCCCCCACTGGCTGGCACACCATGGCTTTAAGACTTTCCATACCTGCCACATACAGCTTCAGTTCGTCTTGCTCTTGACTTCTGAGGTCTTGCAATGCGGCCCAGGCTGACCCTGAACTCACGATGCTCCCTAGCCAGCCTCCTGAGTGCTGAGTGCTGGGATCCCAGCCCCACACCTGCTACTCCGTGTGTCTTCTTGTCGCCAAACACTTGAGTTTATCATTTTCACCACAAAATGGGCTGCGGAGATGAAGCTTTCCTTTCAATCATGTAAATTGCCTTAGGATCTAGCGGGAGAGGATTCCTGCATCTTCAGCTCGGTGCACACTGCCAAATGGTTATTCCAGAGTGTGTTTTTTTTGCAGTTAACTCTCAACCAGGGGTGAATAAGTTCACTGCCTTGCCGTTGTCAAACTTGAAAAAATTTTGCAGTGTGATGAGAATTTGTGCGTCGCTGATTTCCGGGAAAGTTGGGATCGTTCACAAATACACAGATGCGCCATCTCTTTTGTGAATAGCTTGTTTATGTGTTTGTCTATTTGTCTTCTGGGCTTATACTTGTCCTGTTAACTCGGGGTATTTTTAATTATGTGTTAAGATCAATTATAAATTATAAATTATAAATTATTTCTCTTTTGTGCAGTGTTGGCTTTTCATTTGCTGCATTTTTTTTGCCATACAGATTGCAATTTAAAGACAATCTAGGTTGTTTTCTTTTTTAACAACTCACAGTTTCCAATTGTATGCTCTTCTGGTATTATTCAAAATATTCTTCCCAATATGAAAGACATAAAGACATGTTCCTATTTCCTCCTGAGAGCTTTGCTGTGGACGCGGTTGAGTGTCTCTTGCACCTGGAATGTATTTTTGTGAGCGCTATAATTTTACTCTTTTCCAGATGGATGCTGACTGGTGCCCGCGCCATTTCCAGCACCGTTCACTCCGAACAGCTCTGCCGCTAGCCAGGCTTCCACAGCCTGTGGGTCAGTTTCTGAGGTCTTCAATCCCTTCCGTTAGACTGTTTGCCTCCTGGAGGAAAACCGCACTCTACACTGTCAAAGATTTCACGAGCTCGGGTGGGACTTCCTTCCTCTGTCATGGCTGGGTTGATGCTTTGCTCTTCTGTATTTGTCTATGATCAGCCAGTCGGGTTTTGTTTGTAAACTTTTTACAGCTATGGCAATGTGCAATAATTGCACATTTCAAGCACACACAGTTGACATGTATGGATTGCGTCTCTACCCACATAAGGTCAGTAGCTTCACCAAGTGTTGAACTTACCTGTGGCACAGACTGTGAGATGGAGTCCAGTCATCCCATCCCCAGCTGTCTGTCCTGGTGTATTTCCTTGTATGAGATTTTGACATGCTTCTCACCAACAGAACACTGTATGGCAAGGGCGCTTGGATGTCACATTCATGGCTGTGCCATCTAAGACTGTCTTCCATTTTGCTGGACATGCTCCTTTGCTGGCTTTGGGTGAAGCAGGGTGCTGTGTTATGAACTTCCCTAAGGATCTATATGGAGGGTAGCCTCCAGCAAATAGTTAACAAGAAACTAAGGCTCTGGCTCCACCAACTCACAAGAATCTAAGCCCCACCAACAGTCATATAGCCTTGGAATAAAAGACCCTTTCCCATTCAGGTCATGAGATGAGTCTGTAGCACCATGGCTGTAGCCAGACAGGGAGCTTGCAGCAGGGAACCCATTCTGTATTCCTAATCCACAGAAATAGTGGGGCAACCAATAGGCATTGTGTAATATGCTAACTATAGTGATATTTTATTTACGTTTTGTAAATAAAGCTTGCCTGAAGACCAGAAGATAAAACTAAACCACTAGAGGCCAGGCAGTGGTATCACACACCTTTAATCCCAGAATTTGGGAGACAGAGGCAGAGTTCAAGGCCACCCTGGGTTAAACAAGATCAACGCAGAAACAGATCCAGGTGGTGGTGGCTCACATCTTTAATCCCAGTACTAGGGAGTCACACATCTTTGATCCAACACTAGAGGAATAGAAGCTGGAACGAGACAGGAACTTGTTCTCTCTTTCAGTTTGAGGACTTCTTAGAGGTAAGAGCTCTCTAGTGGCTGGCTGCTTTGCTTTTCTGATCTTCTGGTTGACCCCCAATATCTGCAACTGGGTTTTTGTTATTCGTGCTACAGCTGCCTTTTTAGTAATCTATTACACTGCAATGAAAAGCTCGCAATTGTTCACTGCTTTCAAAGGTTGCTTGCGCCTCCTCCTCTCTTCTCCAGCTCCATCCTCGAGCAGCCGACTGACTGTTTTCTATCATATCGTCGAGCCATTCATTTATTGTTAATTGTTTTAGTTAGCATGAGAAGCAATGGGCCTCGGCATGGCATTTTCATCACGCCACTGTACTTCTCTCATTTCTGACCCCGACACCGCCACTCTAATTTAAAGTGTCCGTCTGGTTATTCAAGGATTTGAATAGCACTCGCTACAGTCGGGCGCTTTAATCCCACCCATTTCCCGGGATGATGCGGGGTACCTGGGGTCTTTTCTCCGGTGCTTATCTGCCCTCACTATTTCCTCAGACCTGTTTCCTTGAATCTTTGCCCATTTTAATTATACTAAGTTATAATAAAATACCCACTTATAATAAATCCTACAATAAGACATTGTAAAAATTTCCCCAACCACTTTCTCTTTCTGCTATCATATAAATTTATCTAAACCTTCATGGGACCTTGGACTCTGATCTGTTTGGAGGAGGGTGGCCACCTTAAAATATCAACTCTTCTGATCAGTGAACGTCCAGTGTCTTTTCAGTTGTTGGAAGCCTCTGCATTCTGTCAGTAATATTTTATAATTTTCAAGGTGACTTCTTATGCATCTTCTGAACCAAAAATTTGAATTTATTGCATTGTCTGGGATCAAATTATTGATTTATTGCATTGTATATGACTCAATATTGAATTTATAATATTCTCTACATTGCAATGTTCATAAGGTCTGTAGTGCTGCCTCCTTTCTCACACTTTTCAAAGATATATATATGTATATATATATATATTATACATATGTGTGTGGGGGAGTGGAGAGATGGCTTAGTAGTTAAGAACACTGGCTGCTCTTCCAAAGGATCCGATTCAATTTTCACCCAATGGTGGCTCACAAACATCTGTAACTCCCGTTCCACGGGATCTGACTCCCTCATCTGTCCTTCACAGACACCAGGTACAAACATGATGTACAACATTATGCAGGCAAAACACTTATGCACATATTTTTTAATTATACATATTCATTTTATGTCCCTGGGTATGTGCCTGAGTGTAGGTGTGTGCGCCACATGTGTGCAAGGGTCTGCAGAGGTGAGAAGAGAGTGTCGGGTCTCCTGGACCTGGGTTTGCGCGTGGTGGTGAACCACCAGCTAGATGTTTTTGATTTTTCTTTGACTCATTGCTTTTTAAAAAATGCGTTCTCTTGTTTCAAAATGCTGGGGAATTTTCAGATCTCTTTTTCTTAACATTACCTAATTTTCTCACTTCATAATTAAATAATACTTTTCTTTTGATTTGAGTAAATTAAAAATGTATTGTGCTCTTTTGATCCAAATCTTCCACGAGTAAATGTTCCACAAGTGTAGAAACTTGTAGAGTGTAGAAAAGAGCACGCACTCTGCTGTTGTAACACAACGGCGTGTTGTCAACACGTCATGCATGTCCAGTTGACTAACAGGCCTGCTCAGGGCTCTGGTGCTCTTTTGGTTTTCTATGCCCTGGTTACTGTTTTGCTTATTTTCTATGTAGTTCAGGTCGGCCTGGGACCCATTATGTAGCTCAGGCTCTCCTGGAATCCAGAATCCCCCTGCCTCAGCCTCCTGTGTGCTAGGACGACAGGTGTGCACCACCACTCCTGGCTTCTGTTTACTTGAATGATTGAAATGGAATATCAAAATATAGAAGCATAATTATATATGTTTATATTTCTCCTTGTATCTCTATCAGTTTTTCCTCCCTGTATTTTGAAGCTTTAACATTAGGTGCACAACTATGTTTTAGATGACTTAAGGAATCAACTTTTTCATCATTTTATAATGATTCTTTTTTAATGGAGCTATTTTTTAAATTTTTATTTATTTAATATGTATTCAGTGTTCTGCCTGCATGTATGTCTGCAGGCCAGAAGGGGCACCAGATCTCATTACAGATGGTTGTGAGCCACCTTTTGGTTCTGGGAATTGAACTCAGGACCTCTGAAAAGGCAGCCAATGCTCTTCGGCTGAGCCCCCTTTAAAACAATTCTTTATTCTGTGTGGCATGTATTATTCTGAAATATTTTTCTTATAGTATTCTTGTCATCCAATCTTCTTATTGTCAGTTTTCTTAAATTATCCTTGACTGTAGCATGGCATCTCATTTCTAGCTCTTACTTTTACTATACCTTTATATGTAACTGAAGTATCTTTAGGAAACAATTAGGTCTTGCTTTAAAAATAAAATTCAATGTGACAATTTCTGCCTTTGACCAGAGACCCAAGAGGCATTGCTCTTCATATGACGTATATAGACTATTTACCAGCATTTTTCTTTCTGTGGGCTCATCTTCTCATTCCCCTTTCCTTTTCTTGGCTTTTCACTGGCAATTCCTCCTGCAGTTGATTTGTGTCTTTCTTAACTCACCTGTTTCTGCCGTCGCTTTGGCATCCACACAGGTGGCCTGGGTCTCCTTGCTGTGCTGACCTCCTGCAGCTGTGCAGTGCAGCCCTGTCCAGCTGTGGAGCTCCTTTTCTCCTTCAGTACTTTCTGCAGGTACAGATTTTACAGCTGATTAACACTCTTCGAATACTTTGCTCTTACAGAATAAAATGGCTCTTAAGGATTTCTTACTTATCTATTGATTTTTGGGCTTTTTTGAGAGAGGGTTTCTCTGTGGAGCCCTGTCTGTCCTGGAACTCACTCTGTAAACCAGGCTGGCATCCAACACACAGAGACCCACCTGCCCTGCCTACTGAGTGCTGGGATTAGAGTGTGCCCCACCACCCAGCACTCTTACAGATATTTTAAATTAGAGAGTTCTGATACCTACCCACATATTTACCTCTTTCAGCAATTTGCTTTGTGCAAATCCAAGTTTAGTTGACATCTTTCTTTTGTTCAAATAACTTTTAATTTACTTTTTTGGGGGGGTTGTTGTGGAATATTCCTTTACACTGTGTGAAGATGCGCCACTGTGATTGGTTTAATAAAGAGCTAAATGGCCATTAGCTAGGCAGGAAGAGGGAGGTTAGGAAGGACTTCTGGGGACGGAGAGGACTCTGGGAAGAAGAAAAGATTAGTTGCCAGCCAAATGTGGAAGACAAATGGGCATAATGGAGATGAGGTAACAAACTTCATAGAAGAACTTAGATTTTAAAAACGTGGGTTAATTTAAGTATAAGACCTAGTTAGAAACAAGTCTAAGCTAAGGCCGAGTTTTCATAATAAATAATGTCTCTATGTCATTTTGGGGAGCTGGCGGTACTGAAAAAAATTTATCTACAGAGATGGCAGGGGTGGGGGTGGTGTCTGTTTTAGGCAAATTCCCTTGACATAGCCCACATTGGTCTCAAATCAACATGTAACTCAGGCTGGACCCGCACTTGAAGTAATCCTCCTGCCTCAGACTTTGGAGTACTGAGATTGTAGGTGTGTATCACCATACCTTGCAGTAACAATTCTTATTATTTTGGTCATTTGAAGGTTTTCTCTCTTTGTTTTAAGATTTTCTCTTTATGGTTAGTTTTAAGAAACTTGAGGGCTGGCAAGATGGCTCAGAAGGTAAAAGCGCTTGGCGCAAATCTGTTGGCCTTAGTTCAAGCACCAGAACCAGATGGGAGGAAAAAATGTGCTCTCCAAAGTTGTCCTCTGGCCTCAACATGTGTGGTATGACACCTGTATTCACACACCACACCCACACATGCACACACCTACACTCACTCACACACACAAACACACACACAAACATACACACACACACACACACACATACCGCAATTTACTGATAAGCAGAGACTGGATTGTGTGCACCTGGATGTACTTTCTGTCATATTTCTACTGCCTTAGTGTTCATTCGGTTTCCTGGATATGTTTACAGTTCTCATCAAATTCAAAATTTTGGTCATCTTCAAAAAAAAAATATTTCCTGCCTGATATCTTCTGGGATTCCAATTACATATTTATTGGTTAGCTTGATGTTTTCCAACAGCTTTCTGACACTTTGTGGATTTGTGTATGTGCGTGTATATGTGCATACACATATGTGTGCAAGTGCATGAGTGTGTGTGTGTGTGTGTGTGTGTGTGTGTGTGCGCGCGCGCGTAGTGGACAGACATTGATCTTCACTTTCTTCCTTAACCATTCTCCGCCTTATTTGGGGTCACAGGATCTCTTACTGAACCCAGCTGGAAGCAAACCCCAGAGACCTGGCTCTCTCTGCTTCCCTAGAGCTGGGATTTTAGATGGGAGCCACTACACTCAGCTCTCTATGTGGGTGCTGGGACCGCTCCTGTCCTCAGGTTGCAGAGCAAGCTCTATACCGACTGAGCTCAGCCCCAGGCCTTTTCTTGGCATCACATTTTGAGTTTTTTCATTTAGTTTGTCTTCAAGTTCGGGGCTCTTTTCTTCTAGTGGGAGTGTTCAGTGTGTGGTTGCAGGCTGCAGCAGCAACTCCATGTGACTGAGGACGGCTGAGAATTCAGCCCAAGAAGGCCATGCAGCCCTGTGCAGCTGATAGCTGTTGGAATTCAGCCCACACAAAACTGTGAGCTTACTTATGATATTGTGAGAATTTATTCAAACTCAGTTGCCCCGTTGTTGAGTGTGAACTCTGTAAACAGCAATGATGTCAGTGTCTGTGTGCCTAGTTTTATGTCAACTTGACATCAGCTAGCGTCACTTTGGAAAAGGGAACCTCAGTTAAGAAAATGCCTACATCAGATTCACCTGTGGGCAAGACTGTGGCGCATCTTCTTGACTGATGAGTGGTGTGGGAGGTCCCAGCTCACTGTGGATGATACCACCCCTGGGTGCTATATTTTAAAGCAGGCAGGCTGAGAAAGCCGTAAGCAGCAGCCTGTAAGCAACACTCCTCTGTGGCTTAGACTTACGGTCCAGCCTTCAGGTTCCTGCCGTGACTTCTTGCGGTGATGGACTATGATGTGAAACTGTGACCTGAAGAAACCCCTTCCTCCCCAAATTGTGTTTGTTCATGGTGTTTTATCACAGCAATAGAAAGCCTAACTAAGCCCGTGTCAAAAGGCTGAACGTGCCTGAAAGAGTTTCTCATCTGCTGTTATTTTCATTCAGTGTGTCTTCAGAATATGGACGTCTACTAGACCATGAGACTGTGGTGGTCCATGCCTGGACCCGCAGCACTTGGAAGGCCAGTGCAGAAGCACCATTATGAATTTGAGGCCAGCCTGGACTACATAACAAAACCTACCTCAAAACCAAAAACGAACAATTAAAAAGACCAACCAACCAACCAACCAACCAACCAACCAACCAACTAAATAAAACTCATGAAGAAGTGATTCAGGCTCTGCCGCCCCAAATCTCTCCTTAATGAGCATTCTCCTGCCTTCATAGATAGTCTATTTATCCGTACGAGTTTGTGTTAGTTAATTCTGACATCTATGCCATTTTTGTCTGTTTATTGTTCTCTTTCTAGGTCGTATTTTCCCGCCCCTTTACATGTCTGAATTTTAATTGAATGTCTGTAGCTTAAAAGGCCCCTGATGACCAGACATTTCCCCAACACTCTGACTCCCAAGTCTGTCACCCTGGTACCCGGCACATCCCCTTCTTGCTCACTCATGTTTATGCTTCCCTTCTCTGACTTTTTTCCCTCAGCTGTCGCCAGGGGCTGCTTGCTCCCTCGCTTTTTTTTTAATCTCTGTTTAAATGTCACTTTATTAAAGAGATTTTATCACTGTTCCCTCTTGATTTCATCTCCAAATATTTATAACCACTTGCCAGCCTAGTTCCTGACTCTCTCATTCCCCCTTCAAACTTCAATCTGAATATATCCTGACTCCATTATAAAAACTGTTGCGGCCAGCTACACAATAAAATCATCTAAACAAGCTGGGTGTGGTGGCAGACTCCAACAATACTAGCCGGCCTGGGCTCCGTGGCAAGATTCCTTTATCAACAGCAGCAGCAAAAACAATCCTACTTAAAAGTTTGTTTTTGTTTTGTTTTTTTTAAAAAAAAAAAACAAAACAGGAATATCAGAGGAGAGGATCCCACAGATGGAGCCAGGTTGGTAAGGAAGAAAAAGCATCTGTTCACCCGGGGAGTAGGGAGAATAGAAAGTCTCAGGAACAGCTTGTGCCAGCAGCTGGATGGAGGTGCTGGGCTCTGGGTCAGGACATCCTCTCAGTCTCTGGGTTTTTGCTTAGAAAAACTTTACATCTTTTTCAGCTCAACTCTACACCTCTGAATCACTTAAACATTTTACTTATTTTCTGTATGTCTGTGCACTATGTGCATGTCTGGTACCCACGGAGGCTAGAAGAGGGCATCAGATTCCCCTGGAACTAGAACTACAGATGGTTGTGAACCACCATGTCAGTGCTGGGTCCTCTGGAAGAGCAGCCAGTGTTCTTAACTGCCGAGCCATCTCTCCAGTCCCATCTCCGTAAATCTTACTGTATATCCTCAAGGCATACAACAGACTGTTGTGGAACACATGGACAGCCTCTTTCATTGTGTTGACTAGCTTTATTGCTAAGAATTTCATTTTTAATTGCTAAAGATTTATTTATAGCTGGGTGGTGGTGGTACACGCTTTTAATTCCAGCACTCAGGAAGCAGAGGCAGGCAGATTTCTGAGTTCAAGATCAGCCTGGTCTACAGTATGAGTTCCAGGACAACCAGGGATACATAGAGAAACCCTGTCTCAGAAAATTGTAAAAAAGATTATTTATTTGTGTGTTTATTTTTATATATATGAATGTTTTGCTTGCATACATACATTTTCACTACCTGCATGCCTTGTGTCCTTGGAAGGCAGAAGGCAGAAGAAGATGCTGGATCTCCTAGAACTGGAGTTACTGATGGCTGGGAGCTGCCATGTGGATTTGGGAAATCAAACCATGGTCCTCTGTAAGAACAGCGAGTGCTCTAAACTGCTGAGCCATCTCTCTAGACCCAAGAATTTTATTTTTAAGTTGCCACAATGGGGATTTTTCTTCTTGATTTCTAGATCATTTGTATAAAAAATGCTAGGTCATATTTTTGTATGTAAAAGTGTATGGATTTTTGTTGTTGATGTTGTATCCTATAATTAAAATTTTTTCTTTTACATTTGGTTTTTGGTAGTTGGGTGGGCAAAGGGAGGGGGAGAATACCACAGTGTGTGTGTGTGTGTGTGTGTGTGTGTGTGTGTGTGTAAGTCAGAGGATATCTCATGGGAGTCTGTTCTCTCCTTCTTTGGTGAGCTTGACATAAAATGCTTTCACTCACTCAGCCACCCTGATGGTGTTCTACAGCTTTGTGGAATTTATTTAGTAGTTCTAATGGGGTAGCGGGCAGGGTGGGGGGACACCCAGGAAACCAAGGGATGGAATCCCAGGAGATGGCAGGGGACTCCAGCCCTCTTTCAGCAGGATTAGAATAGAGCTCAGAATTGCCACTATTTAGAAAATGTGGGACTTCATATGGAATCCAGGCTTTCTCCAGTAGATAACTTTCTCTTTAGTCTGTCTTTTGCTTGCTGTTCTAATGCTTCACCAGAGCAGAAAACATTTTGCTAAATAGAACAAGTCATTCTGCCACCTCTCTTTCTTAAAATCCCGTCACAGATAGAACCAGTCAGTAGGCCCCATTCGCTCTTCAAGCCCCACACCAGGAACATCAAAGCAAGAGAAGATTAATGCTATGGCCAGTATCCTCTCCCTTTGCTGTGTTATTTCCTGCCTCTAATGGTGAAGCCTAGCAACGCCTCATGAGGTGACAACACTGGATCGCTGCACTGGGGCATGACATTCAACAGCTGCTTTTCTCCCTCATGGCACTGATTTCCAGCATCACATCTGGCTTCAAGACTGGTAGCCTGGCGTTCTTTTGCTTATTCTTATTCCTTTTCATTGGATCCCTTAGGCTTTTGCCAGAGCAGTAGCACCCATGAGCCTTTCGTTTCTCTGGTGACAGAAGGACTGACAGACAGCCACCCCTTGCTTCAAATGCTGTCGGTTTGCTCTTAGCTAATCTGGAAGGGCAAAGTCCAACCCAGCACGTCTAATTCTGTCTTCAGGGTTAGGCATGTTTGACTGCATGGCAGAAGCAGTACCGTGGCTTCTACTGTCCTTCTGAAGAACGTCCCTAAGAGGCATGATGCTGCTAAGGGCTTGGATAGTCTTCCTCCTTTACCAGAGACTTGGAGACAGAAAAAAACAAACAAACTTCTGGGTCCACTGTGACTCTAATGACAGAAGGGGTGGAGTGGAACCAGCCCAAATGTTCGTATAGATCAATGGATCATGGAAATGTGGTGCTCGTGCATCGTGACATTTTACACATTGGTAAAGGAGAATGAACATTTCAGGAGAATGGATTGACCTGAAAAATACTTCACCAAATGAGGCACCCCAGCCTCAGAAAGACAAGTTATCTGTTCTCCCTCGTATGTGGATCCTAGCGACACCTTTGTAGCGTACCGTGTTTAACTCTGAGTGTTGGTAAAGGCTGGAAAGACAGAAAGGGGCTCAGTAGAGAGTGGGTGGGGCTTAAGAGGCGGGACTGATATGGCACATTGGTCGAAAGAGGGGAAGGGTGAAACACTAAGAGTGGAAGCGTGCACTGGCTAGTTTTGTCAACTTTGCACAAGCGAGAGTCATTTTGGAAGAGGGACCTTAATAGAGGAAACACTCTTAAAGGGCTAGCCTACAGGCAAGCCTGTGGTACACTTTCTTGGTTGATGACGATGTGGGAGGGCCCATATTACTATGGGAGTGCCACTCCTGGCCTAGGAGTTGTCCTGGGGCTATAGGAAAACAGGCTGAACAAGCCATGATGAGTAAGCCAGTAAGCAGCACTCCTCCCTGGCTTCTGCTTCAGTTCCCGACTCCAGATTCCTGCCCTGCTTGAGTTCTTGACCTGGCTTTATTCAGTGGCAGCCTATTACCTGGATATGTAAGATAAAATAAACCCCAAGTTGCCTTTGGTCAACTTTTATCACAGCAATAGAAGCCTAAGACAAAGGCCTAAGCAGGGAGTGGATCAGATGTTAAAGAAGTGGGAGGGAGTGGTAATCAAAACTAAGGACATATGAAAAAGCCATATGGAAACCTACTCTAGTTTATAAGTATATTGAAATATATGATATTAGAATGGAGGTACTGCTCGTGGGTAGATAATGTTCCTCTTAGAAACTATGAATTATTAAAGGAAAATACTCATGTCAGGTGTTAAAGACCTCCCCAAAAATCGTTGGTCAGGAAGTCCCACAAAACAATGCACTCTATTGCCATTGCTCTTGGTTGCCCACCAGAGCTTATTAAGACCTCATTGCTGGAGACAACACACACTTTGATCACCATTCACAGAGAAATCAAGCTGGAGCTGAGCAGAAAGATTTCTCCCTGATGGCCAGCTTTCATAGTGCCAAGAGATGCTAGGTAGGCTTCTAAAGAAGAGAAATCTCCAGTAATCTACCCAGTCAAATCCTGCAAGCTACAATAATGACATCCTAGGAAAGATATGCCCTCCAGTGCAGTAGTGGCATGACTATTAAAGGGGTAACCAACCACTCTTTGGTTGGATATGAGGCTTGCTCCACAGGAAGGAACTCCTGGATGCTTCTGTAAACCTAGTTAAGGACCTGTGGGTGGGGTGGGGAGAGTGTCATAGGCCTTAGGGGAACCTACTAAAGCTATTTTGTTAAATGGTCATATGTCAAGCTGCCTTTAAAAACTCATATTTATACCTATAGGTTAATACTGCATCAGACTTCTTCAAAGAAGCTTCTTACTATAACAGAGAGCAATTAATATAGGTCATAACTGCTGAAATTATGAAAAATAAAAGAATGATGGTGGGTTGCTTGGACTTATCTTCCCAGGCTCAGGAAACATCAGGGAAGAGAAGGAGAAAATGTAAGAGCCTGAGGATGGGTAGATCTGCATCAAAAGATGTTTTCGGGCCATAATGAAGCCTTCCCACTCAGGATTCACTGCCTCTGTGATTACCTGCACATGACTGAGAAGGAGGAGGGGCCCTTGAGGCGCCATCCTCCATGATGAGCTACTGTCAGTTAAAGGGTGTTGGGGGAAGGTGTCATTTTCTTCAGTGGTGTAGCTACTGCTAAGTTCCCCCTTGTTCCAGTAAATAACCTTCCACCCATGCTCAGGCAAACCTCTCATTAAATTCAGTGAGTCACACACAAAAAGGAGACATGGACAATTTTTTTTACAAAAAGTAAAGTCTGGCAAATGTCTAGAGGTGGTCAGCAGTGAGTAGAGAAGTGTGTGTGTGTGTGTGTGTGTGTGTGTGTGTGTGTGTGTGTGTGTGTGTGTCGGTAGGGAGCTGGGATTTCCAACAGGGAGTCTGGTCCTGACTACTTTTCCTTTTCTTTCCTCTAACCCCAGGGAAAATGAGCACAAGAGTAAGTAACAGCCTGCAGGTGGGAAACAAGGGCATGCCTGTGCGGGCCAGGAGTAGGGAGTAGCAATGAACTTCATGACTCTTCTCCTTCCCTCAGTCCAGCTATAGAACATCCCCCTGCATGAGTCCTGCCCCTTTGTAGTCAGCCACAGAGCCCACCTCCAGGTATGGAGACAGATGGAGGGACACTCCCCAGGCATCAGGAACAGGAAAGCTAAGGCTGAGGCAATGCTCCCGAGCCTGTATGTGCTGCTGTGGTCTGTGATTTGCTCCCTATTTTCTCAAGCTTCATTTTGGTGAAAACCACAGGCTCGGAGGGGATTTACTTAGCTGGTGACAAAATCTGTGTTACCTTGACTTCCCTTTTTTACCCTACTTGGCAGAACATCAGACCGCCTAGGGTAAGAGCTTCAGGGCTTTTGTTCCATCATCTTTTGTGCTTCTGGCTAGAAGAAGAAAAGTGGATATCAACAAAGAAAAATAATAATAAAGCATGGACAGATCTATATCAAGAGGTTCAGGTTTTCTTTGGCAGCTTATGCAGAGGCATCATTGATCAGAGTGGTATCTTACGGCTACTCCTAGCTGCAAGAGAGTCTGGTAAATCCATCTTGTTAATGCAACAAATTGTGTTTTATATATTTTTTTGGGTTTTTTGTTTTGTTTTGAAGGGGGTTTGTAAAGAAGTAAAGAATCAATATTAGACAAGAAATATTGTCTTCTGGGCAGATGTAACCAGAATAAAAATGAGCCTTTTGGCTTCCTCTCCGCCATAATCTATTGCAGTCAAGCCTATTTAAAGGAACTTTTAACCCGTCTCTAGAAGCCTTAAGGTTAAGGTCACTATAGTCTTTACTGATATAGTAAATGTAGTGTATCATACAGTACATAACTCAGCAACCTTCCAAGCCACTTTGATACTCATGGTTCTATAGTCTCAGTCAAATAATTCCCAGGTGTGACTCTTGTGCACACCTTTAGACTCCACTGGTGAGCTCTGCCAAAGGCTCTCTTAGCTACCCTTACCTGGTTCTAAGCCTTGCATTGTGCTGCTCCTACAGGAAGCCTTGTTCCTAAGGTTTACATCAGTGGCTGCACTGTCTGCTTCAGTTTGAGCTAGAACTAACCAGAAAAACAGGGCCAAGCTCTTGGCAAGAGGGTTACCCGCTCTTTTTTCACCCCAGCTCCTTTTATGTGTCGTGAACTAAAGGAGGTGCTGAGGACACAAGACAGCCTCTGGCTCCCCTCAGGACCTTCTCTGATCTCTTAGTGCCCTCAAGATAATGCTATTCAATAGGTCTTAGCCAGAGGATAAGGGGTCTGGACAGAGATGAGGAAATGGATTCATTCCCCAGAGATGAGCCCACCACTGCCTTCTGGACTTCAAATTCCCCCCACCCTGGCATCCCCTCTGAAGCTTCCAGGCCTCCTCCCAGCATCCCGGCATCCGGTGTTACTCTTGGCTCCGCTGCCCGCCTGTGGCCAGGGACTGAAGGCGCTCTTATTCCGAATAAGGCCAGCTAGCTGAATTTCCAAAGCAAAGATTGTTCCATTTCTTCTCTTCTTCCCTCTTTTGCCCAAATAGCACACTCAATTTGTAGAAATGGGGCAGGCAATTCTCATCTAAGGGCTTAAGTCTTCATGGGGAATAGTAGGAGCAGTGGATGGAACTCAGGTGCTGGAAGGGAGGGAAGAAGGAGGTAACGGAAAGGGCTTTCGGTGCCCAGGAAGACCAAAGGGCTGCTATCAAACCAGGAACGCGAAGCCTTTCTCCTTCCTACCCTGTGGTCACCCCACTTTCCCCATCCTCCTTCCTCCCTCCCTGCCTCTTTCTGTCCCCCTCCTGCACTCCCTGTCTCCCTCCTCACTCCAACTCTTCCTTCCCGTATTCCCTCCTTCCCTCTATCCTCTCTTCCTTGCCTCTCTTCATCCACCCATCAGTTCATCCATTCATGCATACATTCTCCCTTGACAGGTATTTATGTAATGTCTGTGCTGGCACTCTGCGGCACGGTAAGAACCACGTGGAGGCTCTGTAGGCTCAGGTATGGAAAGCGGGACAGGCGATAACAGGTCTAGGGAGGAGCCATGAATGTCAACGTCTTGTTGGTAAACCTCCAGGAAGACATCAGCACGGAAAGCTCCAGGAACCAAGGAATCACTGCTGTCTCCTCTTGACACCCTAGGGGAGAGGAAAATGAACTACCTGAGGAAGTTGCCCTAATTTAAACCCCAGACCAAGTGCTTGCTGTTTGATCATTAATAAATCTCCTTTTTAAAAGTTTGCTAAAATGGATTTATTGAATGAGCTATTCTAGGAGGGCTTTTAGAAGCAAAATTGACTAGAAAGTACAGAGAATTCCCCATAAGTCCCTTGCCTCTTTATGTACTAACCACACCAGTGCCTTTACATCCCCCCCATTTGCGGAGGAGATTGCTCTTGGGCTTGGACAAGTACACCACAGCCTCCAGTCTCCATTTTAATGCTACAAAAGCAGTAGTTTTGTCCTAAAAAAAAAAAACCCTGTGGTATGTCTTATCTTTAATTTTTTTCTTCTTTGAAATGGAAAATAAATAATTACTGTCTCACGGGAAGCTCATGACAATAAAGCAAGGTCGAGCACTTCGCTCTAGGCGTGGGCTACTCATGTTCTGTTCCAGGGAAAAGCAAGAGGCCTCTTTATAGGGCTCTGACTGTCCTGCGTGCTATGGGAGGGAAGAGAAAACTGGGGGTGCCGGGGCGAGTTTTCTCAAGCGCACCAGGGGCACACTGCTTTATTGGGCCTGGGTGGCAGGCAACCAGGGGAGCAGTAGCCTGCAGAGGTGAAGAGACCTACTGGATTGCAACAGACTCTGAACTGCCCCTGCTAGTGAACTAACTCATGTCAGCTTTATCCAGGCAGTCCCCTAGCTGCTCTTGGCAGAGACTTAGAGAGCTTGCATGAGTCACATCCACGTGGCTGGTGAAGAAGGGGGGACAGCCCATGGCCAGACTGGGCCACACTGGCTTGGAGAAATTGTTCCTGAAAGTCCCTGGCAGGGAGTGGGCTGCTGTGGGGCTGTTAACCTGCCATGCCAATCAACCAGTAAACAGTCTGTGATGAGAAGCCCAGATGCTCATTCCTTCTGGAGCACCAGCCATTTTCCAGGCCCAGGTGGGGGCCAGCTCCAGGGAGCCCCACCTAGGAGCAGGGACAGAGCTGCTGGTCCCTCAGCCCTCCAGTTCCTAGACAGGGTGCTTTCTCAGAGCACCAGAGTTCTCTACCCAGACAGGTCATGTCTACATGAGATGCAGGAAGCCTGGGGTAGCCATGGTACACAAATATCACCTCTCACTCGGGGTGGGAGAAATCAGTGGGGGTCTGTGTGCACTGTCTAGAGACATGGTGGGTCGTGTGGTGCACTCATTTGGGCACCTTTGTCAGGTTTATTATCAGGCAGGGGGACAGTGGGTTTGGGGGGATGCCAGGAACTCGCTGTAGATACACTTAGGATTTATTGACTTGTGTGGGAGGCCCAAGGAGCCAGAGGATGGAGTGGGGTCACATCTGGCGACCTTATTTTCTGTTTTCACACTCTCGGTTAAGGCTTTGGCTGTTCTTGGGGCCGGAGGAAGAGGAGAGGAAAACAGGCAGGGGCAAGACAGGGAGAAGATGAAGGCAGGGAGTGTAGGTAGGGACAGAGCAGGCTTGGTCCTGAGAAAGCCTCTGCCCATGGATTGGGAAGGGCTTTAGTGAGGAAGCAAAGTAAGATCATTGGACACTCAGCAACACACATGTCTAATAAGGACACAGTTGTGGACCTCTTAATGCAGAGCCCCACAGAGGTCAAGGCCATGTCCAGGTAGGACGGCAACACAGCTGTAGACTATGCAGTAAAAGCCCCATAACACAGGCAGGTTTTTCATGTGGTGCCTTTCAAGACTAGAGGGTCTCGACCCCTAAGATCAAAACAAATGTTCCAAGAAGAACTTGGGTTTTGACAAGTCTAAATGCCGTCTCCAGGCTCCCTCACACGTCCATGGGGCACCCCTGCTTTAGATGAACAGTTCAGTCCAAGCTTACCCAACCACCCCTGGTAGCTGCCCTGTTCCGTGCCTCCTGCATCCAGACAGAGAACACGGGAGAAACTCCCGCAGGCTCTGCAATGTGGCAAGCTCTGCGAGTGACTTACATGATAGCAAACACAAACCCATTAACAAGAAGTCGCTTCTGGCCTGAGCTTTAAAAACCCGTCAGTCATTTGCACAGCTCAGAATTCCCCCCCTCCCCAATATTCAGAAAACATTTTCCCTCTCCCTTGTTTAGGGATAAAAATCCAAATTCCTCTCATTTCTTAGGTGGAGCCATTTAGTTCTCTTCATCCTCTGCTGCAAAACTTGGCTCCTGAGCTTGCTTAGCTGAGCCAAACCCCACGGGGAGTTCTGGAAACCGCAGCTGTGGTTTGCTGAGTAGGCCTCTAGGACAGAGGCCATCTGCCTTCCCCATATCCTGCCATTAGGGGTCTTCACGTTGTTAATTTTCTTTTCAGGCCGAGGATACACATGCAGATACACACATGTTCACGGAAACGCAGAACCCTCTGTGCACTTCCCCAGACAGGTTAGGCAGAGAGTTTCCCCAGCAGCCTCCAGGCTAAGTCAAATCCCCCCAAACACACACCAGTCCTCACCTTCACAGCTCCCAGCATTCCTCTCGTTAAGAACTTAGTCATCTACAAAGTCAACATGCCTGAAAGCCTGCCATATGCCAAGTGTTCTTCTTGGAGGGTACAAAGATGAATGCCCGAGGAACCCAGTTGTGGGTGGGTAGAGGGACAGAGAAGTAAGCATGTGTGTGTGTGTGTGAGAGAGAGAGAGAGAGGGGGGGGGGGAGATATTTAATGAGATGAGGTGGGTGACAGATGACCCAGTTCAGAGGGTCCAGGGAGGGCTGTAGGCTGAGCATTTCCCCACTGACAGAAGAGTGGTTGTGGGGACCACATCTGACCACCATCGGTCATCTACCAAGCGGTGAACAACACAGACAGGCTTTACTTGGTAAAGAAAATGGTATACCTTGCTACATCCAGAAGAAATCTAAGAGACAAATAAAGGTGCCTAAGGAGGCGACACTTAGCTGGAGACCTAAAAGAGTAAGAGTTAGCTAGGTGTCTAGGTTAGGGTTTCCATTGCTGTGAAGAGACATTGTAACCGCGGTAACTCTTATAAAGTAAAAACACAGTTGGGGTGGCTTACATTTTCAGAGGTTTAGTCTATTATCATCATGGAGCAACATGGTGGTGTGCAGGCAGACATGATGCTGGAGAAGTAGCTGAGAGTCCTACATCTTGACTGGCAGGCAACAGGAAGTGGTCTGTCTCACTAGGTGTGGCTTGTGCATATGAGACCTCAGAACCCCTCTCCACAGGGACACACTTCCTCCAATAAGACCACACCTACTCCAACAAGGTCACGTCTCTTAATAGTGCCACTCCCTTTGGGGGCCATTTTCGTTTAAACCACCACACTAGGTGAAGATGCGTGATAATACAAGCTGGCAGAGGGAGGAACCAATTTGCATTGAAAAATGAGGAAGAATTTGATGTCCATGATAAAAAAATATGGAAACTAACATCTTTGGTGTTAAGAGACAGAGGCAGACAGCATAAAATGAAGCTGGGAAAGCAGGCAGGAATTAACCATGTTACTAGCGCGCACGCACACACACACACACACACACACACACACACGCATACACGCACACAGCTGTACACATGCACATGCAGGTGTATACACATGTGAACTTGATCCTAGCACAGGGGCATGCAGGGTCAGGGAGAATTTCTAGAAAGTAAAACCTGGTGTTGTTATCTGGGTTTAAGCCTGTGACCCTAAAGAGCTTTGGGATGAAAATGATTCAGACCAGCACGTACCTAGGCCTGACAGATCTCATACACCCAATCGCTGAGTACTGAAGATCGGGCTTAGATGACACAAACACTGGATGGAGGCACAGGCAGCTGGTGGAGCACCTGCCTAACACATGTGAGGCCCTGGGCTTCATCCCCAGCATTGCATAAACCCAGTGTGGAGAAGCATGCCTGCAACCCTAGCATTTGGGAGATGGAGGTAGAAGGATCATAAATTTGAGATCATCCCAGCCTACATGGCAAGTTTGAGAGCAGCCTGGAAATCAGGAGGCCTGCCTTAAACAGCAAACAAAAATACAACTGAACAAACCCAAACAAAAGGAAGGCGAGTAGAGGCTAACAGAGATGCACTATTGGAACTACCGTAGCCTTAAAGAGCCACCACCAAGGCCAACACAGGGTCCTGTGTCAGCACGGGTGTCACTGCATCAGATAGAGACATGGCAGTCAAGTGTGAGGCGCTACAAACGAGGCCTTGTGCTGGTGACTTTTCCCATGCTGTGACAAAATACAGGACAAAAGCCACTCCAGGGAGGAAGTTCCAGGATTTCCAGTTTAAAAGTATGATTCGTCCCTGCAGGGAAGGCATGGTGACATGGTGACAGCAGGTGAGGGTCCTGGCCACACTGCATCCACAGGCAGGAACAAAGAGATAAAGTTCTGCATTTTCCCGCTTTCTCCTTCCATTCAGTCGAGGATCTCAGGCCATGGGACAGTCACCCACCTTCAGGGTGACAGTGAAGATTGTCCATCTCGGGTTGGTAGGATAGCCCACAGGGATGGAAAGAAGGCCCTGTGGATCCGGGGTGTTCTCAACTTCAGCTCAGCTTGGCATTTGGATTCCAGATGACTCCTTTGGACTGAGTGCCACTGTGGTCCTTTGACCTAAAGGGGACAACAGACACCTGCCAACTTGAACAGATTGAAGCACATGTAGTTAGTTATGTTAACTATATTATTAGCTGATTATAAAAGTGTAACTTACACACTAATGGATGGGAAGCACACACGAGAGGTAATGTCAACACCAGGATCATGTGTGCAAATGAATTAAGGGCAAAACATGGCTAAACCCAGAGAGACTACTTAAGGGGTTATATTAGCCAGAAGCCTTGTAGCATCAAGTGAGAGAAAACTTAAAAGATCCTCAAACTTGTCGTGACATTTATTGTTCACCCACAGGAATGAGAAAGCAAGGTATCATTGAAGATACTTGGACTACTCGGTGATGTCACTAGAATCCAGGCATGTTCCACCCTCTGCTTCACCACCCTCAACACACCGGCTATCTATTCTGCTGATGGTCACCGTTTGGTGACAGGTAGATACCTCTGCTTCAGATGTAATCATCTTATTCCAAAGCAGGAAAACAAACAAAAAAACTTCTCCAGAAGCCCATTATAGATAGGTCTTTATACTTCATTGGTCAAAACTGGGTGGCATTTTTCCTCTAACTGCAAGCAAGGCTAGAAAATTGAATGTGTGTCATAGAGGAGCGGGGGCCAGGCACGTGGCTGGCCTGAAATGGAATGGAGGTATGAGAAGCAAAAGGGTTAAGTTCTGTTGGGCATGAAATACCAGTGGTCACAGAAGCGGGAGATGATGGCCCAGAATACAAAAGCTGGATGCTATAGAGCTTAGTAACAGGATGACTAGGGGAATAAGGGACCAAAGAAGTTGTGGGTTGGGGTACATTCACTAAGATGAAGGACACGGGGAAAGACACAGGGCTGGGGAAGATGGAGTCAGGTGTCGGTATGGATCCGGCCATGGGGGTGAGTGATGGCGCTGGGGCGCAGGATGAGAACTCGAGCATTGTGGGAGCCGCAGGGTGTGCGAGTTTGTTAAAGAAGATGCTTGTGGCTGTAGAGGGAGGCGGGCAACTTGGACCAGGCTGGAGAGAGAAAACGCAGCCTCTTGATCAAGCAGCGGGAGGCATGGCTAATTTAGATGTGAGAGCATGCTGTGCTCTGCCAGGAAGGTGGTTCTCCCTCCTCCCTGGCTCTACTTTTGTGTTTCTTCTGTAGATAAGCCATACTTCTAAACATCATTTCACTGTATCTTCACCGTCATCCTTTGAAGCAAGTCTATTATTGCCTATTAGAGATGAAAAAACAGGGCCTAAGAGTGATCCGTCCTCATTCCAGAGAGGCACAGCATTTGAGTAGGCTGGGTACCAGGGCTGAGGATGCTCTGACCTTCCCAGCTTTTGATCTGTGCCCACAGGCAGGGAGAGCTCTCCAGATAGCTATAAACATCTTTCCTCCTGCTTTCTTGGGGTCAATAAGGTGGATAATTGTCTCTTCCTAGAAGCATCTCTCTGATGGCTAACAGGGACTAAGTGTTGTTTGCGTTCCTAACAATTCTTTATCCGTCACCTGAGTTACTGCTATGCAGTGACTTAGTTTTGAACATGGGCATGATTTAGAGAAGGAAGAAGGAGGAAAATAGCTTTCTTAGTGCCACCACTGATGTCAGGGCTGATATGACACATAACTAAGCATAAACCAGTCTGCTGAACCTCACGCAGGTCTGGGGACCCTCTCCTCTCGCTTGGCAGAGCTTAAAGATGGCAGTCGACATCCGCTGGGGCTCAGTGGAGATGTCCAGCAGAGGAGTGGGTGATGAGTCCGCAGAACCAGAGAAGGGGTGGCTTTTAGGAAGGAGTAATGAAACAGGGGAACACAAATAAGCAAATATAGCACAGTTGATAAAAACCCAGAGGCAGAAATTGGGGTTCAACCTGAAGGTCAGAAAGACAAACAGCCAGCCACTGGCTCCTACCTCTATCTCAGTTTGAAATGGTGATCCTGCCTCCAGGAATCTCAGAATGAGACTGAGACTGAGAGCTGCCTCCTCCTGTTTTGTATTCCCTCTGGTTCTGGGATTAAATGTGTGTACCACTACTGCCTGGTCTGTAAGGCTGGCCAGTGCGGCCATTTTACTCTCTGATCTTCAGGCAAGCTTTATTTATTAAAACACAGATGAAATATCTCTCCAAGCATGTGGTGTGGCAAAGAGGACAGGTGGCTAGCATCTGTTGACTCCGTCCCAGCCTAAGGCCTGTGGTCTCTTGGGGCCATTTCAGCTGGGGGTGAAGTTATTAGGATTATGGTGGTGACTGACAGGCAGACAGGGCCAGTAAGACATCTCCAGAGCAAGAGGAATGTGACATGTGGGCTTGGACCAGCTCGCGTTTATGAGGGACATAAGGAATTTAGGAGCAGAGTGGAGACACTCCAGCGTGGTCCACAAGGCCTCAGGACCCTATCTTGAAAGATTTTATTCACCAAGTTGCATTTATATCAGGTAATTTATTTCTTTGTGGGGATGCCATGCTAATAGAATTCTAGCCAAAGGCAAAACACGCAACATTTTAATTTATCCTCTGCAATCTTACCATGTGATAAGAATTTCATTAAGTCTTTGAAAAATCTTTGAAAGTTATCTCTCAGACTTTCTTTGATTATTTGTGAGAACTCAGAAGACCGAGAGGTGAAGGGGTCTCTTCAGGATCACTGGTCCCCATAACCACTGAGGCTCATCTCTTCTCATGTGCTGGAGCCCTGAAGCCTTGCTGACCGAGTTGGGGTGTCTTATCCTGTCCTAGCTGTTTTGTGGATGCTCAGACAGCACATTCCTGCCTTGCTTATCTGACAGCCAGCCCTTCTCAGGGGCAACCTCCCACTCCCATCCACCCCCTTCACCTCCCACTCCCATCTACCCCCTTCACCTCCCACTCCCCCCTACCCCCTTCACCTCCCACTCCCCCCTACCCCCTTCACCTCCTACTCCCATCCACCCCCTTCACCTCCCACTCCCTCCCACCCCCTTCACCTCCCACTCCCACCCACCCTCTTCACCTCCCACTCCCATCCACCTGCTTCACCTCCCACTCCCATCCACCCCCTTCACCTCCCACTCCCTCCTACCCCCTTCACCTCCCACTCCCTCCTAGCCACCCCTTCACCCTCCACTCCCTCCTACCCCCTTCACCTCCCACTCCCATTCCCATCCACCCCTTCACCTCCACTCTCCCCTCCTACCCCCTTCACCTCCACTCCCCCCCCCACACCTTCACCTCCCACTGCCCCCCTACCTCGCTTCACCTCCCACGCCCCCACCCTCTTCACCTCCCACTCCCTCCCACCCCCTTCACCTCCCACTCCCCCCTACCCCTTTCACCTCCCACTCCCTCCTACCCCCTTCACCTCCCACTCCCACCCACCCCTTCACCTCCCACCCCCCCCTTCCCCTTTCTCCTCCCACTCCCCCCTACCCCCTTCACCTCCCACTCCCTCCTACCCCCTTCACCTCCCACTCCCTCCTACCCCCTTCACCTCCCACTCCCACCCACCCCCTTCACCTCCCACTCCCCCCTACCCCCTTCACCTCCCACTCCCTCCCACCCCCCTCCCCCTCCCACTCCCACCCACCCCCTTCACCTCCCACTCCCCCCTACCCCCTTCACCTCCCACTCCCATCCACCCCCTTCACCTCCCACTCCCACCCACCCCCTTCACCTTCCACTCCCACCCACCTTCTTCTTCCTTAGCCTCCACTCAGTTACCTGCTCTGTGGCCCTCTGAAAACCTGTCACTCAGCCTAAGGGACAAGCTCGGGTCTTTTCCCTCAAGTATCTCTGCTTAATTCTGTTGACCAAATGCTGCCGAGGCAATGAGTGATGACGTAGGCTCGGGGATGCCAAAGGTTGGGGGAGACAGGAGAGTAAGTACTGATGGAATTCTACCTGAAGGGCCAAGAGAGAAACCAGGGAGCGTTCTGAGAACAGTCTCCAGGAAGGTGAGCCTGGCACGGGGAGGGGCAGGACTTGCATCCCCCTGGAGAGCTACCTTACTTGCACGGCTCTACTTAATGGATAGCCTTTCTTTCTGCCTTCCTTCCACATATATTTCTTGAATGTCTTTTCAGGGCCAGGGAACCGAAGAGGGGGTGGGAAAATGTGAATCAGATATTCTCTGTCTTGAAGGCGCTCAGAGGTTAGTGTAAGATGATTGATTTCCTTTTAGTCCTTGTCCTATGACAAAGTCCCTTCAAAGTTAAATACTCTGCAGCTGAACAGCCCCACCTCTCTGCATCCCTACCCCGTGACATGGAGCCCAAGAGCAGCCTGAACCTCACCCAGGCCTCCTCAGCCTGGCCTGTGTTCTGTCCTGCCGCCTAAAGATGGCCAGGGTTTTCTTTATTTGCTCTGGCAGCTGTGGGGGTTTCCTGGGTAAGCCTGGAGGCTACTCCTGATCACCTTGTCTGCTCCAGGTATCTTCAGGGGAAATGAGGCTCTGAGGAAGTCTGTGCCCTCACCCTTCCCTTTTTCTGGCAGCCTTAGGAAGGGTGCAGAGGAAACTGAGTTCCATCTGCTTCCCTGAGCTTACTCCTTTCAGGGAAGGGATGGAGTAGCTCTGTGTGCCTCAGTGCCCCATGGGAAGCTAGGTCTGGACAAACTGAAGAAGATAACTCGTGAATCCACAGCCCCTTTATGTCCCCAGAGTATGAGCTTCCCAGACTGGGTTCTTGGTGAGACTTACAGCAATGGGCATGTGAAGCAGGCCTTGAGTCCAATCAGACAACAATTGGTTATCCCCCATAACATTCATGCCACTACTGCTTCCGGGGGCATCTTGCCAATCCAATCATTATTGTAGCTCTCCGGGTTCACAGCTAGGTAGCACTGAATGTCGCTCCCTCCCACTCCAGCAGGCTACATAACACCTTCCATTAGTATGCAAGTCAAGCAACAGAGAGGAAGCTTCTCGGTCAGTACCAAACTGATTTCTCCACGTCCTATGTCCAATGCGTGTGGAGTCTTTAGCAATAGTCTTCCGACCATGTTCTGACAGAGTGCCAGGGGCAATCAATGGCAGTAGCTTATACTGCAGGAATTCTGTGGGTCGGATGCCCCTCACTAAGCGTGAAGGGAACTATCCCATCCATCCCTGGCACGATTTGTCAGCTTATGGCTGTGGGAGGAACGTGATCCTCTGTGTAGAGCCATCCCAGTTAACCTCCTCTGGACCGGGTGGAAAGTGCTTAGATCATTGCAGGCGCTGCCCTCAGAAGCGATCAACACAGTGTTCACAGGACTCCAGGTAGTTCCTGAGAGAGTGCGTTATTGGGAAAAACAAGACGGGTCCTTTTTGCCGTCTAGCTTCTTGTCTTAACACATGATCTCACACATGCCCTCTATGATGTGACACAGACCAGGGGGACCCTCATCAGGGCTGACGCAGCCTCTGAAATCGTAAGTTAACAAGGATCTTTACAAAACACCCCAGCCTCAGGTATGCTGTTACAGCCTCGGAAAGCCAGTTAATACATCCTGTTTAGCCTGTCTCACTTCTGAGACTTTTCTCTCTTCTAGGTCTAATTTGCTGCCCCTCTCTCTTGGCCTCCAGCAAGGTAGACTCTCACGGAACCTGTGATGAGTGACTGAACGTGAAATTACAACATGGAGAGAGTGTGGAGCATGTCGTGCCAGAAGTGATCTGGAAAGATAGAGCATTAAATAACAAATAAGTACAAAGGTTTGTTTTTCTACTCTGTTGGCTTCCTGCAGTCCTGATCTCCCTTTGACCTTCTCCAAGGCAGAGTAGTAGGTTGGCTGGAAAGTTAATCAAGATTTATTTGAGGAATGAGGAACTAGAGAAAGAAGAATCTCCTAGAATTTGTTCCCCATTCCTTAGACTGAACAAGTTGCTCCCGTGGGGGTTAATTTGTGAGCTCTGGTAGGGTAGCTAATTTCCACTGGCTTCCTCTAGACCCCGGCTTGCTGAGTTGTTTACAAAGTGGCTACTGGGGAAATTTAATTCTTCCAAGAAGCTACCCCTGGGAAAACCCCTCCCAGCACACATGACGGACAAGGAGTACATTAACTTGAGAAAGTGGCTGCTGGCAGGCAGTGGACGAGTTCTGGGAGCCGGTACCAAAGGTGTGTTGTTGTGCCTGGCCCGAGAGCAACCACACAGATCCGGCATTGACCATGTCCTTCTCCTCTGCCATTGCCTGGGGGTGCTGGGGTGGCAGGCAGACAGACTGCAGAATCGGGGGGCTATTACTTCCTGGGCTTCCGGGCTTGGCAGCTTTGTCAGGCCTTTGTAAGTGCCAGGTCATCGCTCCAAGCAGAGCCCAGTGAATGTTTGGGAAGCAGGAGAAGGGAGGACCTCCTGGGTACATGGGCCTGTCCTTAAAAGGCCATGGAAGAGTGAACACGTGGGAATGTCACGTAGTATTAAATCCAAACACTGAAGCTACTAGCCATGGCCATGAGGAGATCAATTCTGAGATGAAAATAAGGAACTTGCAAAGGTCGTAGTTGGGGTGATCAAGGCAGAGTGCAGCCCCACAACCAGTATGGAATGGGCTGTGCTGTCTTCACTTCACAGAAAAGGTTGGGGGTGTTCCTGCAGGGGTCACCAGGGTGGCAGCTGTGCTCACTGTGGGGGACAGGGCAGTTTCTGGTCCTTCTCTGATCAGGGCCAGGGAATGCCACAGTGCAGCTCAGAAAGAGATAAGATCATGACATGTAGAGGCCCTGTGGGCAGAGAGCCGGGATGTGGCTCGTACTCTGTCCTTGTTACCAGCTAACCCACTAAGTGGCTTTCAGCCAATCTGTCTAGTCCTGCACCTCACACTCACAGGAAAGGCCTCCCATGCTGAATTACCCACAAGCAAGGGGGTGTCTGCTGGTTCCCCAGCTCCACTTCAGCTCCAGTCTGCCCTCTCTCACCTCTCCAGACGGGGCCACTCCATCAGATGACAAAGGACTGGTAAATATACCATCCATGGCCCTTTCTGTGGTCACAAAATTGAACTCAGCATGGATCACACGACCTCTCTCTCCCTCATCAAGACAGAAAGGAGGCTGACAGGCTGGCGCCACAGGCTGCATCTCACAAAATGAGACTGACCAGAAATCACTGCCGAGGCCGAGACTTGCGTTTAGACTGCAGCTGCTTGACTCGGAGCGGTGGAGGTGGAACGCGGAGCGGCTTGCACAGATACACTGTGTGACTCTCAGTGGACAGTATGACTTCAGTGAGGGCGGAAGCGAATGGGTGCCTTCTACTAAACAGCTGTCAGCATCCACAGTGCGCTGCGTCCCTGCCCTTAAAGTAGCCCACAGTTAGGTACCACCCAAGAGTTGCCATTTTGCAGAAGGGGAAACTGAGGTACCATGTGAACTCACCCAGGATCGCATCATGGCTAGTAAGTAGTGGAGCCAGGATGAAGCTGAGGTGGACCCTGAGCACGCAGAAGCAAGGCGCAGTGCTGGGACCGGATAAGCAGGGGCAGCATCTTCTGACCTCTGAGCACGGTCGGCATCCTTGTTCTCTGGGCTAAGATCACCGCAAGGCTTTCAAAAGAAAAACACATTCGAAAGAAGTCTTCAGAGATGGCGAGACACAAACGAGCCCCTTTTTACCATCTTCTCAGATGCCACAATCCACAGTAAAGGGACCCATCCAAACATGCACCACCAAATCCATTCCCATACCCAAATACCACCATCACCTAAGGCACACCAAATCTTACACTCCTAAAGCCCAGAGTGCTCTTCAAGACAGGAGACTGTAAGCCTTCCAGCCCCTCCACAGGCTCCCCCTCCACAGGCTCACCCCTCCATAGGCTCCCCCTCCACAGGTTCCCCCTCCACAGGCTCACCCCTCCACAGGCTCACCCTCCATAGGCTCACCCCTCCACAGGTTCACCCTCCACAGGCTCACCCCTCCACAGGCTCACCGTCCACAGGCTCCCCCTCCACAGGCTCCCCCTCCACAGGCTCACCCCTCCACAGGCTCCCCCTCCACAGGCTCACCATCCACAGGCTCACCACCCCCCCCACAGGCTCACCCTAACTCTCTGTTCTTATCCCACAGCGGCCTCTCCACCCTAGAGCACTGACGGCTCTCACCCTGGGCCTTTAAACTCCACACAACTGTTCTCTTCAGCTGCTTTCACACCAAGCTACTCTTCGCCCAGCTGTCAGTGGACTTTGAAGCCAGTAGGGTCCTGCTGCTTCGTTACCCTAATCCCTTCTGTTCTTCATGCTCTGCTTGACTGTGACCCCTAAGCTCCAATCTGGACAAACATTGCAAATTTGGGCCCGCATAAAGAGATCCTGTCATCAAAGCAAAACAAGGAAACCTCCCAAGCACGTATCTGTCTATGCGTTTATTATCAATCCCACGAGTGTAGGGACCAGTTGGCTTTGCTCACATAGCAAACGCTAGGCCAAACACAGAGGCACATGGAACGCTTCTCATAAATGTCTGCTCAGCAAATGAAGAACTTGGAGAAGCAGCAATCTGGACAGCAGCCGTTTGATGTGTAGTCTCGCATTTCAGTCCTGGGAGCAATTGGTTAAGCAAACACTAACCTACTCTGAACACTGGCTACAGATTAATCAGGAGACCACCATCGTGGCCCTATGGGGCAGGTACTGTGATGGCATCTCCTCTATTCATAGTGAGGAAGCTGGGTACCTAGACAGCCGGAGGAACTTGCTCAAGGCCCCACAGCTGGTAAGGTGTGGAGCAAGCTGGGAGCCAGAGCCCATGCTCTGAACGGCCTATGTGGCTATCTGTTAAGTCTTCTAGACCATTGGCGGGATCATCACCCATGCAAAGGGCAGACTCCAGACGCTGTGTCAGGCAGCAAAGAGGAAGGGATTTGAGCATGGATGGGCGCAGCTGCCCACTGTGGCCTCCATAGCTAGTGTCTAATCCTCAGCTCTGTCGGGAGAAGAAAACAGATGGCAAGGTGTTGAAGCCCTTGTACATGCTTCGTGGATGTATCTTCTTGCTGTTCCCCAGGCTGGAATAGCAATGAGGTCCCCAGTCAGTCTGCAAATTGTGGGCACAGCCATAGGTGGTCCATGCTAAACCAAACCAATGGTGCCTGCCCTCCATTGCTGATTCTCCAGTCCCTTTTTATGCCTTCCCACCTCCAGGAAGCAGAGGGGGAAAGGGAAAGTCTAAGAGCGAAAGTTGCCAACCAGCAGAAGAAACGACACATCACTAAAAACAGTGAAGTCCCTTTCTGATTTATGAGATCCCCTCCAAGCCAGGAGTTTGGGGATTAGAATGAAATCTTTGGGCCTCTCTGGCGGTAGCTCCCGGCACCAGGTTTGCCTGCCAGGCAAGGTTGTCTCTGCCTGCCCTGGAATTTTTCAAGTCCAAGCCAGCCCAGCTCTGGGACAGGGGTGGTGATGGGGATTGGATGAGCAGAGCTGGAAGTACCCATCCCTCCCACTGAGTTGTGGGGGGAGCCCGAGGGTCTTCTGGGCACTTGTTAGAGGGGCTGGGAAGGAAACCTCAACCCCTCCCCATCGCCTTGTTCCCGGAGCAGCTGGGTCTGATAGCCAGCAGCAGGCAGCTGCTGTCCCTCTCCAGCTGTTTGGTTTCTATCAGCCTGGACTGCCATATGAGCCGAGGCTGCGGGCAGACATAAGCTCCCACCAGGGTAGGTGTCCAGCAGGGTTGAGCTGCCCTGTGAGATGTTCATGAGGGACTTCAGGCCACTCTGTAGCCACACATAAAGGGCAGGAGACCGAGATGGTTACTGTCATGAGGCCACAGGAAGGAGAAATAAGAATGAATGGGGATATTGAGGGAAAAGTTAACCTGGAAAGGAAACAAAACAACAACAACAATAACAAAATGGAAGGAAGAGGCAGCCAGATGTGGTGGCACACACACACATCTGTAATCTCAGCACTTGGGAGGCAGAGGCAGGATGACCCTGAATTTAAAGTCAGTTTTTAGGCTACCTCAGCTGTTCTCAGTCTGTGGGTGGCTACCCGAACGACCCTTTCACAGGGACTGTATATCAGATACCCTGCATATCAGATATTCACATTGCGATTCACAACAGTAGAAAAAGTACTGTTATGAAGTGGCACCAAGAGAAGTTTTGTGTCTGGGGTCACCACAACATGAGGAACTGTATTAAATGGTTGTAGCATTAGGAAGGTTGAGAACCACTGGGCTACATAGTGAGACCCTACCTCAAACGCAAAAAGAAGAAAAGAAAGGCCACCCTTCATCACTAGCTGTGGAAGGAAGGGTGGGTTGGGTTGAGTTGGAGCAAAAGGAGAGACCCCAGCCTTGCTTATCCACGGGCATGATTGCCCAGCAAAATGCCTACCTCAGGGTGGACCTTGAACACATGCAGAGAATTGAACTTTTGGCCTTCCAAGGGAGTGTTGTAAGTAGACAAGGGTTTCCTGAATGCCAGAGCAAGGACAGTAAAGCAGAACAATTCTCAAGACTGGGGAGGAAGGGCGGCAGCTGACCCTTACTGAAGGCCATTGCATAGAGACCACTTCACGGAGCACAGTGCTGGGACCCTGCAGACATAAGCAAGTCTCGTTCTGGCTACAAGAGGCATGGTGACAGATGCTCAGGCTTCTTGACTGAGTGGCAGAGAGAGGCACAAGCAGAACTGGAACTCAGATATTCCCATCAGGATGCCTCTTGGGAGAAGGCATGAAGGACAGGCTCAGCCAAGCCCAAGAAGGAGAAGCATGACATAGAGAGGGACACGGAGCCTCAGAGGTCACGGAGAACATCAAGTTCTGCTGAGAAAGCCATGTCCTGTGACTTTGAACCAATCAGTTCAGTTTCTGGGTCTGGGTTTCTCATCCTAAGGAAGGGCTTGGCCCAGGTACTCCTCACACTGATTCTCTCTGTAGGCATGTGGTGTTGACTCAGAATCCTGCCTCCCATTTCCTTTGCAGGTTCATTTCCTACTTCTGCTGCTATGGATCTGGTGTCATCTCTAGGTGTGAGCGCCTGTTCCTCTGGCCCATTCACGACTGAGGCCAGAGACCGTGAGCACTGCTTGACGCCTTCTCTAAGCGAGCCTGATCAATTAGCAATCAATTAATGAAATAAAGAAATGATTATTTACTAGCCTTACCATATACCTGACATGGTGTTTAACTGGCAATGCAATTATACAAAGAGAATTAGGCCTGACTCCCGTCCATTAGCTGACAGGCTAATGAGAAACAGACACCCACAAAGGATGCTTCCAAATGTAATCAGAAATTGTTAGCGCTAATAGGGGCACGGAAGCACTTGGGGGTCATGCCCTCTTCTGCCTTCCCCTTCCACTTAGAGAGCAGGAAGAACAATACGTGTGAGTAGAGACTGGTTTGGGACTGTGTGGTCTCTGACCTCATGTCGTGTCCCTTTGGATTCTCACTGCTTGTTTGCCATGTTGCTGAAGTCTCAGACGGGAATCTCTGTGCTTTGTGGTTCATTTAAGGTCAGAGCAGCTCTGTGATCAGATGGGATCTGGGCATGTGTGTGACCCTTCCATCTTTCCTCCAAGAATTCATCTTGGCCAACCTCATTCCATCCATCCATCCATCCATCCATCCATCCACTTGCTCACTCACTCATTCAACAAATGTGTATCGAGATCTCCCTTCCCATAGGATAGGTGAGGTACCAGGTATCAGATGCGATTCAGCAGATGAGGCCCTGCATCATACAGCCTTCGGGGTCTGGTGGTGCAGACCTTCAGTGATACTGCTCCTGAATCCCTTCATGTATGCAACAGCTCAGGCTCTGAAGTGTGTAGCTTCTGGGCCATTGGCCCCACAAGCAGACATCAGGGCTGCTCCATTGCCCCCCTCTGGAAGACTGGCACAGTGCTGGGCACTTGTAGGTACTCAGTGAATGTTTAGATGTATGTGACTTCCCAGGGGTATTGAATTAAGCAGGAAGTTCCCCAGTTTTCCTCAGTCCCAGCACCGCCTTCCTCCAGGGAGACATGTAGAAATAGAACAGAGGCATTTTGAATGGAAAGAAGGAAAATGCCTAGGCTGGCTGCCAGCCCCAGATGCCTCTGGACAAGAAGGGGTCCACAGTCCTCTGTGTTCTGGAATCCGAAAGACACGTGCCAAGGCAACATAAAGCAGCTCCTCCCAAGCCTTTGCTCTTCACCCTGGATTGAGCCACGCTGGCAGCCCGTGTCGGACCTTCCCTGCAGTGCACGGGTGCCCCTTGGTGGACAAACAGCCAGTCCTGCTCACACTGTTTCCGAGGGCTTGTGAGCCGTTAAAGGAGAAGGTTCCAAAGTCTTTGTCCCTACAGCGTGCCAATATCTCCGTGTCATGAGGGTGACCTTGGCATGATCTAAGCATGCACCAGAGCCCCTTTTCCAACTGTGACCAAGGCCATGTGCCAACCGCACAGAACGCTGACTGTCAGGGTAGGCTGACCTTGTATCAGGCCAGCCCTGGTCCCTGTGTCGTCCTCCTCCAAACCAGCATTGGGCACAATGCAAGTCAAGCACAGGAGCAGCTTCTTTGTTCAGGTGAGGTCTGGGCATGGGTATAATCCTTCCCCCTCTGGCAGTGATTGTGTTGAGATATCTGCCGTACCTGAAGCTTTCTGGCTCTGTGGATGGTCGTGGGAAGGCAAGGAGCACAGAATGAGGGCCTGGGACTAGAGACACTTTTCAGCCTGCAGCATGAGGGCAAGATAGGAGACTGGGGGAGGCAGGGCCCTGGAATGCCGCAGAACCTGGGAGCAGCCACTTGTTCTGTTTTTATTTTACTTTCCAGCAAAGTAGCAGGCTGTATGCTGAGGTTAGAGAGATGTGCATTAGCGCTCCCTCTCCCTCCTCCCTCCTTTTCTCCCCCCCACCCCAATCCTGTCCCTGTGACTATTCCTGGGCTCTGGGCTGACTCCTCCCATAAAGTACACGCCTCTGCCTCTGAGGGAACATGCCAAGTCCCCACTCTCCAGGTTGAAGTAGAGGGTATAGATAAATGTGCAGGGGACATAAGCAACCACAGCAGCAGGAACAGAGTCTGGAAAAGCTCAGGAGGCCCCGGGCCAGAGATACTGGGATGGAGTAGGAGGCAGTTGGAGGAATGGTGGCGGGAGGAACTATCTAATCCTGCGATAGGGAGGGTATTGGCATTCCTAGGATGCTCTGGGCGGGCACCTTGGCAGGCACTTCTGCCTTGTTTCTTTAAACCTTCCCTGTAGCAGGGACCTCGCCTTTGGTTTGCTTTGTTAGGAATTATTAATAATTATTTGTGTGTGTGTGTGTGTGTGTGTGTGTGTGGTGTGTGTGTGTGTGTGTAAATGCCCAAGGAAGTCAGAAGAGGGGTTGGATCCCCTAGAACTGGAGTTACAGACGGTTGTAATCTGCCTGATGTGGGTGCTGGGAATCAAACTCAGGTTGTCTGGAAGGGCAGCAAGTGCTTGTAACTATAGAGCCATCCTGGCCTCTTTAATAGCAAACTGAGTCTATGTAAAGTAGTTTAAGCATCATGATTGAAGTACTATGGGTAAAGTGGTAGTGGTGGGGATTTAAACTCAGGTCTGTCCATCAGATTCCACACGGTTCCTTAACCTTCAATCAGCAGCTCATCCAGGAGCAAAGAGGCTGAAGCAGTGGAGATGACCGAACTTGAGACATTCAGGCTTCTGGATGCTTTGGATAGAAATATGCCTACTCTGCCTCTGGGGGAAATTAGATTTCAGTTAAAATAATGCCATGTCTTAATTAGGCAGCGAATTAATTTTGAGGGGAAGTCGGGGACACAACACCACCACTCGCCCTTGTCTTTCTTCTTCCATCTTTCCCTCCTTCCCTCTGGCATGGTTCATGGAGCAATTACAACCTGTGAGGAATGCTGCTAAGTCTAAAACATAAACATCCCTATCCTTGGAGCTCACGATTCCTTGAGAAGTTCCAGGGAAGAGACACCGCTTTTCACATTCCTCCCGCTCCATGCAGTTTTCCCGTCCTGGCTTTACTTATGCACCTCAGATCCTGTCAGGTTTGTCATTCTCCCACATCTTCCTGAAGCCCCAGCTCCCCTAACTTGGAAAGAGAAGGTTAAAATCCTGCCCGGATCCTCCCTTCCCAGAGCCACTCTGGGGACTGTACCAGAGAGGGCAGTGAGCCTTGAACAAACAGGGCTTGACATGTCTGAGCCTGTGGGCTCTACATCTGGACACAGCTGGGCTTGGGGCAGCCCAGATTCTCCAGGTCATGACTGAGCTGGAACAAACGAACAGTTCCTTGGCTCCCAGCCTCTCTCTCCCATAGCCACTGGCCCAACAGTCTGATCTCGGAGCCAACCACCACACCCCATTCCTTCCGTGCACCAGCACCAAAGCAATGCTGGAGCTTAGGGCCAGCACCCAAGTCTAGTCCTAAGGCAACTGGCTGGCTGCATCTCCTTTCCTATCGATTTCTCTGTATTCCATATCTGATGACGTCCCTGCCCTTCCCCAGTCCATGCCACTCCAACCGTACACCCCTTCTCTTTCTTCTCTCCCCTTTTTTCCTGAGTCTGTAACACAAAGGCCCCACATTTACCATTTAGCTAAGTGACAGCCTCCCTGAAGAGAGGGGAAGAAAAGGAGAACCTAGGCAGGAGAGAGGATGGGCACACTCAGAGCAGAGACTTCCCCCTCCCTACAGCTACCACTCCAGGAAGCCCTTCCCTCCAAGGCTGTCTTCCCAGGGAACTGTTTCAGGGCAAATGGATCATACCTGCTAAGGTTTTCTGGTTACCTCTACTTCTAAATACTTTATTCCAACGTCAAGCTACAGTGGGCACTATTAGTCAATTGCCCTAATTTTGAGTTGGGGACTAAGGCTGCCTATCTCTTCCTCTTAGCACACCTGGTATATTCTGACTACTTTAACTATAACGTGTGTGCCATACTGCCCACACAAGCAGAAACACACATAGTACACACACACACACACACACACACACATACACACACACACCAAACAAATAAATGGCACAGTGCTGTTAATTCCACTCAGTCCTCTAGACACTATAGGTCCCAAGCCATATCTGCTCCCGTCTTGCCCATGAATAGGTTTGTATTAGGTAGCTGATGCACAAGCAGTGACAGAAAACAGCCATCATCATTTTTGTTTGTTATTTCTATTGTGTGGCTGGGTAGTTCTGCCTCTGGGTCTCGAGGTTGTAGTTAAGATGTCTCTGGGTCTGGGATGCTGCTCGGTGATAGAGCAGCTGCCTATGCTGAGGTGCAGGTAGGTTGGAGAGGAAGTCACCAGGACCACAGTGTCTGAGGGCATGAGCAGGCCTGGAGACTCAACCTCCAAGGTGGCCTGCTCGACTGACAAATGTCTGGCTGTGCAAGAAAGCCTCAGGCCCTCTTCAAGAGGGTAAGGCCTTACTTGCGACATGGTGGCTGGGTGCCAAAGCATGCAGACAGAGAGAGTCAGGTGAAGCTGGTTGATTTTATGATCTAAAGTCTAGATGTCACCCCGTATCACTTCTATTGGGCTCCAGTGGGTAGAGCAACCCCAGTCCTCACCAATTAAAAGGGAAGAAAATTAAATCATGCCCCTCCGTGGGAGGAGAAGCTGTCACGGCTAAGAACAGCAAATCAAATGGGATAAAAAGAAAAGGGAGGCCACAAGGCCCCTGACCCCTTTGAGCCCATAACACACACAATGTGATGAACTTACTGTTATCATCACGGTCATCACAGGCCCTGAGCTTCAGAAGAAAACAAAGGAAGGTTCCAGTTGCTCATCTCTTTGCCCAGAAGCCCTAGTGCAACTTTCAGCCTCAACTCCAGCTCTGTGATGTCCCTTAGTCAAAGGAATTTTCTCAGAAATGAGCCAGGCAGAGGCTTTCAAAATTCTTGCTGTTCCTGCTTGGCCTCCTGGCACCTCTTCATTTGCCCTCCCCCTTCCTTCTGTGGAAGAGGTCACGGCTTAGACTCAGTTCAAGTACTCACAAGCTTCCTGTGTTGAAAGTTATTTCCTGTTGTTGAATATGGAGAGCGTGGAAACTTCATTCCGTGATGCTTTAGAGGAGGGGGTCTTTGGAAAGTGGTCAGGAGTTGATAGGATCATTAAATCGGAGCCCCACGTGTGAGTCCTGGTGTCTTTACAAGCAGATGCAGACATGTGCACGCCTCTCTCTTGCTAAGTCAAAGCCTCAGAACTCTGCTAACAAGATGGCTATTGCCAGATGGAGTCTCTCAACCTTGGACCGGAAGTGTGAGCCGGAATAAACCTCCTTTTCCTATAAAATAGCCTGTATTACGTGGTTTATTATAGGAACGAAAAGCAGGTAGATACAGGATATGTAGTCAATTAAAGATGGTCACCAATCTCTGCTCCTCCTTTTGAGGTCTGAGTTGATCTCATTAGCTCACTTAATCAGAAGAATCCAGCAGATGGGAACTTCTAGAACGTTCAAAGGCATTTTAAATTTCCTCTCAGGTCTCTTAATACACCCTGTGAGAGCATTGGACCTCTGTGCCATGCTAGAGTGAGCATTCTGGCCAACAATCACTAAACCCAGGCCTCCTGCCACCCCTGCCAGGTGCTCTTCTTGTGAGGGAACTCCCTGGCACCCCCATCCATCAGCTGCCACCCGCTGAACACTAAAATGACGCAGGCAGCGCCACATGTAGTGGAACCATCTGGCCAAGCCCTGCCCCAATTCCTAACCCACAAAATCCAGAAATGTAATAAAATAATTGTTTTAAGCCACTGAATTCCTTTTTTTAAAAATATTTGTGTTTTTGTACATGCACATATTAAATGATGGACTTATTTTTCTCTCTCCTCCCCTTCCCTGCCCCTCACACCTCCTGCCTGTGCCCCTAGTCTTCCTAGACAGATATACATATATTTGTTTATATATAACCATATGTATTTGATTTACATATTATTTTATGTATCAATATAAAATATAAAAGCCACAAATGAGAGAAAACCAAAACTGGACCTTTGTCTTTCTGAAACTGGCTTAATTCACTTAACGTCATTATCTCCAGTTGTATCTATTTTCCTGCAAGTGGACCACTTCACACTGTGGTAAGCCACTGAACTCTGAGGCAGCTCACTGGTATGGCGTATCAACACTCCCCTTGCCTCCCTACAGGGTACTCAGGAGCCTCTGATGAAGAGTTGAGGGACTCTGAAAGGCAGCAGATAGATTATTGCCACCTGGGGCCGACAGCTGGGCTGAGGGAGAACAGGCAGAATCCCGCCTCAGTGATGGTGTTAATGAAGTCACACTGTGGAGAGAGAACTGAGGTCAGAGAGGGTGTGCTGGGACCTGAAGTGTGTCCCATATACCCATGTGTTGGATCCCAGCTCCCAAAGTGACTGTTTTTGGAGGCACAGCATGTAGGAGATCATCAAGCTTTAAATGAGGTCATCAAGGTGGGTCCCTAACCTTGTGTGGTTGGTGGTCTTATTAGGGGAGGAAGAGTGAACTTCTCGAAGCATGCCACTGCCCTGGGGAAAGGCCTGTAGGTCCTAGCAAGAATACAGCCCTTGGACAAGCCAGGAAGCAAGGTCTCACCAGAACCTAATCAAGCAGATGGTCTCCACCGTACAAGGAAGTAAATGATGGTTCGTTATTTTGTTACACTGGTCCAGCCTGACTTGGACTGGTCATTGCCGCCATCCCTCTAAGCAGGCCAGGGGTAGGGAGTAGCTTGTTTTCCTCATTTCTGGTCAGCTACTGTTTCTGTTTTGTTCATTGACGGATATCATCCCTACTCCTGGCAAGTGTCTTCTCAGAGATCTGTAACTAAGCTAGTGAGTGCCACACATTGGAAGGGGCCACTGGGGACTTCAGCCCCATTCAAAGCCGCCCAATCTAATGTGCAGCTGTTTATCCCCAGATATCCACACTTCTGCCATCCCGAGTCATTTAACCATCCTTTTCTACCTCAGACCCCTGGAGGAGGGGTCTGGGAGCAACGCTTTGAACAAGTGCCCACAGACTGGAGAGACTGCCCAGTGTCCCCCTGGCCGGTAGCACTGTTGTGTGTCACTCCTTCCATTGGCTTCTGGAGATAGGGCAGCTCTGGCAGCTGCCTTGGAGCTGTCATCCGGGCCTCTGTCCCACCCCACTGTTTCCCTGGGAGCTGGCGGGGCAGCGTTGAGTGTAGCAGGATGGACAGGGTGGGAAATGTGGTTCAGCTGAAGGTCTGGGAAGTATAGATGGGGGTGGCTGGGTTAGAGCGGTGATGGGGCCCCTCCTTTACATTGAGGGAGTTGATATAACCCTGTCTCTCCAGTCTGTGATGCCAATTTCCCTTCTCCACGGTCTTTGTGCAGCCTTGGCCTCCAAAGCCAGAACTTGCCAGATCTAAGAACAGCAGCATTTGAGCGATGGAATTGTCAGCCTTTCCCCAAAGACAACATCAACACCCCAAAACAGAGCCCTGCCTCTCACCTCCCTGCCATCTGGATGTCGTTCTAGTCCTTTCCCCAGCTTGGTAAGTGCCCCCATCTCTCTACCCTGCCTCTGGGAGCTCACTCTGGGAGCTTGGGGGTCAAGTGGACCTGCAACCCTGGCCTGTGTCTTCAGAGCTATGCAGCCTGGGTAAAGGGTATTGGGTTTTGTGTCGAAACATGTCCCTCCTGGCTAGGCTGCTGGCAAATTGTCTAAGGCAGGCCCCATCAAGGGGCTGTCATGTTGGAAGGACAATGCTATGTGGACTGTCACTGCTGGGTCAGTTCTTGCCATGACAACCGGCTCCTCTGTTTCCTTTATCTAGATGAGAAACTGGAGAGAGCGTCCAGGGAGACTGGATGAACTGCTTCTGTTTTGATCCCCCCAAGAGCAGAAGTAAGCCAGTCAGTTCAAAAGAATGCTTAAATTTGATAAGAAACCCCAAAACTACACACGGGCTGTCACCCTTTCTACTCTGTCCATTCACTGGGTCCAGTGAGGGACTTTGAAGACATTGTTCCCTGCTTCCCAGAGTCAGAAAAACTTCTTCAAGGCAACCTTAAAAATAAAGCCAGCTGTGGAGGCCCTGAGGCATCCCCAGGAGTTTCAGGAGAGCAAACAGATGTCTGTGTGCGGGCACAAGTCCCTGGGTATGTTTGAGAGTGGAAGGAGCTGGGCAGTGATGGCACACAACTTTAATCCTAGTGCTCGGGAGGCAGAGGTTGGTGGATCTCTGAATTCAAGGCCAGCCTGGTCTACAGAGCTAGTTTTGGAACAGCAAAGGCTACACAGAGAAATCTTGTCTCAAAAAGTCAACAAACAGCTGGGCGGTGGTGGCGCACACCTTTATTCCCAGCACTTGGGAGGCAGAGGCAGGCAGATCTCTGTGAGTTCGAGGCCAGCCTGGTCTACAAGAGCTAGTTCCAGGACAGGCTCCAAAGCTACAGAGAAACCTTGTCTCGAAAAAACAAAACAAAACAAAAAAACTAACAAACAAAAACAAGAAAGAGCGAGAGCGAGGGAGAGAGAGTGAGAGAGAGAGAGAGAGAGAGAGAGAGAGGGAGAGAGAGAGGGAGGGAGGAAGGGAGGAAGGGAGGAAGGGAGGAAGGGAGGCATTGGAGAAGGCCAAGCTGAGAGAAGCATCTATGGAGGGCACCACCCAGGAGGCCCCAGCTCACCCTTCCATCTGAGTCCCAGTTTTCCCTGAGGGCCAGAGCAGGTTGTATGACCTGGGTGATCCTAAAATGCTTCTCATTTTACAGTTAGGTCCCCTGAAGTTTTCAGGGGTGCCAAGAGGGTGAGCAGACCACAGTGGCTCCCACTGCCTCAGCCTGAGAAGTTTACACAGCCATGTCTCCAGAGGCAGGAGGCTCCATGGCTCCACCACATGAACGGTCGACAGGGTGGGGAGGCGCACACAGGACTTGCCAGAGCATCCTTCAGGATAAAGCATCTGTTCCTGACATCAAGGCACCAGGGCCCTGAATACACAAAGGTCAAGGGAGCCAGCTCTCTGGTCCCTTCCTGGCTCCCCTTAGCAGCAGCCACCAAAACACACCGCCTCCGTGCGCATTACACCAGCAGAGGAGCGGATGGGATTGCGCAACTCTTTCCATCCCTGGCCCTGCTCTGGTAATTTCTCTTTTCGTTGCTCATTCTTTCAGTTTTTCCACATTTTCCTGAGATGAATGAATGACTAGATTCAGGGAATATTTTTGTATATATTGGGAAATGACTGCTACCATCACAGGCCTCTTTTTCCTGTCTTTCTTTTTTTTGGGGGGGGGGGGGATGGAGTAGGAATAACTTTCTCTTCTTTTCAAAACCACCTAAAGACTCAGGTTTACAGCACGGTGACCACATTCTTCTATTCCCTAAATGTCTAGTTATTAAAAAAACAACAACAAAGCCTTACACACACACATAGAGAGAGAGGGAGAGGGAGAGGGAGAGAGAGAGAGAGAGAGAGAGAGAGAGAGAGAGAGAGAGAGAGAGAGAGAGAGAGAGAATGTGTTTTTATACATGAACTTTTAAAATGTACATGACTTGGTTACCAAACATATGTCCAAGAATGAGACCCTTTCATTTTCTTTAATAAAACGTCTATGTTGACTCTCCAGTTGGCTGGGCTGGCAGCATCTTAGTCAATCAGGAACCAGTCCCACTTCTTCCTGGTTCCATCTACTACAGGGTAAGGTAGCCTGACCACCAGGAGACAGGGCAACCTGTTTGCTGAAGCAGACACTGGGCTCTTTATCCCTGCGCTTTGCCTGAGTCCCTGGGCTTTCTCAGTTGTTGGAAGCTACCCTGTGGTCCCTTCAGGTTGATGACTCTCTCTGTTACTTTCCAGTGGAGATTCTAGGGTTCCACCATACACTGGAAACAACAAGAAGGATTTCCTGGGAAGCCCCCACTGTGCGCGCGCACACACAGACACACACACACACACACACACACACACACACAGTATGGTACATCCACTGAAGTTCTGGTCCTTGGGAGCTTGTTACCCCTTACATCTGTCCTAGCACAGAAGGCCTTTCTTGCCTCTAATCTTTTGGTATTTTTGTTCCCTTTAGAGTCTCATCCCAGCCACCTGCTGAAGAACTGGGTGCAGAGCCCAGGGTTCTAACCCTTGTCAATATCTGTCTTTTCTCTTTCCCATTGCTCTCCTTCCAATGCACCTGAGTTAGGTAGGCAGGGGTGGAGGGTGTCTTTGGTATCTCTCACCTCAATCTTTGATCTTCTAATCCCTATGATATGGGCAAAGCAATGAAAGCTGGGGCAGAGAGATTTTTGCTTTGCAGATAAAACCCTCTCTGGGGTTTGGGAAGAGAACCTAAGAGCAGAAGGAAACACCGGGAAGGAACATAAGTTAATATTTCAGAAAAATTCCCTGCCCAACATATGGTGACCATATGCCCGTTACTTCCTAGGATTGTCTCCAATATGGATATTTTTATTCTTAAAAAAAGAGATCCCATTATTAAATATCTTGCTAAATATGTTTTGAGTTGCATCTTTTACCTGGCCCTTTCCTATAGATACATTAAAAGTGCAAGGGGGCTGAGCCTGGGGGTGCATTGTGACAACCCGGGTGTCTTCCTGTGTTACACTGTGCTGACTGGGATGAGACATTTCTCAGAAAGCCGATTCGAAGGAAGGGGAGTGGCCCTGAGCATTTCCAGTCTCTGCAGGCACAGGACAGTGGACACGAGCTTGCTCCCCAGCTTGCCCCCACAGCCATCCCCTCAAGGAAAGAGCTGTGGACTCCTACTTGGAGGAGTAACAGCTGGAGTCTCTGTCCCTCCCTCCCAGGGTCCTTTCTCTCATCCTGGATCACCAACCATCACACCCTGACTGCCCCAGCATGTGACTAGGTGACGATCAGGCTTTGCTGACTTAGTAAGGTCTGGAGATCAGTCACTCACACTGTCCTCTGCCTCTCACCCTTCACTCACAGGGAGCCCCAGTCCCCCACAACTTTACCACTAGCCTGCAGCCCACGCCAGTCAGGCTCTCCAGCCTGTCTTTCCTCCCTCTGCTCCACACCTATGCACCCCCGGCCTCTGAGACCGTTCTACCTGGGTATTGAAGGTGAAACATTTTCAATTCAACCCCAAACAGCTCACGTATCCCTGATTGCTCATGGCCCATGCATGGCAGTGGGTAGACTTGAAGTGAAGGAGAATGCCAGTGAGCCTCTTGAGATTGTGGGCAAGATCACACCTATGCATTTTCTTTCTTCGGGAATTTTTTTGTTTGTTTGTTCTTTGTTGTGTTTTTTTTTTTTTCAGATCCTGACTGAAAAGCAGTGTCCCCTGGCCAGAATCCCACCTATTGGTTCCTTTGTGCCATTCATTTGCCTCTTTCCCCATCCTTCACACCCTCCTGAATCTACACTCATGGGCACATACTTACCCTGACAGTTTCTGAAAAAACAAAAAAACAAAAAACCTTCAATTGTTTGAAACTTTTCTGGAAATGTTGGAGATTGAGCCCAACCTTCGTACATGCTAGGCAAGTGCTCTATCGCTGAGCTAGGAGCCAGGCCTCAATGTGATTAGTTTACTGTACGCTGGGCCTGCTCCATGAAGGGCGGATATCATTGCTTACAGCCTTTGGGCATCACTGCCTCTGTGAAACCTCTCCTGATTGACCCAGGCCGAGTCAGTCAGCCACCGCCCAAGATTCCCACATCCATATGACATCCACCATAGCAGAAAACATCTCCTGGACCTTGGGCGTGCCTAAGAATCTCCTGTGTACCTCTAATAGAACCCAGATGCTCCAGCCCTGCCTCCACCCAGTGGAAAAAATCCAAACTGTGAGAGAGGAGGCCTCAGGGGACTCCCAGGCACACCCTGCATGACAAACCGCAACTGTAGGGTTCCTCTGTGTTCTTACTTCTTTAATGCATTTGGCTAGGAACTCCTTGAATGCACAGAGCTTCGCTCAGTCAGCTCTCTAATCCCCACAGAACCTAGGCCATTCCCAAGGGATAATGGCACAAGCAACCACAATGCAGTAAGGACTCTGAATATTCACTCATTCCCCATCTTCTGGGCCTTCCGATGAGGTACACACACCATTAATCCTATTTATAGATCGGAATGTCTGATGACGGCATCCTAACTTCTGGAAGGCTGTTCTAGGAGGTCCAAGTGTTTTATTCATAGTTTGACTTTATGTTCTAATCCATTCGGATTGTGCAGCTAGCTAGTGAGCACAGGTTATACCTATGGCCTAAGTTCATTTTATTAATAGATATCTGTTATACAAAAGGATGGTTTCTCTGTGGCATTTTAATAAATATGTGTACTTTGGTCATAGAAATACCCCCTTATTATGCTCTCCAACTTTTAAAAAAATGCTTAATTTATTTTATGTATACGAGGGGTTTTGCGTGTGTGTGTGTGTGTGTGTGTGTGTGTGTGTGTGTGTGTGTGTGTGCAGCACATGTGTGGTGCTTGTGGAGGTGAGAGGGAGTCAGGTCCCCTGGAACTGGAGTTACAGGCAGTTGTGAACTACCGTGTGTGTGCAGGGATCTGAACCAGGGTCCTCTGCAAGAGCAACCACTGAGTCATCTATTCAGCCCCTGCTGCTCTCTTACCCACCCACTGACCCCCTCCTCTTCCCTAACAGACCTCCTTCTACTTTAATCTCCCTCTCCCTCAAGAAACACCCCGTGCTGTCTTTGTGAGTCTGGCTTACTTCTCCAACCACGGTGCTCTCCAGTCCCATCCATTTTCCTCCAAAAGAAATCACTTTCTCCCTCTTTGTGGCCGAATAGAAGCCCTTGTTTCCTGACCCATTCATCTACTGGTGAGCAGCAAAGCTGACGGATTCCATGGCAAGGCTATTGTGAAGAGAGACTACACACTCATGGCAAATAGTGTCTGCTGTGTGCTGAGTTCAGGTTTATTCCCAGGACAGGTGCAGCTGAACCACATGGCAGTTCTAGTTCCGGTCTTCTAAGGAACCTCCGTATTGCTCTCCACAGTGGCTAGAGTAGTGGACATTCCCAGCAACGGCGTATAACGTTTCTTCTAAGTATAGGAATATGTTGTCTGAAAGCAGGGACGTCTGACTTAGCTCCTTCTCCATTCATGTCTCTTATGGAGAGGCAGTCTTCTCCCTCACTGCTCCGGCTAAGATGTCAGGTACTGCATATTGAATAGGAATGGCAAGAATGGGCATCCTTGTCTTATTCACGATTTTATAGGACATGCTTTCAGTTTTTGATGATGTTGGCGATGGGTTTGTGTTGCATAGCTGTTTTTATATTGAGACATGATCCTTCTATAGTTTCTACATGGCTTGTATATCGTGAGGGACGCTGTGTTTTGTCAAAGGTTTGTTCATGGAAACAATTGGGTGGTGTTTGTCCTTAATTCTGTGATAGATTACATTTATCAGTTTGTGTGTGATCACCAAACTTGCACCTCTGTGATGAACCAACTCGATGTGATACTTTGAAGTGATGGCTGGATTTAGTTTGTTGAAGATATTTGTGTCTGTAGAGCTTCATCAAAGATATTGGTCTGTAGTTTTTTTTTTTCTTTTTGGCTATGACTTTTTGGACTTTTAGTGTCAGGATAATAATGGTTTCAGAGAATGAGCAGGGATGCATTTCTTTCTGTTCCATTTTATAGAACACTTTGAAGAGCAATTGTGTTCATTTTTCTTTAAAGGTCTGGTAAAATTCAGCAATGAATCCATCTGGCTCTGGTGTTTTCTTTGTTGGGAGATTTTTCATTACTACAACAGCTCCATTGCTTTTTATTGTCATGCTTAGGCAAGGGGTGGTTTTTGTTTGTTTGCTGCTGTTGTTCAATCTTGCTAGGTTATGTATGTCTAGAAATTTACCTCTTCTTTCTATATTTTCCTGTATTTCCTATATTTCCAATTATACACACACACACACACACACACACATTTCTGGAGTATTAGCTTTCAAACTACTCCTCTATATTTCAACAGTATCTGCTGTAATATCCCCATTTTGCCTTTATAGCTACCTATTTAGATTTTGGTAATTTTGAGTTGTCATCTATGAATCTTTTGATCTTTTCATCTTTTTGTTTCTTTCTTTGTTCATTTTAGTTCTCATCTTTATTATTTCCATCTATTGGCTTGGGTTTGCTTGCTCTTGTATCTCCAGGACCTTGAGATGTCTGAGACCTTTGTGGCATTCATTTATTAGTTTGTTTTCTGGAGGCAAGGCCTTCCTGTGTAGTCTTGGCTGGCCTCTACTCACCATGTAGCCCAGGCTGGCCTCAGCCTTGCAGCAATCCTTCTGCCTAGCCTTCTCCGTGCTGGAAATGAGTGTGTGGCAGCATACTCAGGGCTGGGATTGAGGGCATAGCCCATCATACCTGGCTCCTTGTTATTTGAAACGTGGAACACCCTGCCATAGACTTCCCTCTGAGAACTGCCTTTGTTGTTACCCACAGATCCTTATATATAGATTTCCTACTCCTAGTTGACTCTGAAATTTTCTTAATTTCTCCTTTGAGTCTTCCAACAACACACTAATTATTCTAAATCATACTGTGTAATTTCCATGTGCTGTACAGTTCATATGTTCCTCTGCTGCTGGTGTGCTTACACTCCACTGTGATCTAAAAAGCTCCAGGAGATTGTTCTGATACTTCCTGCTTCTGTTAAGACTTGCTTCATGTCCTAATATGTGATCTAGTCCAGAAACAGTTCCAGGAGCAGCTACAACTAAAAATGTTCATCCTCTGTCTAGAGAAGCCGGGTGAGCCCACTGGGTCTATAGAGCAGTTTAACTCTGATGGCCTTTTGTCTTGATCAATCTGTGGATAAGATTGTGTTATCACTATTATTGTATTATATTGTTATACTGAGGTCTGTCTGTCACTTAATAATGTCCAGTAGTTTTGCTTTTTGAAATTGGGTGTGTTGATATTTGTACATACATCTTATACTCTTTTTTTTTTGGGAGGGTCTCCTGTAGCCCAGGTGGGTCATGAACCCATACACATGGGACACATGGTTGACTTTGAACCGTCTGATCCTCTTGCCTCTACACCTCAAGTAGAACTGAACCCAGGGCCTTGTGCATACCAGACAAACATTGAGTTTTACCCTCAGCCTGCCACCATTATGTCTTCATGATGTGTTTTTCTCTTTATTAGATCTGACTTTTGTCTCTTGACCTTTGCAGCTTTAGGTCTGCTTTGGCAGATATGAGTAGCCAGTTGCCTCTGGTTCCATTCTCTCATAATTTTCCATCTGTATTATCTGTATTTGTGTAGCTGTCACCGAAATACCTGAGAGCACATTCTAAAGAATGAATGATTGATTTTGCTCATGGCTCAGAGAGAGAAGTCCCTGGTTGCTTGGCCCCATTCACTCTGGTGTAATACGTGGCAAGTGAGATTCTTTACTTCATGGGGCCCAAGAAGCAGAGACAATGAGGGAACTAAGGAAGAGATGCACCTTCAAACACACAACCTAAGAGAACTACTTCCTCCAATAGACCACGTCCTAAAATTTCCAGAAACTCTAAACATAGCAGCTTGGAACCTTTAACACATGAGCCTGCTGGACACCTTTCATATTTAAATTATCATATCATCCTTTCATTTTTAATCTGTGTGTGGTTTTGCCCATACAGCATAGTTCTTGCAGACAGTAAACAACTGGACCTTCTTTTAATTTAGTCATCCTGTGTCCTTTTCTTTCCTTTTCTTTTCCTCAGGGTCTCACTATGTAGCACTGGCTGTCCTGGAACTCACTATGTAGACCAGGCTTGTCTCAAACTCAAAGAGATCCACCTGCCTCTGCCTCCTGAATGCCGGGATTAAAGGCATGGGCTACTACACTTGGCCAGCCTGTGTCTTTTATTAGAGAATAAAGACAGCTTGCATATAGGGTTACATGTTACTTCTTATAGGTTTTTTTTTCTGTCTTCTGTTTTGTATAATTTTATTTAAGTTTTTTTTTTTTGTTTTAATGGGGATTTTAATAAGAGTCTTGCTCTACCACATCCTAAGTCCTCCCACTGAAAATGTTTTATTTTGAGACACTGTCTTCCTTAAATGCCCAGGTTGGCTTTGGACCACCATAAACCCAAAGTTGGCCTTGAACTTACGGTCCCAGCCTGGCCTGCAGGTGTGTGCCACCACACGTGGTTATTCTGTCGTCGTTGTGTTTGGTTCTTTTCTATCCTCACTGCTTATTCTTCTAGTGGATTGGTTACTTCCTGTGCGTTCAGAGCTGTGTTCATCTTCCTCTCTGCCATGAAAGATGCCTCTAATGTCTTCTGCAGGGTTGACTGAGGAGTTATGAAGTCCTTTAGCGTGCACTTACCCTGAAAGTCTTTATTCGTCCTTTGGTTCTGAAGGCTAACTTTTCTGGATATGGTCATCTATGTTGACAGTTTTCTTTGCACGCTTTTCTGGCCTTTGCGGTTGCCCCTGAAGGACCACTGTGACCCTCCACCTCTCTCCCACAACTTTCTGATTCTTTTTTTCTTCTGCACTCTGCACAAGGAAGCTCCTTTTTGATCCACTCTAAATGTCATCGAGGACGGATGTCTACATTGTTCCTAAGATTTGGAAAACATTCTTCTGTTATTTCACTTAGGAAGTTTTCTTTCTTATTAGTTGTTCAAGTGTCATACAAAGTAATGGGTTTTATGGTAACCTTCTCACGTACACACACGGTTATACTTCCGAATAATCCATTGCCCTCCTCCCATCTGATGAGTTTCCTATAGCGCTAGTCTGTGCCTCAGAACCACCTTCTCTAACAAAGCATAGGAGTTGGTCCTGCAATGGTGCCTCAGGCTTCTGCATATTCTCTTCATAGTTTTCTAAATGTTATAATGCATCAATCTTGTCTTCAAGCAGTGAGTCTTTCTGTTAAGGTGGGGTGTTCTTTGGCTGGCTGAGGTTTAATTCTTTATTTTGGGGAAGTCTTCTAGGAGAATTGTGGGGCTTGTTTGTTTTTGTTTTTGTTTTGTTCTTTTTGAGACAGGATCTCACTATATAACCCTCGCTGGCCTGAAGCTGGCTATGGAGACTAGCCTGGCCTTGGATTTGCAGTAAGCCTCTTGCCTCTGTTTCCCAAATGCTAGAATTACAGGCATGCATCATCAGGGATGGCTGGATTTTGTTTTGTGTTTGTGTTTGGTTTTGATTTTGATTTTTCTTTTGAGGCAAGGTTTCTCTGTGTAGCACTGGCTGTCCTGGAACTAGCTCTGTAGACCAGGCTGACCTCAAACTCACAGAGATCCACCTGCCTCTGCTTCCTGAGTGCTGGGATTAAATGTGTGCACCACCACTCAGCTGACTTTTGTCTTATCAAACTCGTTATTTCTAAGATTTCTGTTGGTTTTTTTCCCAAAATCTCTAATTCTCATCTCTTTCTTGAACCCCTTTCTCACTTACAGACTTTAGTGTGTAATTTCCTTAGTGCTTTCCTATATTTTCTTGAGACTCGTTGTTGCTGTTGTTGTTTCTAAGCCTTCTTCTGAATTCTTTATGTGGCATTTCATCTTCTTCAATGTCTTTGAAGTCGGATGCCTGAGAACAATAGAACTCTGGAGCATCCGGTTGCCTTGTTCTTTCCAGATTTCTCATGTCTCTGTGTGGGGATTGGCGCACCTGATGGATGGACATCTTTCCTGTTTTTACATGAGCAGTATTCTCTTGACAACGTGTCCTGGGATTTCAAACTGTTGTGGGATACCAAATACATTTTCAGTTGGATTTTGACACAGCATCAAGTGTGTTGGAGCCTGATGGTCTTGCTTTCTCTGAGGGACTTGTAAGAGTGTCATGCTTCTAGCATCTTCTAAGTGGATCGGGTCAGACAGTTGTGTTGCAGGCAGTGGAATATGTGAGGTACACCTTCTGTGATTATGTCCCCAGTCCAGCTGACAATGGACAACCTGAAAGGGCGCAGGAGGGAGCTGCCCTGTGGCCCCCGTGAGTACAGTGCCTGTGGTCTTTTGTTCTTCCTTCTCTCTTCTGTTGCTGTAGGGGTGAATGAACAGAGCAGATCATCGGGTAAACCCCATCCCAGGCCTGCCTGCTTAGATCCTGGTTGTAGCTGGGGGTTTTAGCTTCCCTATTCTTTGAGTTAAAGTATTTGTTGAAGTCTAAGTGGTGGAGCGGGAGGTAAATTGTGTAGAAAGCAAGATGTATGGTGTACACACCACACACACACACACCACACACACACCACACACACACATACACACCACACACACCACACCACACCACACACACACCACACACACACCACACCACACATACCACACACACACATACATACCACACACACCACACACCACACACACACACATACACACCACACCCACCACACCACACCACACACACCACACCACACCACATACACACACACCACACCACACACCACACCACACCACACCATAACTCACACACGCACACACATACACACACACACCACACCACACCATACCACACACCACACACACACCACACACACACACACATACACACCACACACACCACACCACACACACACAGATGAGCTGGGCATGTAGTTTAGCAACAGAACATCCACATAATCCTCTCGTGGTATCACGCTTGATCTTCAGGACAAATACAAAGGGAAAAACAAATAAGTAATTATGACAAAGGGCAGTGAACCAGACAAAGACAGAATGGAAAAACAAGCACCAGATACGATAGCCACAATTCTAACAAAATGGGAAGGGTGGGGACAGCAATAACGGAAACCAAAATATCTGTGGGTGTTTTTCCATGTACGAGTGTGTTGTGTGTGCACATAGTGCATGTTCATGCATGTGTACGTGTGTGCATGTGTGGAGGCCGAGGTCAACATCAGTATCTTCGTTGATCACCCTGTATTTCTTATTTCCTGAGACAGGGTCTCTCACTAACTGCCTGCTGATTCGGTTAGGCTGACTGACCCCTGAGCATCACAGGTCTGCCTGTCTCTGCCCCCCAGTGCTGGCTGTAAGGATGCGCGTGGCAGCCCTCTGCTCTTATATGGGTGCGGGGAATCCAACCTCAGGCCCTCACAGGCACGTGGTACACAATACACTGACTGGGTCGTCTCCCCAGTGATGGAACCAACAAGCTGTAGAGGATGAGAAAAGGAAGAAAATCTTACAAGAGAAGAAAAACCAGAAAGCAAATGCATTAGAACAGTTGGCAAGTGAAAAAGGAAAAGGTGAGAAAAGAGGTGGGGGAGGAATTTGACTGTCAGAAGGGACGAGAGAAGAAATAACAAAAACTACATTAGAAAATAAAAATATACATGTATACATACATATACACAAAGCAGTAGGCAAATTAGAAAGTTGAAGGAAAAAAGGGAGGGAGGGAGGGAGAGAAGGAAGTTACTTCCAGTGTTTCCCCAAGCAGCAAGCCTGGGGTGACTGTCTTATATATTATTGGTTATCAGATCAGAGTTCAAGAAAACCCTAAGCCCACGAGTGCCAGATGGTATGGTAGACAGGAGGAGTAATAGAAAGAAGAAAAAAGACAGACATAGGCAAAAGTGTCCCAGAAACAAACGCAGAACAGAAGGGCGATCTGAACGTAGGTGAGTTGGGCATTGCCTTGCAAGCTGGCATCGGGAAGCACTCCTTTCTCTCCAGATAAAAGTGCAGTGTTACAATAAGGACATGAAGGTAAGAAGGGGACAAGCCGGGAAGAAGGGTTACCGTAGGAGGAGGGGGTGAGGCAAGGTGAGAGCAGGTAAAGCTAAACTTCATCATGTACATGTGTTAAATGGCCAATTTTTTTTGACATGATCTCACTAGGTAGCCCTGACCAGCCTGGAATGTAATATGTAGACCAGGCTGGCCACGAACTCAGAGATCCTCCTGCCTCTGACTCCAAAGGGCTAGCATTAAAGATATGCCCCACCATGCCTAGCTAAAAGAATTGCTTTTTTAAATATAAAAGACAGCATTGAACTTAAATACTAGTTCTGCCCACCTTGCTGAGTAAGTTCTTCTTCTTTGTTTTGAACCACAAAACAATCTATTAAGTGCTACTTGCATCTCATCTTTTCCCTTGCCTTTTCAGAATGTGATCACAGTTCTTAGACTCCCTTGCAGCTAGATGTAGACCTTGCCATATATGCTCAATCAGCTATAAACAGCAGGGGCATTTACATCTCTCATGGAAAAGATTTGTGCAACACTGCCCTTGGAAGCCTGTATGGTGAGCCCAATGAAGTAAGCAGACAGTTGTGGCAATTCCGGTGACCCCCCCCCCAGACACCCCCTACCTGACTGCCCTCATGCTGATTCTCTGCTTGCCCTGGATGCTGATCTTGGCTTACCCCAGAATCTAAGGGCATCCCATGGATGTAGGCACCCCACTGGAGCTCCAGAGGCTTAAAATAACAGCTGTGGCCCTTGCTGAGAGAGAAATCAAATCCCCGCTTTCCAGCAAAACAACTCCCAGCCATCAGAGGGACTCATGTGTCCTGCCTGACATTTAAAGTCCCTGCATTGTTTCATATAGAAGTGGCATTGTCAGAACCTAAAGAAGTAATGGACTCCACGCCTAGATTTCTTGGGTTCAAATTCCGACTCTGCCACTTTATAGTCAGTTCCTTAACCTCTATGCTTCAGTGTTCCCATCTGTAAAATGGGAATGCTAACAGCCCCATCTCTTTGGGCTGGTGTGAGGCATAGATGGGTTGATCTGTGTGAAGTGGTCCTGTCCTGTCTGCCACAGACATAGGAGTATGTGGTTCTCATGATCTCACGAGATTCTCACTAGATAGGAAAGTAATGGGAAAACACATGTGCGCGCACACACACACACTCACACAGAGTTCCCTTTACAAGACAGAAAACCAAACCCAGAGAAGCTGAAGTTGCTTCTCAGGCAACACAGCCAACAATAACCACGTGGTTACCCAAAGCAAGGATTCTGAGTCCCACAAATGTGGCATACAAGGTCCTGAAAACTGGCTACTCGGTGTCTCTCCCTCCCCTGGCATTCCTGTGGCTTCCTCGCACATTCCCCGTGTCTCCCAGGAACATCTGTGCTCCTACCCCAAGCCTACTCTGGGCAAGGCAATGGCCTCCACCTCTCCACACTCCTGCTGCTTAGTATCAGGCGGGGATCCTCTGGGAACCACATTCATTTCTTGGTGGCAATGCTGGTGGCACTGTGGTAGCATTACCACACCTTCAAACACCTCTCCAGAGCCTTCTGCAAGGCCTCTCTGGTGCAATTGCCAAGGGCCAATACAGGGGAATCTTGTCAGAGGCGGAGGCCTAGACCCACAACTGCACTGGGAGGTGACAGAAAGGGCTTATGTAGGTGTCCTTGGACAAACCGAGGACAGAGGAGCATCGAGCCAACTGCATGGGAACCAGATGTTATCTGGGAAGCAAGAATCCAGTGCACAGAGTATCTGGGTGGGATCCTGGGGCGGGGTACAGAGCTCAGCAGTTGCCCTGATGAGGTGTTTATGTGAAAGGGTGTGATGTGGCTGCCAATGGTTTCAGGGTGTTCTGGGTTTGCAGTTCACACAGACCCTTCCCAGATGAGTCTCATCAGCCCGGGAAAGGCACATCGTTACCTTTAGTCACAGACGAGGGTAGGAAACTCAGAGGTACTTGCTTCTGACCTTACCCCTGGACAGACACAAACCAAAGCCAAAGAGATCGGGTAGGTCCGGAACATGTAAGTGACTGAGGCCGGGAGGAGCCGGGCCAGCGTGGAGGACCGGCACTGCTAGGCGCCCAGATTGTTGCCACCTTGGAATGCAGCCCCTGAACCGCAAGATCATTGGATTTTTCCAGAGAAGCTGGAATCTGGGCTTTAAAATTGTGAGCTCTCTCATCCTTTAATGTTGACAGCTAATATAATTTCTAGTGAGCAAAACAGAAATACATTCCTGGGCTGGCCTAGGCTCCAGGATACCAGTGTGCCAAAGAGGACCCACGTGCTGCCTCCAAGATGCCAGCAAGGCTGGGATGAGCCCCTAGCTCCCTCAACTGAATTTTAAAAACTTTTAAATACCTCTGGGATGGGTCAGATCACAGTTAACACAAAGGAATTATTTGCCAGGGGCTTGCATGCCAGGCATAGTCTACAGGGTATGAACCATAACTTGAAAAAAAAAAAAGAAGAAAACCCAACCTCACAGACACATACTCTAAAGGAGAGACACATACAGATACGTTTATGGAATTTCCAGTGTGTTAATAGTAATTGCCAGGGAAAAAAAACCAAACCAAACGGGGGATGAAAACATTTCACGTGAATATTGCAATTTCAGATAAGGCGGGCAGAGGCCTACTCTTCAGATGGTGGCTCTGGAAGACTGAGGGGGTGGGGGGCGTCATGTAAGAACAGACATTGTAAGAGCCAGGGTAGTGGACAACTTCAGGGAAGCAGGGTCTTCAGACACAACAGGACCGCTACACATCTGAACTCACAGAGACTGGCAGCATGGACAAGACAAAATGCTCAAAACAAGCAAATCCCGCATGGGGAAGAGGAAGGCACAAAGTCCCTCCCCTCACCAAAGAGCTATTGCAATTGATACTGGGTAAAAAAAAAAAAATCAAGTTCTCCAATGAAGTGTCACTGGGGGTATCAACCATATTCCAGGGCGGGCCTCATTCCCAGGAGTAGCTGGCCAATACAAAATGGACTCCATGTAGTGTGTGTGTGTGTGTGTGTGTGTGTGTGTGTGTGTGTGTGTGCGCGTGCACATGCGCAAGCTCTTTCTTTTTTTGATTTGGTATTTTTTTTTGTCTTATTGGATTTTTGTTGTTGTTGTTATTGTTGTTGTCTTTTTAAAATGCATTTTAATTTGCACTTTTTTTTCCTCATGGTTTATTTTTTTATATTTAAAAATTTCCATCTTCTTCCCTCCTCCTCCCCCCTCCCTCCCCTCCTCCTTCCCCTTCCCTCCCCTCCTTCTCCCCCTTCCCTCCCCTCCCCTCCACCCATTCCTCCCCTCCCTCCCTCTCAAGGCCAAGGAGCCATCAGGGTTCCCCACTCTATGCTAAGACCAAGGTCCTCCCAACTCCCCCCAGGTCCAGGAAGGTGATCGACCAAGCTGAGAAGGCTCCCACAGAGCCCGTCCATGCAGAAGAATCAGAGCCCAGAGCCATTGTCCTTTGCTTCTCAGTCAGCCCCCGCTGTTGGCCACATTCAGAGAGACGGGTTTGGTCGCATGATCCATCAGTCCCATTCCAACTGGAGTTGGTGATCTCCCATTAGTTCTGTCCCACCGTCTCCATGAGTGAACGCACCCCTCTCGTTCCTGACTTTCTCCCTCATGTTCTCGCTCCTTCTGCTCCTCATCAGGACCTTGGGAGCTCAGTCCAGTGCTCCAATGTGGGGCTCAGTCACCTTCCCCATCTGTCGCCAGCTGGAGGTTCCCTCACGGTCCTGACTTTCTCATGTTCTCTCTCCTTCTGCTCCTCATCAGGACCTTGGGAGCTCAGTCCGGTGCTCCAATGTGGGGCTCTGTCATTTTCTTCATCTATCGTCAGGTGGAGGTTCTATGGTGATATGCAAGAAATTCATCAGTATGGCTATAGGAACTGGCCTTTTCAGGCTCCCTCTCCTCAGCTGCCCAAGGAACTAACTGGGGGCGTCTCCCTGGAAACCTGGGAACCCCTTTAATTTGCACTTTTTTATTTTATTTTTTTATTTTGAGAGAGAGGGAGCATGAAGATGAGAGGCTAGAGAGGTGGGAGGATGTGGGAGGAGTTGGGGGAAAGCAAAGAATATGATAAAAATATATTGTATGGATTTTTTAAATAAATTAAGTTTTATAAAAAGAATAGATAAGCATTAGTAAGGTGAAGTATTATGGAAAGTTCTTGCTCCAGGTCAGCACACCAAGCTGGGGTCTAGAGGTGGGGGCCAAGGCCACATCTCAAGTTAGCAGCCAAACTTGGGAATGTGTAGGAGTCTTCCACATTGTTTGGATGACATGAGACCGGCAGATCTGAGAAGCCATGTCAAGTAGGTGAGGTCTGGCACTGTGTGAGACCAGGAGAGGCCCCTGGGGAAGGCAGCCGAAGTTGCAGTGGGGATCCCAGGATGTAATATGTCACGGAGAGAGGCTGTAGCGGGCTGGAGTCGCTGAAGAGAGGCCAGGAGAGGCCACTGGGGAAGATACAGCCTAGCTGCAGAGACGCCCCCAGCGTCCAGGAGAAGCCAAGACCGTGGTACAGCCACACAGCTACAGCAGCAGCTACAGAGTGGAGCCAGCCTCTGCCTATGACACAAGCTGTGTGCGCTGCAGAGGACAGAACCTGACCCGAGCTGTCCAGGTCTTTCAGAGACCAGACGATCGTAAGTGGGTCCCAGATGTCGGGCAATGAAATTTTACACTGCTGAATTCTTTGCTTAAATTGTGTTTTTGCTTTTGTGATTGTGCCCTTGTTCTTCCCTCCTGAAGTATGAAAGTAACTTTTAGTCGGGCGTGGTGGTAATACATGCTTTTAAGGCCATACTCGGGAGGCAGAGCAGACGGATCTTTGTGAGTTCAAGGCCATCCCGGTCTACAAAGAAAGATCCAGGACAGCCAGAGTTGTTACATAGAGAAACTCTGTCAAAGGAAAAAGAAAAGAAAAGAAAAGAAAAGAAAAAAGAAAAGCCCAAACAAAACAATTTTTTTTTTACAGCAACCCAAAGTTTTAAGACCATAGATATTATTTTAAATTGACTTTGGCTATTTTAAGAAGACTGGGATTTTTTAACTTATTTATTTATATGTGTTAGTGTTTTACCTGCATATATCCATGTCCCACACACATGAGCTACAGACAGTTGTGAGCCGCCGTGTGGATGCTGCCCATTAAACCTGGGTCCTCTGGAAGAGTAGCCAGTGCTCACAGCCACCAACCAAGCCATCTATCCATCCCCAGACTGAACTTTTAAAGTCAGAAGTTTTAAAGACTCTGAGTTTTTTTTTTAAGTTGGGTTATTTTATTTTGTGATATGGTATTAATGTAGGATCTTGGGGATAAATGAGAAATGAAAAGTTATTGTTTAATAGTGTGAGTGTGGGGGCTGGAGAGATGGCTCAGAGGTTAAGAGCTTTGCCTGCTCTTCCAAAGGTCCTGAGTTCGATTCCCAGCAACCACATGGTGGCTCACAACCATCTGTAATGGGGTCTGGTGCCCTCTTCTGGCGTACAGGCATACACACAGACAGAATATTGTATACATAATAAATAAATAAATATTTAAAAAAAAAATAGTGTGAGTGTGGTAATGTCAGGCTGACAAGAGGGCAACCGTCCTGGTCAGATTTTTATGCTTTTTTTTTTTTTTGCTGTTTTTTGTTTGTTTGTTTGTTTGCTTTGGTTTTTGCCAACTTGACACTAGACAGGCTCATCTGGGAAGAGAACCTCAACTGAGAAAAGGGTTCCATCAAATCATCCTGTAGGCAAGTCCGTGGAGCATCTTCCTGATTAATGATTGGTGTGGGAGGACCCAGTCCACTGTGGTGCTGCATTCCTGGGCAAAATGGTACTGGGCTGTGTAGGAAAGCAGGCTGAGTAAGTCATGGGGATCAAGTCAGTAAGCAGCTCCCCTCGGTGCTCTCTGCTTCAGCTCCTGCCTTGAGTTCCTGGCCTGACTTCCCTTCGTGTTGGACTACAACCGTAAGCTGAAATCAGCCCTTTCCTCTCCAAATTGCCTTTGGTCAGTGCTTACCATAGCAATAGAAATCTAACAAAGACACATGACGGGGTGTTTTTGTGGAGACAGAACTATTTTACATCTAATCTTTAATGCAAAATTTTCAACATCATTAATTTCCCAGGAAACAGAAACTAAAACTTCATTGAGCTATCCTCCCATCTGTTGGAAAGGTCAGGAACCAAAAGGTAACTGGCAGCTGTCGACAGAAGAGGAGAAAAGAAAAGCTGTCCACTGCTAGTGGGGTCATACCTTAGTGCAGGTGGAAGATTCTCCTAGAAGCTTGGGGACTAGAGTGTGTTAGATTTTATTATTATTATTTTAGGCTTTTTTGACATTTGTTCATACAGAATTGGATTTCTTGGAGAAGGAACTCTCTCTGAACACAAAATCCGCTTACAGCTCAGGCCCACTTTCTGTGCTAGGCTCAGGGGAACCTGTGCTGTGATTTTCATTTTGAGCCTGAAACAGGGTCAGGACATGGGACTCTTGGCTTGTGGTGTCAGCAGTGCTAAAATGCTCCAAATTTCAGGGCACTTCAAATTTGGGGTTTTGAATTGAGGGTACTGCTCTCAGTTGTGGAGGTATAAAAAATGTGATGTGGAGGGTTCTCAGAAAAATTACAAATGAAACCACCATCGGATGCACGACTGGGAATAAAATCGGTGTCTGTGCGGACCCTGGATTCTCACACTCCCCGCTGCAATGTTCCCAGTGGACACAGTGTGGCTGAAAGCATAGCTGAGGGAATAGCTGAGCACACTAAGCAGCTGTCACAAGACAGAAGAAATGGAAGGCAGCAGGGCAGTGGTGGCACATGCCTTAATCCCAGTACTCGTGAAGCAGAGGCAGGTGGAGCTCTGTGAGTTTGAGACCAGCCTGGTCTACAGAGAGATCCAGGGCAGGCTCCAAAGCTACCAAGAAACCCTGTCTCAAAAAAGATAAAGAACAAAAACAAAAGAAAGAAGTGTGAGGTGCTCTGCACGTACTAGCTCAGTTCATCGAGCACACAATATACCAAACACCATTTTGCATTCCACAACCAGCTATAATCTCGTATCAGATTTAAAAAGAAAGTGAGCGTATCTGATAAGGGTGGTGGTTATGGGTACACAGACTTGCCAGAATCCGTCAGGCTAAATCCAGTCTCAGTGGAAGAGAGCAGAAAGCAAAGGAGCTAGAGGTGACAGACAAACTCAGGGAGTCCTCTTTCTATGAGGAGGTATTTGGGGCAGACCTGTGGAAGGGAGGGAGGGAGACACAGGAGCAAGGGTGAAGAACGGGGTTCCGGAAAGCCGGCAGCCTAGCATGGCGAGCAGAGTGGGCACAGATAGCGTGCATGAGGAAAGCTGGGTGAGATCCTCCAAGGGACGGAAGGGCATCAGCCCCTCTCTTGCTGAACCCAGGACACCTGTGTATTATCAGCAAGGTTTCCCAGCTCTGTTTGTGGTATCTTGGTGGGGCCATGAAGAAGTATAAGACACAGGTCTTCTCTGGGTGTTAGCTGGATGACTTTTGACACATGATTTGGTACACTCTCAGTGCCCTTATATTTAAAACAGGAATAAGATTTTAAATAAGGCATTATATTAAAATTCTTGGTACATATGTTAATGCATAGAAATTTATTTTTATTAGGAAGACAAGACGAATACAAGGAGAAAAGAGGAATAGTTTAAGATAGGACTCAATGAAGGATATTTTTGGATGTATAGACTGGACCCACCTTCAAGCTTGGAAGCAGAGTAGGAAAAGAAATAGGAGATAAGCCTGGCGGTGGTGGCACACGCCTTTAATCCCAGCACTCGGGAGGCAGAGGCAGGCGGATCTCTGAGTTCGAGGCCAGCCTGGTCTACAAGAGCTAGTTCCAGGACAGGCTCTAGAAACTACAGGGAAACCCTGTCTCGAAAAAAACCAAAAAAAAAAAAAAAAAAAAAAAAAAGAAAGAAAAAAAAGAAATAGGAGATAGGAAAGGGGTGGAATTCACTCAACCTTTATGTATTCCAAGCATGAAGCATGCAGTGGGTTTGGACCAAAGAGGATCCTTTCCCCTTCATAGTGCAATTTACATAGATGTGTGTGTGCTGATTTCTAAAAGTGGTTTAGTATGTGTGTGTGGGGGGGGGGGGTGCACATGAATGCAGTACCCACAGGAGCCAGAAGGGGGTTCAGATCCCACGAAACTGGAGCTGCAGGCAGTTGTAAGCTATTAAGCATGGGTGTTGCGAACTGAACTTGGGTCCTCTGGAAGAGCAGCAAGTGCTCTTAACCACTGAGCCATTTCTCCAGCCCTATGTGTGCTGATTTCTGCATCTTCTTCAAGACTAGTGGGTTGAACAGGGAAGATGGGCACCATGTCTGTTTGTCTGGCTGCCATACCTGTAGAGTCCAGAATAGTGCCAGGCACGGAGCAGGCACTCAACAAACATTAGTGCTATCCAGGGCACAAGGAGATACCAAAGCCCTCACCGCTTTCGATCTAAAGCTGGAGTCTAAAATAGCAGATTGTTTTCTGAGGTCCATTTCAAGATCTTTGAGAGAAGAGATATCAGGTAAGTTGCCATGGTGAGCTCAAAGGAGAGAGACAGGCTTGGGTAAGGGAGTAGACAAGAGAGGCTGGTGTAGGACTTTGGGTCCCAATGCAGGGACCAGAGGCTGTGAGAATGGGGATGCACCCAGCTCTAGGAAATGGGGCTGAGGAGCCCAGGATCTAGGGAACACCTGGATCTTAGAGGTCTGGAGCTCAGAAGGGCATCCCCATCGCTTTGTGGATGGCTTTACCCACTGTGGCATGGCAGCTGAGGACTGCCGCCACCTGCTCGAGGAAGAAGCAGGGAGCAGTAAATTCAGCAGGGAAGAGCAGTGAGGGAAAGAGGTCAGAGGGAAGAAGGGCAGAGGAGGGCTCTTCATCCAGAAAGCAGGGCCTCAGGGCCTCACCCACCCAAAGCCCTCCACCCTACCTCTCTACCCTGCCTCTAGAATAGCCCGCCATGGAGGCCTCTGTAAACCTGGTTTGGGAAATGGTTGTCTCCCTTCCCTGATCTCTCCCTCCTGCCATCTGCTCGTTCCTCTCATGTCTCCCCACACCCTTCCGTTCTTCCTTGCAAGGGTACTTGCTTGCCCAGAAAGCTACTGCTTTCATGAAGAGTCACTCATGAGTCATGGTGACGATACTATGACCCTAATGACAACACCCTGCCAGTCACCCAGCCCCTGCCTCCCAGGCCAGCATTCCCTTCAAAGCCAAGTTTGTCCGAGACAGGGGAAGGTGTCTGTAACAGCCCATGACAGTCTGGTTCTCCGGCAAGGAGGCAAGGTAGACAGAAGGAAGCTTTTCCTGACAGGGCCCTTTCATCAGGAAAACTAGGCCGACACCAATAGGGGAAATGGTTAGAAAATAGAGACCCTTCCTTGCTGGGGTCTCAGTGGAAGCAGAACCACCATCCTGAGCCATCTGCTCCCAGGCCCCACATCACTTTGTAGCTGTACAAAGCCCTGGCTCATGAGGCAGACAGCCGGAGTTGCCAGGCACCTTCCAAAACATGTTGTGCCTTTTTGCCTTCCTTCTGTGGCTTGGCTCACCAGGCCTGAAAATTCCATACACCTGGGGTGGGCCAAGTTGGGACCTCAATCAGAAACATCACTGTTTCCAGCCTGAACACCCTGAACAGCCTCAGGGGATGGGGACAGACAGGCCTAAGGCCCTGAGATTAGCAAGGGGCACTTCCAGGTTGCACACAGCAGGAGAACACCAGGGAAACAAGGAAGCCCAGAATAACTTCCTGGGGCCTGATGAGGGTACTTGCTGTAGAGAAGTGGCTGGCTTCAAGGGGAAAGCTTGTGCCCAGCTCACAGCCTGGGGCCAGATCGCTCCTGGCCCGACTCCCTCTGGACAGAGCCAAGGCCAGTGTAAACACCATGAGGGAAACATGGTGTCTCCTGGCAGGGATGCTCCCTAACGATGCTCTGGATTCCTTCACAGTATTCACCAGTGCAGCTGGAAGAGGCATTGACCTTTCGTTCCTGCCCTCAGTCAGACAGCCCCTGTCTCGGTGCCCTCGGGTCGTCCTGTCCATCTGTCCAGCTGTGGATGGTGGGTCGATGCTTGGAGGCTGGCTCGCTTCACAGAACCCTTGCCACACGCCCTGGGCACTGACTGGGATGAAGGGACGATGCCAGCATGACTCTTCCCTCACCACTACTGCCCTCAAGAAATAACCAGCCCTATAGGAGGACAAGCAACTATGCAGGAGCCTCCAGGGACTGCCTGCCATTCTAAAGATGGTGGGGGTCTGGAGTCCAGGAACAGCCCCTCACAAGGGAGCAGGTGTGGGAACAAGGAGTTTGCTCAGGAGGGTCACACTCCTGGAGGAGGCACAATGGGACACGGTAACCAGGATAGTGTTTTACCTCTCCAGAGCCCAAGCCTGGGCATGGGGCCGTTGTGACAGCTACAAAATGGCTATGACCTCTCCTGTCTGTCTGAGCTCACCCAGCGTCACCTGCCCCAGGTTCTGCAGTGGCCATTGTGAGTCTGGAGGTTGAAGCAGGAGCAAGGGCCTGACCCACAGGCAGCCTGAACTTGAGGTAGCCTGTACTCACTCCAGTTTTTTGGTTTCCTCTTGCTCTGGCTGGAGCCCACCCTTCAGGCAGAGCAGCCATGAGGAAGCTCACAGACTTAGAAGTAGCACTGTGACCTGGGTCTGAACACAGCCCGTGGTCCCCAAGGGCAGAGCGAATGCTTCAGTGGAAACCAATCGGGAGATAGCAGAGCTGGGCAAACACACCAAAGGAAGGAGAGGTGCCCCAAAAAGAGACTGTGTCTGCGGGAGGGAGGAGAGGACGAGGTGACGCTGGTGACACCTGATGAAGAGATGATAGCCCCTCTGCTTCAGAGAACCACAGAGCAGGTGACATGAGAGGTATGGAAGGAACAGGTGGCCAGGGACCACTGGGCAGCACATCTTATAAAGCACCCTGGGCCTAGCTGACAGCTGTGTTACCATTCATTTATTCTAAACACATTTATCAGGACATCAGAGACAGCAGGGACTTGGGCATCCTGCCTGGGCTCTGTCCGCCCTTGTTAAGTTCTGTCTATGTGACAGTTTCTAACTAGTGTGACCCTCTGCCTTTTGTTTCCTCATGTGGGTTGAGCCGAGGCCTCCTCCTGGGGTTGTTATGAGGACTCACTGTGTGGCTGAAGTAAGCACTCACGGGCCTCTCTAGTCTCACTCATTACAGATTTGCCAGGAGCTGGGATTGTGCTCTGTAGGTCCTCCAGCCATACAGAGGTGGCAAATACAAAAACAAATGGTCACTGGTCTGTGGCATAGGGGGACATAGGCAAGAACGAGCCTACTTTGCCTACAGAAAGAATATTACACACATAAGCATTTAAGTTGGGCTTTCCAGGGTAAATAGGAGTTCCGTAGATAGAGACTAGGAGGAAGAAGGACATGGAAACTTTGGGCTAAGACCCAAAGATTTGAAATCCAGGACTATGATTCCCAAGAATTTGGTTTTCAGAGAATGACAAGAACGTTGGTTCAATCTGCAGGGGCCAAGGATTTTGATTTCATTCTGTAAACAGTTGAGAGATACGACAGAATTTTAAGCCAGGGACCCACACGGTCAGGTTTACATTTGGGCAAACAACACAGGTGCTGGGTTATAAAAAAGATACAGGACATTTTTTAACAACTCCCGAAAACAACACACGGGAGGAAAGCCAACCCTGGCCTTCGCAGGCTCGCTGCCCAAACACAGCTATTCATAGGCTCGCTGCCCAAGCACTACTAGGCAGAGACCAAGACTCAGAACCTGCTGCCTGTTGGATCTGAGCTGGCTTTGGGGCCCCAAAAGATGAATCAGGCTTAGCACCAACTGTGGAAACAGGTAGACCAGATAGACGGGATGGCAGTGATAGGGAGTGGTATGGATTTGGGGAGGTACTCACTAGGACAGGGCTGGGATACATGAGGGCTCTGAGGGGCTGTTGCTAGCCTGGGTGGAGAGGGATGTCCTGGAGGAGATGCCACTGGGGAACGAAGAACCTTCTAGACGGAAGAATGCTGAGCAAAGGTGTCACAAGGGAGGTGGTCTGGGGCGCGCTGAGACACAACCAACATCTGCAGTCTGGAGTTTGAAGAAGTGCTAGAAAGGTGGGTGGGGGGCACAGCAGGAGCTCAGACTGCATTCCGTGGTCTAAGACTCACAGCCAAGGAGACAGATCAGAACCATGCATTCGGGCAGCCTCTGAAGCAGAGGTCTGGGGAGAGAGAAGCCAGCTTCCCTAGCACATATGAGGCCTGGCTTCCACCCCCAGCACCTCACAAGCACACCCCATAGATGGGCCTGAGTGAGTGCATGCAGGGTGGGCTTCTGGAGCATCGCACCTGTCCTGGGGCTCAGAACCCTTGTCACAGGAACCAAGAGCCACAAGAAAGATGGCCTAGCCAGGCCCACCTCTTGGGGAATGAATACATGGTGTGATGGGGGCTCATCAGGACACCACAGGAGAGGACCAGGTCTGGAGGAATCAGTGTCCTAGCAGATGAGAAACAAGCAGACTTAAAAGCCACAGAGGAGGGACCCTGAGAGAATTTGGGGTCCAGGCATACTGGGACAGGAATGGTGATGGGCAGAAAGGCCCTCCTGTGACATCCACTTGAGGAGAATCTGAAGCCAGGCCAGTGGCTCCTCAGCCTGAGTGTGAAGATTTCTTTTTAATATTGGCAAAAAGAATGTGGGGCTAAGAAGATGATTCAGCAGGTAAGAGCTTTGCTCTGCAAACATGAGGGCTTGAGTTCAAATCTCCCACATCCGTGTAAGAGATTGGGCATAGTTACATGTGCCTGTGACTACAGCATTGTCAGGTGGAGACTGATGGCTCCCAAAAGCTTGCTGGCCGGTCAGACTAGCCCAAAAGGTGAGTTTCTGGTTCAATGAGAAACCCTGCTTCAAGGCAATGAAAGGAGAGCAACAGAGGAATACACATGACACCCTGCTCCGACTTCTACACACAAGCGAGCACATCCACATACTCACATGTAGAAGCACACACACATGCACGCATGCACGCACACGCCTGTGCACAATGTCTTGTAAGAGAGACTTCCAAGAATAGAAAACACCCCGCAAACCAAGCCTTGGGGCTTCTGTAGGTTTAGATCCCTGCATGTACCATGTCAGCACAGGCACACACAAGAGACAGAGCAGACGCACAGGTCCTGATGATGTATCTGCTCTCACTGGTGTGTGATCTTGAACTTATGGATGAAATGGGCGGTGTCTGCGCAATGGGTCTTGCACAGCTCCTGTCCCTGGAGAGGTGCAGAGGCCTGGAAGGTACCTGCCAGGCAGGAACTCTTGGGAAGTCTCTCTAGGCTTGATGCTCCTGGCAGGTGTGAGTGTCAGGGTGAAACCCCAACATACATTATCTCTCTCGACTGACGTGGAGGCATGGGAATAATTGAGACACAGTTCATACAGCAATATTGGAAGGGAGTCTCAGGGTACATTTAAATCCTGAAGATCACTGGTATTTATTCTCAAAACAGCTTTTATATCCAAAGGTAAACTGAGGGGGAAGCTCATTAGCATTCTGTATCGGGGTAGCAGGACTGAAGTCAAGTCCACAGCTACAGCTGCTCTGTCACTAGCTTAGATTAACACCTCTTCCCAGGCAATCTCTGAGATTACAAGGAAGGGAGCAGAACAACATTAGCATATCCTGACCCTGTCAACAGCCTGTCTGTTAGTGCTAGGTGACCACCTCAGATGCGACCTATGGCTTGTGAGCCTAGCCGCCTGGCAGCTGTTGCAATGTAAAAATATGTGCCCTGTATAATATTGCCCCACAGTGAGGGCACCCAGGTCAGGGTAGTGTCTTTGGCAGGGCTGCCTTGCTCTTGTCCGCCTAGATTGTGACAGGGGACATAGTTGACCAAAACATGTCCACAGACTGATCATTAGCCTGCACTATGCCCTTGTGAGGAAGTCATTCTTTGACCCCAAGGCACAGAGAAGTTTAACAAAGCGGGCAAGCTCATCCTGACACCAGGACCTGACTGAAAGCTAGAGCTGAGCCTCTATCACTGTTGTGACTTGTGACTTTTACTACGTTAGACTGGCGTTTCGGTGAGATGCCATCAGACCATCCAGGAACTTGGGAGGCCCTTACCTTGGCGCGCAGATGTTGAGAGGCCCCACTGGCCAGAGGTTGCAGTCTAACATAGCTTAGCAGCTCTCCCTAGGCTTGGCACAAAATGGAGGACTCCACACCACCCCCCACCCCCCACCCCAGGCTTCCTGATTTCTTCTTAGCCTTATCTGGAGTATGTCTCTAGACCCTGATGCCTGACTTATCTCAAGGATGACCCTCCTCACAGTTCCCTGCAATCGCTCTTCCCCTGCTGCCCACAAGGTAATTAAGTATCAAGGCTGTAGCTGTTTTTGTAGGTTTGCGCTGCCACTAATCCAGATAGAAGACAGGAGCATGCCACCTCATGCAAATTAGGGTTTGCCCCAGCTACCACCCAATCCTATATATTCCCTATGATCTGGAATAAAGTTGATCTGTCTCACTGAAGCTGTCTCCCCGGAAGGCTTTTTCCACCGTGGTCACACAGGCTGCCCAAGGCTCTCTGTCGCTGCTTTTGCCCCCTCGTTCTCGTGGACTGCTGGCCAACAGACTGTGAAGAGAAAGGGACCCCGTATGAAGAACGCTGTCATTCCCCACCTGAGCTTGGCTTATTAAGGATCCGGGACACAGATCAGGGCTCACTGAGGCTACTGCTCAGCCATGGCAGCTGTGCAGCTTGCACGCAATCGCTGGAGCAACGGGATTGCCACGCACTGTGCGCCGCTCTTACCATTTCTACCCTGCCTCCTCTGCAGGGTTACTGGGACAGTCTGCAAGCTGAAGAGCCCTATGCAGGACTCCTGACAACCAAGGGAAAGGGACTTAGGGATCCTCAGCCTGGCTGTGCCCATGATGCCATGGTTACCTCTTCCTTCCTGGCCTTTGCCCTGCCTCCTTCTGTTGAAACAAGCAGAGAAGTCTGTGGGGGAGGAGAAATAGAAACAGTCTACAAAGTGCCTTTGGCCCCATTTTCCACAAGTTTGAGCCCTTGGGGGATTCTGGGTATAGACTGGTGTCTTAGCCAGAAGTAAGGGAATTAAGGAAACTGTTAGGCTGGGGACTGGGTGAGGAAGAATAAGGAAGATCAGGAGGACCAAAGAAGGCCACTGGTCATCTCTCTGATACAACGCCAGGCAGCAAAAGGAAATGATCACCCTACAAAGGGCTTCTGTCCCTCACAAATGCTATCCAAGAAGGTTTCAAAGAGCTGCTGGGCTAGACCAAGGCTGGTTGTGTACTACAGCATGGTTTATTGGGAGCAGGAGGCATGTCCTCACACAGCCCTGCCCTGGTGGTCCAGCACCATTAAGTCTGTCTTCGGGAAGCTGCAGACGAGCCCAGAGTGGGGATGCCAAGGTTGCCACTGTGCTGAGACAAGCTCTCTGTCCCAGTGCTGTAGGACAAAGGTAAGTAATGGGGCAGGGCTGTTTGCCCTCGCTGAGTTCGCAGACTATAATTGATATCTGCGCATGAGGACGCAGAAACTCCGGAGGGACCTGAGTGGCCCAAGGGCTCCTCTAGTCAGCATGGAGAGGAAGCAGGGCCAGGACTGGTACCACACATGTGAGCCTCTAAGCCCAGTACTGCTGACCTCAAATAAGGGACCCAAGCCAGGAATGGTGCACAGCTGTGATCCTAGCATCTGGAAGGAGGAAGCAGGAGGACCAGGGATTCAGAGTCATCCTTGGCTACATCATGACATGAAGCCATCTTGGGGTATGTATTATTCAAATTCTCTGGAGGAACAAACCCTATGGGGTGGATTTATACATATTAAAGAGTTTACTAATTCAGTTTACAGTAAAATAGCAACAACTGAATCACACCTGAGAGGCCAGGCACCTGGTGGCTGTTTGGGCCATGAGGCTGGATGCCTCAGCAGCTGGAGTAACCTCACACTGGCTTTCTCTCACTGTGGGATGGCAACTTGGAAGATGCTCAGTCCACAAGCCTGGGTAGCTCCGCAGTCCCAATCAGATTCTGAAAGTCTGAAAACCTCCTTGGTCCATGACAGCAAACATGGCTCTGACATCAGCGGAGGAAACGGTTGCTGTTGCAGCAACAGCAACTGGGTAAAACAACTCAGCAAGAGGGAAGGCCAATTGAGCATCAGGAGCCACCTTCCCTTGGCCGCCTTTTAAACTGGGCTGCTACCAGGAGGTGCTGCCCACATATGGGGCAGGTCTTTCTGCATCAGTTAAGGCAAGGGACAGTTCTTCAAGAGAGGTTCTCTTTCCAGGTGGTCCTAATTTATGCCAAATTGACATTCAAATCAACCATAATAGGCTCCATGAGGCCCCATCTCAAAGCAAAAACAATTTTTTAAAAAAATCAAGAGCCCAAATGTCCAACAAGAGGAGGCACTGGGCAAATGAACTTGGGGGAGATGAAACACAGAGAAAAAACTGTGTGCACCCACATGGAGCAGCTGGCAAGTGACCCTGGGAGGGGACCTTTAAAAGAGCAAAGGTAGGCGCTGGTGTGGCCTGGCCAGTAGCACTCGGGAGGCAGAGGCAGGGGGATTGCAACCTGCCTGGACTACAGAGTAGGGGAATAGGATGAAGAGGAAGAGAAGGAAGGGGAGGAAGAAGTGGGGGGGGGGAGAAGGGGATTGGGGAGGGAAGAGGAGAGACAAAGGAAAGCAGCTGAAAGAGAAGGAGGGGGAGGAAGGAGAGAGAAGAATAGAAGGAAGAGAAAGAAGACGAGGAAGAGGAAGCTGGAGAAGCAGAAGGGGTCTGTGGAGGAACAACTCTGAGGCAGCAACAGGATCTGGAACTTTTAGTTCCAGCTACTCCTACTCAGTAAAGAAGGAAGGAACGCAATTTCAAGGGCAGTCTAGCAACTCAGCGAGACCCTGTCTTGAAAAGAAATGTTAAGTAAAAAGCAAGCTGGAGATGTGGCTCAGTGAGAGGATGCTTGCCTAGCAGGGACCAGGCCCTAGGTGGAATCCTCAGTATCAGAGACAGGAAGGGGAGCAAAGACACTGCACATGGGGTCTCCTGGGTGGAGACAGGCATGGATCCACAATCAAATTATGACATGTTAAAAATAATAATAATATTTTTGTAAGAAGTCAGTGACAGAAACTGTCCTTGTTTAACCCTCTTAAACCCAATGAAACAGACCCTGTGTGGAGCACCCAGACATGCCAAGCTCTGGGTGGGTGCTATGATTCCCAGCAATGGACAGGCTGCTGTCTTTTCCCAGCAGGAGCCCAGGTTCCCCCAGCTTGGCAGAGGGATGGGTGCCCCAGGATCCCCACAGCGTCTCCCCTGCTGTGAACTCTAGCCTGGGAGCCTCTTTGAGGGGAGAGGAGTGGCTAGCCTCTGTGGGTCCTGGTGACCACCCTGAGGTCTGAGCCAAAACCCCTAAAGCCTACTCTGCCCTGCCTGGAAGTGGGAGGTGGGAGGCTGGGCCCCCTGATGGCTGCACTTGGAGGAATAGGGCATCCTGTTGCACAATCTGCCCTTTCTTCTCTGGCCATAGTACGCACTGCAGTAGCCAAGACAGCCATTACCATGAGGGCCAAAGAACAGTGAGCCCCAGACTGATGGCGGTCTTGGTGGGCAGGCAAAGTCTCTAGAAAAGCAACTGAAACCCACCGCAGTGAGGAGGCCACCTCTCTCTGAGGTCTGGCCCCCTGCATTCCACATCAGCCAAGCCGCCAGGCCTTCCCTGGTGGCGCAGCCTGAATAGCTTTCCACACTTTCCCAGCATTCCCCAGAAATGTCCATGAGTGTCACACGAGGAAGAGGTGAATATGTCACCCACTGTGTGTTTCCGACACTCCGAGAGCAGGGCTGCTCAGTCTGGAAAGCCTTGGCTGTGTGAGCAATGCTTGCTGCTCTGGCGAGCATCCCTGGACCCTGGCGATAAGCAAGAAGGAAGACAGGCTTGTTCTAACACATTCACCTAAGGAAACCGAGGCTCAAATCTGCTCGCCAGGAACCGAGACAGGAACAAGGCTGGCATTTCAACCCAAGTGTCCTAACGCCACTCTGAGACTCTTCCCACAATGCTGGAATGGAAGAGAGCTCAGAGCTCAGTCAGTACAACCTCAAGTTTTACAACTAGCGAAGACGGGGGGGGGGGGGGGGGGGGGGGGGGGAGTGACACTGTGCAAGAGTCAAAGCCGGGTCCCAGCAGCTCAGGCCTCTGCCCCCACTTCAGAGCTTGTTCTAGCCTCTGTCGATGGACACAGAAAGGCAGGTTGGCTCACCTCACCTCTCTGACCCCCGTCCCTTTACGCTACAGCTGCCGGTAGAGCAGTGGCTGCGAACTCAAGTGTCTCTCATGATGGAAAATAAGCACAGTGTAAAGAAGGTCCGGCCCTGACTCTGGGCTACGGCAGCAGAGGCAGCAGCCTGCCCATCATGTCGAACAGGGAAGTTCCTGCCCAGCCTAAAGGCATCCAAATAAAATAAAGTAAGTATGAACTCCAAAACATACCAGCAGGGTTTTGTGGGAGTAGGCACAGGAGAAACAAAATTGTCAAGAGTGGGTAATTTTATTTATTTAGTAGTTACTTTTTCTTTTGAGACTGTCTCATTCAGTCTTCCAGCTGGCCTCAAACTTGTAGCAATTCTCCAGCCTCTGGGCCCCAAGTGCTGGGATTATTGGCATGAGCCATCACACCAGCATAAAATGATAACTTGACCTGGGCGTTAAATAACGAGGTGATGGTTTCCTGTGTAAATACACGTATGAAGGCCATGGGCACAGTTTAGTGGTAGAACACTTGCCTAGCATGTGCAGGGCCCTGGAACTGAGCCCCCTAGAACCAAGGGGCTTGGGGTGGGGAGTACAGGCCAGAATGCAAATGTGCATGTTTTTACATTTCTATAATGATCACTTTTAGATTAGTATATCACGTCATGGTCACAAGGGCGCCAATCTGCAAACTATATACTTGATCTTCCTATGAATGGCCCTGGTGGTCCCTTACTTTCATTCCACCTGTTTTGCATGACCTGGAGCCAAGAAGATAAGAAGGGAGAAAAGGGATATTAGCTTGAGAAGGGATTGAAAATACTCCCAAGAGTGCAGGCTTTGGGGGTGTGGAGGGATCCCTACAAGAGGGTACGCCACCTGCCCACCCTGCCAGCACAGTGCGAAGGAGGTAGCCAGGCAGTGAGTGAGGTTTATGTCCCTCCTCTTCTCTGGTGATTCTTCCCCACAACCCCTTCTGCAGCCCACTGTCTCACCAGCCTCTAAAGGGCCTCACACACTGGAACTCCCTGAGACACAGATGAGAACACAAGGCATCGCGAGATCAAGAGACTTGCCAGAGATCACACTTCACTTCCTGTGAGTGGAATGAAGAGTTGCGGGCTGTGGGGGGTGGGGGGGTAGGGTCAGGGGTCTCTGAAGGTCTCTGTTGACCCAATAGTGACTGAGTGGATGATTTCCCCTGAGGTTCTGAGCAGGAAGTTGTACTGGATGCTCCTTCAAGCCAAGGGTGCCTGATTTTCAGCTGGGGGAATACTGGTTTCCGGTAAGCGGATATGCTTTAGGGGGGCTGTAATCTCCTTGCTACTGTCTCATGACCACACAGCCCCCAGATCTCACTGAGTGTGACACAAAGCTGAAAGAAGACCCCCAGAAGACCCCCTGACAAGGTCCTCATGAACTAGGAATGATGACTTGAGGATTTACAATCGGAAATCTGCTTTAACTTTGCTGCGTGATCCTCAGGCCAGATTTTTCTCTCTCTGATCTTCAGACTAGCCTTCTGGCCACCAAACCAGCTACCTCTTATGTTAGCTCACTGCACAGTGAGGCTCCACTCCCTTAGCAAGTTCCTGGAGATGATGGGGAAATATCATCCCTTCTTCTGCTCTGAAAAGCATCCCACCACGAATTGAAGAATGAACCCCAGGGAAGCAAGGCTCGCATTGGGAATTTAACAGGCCAGTGCTGGACCCAGCGACCCCGCCCCGCCTGCTCAGAAGCAGCGGCTTTTTTCCAAGAGCTTCCCTCCCATGATTTGGCTTGTTCTCCAAACACGGGTCAAACAGTCCCGCTCCAGAGTAGCGGGAGCAGGGAAGCGTTATTAAAAGTGAGCCATTAGTGGGCATCGGGTGTGGATGAGGGCTGTGCAGTTTTGGCTGCCAAATAAAGACTGTATTGTCATTCCCCCTTTCCAAGCGCCCTCCCTCTCTCCTCTCTTCCCTCCCCCTCTGATCTGCCCCTCCCTCCTCCTAACCTAACCTCCCCACCCCAATAGGATCTGGTGGAAGAAAGTCAGGCAGACACACGCAGACAGGCACCAGTGGGAGACTAGAACTCCTAGCTGGCTCTCGGCTGCCACAGCTCCACCAAAGGGTGGGGAGGAAGAGAGGAGTGCCCCCACAGTCCAGAGGAGAGGCAGGTGTGTGCAGGTAAGCCCAGGCAGTGGGGAGAAGGCTGGAGACTCCAAGGCTCCTTCCTCCAAGGGTTCCCTCTAGCTCTGTCCAGCCTTTCTTCCCTCCCTCCTTCCCTTCCTCCTCCTTGCTTTTCCTTTCTCACTGAGCGCCTCATTTCTTGCTGACACCCTCATGTCTCTTCAGCATCCTCTGTCCTTGTGTTTGCTTGCTGCCGAAGTTAAACTTTCTTCAAGGGCAGATGTTTGTTGAACACACAGAGCTGTGTCGCACACAGAATTTCAACAGAGTAGATGTTACCATAGAAACCGGACACTAGAACCTAGTTCTCTGCACCTTTCGTGTACTGTCACACATTGCAGAAGACAGACACAGAGACACAGACACAGACAGACAGACAGACAGACAGACAGACACACACACACACACACACACACACACACACACTGGATCTTGTCTCTTACCCTCTCGCTTGCCTCCTCAGCTGCAAGACTGGAGAGAAAATGTCCTCCCGCTGAGATGACAGAGCCAGAAGACAGTCATGTCTTGGCTTAGCAGGGAGGACGTGAGCAAGCGGGTATTTTTCCTCTTTCTTTTGAGCTTAATTAGGTAGGAGGGAGAGAGAAGTGGCTCTAGGGCCCGCACAGTATCTTCTCAGCAGCCTGAATTCCTGCCTCCCTGGTCCAAACCACTTGGCTTTTGCAAAGAGAAGTCGATGGAGCCTGCAAATCTTGGAGGCCTTAACTCCAAGTTAATAATTTTTCTTTTCCCTGCAGGTAGTCAGAGACCCATTTCTCTCTGAAGTTACTTTGAAATTATCCTGACCATTCAGTTGGTAAGGGGACTTCAAGTGGAGGAGGGGGAGGGGAGGGGATCCTGAGAACCTTATTTTCATAACTCCCTCCCTTCCAGCAATTGGGGGGGGGGGCATGGCAGCTAGAAGGGTGATTTTCAGAAGCCCCTAGACAGTAGGCAGGAAATATGGAAGCCAGACGGTCACTAATGACCAATCAAACAGGGCCCAAGGAGCCCAGAGCTGTTTTAATGCACCCTGAGACTTCCCGAGTGTTCAAGGCACAGAGGGCTGTGTGGCTTCCTGGAAAAGGAGTCCCACAGTCCCAGCAGTGTTAGTGACTCCTGGAGGGAACAGGCACTCTCATATAACCCCTCCCCCCCGCCATCATCATCACCTTCGTAAGCCTGGGCAACCATATTCCCACAGAACATTCTAGAAAGAAAAGAAGTTACCTCAAGACAACTCCTCTTACCTGCTAGGAGACCTATCCCAGGCACCCAAGAGCTGACACTGGGCACTAAATCCATCCCTTTTAGATGCCCTCTGCCCATGCTCCACAACTCTGTTTGACTCTCTCAGAGGACAGACTAGTTGATAATAAGTTCCTTACCCACCCTTACCTTCCTGGAGGACATGTGGGTAGAGCATCTTGAGGCTAGAAGGAACAAAAAACAGCAGGCTGTGAGAAGCCACAACCAGCAGAAAAAAGAGATGTCCCTTTGCTGGTCAGGGTCCCCACTTGCTACAGAAAGCAGAGAGCTGGGCTAGACAGTCAGGATGGAGATACAGTGAGCTTTGCCCAGGTGTCTGGGAAGTTTCAGCCAGCTGGTTCTGATTGTTGAATGTGGTCTTTTGAGCCTCAAAGGTGATGAAGTTTCTCTGAGTGGAAGATCTAGTATTTCAAGAAAGACCCCTGTCTTCCATCAGTATAGGGATGGAGGATGTTAACCAAAGACTGATAGAAAAACAAAACAAAAAACAAACAAAGCCATTGATTTAAAGTGGTACCAGCAACCCCTTTACATACACTGAGCACACACTTTGCACATCGACTGATTTAACCCTCACAACACCCAGATTGGGGCTGCAGCTCGGCAGTAGAGTGCTTGCATAGTATCCACAGAACCCTGGTCTTGATCTTTAGCACCTCAGAGTTGTCAAGCACGCCTGACAGATGAGGAAACAGGCTTGTGTAGTGGATGTAGTGGTACCCAGCTAAAACAGGTTGCAGGAGGGAACCAGAATCTATAGCCACACCCAGCCTCACAGGGATCCTTCTTGGCGTTAGACAAGGTTTAAAGGTGCCGGAGAGAGAAGCAGAAAGGCAGATTTAGGGAGAAGCAGGCTATTAGGGATTTTCTGTCTGTCTGATTTCTTCCCCATCCCCTCCAATGGGGAGCTTGCCCTTCCAGACTAGTTCTCTAAAACCACAAGACTTCCTTTCTGTTTCTATCCACCTATTCATACAGGAACATGGCGGCTCCTCTGCACATAGTGTTAAACTTGTTTTTAGCATGTTTTGATATTCACTGCCCTTTTTAGTTGCTTGTGCCACTTACATCTGATAACTGGGGGGGAGGGGCTTTGCCCAACCCCAGTTCACGCTGTGCATTTAGAAGAAGGACCACTCTCCCTGGGCTGTCCTGGCCCACAGTACCCGAGCCCCATGCTGCAGGAGTCCAAACACTAACAACCCCTGGGTTCTTACCACAGACAAACAGGACAGGTAGGAAAGAGGACTGTCTCACTCTAAACTCGGGGAGCCTCTCCTAGAGCCGGCTCCTCAAAGACAAGCTCTATCATTCGCAGAGCCTGCTTTCTAGACCATGCCCTCAGATGCATGAGCTCATCCCGGCCTCACACACATGTCAAGCCTGGGCCCCCATGGGAGAGTCAGGGTCAGGATTCAAGCCCAGATCCACGCTGTCAGAACTGAAATTTGAGTTGCCAGATCTCTTAGGACAGAGCGTGAACTGGGGTCAGGGAAGCAGCAGCCTTTCCTGAGCCAGAGCTGGAGAGCCGGCCTGTACGAGTTTAGTGAGGGGTGTGGTCAACTAGTGCTCATTGATTGAGGGTGAGCAGGGTCAATAGGGATTGGACGGGACCTGGGGAGGTATGCTTTCAGGGGCATAAGTGATTTTAAACACAGACACCCCACCCTAAGGGAGCTAATGACATGGAAGACGGGATCGTAGGGCCCTGTCTCTGGGCTTTGTTGGTGAGACTAAAACCCCTCTGGAGTGGGGTGACCGCCAGTCTGTCTCAGCTCTCCTTTATGGAGACTGGAGCAGCAGGGGTATGACTAGAGAGAATGGCTCTACAGTGAGAGCTCCCCAGAAGCCTAGGACAGCCCTGCTCAGCAGGAAGGGGTGTGCCCTTGAGGAAGGCCTCGGAAAAGAACACAGTTTCCTTGTGTACTCTGGTTTAGCCCAGGGCCTGAAAGGGGGGAGGGCTGATCCTCTTTCCCCACGGAAAAGGCCCACTTTAGAGCCAGGAAACTTGTTTGGGGGAACCTCCTGGGGCTCTAGGCTTGACAGCCAGAACAGAGAGTTTCCAACGACACTGGCCTGGAGGTGAGGATGAGGAAGGTCTGATGAGGAAGGTCTGGGGAACCCCACGCCTAAGACAGGCAGGTAGAGCTGAATGAGTTTCCCCTTGGGATAGCCATGCCTGTGGAGCCAGGGCTGTTCAGCACACCGACAGGAGACCTAGCCCTTCCCCCAGCAACAGAGGCCAGCTGTGCAGGACACTGTTCCTTATAGGCAGGCTCTGCTGAGCCCCCTGGAAAGCTTAGTTTGGCTAATTTGGGGTCCCTTGGAAGTGTCTTTAGTGACAAAAACAAAGAGAACCAGGGAACTTCAGTCAGGGAACTAATTTTGGCCTTGGGGCAAGGTTTCTCACGGGTGGGGGGGGATGGGTGTAATTTGGCCTACAGACTTCTGGATAATTTGTAAACAAAGAGATTCAAAAAGAACAGAAAAACAAATCAGGGTTGAAAGACCTGTGCTTCTCTAGCAGGTTTTGGAATGGGAGAGCTTCACTCTCTTGTCTCTACATGATATGACTTCTGTTTTCAGGAAAATGAAAAGCCTTATAAAAATGTGGATTCCTAACACCAGTTATAGAGTCCTGTGGGATCTGGGAACAAGGCTCAAGTTCAAGGGATACAAGGAACACATTATCTTTCTAGTCTTTTCAGAGAAGCTCAGTGCGGATAAACCAAGAATCTAACCGCAGTCCCTTGTCACAGAAGGCCCGGGGGAAATGACCTTCTAAATGTACCTGAGAGGTTTGTCTAAGAAACCCACCCCAGATGGGAGAAAGAAACACCAGGCAGGATGGGCTCGGTCTTCCCCATTCTACCCTCCTTCCCACATAGACCAACATACAAAGGTCACACATGTATACAGACCCCGAGAAGGTGTATTTGCCCACATGTATGGGAGAGGTCTGAGTATATGTACAGAGTGGGACAGGCAGAGGGCAAAGAGGGGTGCATACATGCGTATGCGTGTATGCGTGTGTGTGTGTGTGTGTGTGTGTGTGTGAGAGAGAGAGAGAGAGAGAGAGAGAGAGAGAGAGAGAGAGAGATACACATAAACAGCTGGGGATGGGCACAGTTTGATTCTGCCCATCAGGGACTGAGCTCTGCCTGCTTGCCTGTTATCTGTCACATCCAGCCCCACCTGAGCATCTGATGCACAACTTGGGGACTGCCCCTACCTCCTGCTCCTTCCCTAGATCAAAGCATGCAGAAGGTAGCCCCTAGAAAAAGCAAAGGAAGATTTGACACTGACAGGGACTCAGAGGGGTAGGTGGGAGACAGAGGCCTAGATTGGAGGCCATGATCACAGGGTTCAGTTACAAGCTAGGGATATTAGCTCATTCTGCCTCTAAGAACCCCAAGAAGCCTGCATCCCCAGAACTGCAGTAGTGAGGAAGATCCGAGGAGCCAGTGATGGGATATGGACAGTACAGGGCCCTCTCCCTGCGCCCTTCTTACCCCAGGCCGGAGAGGGAGCACACGGGAGATGGCACTCTTCAGCTAGGATGATCACTCTGCATTTCCCCTCTTTCAACCTAGCTCCAACCACACAAGGCAGCAGAGTCACCCAATAGCCTCTTCAGCTCTTGGTCCCAGGGTCACTAAGGCTACCCAGAAGTTCTTCCTAATACTCCATGTCAACACTACCAATTCCAAAATCTCTGGAGTGACAATGGCGGCTCTAAAGCAAGGAAAGTGTCCCCCACATCTTTCTATTCCTTTCCTGTTTATTTTCCCAAGGGCCTCTACATCTGGAGAGGAATTCTTGGCATGGCTCATGTTGGCAAAGACCAGCACTCTTTGAGCCAAGTGCAGGGGAGGGGACAGCGCACGGGTGAGTGGCTGAGTGCTGGTGTCTGAGCATTTCCCTTTCAGGAGACAGCCTGGCTTTGGTGTCCTGTGCCCACTGTCAAACAGCCTTCTGGTCTCCGCGGGCCACGTCTTTCCTCTAGCCTCAACATTATAAACAGCAGGGGCTGGATATGGTGGGCAGATTGCAGGCCAATTTTAGCAATGATGCTTTTTTCTTCAAATGCTTTGTCTAACCACCCTCCGTGTGCGTGTGTTCTTATCTTTCTCAGTATTCCTATCTCTGTCTATAACAGATTTAAGGAGCGAGACTGTTCATGCTAGCACAGGAGACACCTTAGGGGCCCCCTCTCAATGTACCTCCTCAGGGGGTTCACAGAAATGCAGGTATGGTTTGAAAACCACTGTCATATGGGGTTTGTAAGGAGTTGTGCAGACTCACTGCTTAGGACTCTGGGCCATATCCTAGCAGCCCCCTGAAAAGGGTCGGGAACTCTTCTCAGGGAAGGGGTGATATAAATAGTGTCTGGTGGGTTTCTGATGTCATTTCGTGGCAGAGCACTCTCCTTATAAGAGCAGAGGTGATCTCATATTACAGCTGGGGAGAGCCCATCCCCAGTTAAAAGTCTTCAACGTGCCTTAAGATGCAGGGTTCCCAGCACCTTGTGCTTTCTACCAACATATACCTTCCCATGGTGTGGGCCTTTCGAAGAATTCCATAGCCCCCAGTCCATGCCTCCTCTTCAGGTCCCTGGCTCTGCCTCTCTCTCTCTTCAGGATTTAGCTCTAGAGGAGTCCTGCTGCAGAGACATGCTTTCTATTTCTGAGGCCCAGCAAGCTAATTATTCCCAGTTTCCTCCCTGCAGGTACCTCACCTGGATCATGAGGGCATTTTTCTTCTGGCTCCTCCCACTTCTCCTCATCTTGGCCTCAGTGGCCCAAGGCCAACCAACAAGACCAAAGCCTGGGATTAGGCGGAAACCCAAGCCAAGGCCCATACCCAGCTTTCCTCAGCCCCACGAGCCAACAGAGCCAGTAGAGCCGACAGACCTTCCTCCACCCCTTCCTCCTGGCCCTCCCTCTGTCTTCCCTGACTGTCCTCGGGAATGCTACTGCCCCCCTGACTTCCCTTCAGCCCTCTACTGTGACAGCCGAAACCTTCGCAAGGTCCCTGTCATCCCACCCCGCATCCATTACCTTTACCTGCAGAACAACTTCATCACCGAACTCCCTCTGGAGTCTTTCAAGAATGCCACAGGCCTGAGGTGGATTAACCTGGACAACAACCGGATCCGCAAGGTGGACCAAAGGGTGCTGGAGAAGCTCCCAGGCCTGGCATTCCTCTACATGGAGAAGAATCAGCTGGAAGAGGTGCCGTCAGCTCTGCCCCGGAACCTGGAACAGCTGAGACTGAGCCAGAACCACATCTCCAGGATTCCACCTGGTGTGTTCAGCAAGCTCGAGAACCTGCTTCTCCTGGATCTGCAGCACAATCGGCTGAGCGATGGCGTCTTCAAGGCCGACACCTTCCAGGGCCTCAAGAACCTCATGCAGCTCAATCTGGCCCACAACATCCTGAGAAAGATGCCACCCAAGGTGCCCCCGGTCATTCACCAGCTCTACCTGGACAGCAACAAGATCGAGACCATCCCCAAAGACTATTTCAAGAACTTCCCCAACCTCGCTTTCATCCGCATGAACTACAACAAGCTGTCCGACCGAGGGCTCCCCAAGAACTCCTTCAACATCTCCAACTTGCTGGTGCTCCACCTGGCGCACAACAAGATCAGCAATGTACCGGCCATCAGCAACAAGCTGGAGCACCTGTACCTCAACAACAACAGCATCGAGAGTGAGTGCAGTGGGGTCCCCCAGCCGGCCACAGGGGAGAGGAGAACAGGCTGATCTCAGACTCAGGAGATCTGCCTGCCTCTGTCTCCAGAGCACCGGGATTAAAGGCCGACGCTGCCACTGCCTGACTTAAGAGTTCTTTCTCATATGCATAAGACCTTACATTCCATACCTAGCACTGAAGAAGGTGGGGGGAATCCCACTAGTTTTGACTGTGGCCTCACTATTTGCTGCCTCTGAGAAAGATATTCTACCCATATAAAATGTTTCCTTACCTGTAAAATGAGGGTGGCAATAATATCTTCTAAAACAAAGTCAATAGGATGACCTAATCGTGTTTGCATGAAGTGTGCTGAGCACCGTGCTTGAGGTTTTCTCTCTCCATACTTTCTCAACAGCATCAGCTTTTCTGGTCACTGGATCTGTGAATAGGATAGGCACAGAAACACTGCTGGGTGTTTTCCTATGAGTAAAATATAGATACAAAGTGCTCATGTTCCGGCCCTGCCTCTGCAAAAGAAGCCAGCAGCAGCCATGGCGGGGAACTTCCCAAATCTAAGCCTTGGTTTTAAAAAGCCCATGAAGAGGACTCAGAGAGGCAGTTATGCAGTCAGGGTATAGAACTGGTAAAGGCAGGACAGGGGAATGTTTATCTGATTTCTGAGTCTATATGGAAGGTTGCAATGTTGAGCCAGGACAGTTTCCTAAGGAACACTTACAGGGTCCTGAGCTTGGTAGCCCAGGACAGGAGGCTGGAGCTCAATTTTACTTCAGTCAAAAATGTCAGCGCAGACATGAGGGTACATGTGTGCAACCCCAGCACTTGGGAGTGAAGGCGAGAGAATTTGGAGTTCCGAGCAATCCTGGGCTCCATTAGACTGTCTCAAAACAAAAAATAAACAAAGACAAACAAACAAAAAACCCTCTGTCCACTGGATGTGGTGGCACATGCCTGTAATTCTGACTCTTGAGACGCAGGACAGAGAGTTCAAGGTCAACCTAGGGGTACAATAGCTCTGAGTAGTCCACCAGCAGAAAAGCTCAGAAAAAGATGAGTATTTCATCCTTAAATAAATCATCCATGTAAGTGGTGCAGCTGCCCACCACCCACAGCGGGAATCATTTGACTGACTCTGGAGGTGATCTACAGTCACACCTTGCTAAAGTCACTCTGTCCAGAGAGGAGAGCTATAGAGCCCACACTTTTGCCTGGCACCCCCCCTTTACCTCGCCCGTGCTGCCAGTCCTTCTGTGGCTGACTTCTCCCCTTCTTTCTCCACAGAAATCAATGGGTCCCAGATTTGCCCCAACAACCTCGTGGCCTTCCATGACTTCTCCTCGGATCTGGAGAATGTGCCTCACCTGCGCTACCTGCGGCTGGATGGGAACTTCCTGAAGCCGCCCATCCCGCTGGACCTAATGATGTGTTTCCGCCTCCTGCAGTCTGTGGTCATCTAGGCTGTGCCCAGAGCTGGACTCCCTGACAGCACTTGAAGACTGGTGGCCCAAGTTCTGGTGCCCATCATGTCTCTCTGTCTCCCTCTCTTGCTCCCGGCTCTGCCTTTCTTCCTATCCCTTTCTGAAGATGGGAAATGCCATGTGTTCTGCTCCAGCTCTAAAGCGAGATCCCCCACCTGGTCCAAAGACACCCTGCCAGCCAAAACCTCTCTTCTTCTTTGGTCTCCCTTGCTTCAGAAACATGGGCGTGGGCCAACAGAAGCATACGTACCCCTCCCTCCCTGGGTAAGGTAATGGACGGATGCCTTTTCTTAGTCTTAATCAAGCAAGAATTGGAAGTCATCCCAGAGGAGAACCCTGGGGAATTCTTCTGAGTGCTCCAACACCTTGGGTATCATTGCCTCAAGCAGGCTGACAAACCCTGGTCTCCTTCCAAAACTACTGCTCTGCCTCCCTGTTTCCTGACACCAGACATCAACCTGCTTTCTGCTGCCTCACATTCTCCAGGAAGGAAGTGTGAGGGAATGACTGAGGTGGGGTGGAGGGTCAGGGCTCCCCACAAGTGTCTCCATCAGACCTTCTTTCTCTTTCTCTTCCTCCTCCCGGCCAAGCACAGCACACACCCTCTTGGCTGGATCTCAGAGAACAGCCAGGGAGGAGAATGGTTCAAGGAACTAGAATTTAGCTAATGGGTGGTGGCTGGGAGTCAGAGCCCCAGAATGGGCCTGTGTGGATGTAGATGGGCCCTACAGTTTCCCTGACCCAAACCTGACAAGAGACCCAAAGCCGTGGCGGACAGTGTTCACAGTGGAAGGCCAAGAGGCAGCATCCCAGACTCTGTTATGTGCCTGACCCAGTCCCCACCCCAAAGGCAGTTCTTGAGAAACAGGGAAAAGGGGGTGGAGCACCTGGAAATCTCCCAGAAGCCTCTTCCACACTCTGGGGCTTAGCCTCTACCTCTAAAGCAGACTCATCGGTGACATCTGGTGGCTGGTGAAGGTCACAGCCGACTCCACTCTCCTTGTGGGGCTGTTGCAAACAGCTTCCGTGGGGGAAGAGGACCATGGGTGACTAACTGGCTGAGTGTCTCTCTCCCTAAGGGTCTAAAGGGAAGAACAGAGCTGGGGCTTCGTCCCCATATGAGTGAGTGTGAATGGGAAAGTCTTGGGAGTCAAAGGGAAGCTAGTTTGGCCTCGGCCTTGCCAGGTCTCTTGCTCTCAGACTCCACATTTGTACTCAGGATGTAAGTAGGTGGGATGCTCCTCCAAGGTCCTCTTAGCTGTGTTGCATTCTGTGCACACTCTTCTGGAGCATACCTAATGCAGGACAAGTGGTGTTACCCCGCCCCCTTGCAGTAAATTATTCCTTGCACAAGGGCCCCTCCCGCAAAGGCTTCCCTAACCTCCCTTTCTAGCCCAGGTGAGCAACTTGGCAGGTTTCCAAGAACCTGGGTTTCTGGCCTCTCCTATCCTTCCCTTCCCTCTAGAAGAGGCTGCACCTGCCCTGCCACAGTTCCCTGCGTGTGTGATAGGAGGAATACAGGGAGGTGAATGTTCTGGAAGTGAGGGGAGCACAGGACCCACCCACATTAGGATGGGGAAGTGTCACACAACTGTTTCAAGACATAGGCTGGGCCCGACAGTCCAGAAATCCCATTTATATTCTTGATCACATTTCTCATCTGCTCAAGATTGAAAATAGAGCCCCACTTCACACAGACTCTTTTCCCCTTGCTGTGCAGCTTCCTTGCTCTTCCTAGTTGCAGCTGGTTTCTCCAAGGCTCCTGCTTAAAGTCAATACAGTATTACGGCTGAAAGCAACCTGGTGCTACGGCCTGGACAAGCCCCTTCTGCATCTATGCACAACCTGCAGCCTCAACCCCTTTGGGGAGGCCCGTAAGGAGCACAGCTCCTGCGGCCGCTAGAGATGGGGGTGGGCGCTGATCCTGCAGATCTGAAACTAGCAGTCACACCGTCGGCATCCCATCATCCCACCTAGAACATGCCAGCTTCCCCCACTGCTCTCTGCAGCTGCCAGCTACAGGGGCTAGAGTTAAACTGGCTTTACAGGAGACAGATAGACACACCACACACACACACACACACACACTGTTACATTTGGGTTTAGAAAGCCCCTTCTCACACAAGTTCATTCGCTCAGCGCCGCTGGCATCTATACATGCAGGTGCACGCGTAGGTGTGTGTGTGTGTGTGTGTGTGTGTGTGTGTGCACATGCGCTGTACGTCTTATCTACTCTCTTAAAGACCATATTGACTCTGAACATGTCAACAAGCTTCATAGCAGAGGAAATAAAGTCATACGGACAAACACCCAGCATGAACCTGAGCTCGGGGACGGGTCTGATGCTGTCTTGCTACCCCGCTCCCTACATCTTGTTGAGCAGATGAGTGAAGACAATACCTTTCTTAAGAAGCATTTATGTGTAGAAATGTTCAGCCTGCATGTATGTGTGTGCACCACATGCATGCTTGGTGCTCATAGAGGTTAGACAATAGTACTGGATCCCCTGGAACCGGGGGTATGAATGATTGAGGACCTCCATGTGGGTGCTGAGAAACAAACCCAGATCCCCTAGATGAGCAACAAATGCTCTTAATTTCTGAGTCACATCTTCGCCCTAAAATACCTTAAGCTCCTAGGAGCCAGGAGTAGTGGTGCACACCTTTAATTCCAGCATTCAGGTAAGAGAGGCAGGCAGGTCTCTAGGAGTCTGAGACCAGCCAAGGTTACATAGTAAAACCTTGTCACGATAATTGAATGATTTGTAGCAGAGATATCCCAGAGCCTATTCTCAGTGAATTTCCCCCAAACTCATATCCTGCATGAAAAATGATTCCTAAAGTCAGACCAGAAATCTAATAGCTCCATTTGAAACTGAAACAGCCAGGTTCTTTGAACCCACAGATATCACACTGTGGAGTTTCACTCCGAACCAAGGCAGACTCCGGAAGATTCATGGTCACCTTTTCTGTCCAAGGAAAGATTATAGACTAATTGAGGAAATGCTGTGTGCATGGAAAGGGCCCAGGACAGACAGTCAAGGACAAATCACCTGGAAAGATCTACAGGCCAAGAAGAAGTTCGAGAAGACTAGTCACTAGGGCTGGCTTTAGAGGGAATGTGGCTGCAGAAGACGATTTGCCGTCCTCCTAGCCTAGGCTATCTTGTGTAGAATCAAAACCGACAGATTTCCTGGCCCCTTACTCCCTGTCTGATCAACTTCTGATCAACTGTGTGCCAGGCAGGTCCCGGTTAAGAATTCAAAGATGGGCAATATATGCTCCATACCTTTGGGGGGGGGGATTATTAACTTGATAAGAGGGTAGGATGTACCCACAAATTCATTTTTTCTTAATTGTAAGCAATTAACTATAAGCAATTCAGAGGCGACCTACTCTCTCTGCCTGGGAAGTCTCACGTGAGCAGGGTCTAAGGGATCTAGTTTTGACAGATAAGAGATGGAGAAAGTGTATGACTTGAAGGAAAAGAGCATAAGCAAAAAGGTAGCTAGCTGGCTTGGGGTCTAGCTTATGTCGGGGTGGGTAGTGGTTTTCAGTCCTCAGCAGGGAATACCAAAAGGCAGGCAGGTCCCTGAACGTTCTGCCCCCCTCTCTCACTGCCCACAGCAGGGCAGCAGGAGAGTCAGTTGGCCGCACTATTGTCCACATGGCCTGCTGCCTCTGTTCCATCAGCATGCCTCGTGTCTCTCCTAAAGGGCAGAGCTCGCCAGGCTCGCAGATCAGGGACAGAGCCCGCCCACCCGCGCACCGCTTCCCACACAGGTCCACGTTCCCGTCCACCAAAGCCCCCGAAATCCATGGGAACAACCGCAAGCTTGCGAAGGCGGGAACAGAGGCTGGGAGAAAGTGTAGGATGAAAGCCTGCAACGCAAAGAGTTTGCCTCGGCGGATAGGGTTGGGGTAAAGCGCGTGGGAGCCGGCGCATGCGCCGGGCAGGGTTGGCTGCACCCGCCTAGAACTGCGGGGGCGGATGCTCAGAGTAGGAGGTGGGACGACAGGGAGGAGGGTGACGGACTGCGGACACCGGGAGTGTGGAGGGGGTGTGTCGCCGAGAGTGGGGAGAAGGGTGGGAGCAGGTGGTAGGGGGAAATGAATGAACTGTCTCATCTACATTCCTTGCAGGGACAAATAGCGTGGAGGTGGGAGGGGAACAAGCTCTAGGCTGTCTGTAGGGACTGAGGGTCTCTGGAAGAAAAGAATGGAGGAGCAGGGCCAGCCAAACCGGCCATCTGCTTCGAGGGCGTCCTTCTGGCGTGGGAGTCTTATCTCCTTCCACCCAGTCAAGCTTCTGAAAGCTATCATTCCCCAGATGGGGGAATCTCCAAGACAAAACAGCCTTGTTCTCGCAGGTGGCCTCTTGGGTTGCCAGAAGCCCCTTCTCACACCAGCTGAGGCCTCCTCAGGGTCTGGCTATGAGGTGTGCCCACTCACCTGGCATCTCAAGCCGGGCATAGGTTTTGCCAAGGCCATCTGTTCTGAGGGCACAGAGTCACCGTGTTCTTAGCGTTCCTGGGATGAGGTTGAAAGAAGGTGAGCCTTGTGAACTCAGAAGAGTCAAAATGTGGTGCTGTCCTTGGACCAGCCACTTCCCCTCTTGGCCCTCGGTTTCCCCTACAGTAGGGAGTTTGAATAGATGATCTTCAGGGGGCCTCCCAGCTGGGATTCAGGGTGTGGCAAGAAAAGGAGAGAACTAGAGAGAATCAGTGAAGAAGCTGGGCAGCAGGATCAGGATGGCATTCTTCAGTTCCTGCCTTCCTCTGGGGATATCTGGGCATATCCCAAAGAAAGATGGGATCGTTGGGAAGTGGCAGTGGGAATGAGGGTTAGTTTCTAGACTAAAGGCCATGCACAATGGCACGATGTCTTGGGTGTTTGTAAACCAAAGCCCCACTGCTGTCCTTGTCCTTTCTTCCGTCAGGAGTAGAGAACTTTCTGTCTTGTACTTGGTGACTACCGTCTGTGAACTTGAAGTTGGTCTTCAAATTCTACCCCACTTCCTGTTTCCCTTTGCATCGCCTAAGCCTTAAAACCTTCTTTGGTGATTTTGCTTATTATGATTTCCAGTGCTCTAAGGGTAGGGCTGGTTGGTCCTTCCTCTTTGCAGTCCATCCGTGAAGTCAAGTGTCATCATTCCTGGGGGGCAGGGGGCAGCAGACTTCATCCCTACAGATAACTTCAGTTTAGCCTTCTTAGTTTAGGAAAACCCCTAATCTGACTGACCATCCTTAGAGAAGAAGGTGGTGTGGAGGGTGTGTGTGTGTGTGTGTGTGTGTGTGTGTGTGTGTGTGTGTACAAAGAATTCCTGTTCATTAAGTGAAGAATTCAGATTAGGGACCCCCTGAGGAAAAGGGAAAGAAAACAGCAGGACATCTCAAAGAATGGGAAATCTAATTAGACACGTGACTCCCTGGGCCAACTCCTTGTCCTCCCCCTGGCCAATAGATGAGGGCGTGTCTAGTTGTTCCCTAGTCAGGCAGGCAGTCCTCCTCTCCATCAGAGCCTTTAACTCCCTGGAAGCTGCAGGGCCAGACGTACCGAAAGCATCTAAAAGGTAAGGTCCAAGGTTGGAGGCCCTCACGCGTATTGGCATGCAAATAAAAGGGGCTGGGGCAGGGACTGGGCAGAAAGGATGAAGAGTCCAAGACTCCAGTCAAAGAAGCTGTAGGGTGGTCAATAAACTGCCTTGGGAATTGTTTTTAAAAGCAGATATTTTGGTTGGAGTGGGGGTAGGGAACAGAGATACTACCTTTTGCTGCTGATGGGGACGTACCGCTCAGTCCAGCTGAAGTTAAGAAACCTGTGCAGCGGCTTTAGGAGGCCTATGCGGCCTGACACGCGCTGGCTACAATGGTACAGGCACTTCTGTGTCCATAGCGCTCACAGCCCTCCCCCTGTGTGCACGGATGTGAGTGAACTGCACAGACGTGTGTGCTCATATGCACACACATGTGTACATAAATATGTACATAGATAGAGACCCAGCTTTCATGATGGGAAAACACTCTGGCAACCACACACAGACTCTCTGGTTTCTATAATATGTTTCTAAAAAGTTCCATTTCTAAGTCTATTTTATGAGCTAACATCCTTCTTTTACATTGTATGTCAATTATAAGACTTATCTCCAAGTTAACTGGTTGCTCCTAATATGGGCGGGGCCTTATTAATTTCTACACCTCCAGAGGCAAGTCCAGAGTCTGCAACTCAGTAGACACCCCATGAATGTTTAAGTGACTGCATGAATGAGTGACCTTAGACCAACCACAAGAAGGCCTAGGGAGAAGGCCCACTTGATAGCGAGCTTGCCTAACATGCGGGAAGCTCTGGGCGTGGTTCCCCACATCTCATACACCAGGCATGATGGTCACTCCTGTAATCCCAGGACTTGGGAGGTGGAGGCAGGAGGATCAGAAGTCCAAGGTCCTTCTCCACTACATAGCAAACTTGAGGCCAATCTAGGGTACGTGAGACCCTATCACAAAAACAAAAGCCGAAGGAAACGAAAGTCTCTTTAGTGTAGTTTCTCGAAAGCTAGTTTTTTGTTTTGGTTTTTTTTTTTTTTTTTTTTTTTTTTTTTTCTTTTTTTTTGGTTTTTCGAGACAGGGTTTCTCTGCAGCTTTTTTTTAGAGCCTGTCCTGGAACTAGCTCTTGTAGACCAGGCTGGCCTCGAACTCACAGAGATCCGCCTGCCTCTGCCTCCCAAGTGCTGGGATTAAAGGCGTGCGCCACCACCGCCCAGCTTGGTTTTGTTTTTTGACGAAGAGTTCGTTCTGAATATGTGGTTGTTTACTGGAGAGTATCTGTGCAAATGCGCAAGCGGGTAACAGTACACAGGTGAGTGGACGGGGGTGTTCTGAGCATGTCTATGGTGATATGAGTAAGCCAGCCTGGGGAAGCTGTCAGTGGGAGCCTGAGTGACTGATGGCCGCACTGTGAGTTGCAGTGAGCGATGGCTAAAGATCCCTCCAGACACCGCCTGGGCTTCAAGGAGCCTTAGTGGAAGATAAAACTCCTGAGGAGTCTGTGTGGGAAGGCAAGGGTGGGCAAGCATGCCGGTCGGAGGCTGGGTGACTTTGTGGGCCATTCCCACAGGGCACCAGAGAGCTCAGATACCGGCCCTTCTACTACCTACACACAGGATGGACATTAGTGGGATTCAGCCATTCCCTCTCCTATTTCTCCCCAGACCCCATGAGGCTCCTGGCTTTCCTGAGTCTGCTGGCCCTGGTGCTGCATGAGGCAGGGACAGCTTCTCTCCCAGGGGAGAGGAAGAGAGAAGAGCAGAGCCCCGAGGAAGGTGACACTTATGCATTTCTGCATGTGGGGAACTATGCCCTGAGCCTAGAAGACTATGGTGACGTCATTGACCTGAGCAGCTATGAGGAGCCTGCCAACTATGGGGACCAGACCCCTGAGGTGAGAGGACACCGCTGACTTGGATTCCCTGATTAGAGCCAGCTCCCTTCCCACCTGCCCTATAATACAAGTCTCTTGAGCCTTCAACTCTTTCTCTATACGATGCAAATTCTTTGTGGGTGCGTATGTTCATTCATATGTGTGCAGATACACATGCATGTGTGCCCATGTACAAGAAGCCAAAAGACAGACGGCCTTAGGTGTTGCTCCTCCGGAACTGTCCGCGTGTTTTAAGACAGAATCTCTCCCTGGCCTGGAGCTTGTCAAGTGAGCTAGGCTGGCTGGCCAGCAATTCTCCCCAGCACTGAGATTATGAGCACTAACCACAGATCCTGGCAAACAGACACACGAGGGTCTGGGAAATCAAATGCGTGCCCTTATCTTCAAGGGAAGCGTTTTCCAACAGTGCTGTCTTCCCAGGCACAAGGTACAAATTCATGTCCCTCCTTAGGAACTTGTCACTTACAGGCTACGAGAAAGAGGACACTAACCTCCAAAGTTGTAGTCCACGTGGCACACTTGGTAGGACCCCTCCCAGCAGGGGACCTCATACATACCTCCCCATGTGACCAAATAGGATCATGAGTCATGTCATGGGGTGAAGGTCAGCTGTGTCTTCATGGTTTTCCCCCCGAAAAAGGGAAATGCTAGCTTGTCAATTCGTAGTCTGTCTTCCAGTCCTATGTTCTCCCCTGTCCTATGCAAGGATAGACCTGTGCGGCATGGCACATGAGCCCAGAAGCCTCTGCCCATTGTGATGTGATGAGGATTGGGGTAGAGAAAGGGGTTAGAGCCGACCTGGACAATGCAGAAAGGACAGGAGTGTGCCATCCTGGATGAGCCAGAGATCCAGACTTCAGCTCTGTGTTGGGGCCTTCTGGGTACCTGACCCTTACCTGACCTCAGTTTCCTCATTTGTATATAATACTAGAAGCCATGATCTCCAAGATCCCTTCCTTGCTCTTTCTTTCTGCTCTCTCTCCCTCCTCTTAATCCACATGTTTCGACTTGGCCTCTGAGATTTCCAGAGGCCACAGCTAAGTCCTTCTTAGGCATAGACTGACTATGATATGCTTTGTGCTGTGTCTCCAGGCTAAAGTAGACAGCCTGACTCTCCCAACAAGAACCAGTCTCTCCCAAAGCACTGTGGCTCCAAACCCTACCATGACCAAGCCTACCACCACTGGCCTACTGACCTCCCAGAGCAGTCATGGTAAGTGCACGCAATCCAAAGGTCACAGTCTACACAGATCACAGACCGAGGAACCTCAGGCTAGCACCAGGCAGTTCTAAAGTGGAGCATGGTGAGGGCTAAGGCCAGGGAGTCCTGGGTCTGTGTGAGCCTCTGCCAGGGGGAAAAGAAGGGGAGGTTGCCATAGTGAAAACAAACACCGCCACCATAAAGGGGAGTGGCTGTCTGTCCCTGATACTTCTGCATAAATATTATGCACAAATTGAGTGGGAGGCAAAGCAAGCAGGAACTCCTACACCCTATCAAATCCACCCTACCTTAATTAACAGCATCACTTGGGGAGCAGTTTGAGTGGTAATTAGATTAGAGATGATTAAATGCATGGAAAGGAGAAGAAATAACTGCGGCTGTCACTTGGCATGGGAGCAAATGAAGCGGTGACACCGACTTCAGTATAAAGTCACCTTTGTTAGCAGCCCCTCCCCCAGTGCCTTTCTGGGCCCGGGGTGCAGCATCCCCGACTCTGCTGGGGATCAAAAGCTGGGACACAGGAGGAACCCAGCTGATTCTGGACTTGATGTCCTGTTCCGTCGGATGCTTGCCAGCACGGACCTGGGGTACTGAGATTGCCTGAGGTATTCCCTGGGGAGTCCATGAGCTCTCCTAGCCCTGATCTCAGCCTTAAAGAGGCCATGAAGGGTTTCAGCTGGACCTGCCTTTCTCAGCCTTGGGAGAAGGGTACAGGACCTCTCTCTGCCCCTTGCCCCTGCTGATCCCTCTTGCTGCTTCATCTGTGGCCTGTGAACTTTCTTCTGGTGCCTTTTGGGTACAAGCCTTCTCAGTAAGCTCTGTGACTTGTGACAGCAACTGACACTAACATTGTTCAGCTGTCTGAATCTCTTGACCGCTCTGTGCAGAGAGAGCACCAGGGGCGGAGAACAGGGAGGGATGCTTCCCACCGGAAAATCAGGATGCTGACAACATCCCAAGAGGAAATGGATGCTCGGCAGGCACTGTCCACTCCACCTTGGCTCTGCTCTGCTTCCTGGAGCCATATACCGTTCCTCTTCCTGAGACAGAGGCTATAAACATTGGCTATTCCATATCACTCTAGATTTTTTTTTCATCTTCACTCTACCTTTTGGCACTAAAGAAGGATCCTCTGGGAAAAAGACAGACAGAGGTTCTAGAAATAGCCACATTAACTCAGGGGAACCTGCAAAGGGTCGGAGTCTGGTGAACGCACCAATGGGACTTGCACTTGGTGGTAGTGAGTGAGTCCTCTTTTAGGCCAGGGTTGAGTGACAGGCTGAGAGAACCTTAGTCTTGTCTGGGTGCCTTGTGCTGGGTGGTTCTGGGCAAAAACCCAGAGGTAATCTAAAAGCCACAGATGCTCATGGCTTAGGAATCCGCTAAAGCAAAGACCACTGCCCACAGAGGCTGAAGCCCCTCTCTTCTGTCTTCTACCTGGCCAGACCTGCCTACCTGCCTGGTCTGTGTGTGCCTTGGCTCTTCCGTGTACTGTGATGATGCAGACCTCAAGAACATTCCTCCCCTTCCCCAGATGACCACCTACCTGTACGCCCGCTTCAACCACATCAGCCACATCCAGGCCGGAGACTTCAAAGGGCTGAGTGAGTTATACTTTGGGAAAAGGTCATGGCAAGGCAGAGAGGATGGCCAGGACACAGACATAAGCTCACAGGCGGTCAAAGGGGCAGACGCCCTGATCCTTCTAAATCCCATAGAGTTTAAAGTGGTGGAAGTAGCCAGTTCTTCTCACGAAGGATCTAGGGCACAGAAAGGGAAGGTATATTATGCTCAAGGCAACATTGCCAGGATGTTCCAGAAGCCGTACCTGCTCTGGGCTAGACCTCCCTGCACCTCCTCTCTGTGGCCAAAGAGTTGTTTGCTCTTTCTTTGTTTTGCTACTTCTTGCCATATTCCTTGCTTAAGGTGGGCGGCCTGGGCTTGCATTGCTAGTAGCCTTTCAGGTCCTCAGCGTCCTCCATGTAGAGTAAGTCATGCAGGGGGTGGGGGAGGGTTGAATGTAGCAATTCCTGAACTTGAACTTGTTAGTTCTTCTTCTGAGGTAGGGGCGGGGCCCTTTTAAGATGGGTAACTACCATAGAACCAAAGTTCTGGAGGAAGCTGTCCAGGAATGAGGTGATTTAGCCTTGTTTCTTGTGTTCTGGACCTGATGCAGGTGGCAGCTAGTTAGAACTCTCTTGGGAAGGATGGAGCAAGGCATGGAGGCAAACACATCCCACCTGGGGCCAGGGGAAATGTCTGTTCCAGCTTCACCCTTCGTTCTCTCCCAACATCCTTCAGCAAAACTGAAGAGGATCGACCTCTCCAGCAACTCTATCTCCTCCATCCACAACGACGCCTTCCGCCTGCTGCCTGCCCTGCAGGATCTCATCCTCTCAGAGAACCAGCTGGCAGCGCTGCCTGTGCTGCCCAGTGGCATCGAGTTCCTGGATGTCCGCCTGAATCGGCTGCGGAACTCGGGGATACAGCCTGAGGCCTTCGCGGTGAGTCAGGACCTTAGTCCACCACACAATACCCACCCTACCATGTACCTTGACCTCATAGCAATTCATGCTCAACCCTAGTTGGGGCCTAAAAATCAATTCCTAGTTTTTTTCTTCTTTTTCTGTTTATGTGTTGAAGGAGGTTTGCTTGTTGGTTCCAGGCTGCCCAGCTAGCTTAGACCCAAAATAATAACATAGAAACTGTATTAATTAAATCACTGCTTGGCCCGTTTGCTCTAACTTCTTTTTGGCTAACTCTTAAATCTTAATTTAACCCATTTCTATTAATCTGTGACTCGCCATGTGACAGTGGCTTACCTGGTAAAATTCCCAGCATCTGTCTCCAGCAGATCCATGGCTTCTCTCTGACTCTGCCCTTCTTTCTCCCAGCATTCAGCCTAGCTTTCCCCTGCCTACCTAAGTTCTGCCCTGCTATAGGTCCAAAGCAGTTTCTTTATTTATTAATGGTAATCACAGCACACAGAGGGACTCCCACATCATTTATGGCTTATTAAACATTCTTCTCCAGAAAAGAGTGTTTTACATTATGCCATCATGGTAGCCTCTGTCACCTGTGTGAATGGGAAACACAGTGCTATCAGGCCTCAGGATCCTGTCAGTGGGGAGAGAACACAGGAAATCAATACCAGCAACTCTCCCGTGCCTCTGTGAGGATACCACTGTAGTGCTGGCCTTTTTCTGTGCATCTGTTCCACTGGCTTTCTTTGTACCAGACCTGCTCACCCCAGAGATGTTCACACCAGACCTGCTTACCCCAGAGATGTTTACACCAGACTTGATCACACCAGACCTGTTCACACCAAATCTGCTCACCCTAGACCTGTTCACACCAAATCTGCTCGCCCCAGACCTGTTCACACCAAATCTGCTCACCCCAGGCCTATTCACCCCAGAGCTATTCATCCCAGACCTGCTCACCCCAGACCTGCTCACCCCAGACCTGATAACCCCAGACCTGCTCACACCAGACCTGCTCATCAGAGACCTATTCACACCAGACCTGCTCACCCAGACCTGTTCACACCAGACCTGCTCACCCAGGCCTGCTCATCCAGACCTGCTCACACCAGACCTGTTCGCACCAGACCTGCTCACCCAGACCTGTTCACACCAGACCTGCTCACCCCAGAACTGCTCACCCACTCTGATCTTGAGAACTCCAGATTGTCTGTAGTGTTGACCCTGACTCCAGTTCCTACATGCCATCTTAATGGCTTTGAAATCTACCACCAAGTAACTGATCACTGGGGGCTGGAGAGATGGTTCAGAGGTTAAGAGCACTGCCTGTTGTTTCAGAGGTCCTGAGTTCAATTCCCAGCAACCACATGGTGGCTCACAACTATCTGCAGTAAGATCTCGTGCCCTCTTCTGAGCTGCAGGCACACACGCAGACAGAACACTGTATACATAATGAATAAATAAATCTTTTTAATTTATTTATTTATTTATTTATTTATTTATTTATTTATTTATTATGTATACAATAGTCTGTCTGCTTATATGCCTGCAGGCCAGAAGAGGGCGCCAGACCTCATTACAGATGGTTGTGAGCTGGGAATTGAACTCAGGACCTTTGGAAGAGCAGGCAATGCTCTTAACCTCTGAGCCATCTCTCCAGCCCTAAATAAATTTTTTTAAAAAGTAACTGATCACTGTCTCTCTGTGGTCAGATTCTCGAGACACAATTTGATGGGTTACTGAACAGATTTGGTGGCAAGTATTAGGTCATTTGACACAATTGTGGTCCTGTGGGAGTGCCCAAGGAACAGGCTGGTAAGAGCCCAGGATGCCAAGGAAAGGGTAGCAAAGCTGACACACCACCCAGCATGCCGGCTGCAGGACTAGGAAGGGTCTTCACAGCCTGGTATCTCATGTGCAGCCTCTTTGTCTCTCTCAATACAGTCAACCACATGACAACGTCTCTGTCAATACTGGACTATGGGCATGGTGGTGGCCCCTAAGAGTGAGTCATCTAGTAACTTCACAGCTCTTTTGGTTTGTGTAAGTAATTTCACAATGACACATTTCTCAGAACACATCCCTGTCCTTAAGCAATGCTCGACTGTGGCAGGCTCCTTTTCACAAAGAATCATAGGTAGAAGCATCAGATAGAGAAGGTTAAAAGGGCAGTATATATAACCATTTATATATTCTATTATATATTATGTTTTATACGCATAATGTGTATTCATGGACAAGGATCTTGCTTTGTAGTCCAGGATACCCTCAAACTCACTATCCCCTCCCTCAGCTTTCCGAGTCTGCCATAACCGTGGTACATCGCCGTGCTCACCAAGAGCTGGGCTTTCACTGGTCCTCTTCACAAGCATCCTCCACCCTCCCAGGATGCTGTTTGTTGGGGGCCTACAGCAGGTACAGAGAACAGTATCCGTGCCACTGGCGGATGTGATGCAAGCCCTGCAGACACTGGTTTTCTTGGCCATGCAGCAAATACTGGGATTGTCTGTCCAGGGAGGTCCCTGGCTGCTCCAGTCTTCAGAGACATCCTGACTGCTTCCATATTAGGAGGTGCTTCTCTGCCTTCACTCGGGCTGATTTTCTTGGTCCAGAAAAGGCAGGGGCTTTGGAGCCAAAGGACCTGAGCTCACCGAGTGAGTCACCTCTGCTCTTGTTTCCTCATTTATAGAACGAGGGTGATAATGTCCACTTGACACCGCTACTGCGGGATTGAGCACAGCATTTGTAGAGATAACAGGATGGCTAAATGGAGGCAGTGGATGCTCCCTTAAGTGGTAGCTTACACCTCCCTGTTCTCCCATCCCCCTGCAGGCTGAGCTCTTTCCCCAGCTCCTATCTGATCGGCCTTCCCTGATTCTACAATGCCGAAACACTCACATGCTCCATGTGTCTGTGTGCCTTGGATTCCGTTCTGCCATCCTCTGAGCTTGTTCCCCATAGCCATTCTGAGTGGAGCACTTGGAAGACTTTTCACTGGTGGCAGAGTAGTTGAGACTGAGCTGAAATGTCCCCTGGTCCTTCCTTCTACCTGTTCCTGCCTTCATCTGTTCCTCCCAGCCAGCACTAACAGCTCCTTTACGCTCCCTGGCTGCCAGAACTCAATGACAGCAGCTTTCTTTTGGCATCCAAATGGGGTTGGTATCTGTAAGCTCCTTAAAGAACCAGCATCCTTAGCTGGGCTTGGTGGTACATGTAGGCCTCGGAAGGATGAAGTAGGAGGACCACAAGATTGAGGCCAGTCTGGGCTACATAGAGAATTTTAGGCTAACCTGAGGTACAGAGTAAGATGCTGGAGAGGAAGGGGAGACAGAGAGAGACAGACAGATAGGCAGGGACAACCCCACCCCACGAGTGCGATCAACCTGATGCTGGCCTCCTGGGGCACCGCTGCATGACCAGAGCCTGACAGGACTCACCAGTCTCCTACACTTTGTGTCGCCACAGGCCCTGGAGAAGCTTCAGTTTCTCTACCTGGCAGACAACCTGCTGGATTCCATCCCTGGGCCTTTGCCCCTGAGCCTGCGCTCCCTGCACCTGCAGGTGAGGAGCCTTGATCAGACCATGGGCCAAAGAGGGTGAGCAGAGTGGAGGACAGATGGCCGGGGAATTCAGGGTAGTGAGGACCAGCATGGCCTGTATGAATGCTGCTCGCCTCTCCTTGTGAAGCATTTCCTTCCCGTACACGTCCGTGTTCCACCTGCTTTGTGCCCTCACTTTACCCTCCTCTTCTCACCCCCTTAGGGCCCCCTCCTCCTTCTCCCATCTTTTCTAATCCCCTCTCTCTCTTCACTCTCCACAAGCATCCTCTCCTCCTCCCCATGTATGGTCTCAGCTCTACCTGCCTCAGTTTCTCCAGCTGCTGTGAGCCTTCCACGTATGCTGTTCCTTCCAGAACAACGTGATCGAGACCATGGAAAGAGACACCTTCTGTGACCCCGGGGAACACAGCCCCGAGCGAAGGCAGTTGGAAGACATCCGCCTGGACAGGAACCCGATCAATCTAAGCCTTTTCCCCGAGGCCTATTTCTGCCTGCCAAGGCTTCCTGTGGGCCGCTTTACCTAGATGCCGAAGGCCCTCTCTTCCCAGGTACAGTGCTCATGGGCGCATTGATAGAGCGCTAGCTCCCTGCAGCTAAATAGTGATCTGTAGTCCAAGTGTCGGGCAGCCTGTGAGCTGAGGTCGCAAAATTTCACCACACACACACACACACACAGAGAGAAAGAGAGAGAGAGAAAGAGAGAGAGCGCCTCCAGCCACCGAATTTGCCTTTCTCCCTCCTCTTTCCTTACACCTTACGGCTCCTGACTCAGAGAAGAGCTGCAGCAGAAATCTTTTCCATGTTCTCCATCCGTGTCTTCCCACAGAATTCCAGGAGAGCCATGAAAGAAAGAGGAGGAAGAGGAGGCGCCAGAGAGACAGAAGCAGGGCTGGGAGGGGGGGTGGGAGAAAGGAAACACCGGTGTGCTGGAGTCTCGTCTTAGCTGACGGGTAGGCCGGCAAGATTGAAAATTATGTTTTCCAGGGTTTTGCAGTTCAGTTGTGAAACATAGCCATTATGAAAAATTAAATTATATAACCTCACAGTTAAGTATATTATGCTGAAAACCACTGGAACGAACACTCAAAATTTGCCAGCTCCCAATGAGTTTACCCTACCTCGTGTCCCTGTTAGCTTTGTGGTAGACATTCCAGGTAACAGAGTGCTATAGGGCGACCTTCCCGACTCATTGGTGACATTGTGTTGGCAGTGTGAAACCGGCTGTAGTGGGAGATTTACACCATGGAAATCTATGGATGTTGTAAATCATGTGTGTGTGTGTGTGTGTGTGTGTGTGTGTGTGTGTGTGTGTGTGAAAGAGAGAGAGAGTCTATGTCAGTGTGTCTGTGCATGTCTGTGTCTGCTTACGTCTGTCTCTCTATGTGTACTGAGATTTAACTGTTGAAAACCTGCTGGCACACCACCGAGGACAAAGAACCATGTTTAAATCTAGTCCTCCCTGACCCTACACTCCCCAATAGCCAGTGAGTACAGTCCCATGGCACAGCCCTTTGTTTCTTGCTTTTCCTAGGTTCTCCTGTTCTAGTTGGAGGAAACCATCCCCAAGGAGGGAAAAGTGACCTGGCTTCTCACCTGCCAGCCCTCTGGCTGGGGCTCACCTCTTCTGTGGCTCCTCCTCAAGCCTCCTGGTTTCTGGCCCCAGAGTGCCATCCTTTCTAGTAGCTCCTCCATATGCAACCAGCAGAGGGCAGCCTTGTGCAAAGATAAATAAACAAATAGAGCAATTACCTACAGGCTTTGGATCCTGGGCGGGGCCTGGGGCGCTGAGAGAATGAAAGGAGCAGCTGATCAGCCAACTTCTTTGTTGAATGGAGAGGGAAGAGAGAGAACCAACTTCCCGTGTTGCCTTTTTTTTTTAGGACAACCTTGTTATGGCCCTGAGTTTGTCATCCTCCTGCCTCAGCCTCCTCACTGCTGGGATTATAAGCATATACCACCATGTGCTGCTACTATGGTTTTTATAAGGTGGGGGGATGTGACAGATGGCACAGGGCCCCAGGTATTGCCTCTGGGGGTTGGCTGAGGCATGGAAAGGGCATACACCAGGCAAAGCCTTGGCTTGCTCGGTAGGTCTTTTATGCCACTGCTATCTGCCGTGTGCCTGCATCTGCGACAGCGTTCCTGGTGTCCCTGGTGGTAAGGTGGGCGGGTGTACCTCAGGAGCTTCTCTTTCCGGGTGGCACTTAATTAAGGGCTAGCACAGAAAGTAAATCATCACTCAATCAACTACATTATTCAACTCAGACATGCTACAAGGGAAATTATAGAATGTGACAGGAGCCGGTAAGAGGGGACACATCTCAGAGTCTGGAGACCTCTTTGCAGGTCTAGCATTCAAGCTGAAACTGAAGAAGGTGTGGGAACCAACCAAGCCCTGAATTGCCCAGGCAACCACTCAAGGTCCCAGGTGGTCTCTGAGCCAGAAGGGACAGCTGTTTGTAGGGGCCCGTGGGGGAGGGGAGCAGTCTATTTGCCTTTCCCAGGCCCTGGGTAGCACCTCATCAATCACTTTGAATGCTCATCACAGTCCTGTGAACAGGCATGTCAGGGTTGATTATTCCCATTCTTCAGATGAAGAAACTGAGTCCCGAAGAAGATAAATCAATGACAAATCTCTCATGTTTACTGAAGATTGGACCAAGACTCTTCCTACTGGCTCTAGGATGGCAAAGAGGGGTCTTAGAGACGCTGAGAGGTACCCTCGTATCCTGGCTGAGGCTTCTGTCTTCTCTCCCAGAGACTTAGGTCCCAACACACCTCATCCCAGGAGCGGTCTGGAGGGCAGAAGTCTAAGATCCTAGAGATGCCAAAGCTCTCACTGGTTCCCAAGGAGTTTGCTATAGCAGATGTGTGTGTGTGTGTGTGTTTCTGTCTCTTTTGTATGTGTTGTGTTCATGTTTGTACACATGTGGGTGGGTATGTATATACACATGTATGTGTGGGTACTCACGAAGATCAAAAAATGACATCTAGTATCTAGATTCCTTAGTTGTTCTCCGCCATTTTTTTTCTCTGTGTAACAGTTCCGGCTGTCCTAGAACTCACTCTGTAGACCAGGCTGGCCTCGAACTCACTGAGATCCGCCTAACCTCTGCCTCCCGAGTGCTGGGATTAAAGGCGTGCACCACCACCGCCCAGCTATCCACTATTTATTTATTTATTTATTTATTTATTTATTTATTTGAGAGCGTGTCTTTCATCGAACTTGGAAGTCGCTAGTTTGATTGACTGGCCAGCAAGCCCAGGGAGACTTCTGTTCCCCCCCCACACACACACCACCCCAGTGCTAATCATACAGGTCCATGTCCCACTGCTACACCCAGCTTTTTAAAGCTGATTTGTGTATATGGGTATTTTGTCTGCATGTATGTCTGAGCACCATGTGTGAGCTTGGTGCCCATGGAGGCAAGAAGAGAGTACTGGGTTTCCTGGGACTGGAGTAACATACAGATAGATGTGAGTTGCCATGTGGGTTCTGGGAATCAAAACCAAGTTCTCTTGGAGAACAGTCAGTGCTGAGCCATCTCTCCAGCCTGAGCTGCCTCCCACCCCCATAAGAGTTGGGTACATAAACTTGGGTCTTCAGGCTTATGCAGCAAACACCTTACTGACTAAGCCCTCTCCCCAAGCTCTCACCCCCTGAGTTTCCTTTGTGGTACCCCCAACCTTCCCCCTCTCTACCAATCCTACACTAATTCACATCCCATATCTGCCTCCCTTTACTGGATTTTTAAAAGACATTGGTGTCCAACAGCTGAAGTTCAAGATTCCTAGCTTTAAGAAACCCTGTCCTGAAGGGACCCACTAATAAATAATACTTGTATATATAATAGAGCATATATATATATATATATATGTATATATATATATATATATATATATATATATATATATAAAATTTTTCCAGCTCCAGGGCTCCTGTTTGCAGAAGCCACGTCACGCTAGGTGCCTACACACCTGTGATGAATCTGTACTGACAGAAATCCCTCAGCCACTGTTCTATAGGAGGAGGGGCTGGCACTTACTGGGCTCTAGAGTTTGCTCTTGGTGCCATGAACACTTTAAGCACCTTCTTGTTTAATCCCAAAGGTAGGGCTAGGTGAGAGGGACTCGCATCTCCTCACCGCAGATGTGGAAATGAGTCTCTAAAACAAACTGGTTCAGTCAACCCTCAAACCCAGGTCATCTACTCTGGGTCCTGAGAGCCCAGTTCCTACTTCACACTCCTGGGCAGACGCTGTGGTCAAGTGCAGGTCAAGGAGGCAAAACTGTTTTCCCTGAGGCTGTCCTGTGCCCTGATAGACTCTCCCCGAGGCCACACCTCCACAGCTGTCTCCTGACTAATCTCTGGTTTTGGCTAGGGAAGCTCAAAAAACAAAAGGAATGCCCTTATTGGCTCATTGGAGACATTTTAAACAGAGCATTTGTCCCTCTGTTGCAGAGAAGGTTGCAAGGATCAACTTGCTCCTAGCAGCTGTTGCCTCTCCATTTATGTGAAATTGCCAGGCTGGCATTTATAGCTCAGGACCAGAAGGCGTTGGGTTGGACCACCGCAGGACAAGCAGAGAGCATCTCTCCAGCTAGAGCGACACCCCACCCCACTCCTCCTGTCAAATGGTAACACTGTGAAAATGTTCAGGAGAACCATGCCAGCCAGCCATGAGGGAATAAGGAAAAGGTCCTTAATGCCCCTACAGGCATGGCAGTCAGCCCACATGCCTCAAGCCTCTTCCAGGAGGCACAGTGCCTACCTGACTCCTGGGATAAGCCCCCCACTGAACTCCATCTGACCCTGGCAAGGGCACTGGTGCAGGAAGTGCCACACCTCCCTCCTTGGCCCCTGGCCTTCAGGAAAGTCTCCTTTGCCAGCTCTGCGAATGTGGGGAAAGGCATGGCCTCTCCTTCCTCAGCCAAGGTGAGCTTGCGGTGACCTCCTCTTCCTCCTGAACCACCCTGTACCCACCTCCACAGTTCTCTCTGTCCCCAGAGCTCACCCAGAGGGGGCCCAGGGCCAGAGGAGGAAGGGAAAGACAGACGGCAAGGAGCTGGAGCCAAGTTGAGCTGAGGAGGCTGGGAGAGTTCCTCCCTGACCTCGCCTGGGCTTCCTTCCTGCTTCCCTTTCCTTTTGCCTTCTCCCCTGTGAATCATTCACGCTGCACATGTGAGCTTTGCAAAGTTCCTTCACATGTGGTGTCCAACTCCATAGGCTGACCCCGTGGGGGGTGAATTCCTACTTTTCGAGGCCATGTGCCGTACTGAAAGAAAGAAAACAAACTATGCTGGGTTTACGAAAACAAGGTAGGAAGCCCGGCTTAAAGGTCTATGCCTGTTATCCTAGCACTCAGCAGGAAAATGAAAGTTCAAAGTCAGCATGCCTTTAATGCCAGCATTGTGTGGGGTTGTGGGACGAGGCAGGTGGGTCTCGTGGGTTCGAAATCAGCCTGGTCTACTAGCCAGTTTCAGGCCAACCAAAGCTATATAGTGAGACCTTGCTACAGGGAGGGAGGGCGGAAATACAGGGACACAGAGAGAGAAAGAAGAGTTCAAGGTCATCTTTGGCTACAGAGTGAGTTTGAGGCCAGCCTGGGCTACATGAAACACTGTCTCAAAAAAACTAACAATACAGGTTAAAAAAAAAAAAAAAAAGGTTAGGTGGTTAGGTGGGCTGCTATGGGAAAAACGTGATTCAATGCCCCCCCCCCCATCCCACAAAACACTTTGCTGTTGTTGCTGTTTACATGTTGGGGATCAAATCCGTGATAAGAGTTCCACCAAGTGAACCGTATCCCCAATCCCTTTAAAGAGCAAAGGCTGAGGACTGTATCCCTCGGACTGGAAAAGGGGTGCCCAGGGAGGGCCTACGTCCTAGGAACACAATAAGGGATTGCATCTCAGGAGAGCCCTGTGACTCAAGGACACCCTGTCCCCAACCGCCCACTGCCACAGGCCTGTGTCTGTGTTGGTCTCTCTCCTGGCCAGGAGGAAGGCAGACAGATGCAAGCGGCCTGGCTTTATCCTACCCCCTCCCATCTGCATCCTCCCAGCAGCTCCTCCTTCCTGCCCCTCCTCTCCAGCACACCAGCTCTCTCAAGGTCATCTCCAGCCTGGCCAGCAGCTCCCAGGTCCCCCTGGATGCTGCAGCTTGAAGAATTTCCCAGTGGGGGGAGGTGCCTGTGTGTCCCCACATGTCCTTCTTCCTTTGATCAAAGCTGACTGGCTACCACAATCATGCCCACACTCGTGCGTCTTCCTCTGTCTTCATCCTTGTCCAGTCTGGCCAGCCCTCCCAGCTTCCATCTGGTCTTGCCGCAGGCCTCATTCTCTGTCTCTAGCCTGTGCTGAGGAGGTAACCATCCAAACCCCACTCCTGTTCCTGACGACCCCAGAAACAGTGCCTGAACGGCACACCTTGGGGTTAAAACACTAGCCCTGAAGGAGGGTCCCTGCAGCCCAGACCTAGTGCATCCAGAAGCAGCTATGGCTCTCTTGGAGATGGGCAATGAGGAAAATGAGGCATTGATTTTAGGAGTGTTCAGGGCTAGGGACCCTTGGGAAGTGGGTGGGTAGAGAGGAGAGAGGGCACGGGAGGTGAGTGAAGCCCTTGGCTGTGGGTAATCCTAAAAAAGACCAGCCTCTGTGCTGAGAATGTTCTGCAAAAATAGGGAAGTGTTAAGTGGCTGTCCAGATGTTTCAAGCCAAAGCTCCCTGAAGAGGAAAAATCTGGACTACTCGAGTCTTCCGGATCAGCTCTGTACTTAGGATGAAATCACATTGCCAATTTCAAGCTAAGTGTTTGAAAAGGTGAGTCTAAAAACAGGGCCCTTCTCATTGTCACCAGCCAGGACATCATCCTGCAGAGACCAGAAGAGAGAAAGAAGTAGGCAGAATTCAGAATTCCAATGAACCCAACAGGCTTGAGTGCTTTGTCCCTGTGTCCAGACCGACCTTGACCTACTGCAGGCTGGGTCTCCAGTTGGGTGTTAGACAGGGCCACAGGGCCAGGCTGTAAGGCACCCTGGGAGCCTGTGCTTGTCCTCTGTTTCCTAGTTCACCTTTCGTCTCCAGAGGAACAGTGTGGCGGGCCTCACCTGCCTTCTATAGGACTCAATTCCTTGCCCAAGGTCACAGAGCAAGTAAAAGTTAGACTGTCCCCCCAAAGCCCTCCAGGCCTTTTGGGTTGGAACCGGATGTCTGACACACATGCTGAATTGTGTCTCACCTCATCCTTGCCATAGGGACCTCACTCGGGGCACACCTGATAAACACTGTCAGGTCAGCTCCACAGCACAGCACAGAAGGACTGAGCCGTGAGAAACATCTGACTGGTTTTGTTTGTTTTTTCCTGAAACTCACTATGTAGACCAGGCTGGCCTCAAACTCACTGAGCTCCACCTACCTGAGTGCTGGGACTAAAGGCTTGTGCCACCACCCGCCTTGCCTTTGACTGTATTAACAGTCAAAGCCTCTTTGTCTTCACCTTCCAAAGGCCTCCAGATGGCTTTCTCCTCTAGCCTCTCTGGCCTCAATCTCCCCCCCCCCCCCCCGCCCCATCTATTGTCCCCGTCAGGTCTTGGCTCCTCAACACCCATTCACTGCCAGTTCCTTTCCACTTCCAGTCTACAATGGCTTCTTCCTGGTTAACAGAACCACAAGGCGGCCCAGTGGGGCTGTTCTCCCTCTGGAGTCTTGCTCACTGCGGTCTCCAAATGGGGATGTAAGCTTCTGGAGTGGCAGCCTGGTCCTCTCTGCCTCTTGGCTCCCTCTCACCCTCACCCCACCCCGACTCCATCCTCCCTGCTGCAGCTTGAGAAGCGGGTAAGCAGCTTCAGATGGCTGCCTCCTTCTTTTTTTTGAGTTCAGGAAGGGCGCATTTCTTTTGGCTGCCAAAGGAAATGTAAGAAAGGGGGAGATGATTTTTGCCACAATCAAGCATGTTCCCATGAGCAGATTCTTAAGCCTGTGAAGACGCAATCGTGCCCGAGGTTGAGGCACCAATCCCCGCCAATGTATCCTAGGATCAAGGGAGTGCACGTGGCCCCGCACCCTAACCAGGGTGGCCGCCCTCAGCGCCTTTGTCTCACACGAAAGGGAAGCTATTCATTCTTGACCAAGAAGATGTCTGGCTTCACATGGATTTTGAGGCTCAGTTTTCTGAGCTCCTGAGGACCCCAAGTGTGCAAAGGCCCAGCTAAAGAGATTTCCACAGATCCAGACCCTGCCTCACTCCTAAGAGTCTCTAGTTTCCTTCCTTGATTCTCTCAAGAGCTCTTCATTAAGTTCTGAGCTCCAGGGACTTCATCAGAGCCAAGATGGGCAAGGCCTCTTCACTGCAGGGGAGAAAACAAACACTAACAGATAAAGCCGATAATTCACAGAGGGAATGTTTCAGCTACACGGGAATGAGGGGACAGATAGTCTGTGACTTTGTGAGTCTGCGGGGACTTCTGTCTCTTACATATTAATGCCACAGAGGAAAGTACATGAAGTTGGAGGGTAGCCGCTAGTGGTGTTAGACAGGCAGGCAAGGGGGATCTTTTCAGGTGGTGACAGTTGAGCAGAGACACCACCAGAAAGCAGCAGCCTGAACAGTGGGCAGAAACCGCTCGCTCTGAGCAGAAGAAAGCAAGACAAATTTGAAGAAGGGAGAGGTTATCTGTGTGGGCAGCCATAGCTGACTTGTAGAATGGTATGGTGTGGTGGATGCTTCTCTGAGAAACTTAAGTGCCTTCCACCCCTTCCTCTCCAGTTAGTCATGCGAAAAACATAAGGCAGGGAGAAGAGAGTGTTATTCACAAACCAGAGGGTGACAGTGACCCAAGCAAACATAACCTTTTAAGAAAGGAAGAATGTGTTGCTTGGCTACCAGACCTGGGTATGCTAATGGGTAGAAATGAGGAACTGACAGGGAGAAGGGGAGACCCCACCCCCGGGACTGCTCATGGAGGGGTAGTGGTGCCAGCAGCTTCCAAAGGGTGCGGGACCTTGAGAAGGGGGTAGTAAGAGTATTTTAGGGGTGCTTAGTGAGTTTAATACAGTATAAGCTTCTCTGGGTCGCTGTCCCAAGAAGACAGGTTTGCTTCCCAGGGGCCATAGCAGTAGGAGAGGCCCTGTCACTGTCCCTGTTCCTCCAAGCGGAACTGCTTTGTGGCTTACAGGATTCCTCTGTCCTCTTTCTCTACTCTAACCAGGAGCAGAGCGGAGTCCATGATCAGAAGGTCAAGATTGTCTGGGCCTCCATGCCCAGATAGATGTCTGCTTTCTTTCTATTTTTAAAGCTTTGTTCATTCATTTTAATTGATGTGTGTGTGTGTGTGTTGTACAAGTGTATGTGTATCACATGTATACAGGTGCCTGCAGAAGCCAGAAGACACTGGGTCACCTGGAACTGGAGTTACAGGTGGCTATAAGCCACCTGATATGGGCGCTGAGAACTGAATTTGCATCTTCTGAAAGAGCAGCAAGTGTGCTTAACCCAAGACATCTCTCCAACCTGTTTCTGCTTTCTTAACAGGGGTGGGTACTCAAAGACACGAGATGGACAGACCTACTACTGATCCCCAGAGCAAGCTGGAGAAATTTCCCCCAAGACAAGTGTGCTGGACTTCCTGTCCCTATGACAAAATCCTAAACATAAGCAACCTAAAGGAGAGAAGATTCATCAGGAACTTTAAACAAAGGTCATCTGCATCTATTGCCTGCAGTGAGGCAGAAGGGAGGTGGCTGCTCACCTCATGGCAGCCAGGATGCAGAGAGAGGGTGACAGGAAAAGTCAGGGCCAAGACATGTTCTTCAACAATGCATCCCCCATGACACACTTCCTCCAAACCAGACCTCACCTTCCTCAGAGCCACCGTCTCCTGTCTATCCAAACGATGATAATCTGATCAGAAGATCAAACCAGGCATTAGGTCAGAACCATCCTGGTCTAACTGTCTCTGGGAACACCCTCCAGACACACCCAGGGGGTGCTTTCCACATCTTTTCATCCAGGTAAGGCACAGGCAAGAGTAAGATGAACTGTCTCCCTGGGGGAGCATATAACCCAGTGGTCAAACACAGCCTAACGCCAGCAGTGGCCCTCAGTTCTGTCTCCAGCCCCACGGGAAATAGGGAAAGAAGAGAGATTAGCCACGACCTCCCAAGGATGAAAACTGTGTGGCTCAGGTACAGTTATCTCAAAGGGACATTGACTGGGGACTGGAGACTCTCAGCTACCTCTATAAGCTGCTTGCTATATGGATGCCAGGGCAGGGCACAAGAAAGTAAACAAAGGGACAAAGGGACAAGTGCTCATACAAACACCTCCCTGGGGAAGCAGTCTGTGGGCTCCATGGATGAAATCGCCTTGAAATACAGAAAAACTCCTTCCCTCCAGGTGACTGTGGCCCTTGGGAGAGCCAATAAACCGTTCTAGTCCTTCTGGCCCTTCCCACCCTGCAATCCCCTGCCCTGTGGGGCCCCAGGGTCCCTCTCCTCCCCTCCAGCCTAGCTGCAGACTGGAGGTAGCTTTTTAACAGGCAGCTTGCTTTCTCATGCGCAATAAATGCCTCCCAGCAGAACCTGCTGAGCCGCCTTCCCCACATCAGTAATTCAGCGCACATAAGGAACCGGCGATTTCTCTTGCTTTCCTCCCTCCTCCCCCGCCTCCTGTCTCTCTCTTCTCTTTTTTCCTCTCCCCCTTCCCTTACTCCTCCTGCCTTCTCCCCTCCGATCTGAGTCGCCGCCACCTCCTGGGAAGCTGAGAAGGTTTATCATCAGACCAAGGTTGTCATAAAGAAACCAGTTTTATTTTCCTCACTTTGAGAAGGTGCTGAGGGGAGGACTGAGGAGGGTGTCTTATGCCTTCCCTGCGGCTGAATCTGGCACTATCTTCCAGCTGCTCCTGCGACCCTCCTGCCTAGTCCTTATCTATGACTATTGTTCACTCAGCCTGTCCATGCCCAATCCTTTCTTCCTTCTCGTCCTGTCACGTTCGGTAATTCGGAGTCATTCATGTGCCAGGAATCCCAGAGGCTGGTGATAGGAGACACACGGGGAGGAATATGCCATGGAGGCATGAATAAACCACTAAGATGCAACAACGTGGTAGCTGAGGCAACGGAGGTGCTCACACAGGCTCCTGGTGGCAGCACCCAGGGGAGCAGCTAGTCCATGGGGGAGTAGAGAGGATGGCATTCTGGAGCAAACCGGAGTTGAGTGCTCCGAAACAGGGTGTTACTCCTGACTCAGGCCTGTGGAACCCCGTGGCATCAGCACCATGGAGCACAGCAGGGGCAGGGTACCACCAGAGCCAAACTGTTAGGGGAGGCAGAAGGGGCAGAGACTGGTGGCTTTCCTGTGGTTGGCATTAGGTCCGGTGGCTATTAGAGAAATTCTGGGAAACATGGGTTTAAAGAGAAGAACTGTAGTAACTGACTAGGAGGTCTACCCTGTGGGGAGGAAAAATGGCACTGAGGTTGCCCCAAGCAAAGTAGCAGGCACCCCAAGGAACACTAAGGATTCACAGATGTGGGATTCTTCAGCAGCAGGGTCAGTTGACGCAGAGGAAGATGGGGTCAGAGGCAGAAACACTCTGTAGGAAGCACACATGGCCAGAGGCAGGCCAGGAGATGCCATGGAGGTCTGGGAGTAGAAGAGAAACCACGGAGGTGAGCAGTTGGAGAACTTAGACCCCCACTAGGTAGGAAGAGTGTAGCGGCAGCCCTCTCCGAGCAGAGCTTTGCAGACTGCCACGTACTGCGGGGCGGGCACTGCTCCTGGCGACAGGATTGTGTGCCATCTGGGCTCACTGCTGCCTACCTATGTTGCCCCGTTCACTCATGTCTTGGGTCTTCCTAGGGATGAAGCAGTCTTTGTTCTGTCCACCACCAGGGTCATGGTGTCCACTCTACACTGAGGGACCACTGGATGTGGCTGGCCATCAGTTCTCTCTAACTGGGCTCTAACTTAGAGAAGAGACAGAACCTTCATGCTCAGGGGACTCCCGATTTGATGCAGAGGGCATGTACAAAGCCCTATCCACTAAAAAAATAGAATAGAATAATAATAATTAAAAAAAAAGGCAACCGTCAAGTGACATCAACACAGGAACGGGCTCCATGCAAAATGAATGCAGAAATGCATGCTAAAGGGGAAAGCTGCCTGAGGATGGAGAGCCACTCTCTGTGGCTCCCGAGACCAATTGGGATGTGGCATCCATAATTCATAGCCATCAATCCTAGAGGGCCCGGTACTCTGACCCTTTTGGAAGGCACTCTTCTCACTGACAGCTGAGCCCTCATCCTCCGAGGCCCGGGCAGGAGCAGGAGGTTTTCTCTGTGAGACGGACTCCAGCACCCTGTGGCCACATGATGGATATGGAGGCGAGAGCTGCTGGGGTGGTGGAGGCCAGCACAGAGGACCAGGAGAGAAATACGGCAACAGAATAATCCAGAAGGGCGAGAGAGGGAAGGCGGACCCGGCTCTCTGCCATCTTCATTGCCCTGCCTCTCTTCAATGGGGCCCTCTATTCTGCCACTCCGAGAGGTGGGGAGTGGGTGAAAGGGAAAGGTGGAAAATCAGGGTCTGAAGGTCCCCCTCCTCTGTCTCTTTGGGGCCACAGATTTGGAAAGTTGTCTGGCTCTTCTTAGGAGTAGATCACCTACAGGCAGCTCTGCTTCCTACCTAGTGCCCCAGTGCCTGCCTGAGAGACAGCCCCAGTTCCTGGCTCTCAGGTTTCCATCAACCCGGCTTCTCGGGAAACACAGGCAGACACTGGGCCAGCAGGGCAAAGGAGGATCTCTTGGGATTCTACCCATTCGGTACTCCACCCCAGGGCTGGAGGTAGACAGGAATTGAGGCCAGGCCAGCATCTCCTGGAGTCGGAGCCTGCAATTCCAGCTCCCTGGCAGGCACAGGAGTGTGTAGGTGTGATGGGCAAAGGCTCAGCCTACTCTTCCCAGCCTGCGAATTCCATTTGTCCATTCTTTCCGTGTGCGCACAGGACATCAGGGAAACTGACAGGTTAGCATTGGCCTCCCACTCGCTCCTGTCAGCTGCTGGGAGCAGAGGAGGAGCAAGGGAGCAGAAAGCCATAGGAGCCCCACTTCTTACAAGTCGGCTAAGAGAACGAGGGGCGGGGTTTCTGAGGCTGGGGTCCTCAGGTACTTTTGACCTCTTGTACCCAACAGATAGGGTAGGGGAAAGGGCAGTTAGGCTGCGACATTGAGCAGTTTCTTTGAAAGTGAACACAGGGCAGTTAGGATTATAGAGCATCTCAGATCTGGGCCTCACCTCCTGTGGCTCCCATAATTGTAGGCATGAAGCTTATATTAATGGCTCAAACATGGAACTTGATTCTGGAACAATAGTGGTAGACTGTAATGTTAACAGAGACGCAGCCTTTGTGGAATAGGCTGGAAGATCTGGCCAGCACACAGGCCAAATGACCCAGGCAAGGTCACTCCATGCAGATAGATGGCTGCTTAGCATGAGATTCTGCAGGGCAGGAAGGGGCCCTGGACAGCACAATGCACATCTGTAGGACAATAAGAGGCTGCCCGCAGCGAACGTGTTTGAAAAGCAGAAAGGTGGCTTCCATGAAAGACTAGGCTTTTCTCTCTCTTCTTCTGTCACAGGCTGAGGCTTACTTACCTAGCCCCTCTCCACCTCCTGCTAGCTCCCCTGAAGTACTCCAGATAGACTTCTGTTCAAGGCGGGGCGGTTGTCCGGCTCCTCGTGGAGAAAAGCAGGGATGCCTCCATGCCGGAGCCCCATGTGGTGATGGGTCAAAGAAACCAGAGGGACAGCTGTCCTCAGCTAGCAGGATTAACACCGTTCGCTCTCCCCGCCAGGCCCTTATCAGAGATGCCCAGGCTGACCTCACCCTCCCCTCAGATCCCTGCAGAGGCAGCCTGCTCAGAGCCCACTCTGCTTGCCCCCACCTTTCCCATTTTCTCCTATTCCACTCAAATCTGTGCCTTTCCAGACTGCTAAGATCACCTGTCTGGCAAGTGCTGCTGGGGAGGTCAGGAAGGGAGGCCTGACCGGAAGGGCCCAAGGCCTTCAGAGGTTCTCTGCTCACTGCACACTCACTGCCAGGCCTCAGTCTGTGCTGAGAGGTGGTGCCCATCCTCCAAGGCTGGAAATCCAGAGGTCCTGCAAGGCAGCCCCTGCACTAGTAGAGGGGTCTCTCCGGGTCTTAGAAATGAAGGCTCTATTCCACTTTCTTCTCAGGGCCCCGGCTTTGCTGGTTTCCCTTAGCCTTACCTGGCTACTTGTCAACCATCTCTCTTCTGCTACATAGACACCAACTGTCTTAGTTAGGGTTTTCTTGTTGTGAATAGATGCCATACCACAGCAGCTCTTGTAAAGGAAAGTCTTTAATTGGGGCTGACTTAGAGTTCAGAGGTTTGGTCCATTATTGTCAGGGCAGGAAGCATGGCAGCATGAAGGCCAAGATGGTGCTGGAGGAGGAGCTGAGAGCTCTACAGCTGGACTGGCAGGTGGCGGGAAGAGAGACCCACACTGGGTCTGGCAGGAGCAATTGAAACCTCAAAGCCCACTACTGTGACACACTTCCTCCAACATGGCTGCACTTCCTCCAATAAGGCCACACCTCCTCCAACAAGGCCACACCTCCTAAAAGTGCCACTCCTATGGGCCTGTGGGGGCCATTTTCATTCAAACCCCCATATCTGGCATCGGCTCCCCTAGCAGTGGGAGAAACGTGGAGAAAACTACCTTAGAGCCAGTCGCTTCTGAGGTAGGGCCTAGCCTGGTTCATGTGTGAAGAGCCTGGGCTCGAATGTGTTAGTCCTGGTTTCTTGTGCTACACTTACAGCTATGAAATGGGATGCACCTACCCATGGGGCTTGCATTGTTTGGAGCACAAAGTCCCGCCAAAAGAAGCTATTGCTCTGTTGCTGTGCCCTAGGAGAAGCGGGGAGCACCTAAGCTCTTCCCTCTGGGAGCCTTTCTGGGGTCAGCTAGGGTGCCGTGGACTCTGGGGGGCTTCAGGCAGTTCCTACAAGTTGGGTAGCAGACCACTGCCCTGGAGTCACCCCTCCCCTGAAAGGTTATTATCCCAGGGACCCCACCTCCTGCCTGCTGAGCAGATAGGAAGGAGTCTGTGTCCTGGGAGAGGCAGAAAATAAAGGCTGCTTATATTAGAGTCCCAAGGGGCAAGGGAGGGGCCAAAGCAGGGACCTCTGAGACACACTTACTAGTTCCTCTGACATTTATTATCACAACCAGGATTCCAGCATTGTGTCTGTCACGCCTTTGCTCTCAGCTTGTGACTGACTCGTCACCAAGTCTCCGGGCCTCTCCATAAAACACTTTTTGGGGGTGGGAACAAAGACAGAAGCTCACAGGCTCTGGTGACACAGATGCAGCAGGACCCACAAGCCACCGGTCCCCTCCCCTCCCCAACCAGATGCCACAAAGGAGAGGGCACTGGGCAGTTGAAGCAAGGACACGGAAGTTTGCATCCGGGCCTAGGGAATGCCAGAGGTGGGCAGCCACTGGATGAGGTGCTGCGCACACAGTCTGGCTTGGTATTGTTTCATTCCCATCCCCATCCCCATCCCCGTCCGACAGGCAAAAAAAACCTGAGGGTCAGGAGCATTCTGGGCTCGACATGAAGACACACACGCAGCTCACCAGGAGGACTCCAGTCTGCCCCAGCTGACTGCTTCCTCCTAGATACACCCCGGTTACATGGTCCCAGACGGGCAGGCATGGAGTCTCTAGAGAACAGTTGGGTATTCATGTAGGGAAAGCGTGAATGCTTCTGACTGCCAACAGAAAGCTGGGCACCTGGGTTGGGGACAGTGAGCACCAGAGGCCCTGGGTTCACCCCCTAGTCTCTGAGAAGTCCAGAAGGACGCTGGTTTTCAGAGACAAGAGGCAGTAAGAGAAGCATAACCTAATATATTTTAAAAAGAGAATGAAAATGTCATCATAAAGAAGCCCGCTATTCTGTATAATTAATTATGCTAATAAAAACATTTGAGAGAAAGAAAGAGAGATGGGGGTCAAGGGAGCAGTGTTCCAAGGCCAGAGACACAACCTGAGGGTGGGCGAGACAAAATAAAGAAGGCTAGACCAGCCTACAGCCCTAGACATGCCACAGGAGCAGCGCCATATGTAGGCACTTTCATTGAAGGCACCAGAACCAGTCAGCCAGCAGAACCTTGGGAGTTGGGCATTCAAGCAGGGTAAAAGGCAGAGGAGAAAAAAAAAAAAAAAAAAAAAAAAAAACAACCAAGCTAGTGAAGCCAATGAGGTCCACATGATGACATGATTCTCACTACATCAGACTCTGAAGGGGGCTGGAGATGCAGGAAAGGCTAAAAATAAAGGGGATCCAGGGAAACATGGAAGAAAGTATAGAGCCCTCTGCAAACCCTCTGGACAAAAGTGTGTGCCAGGTCCTTAGCTCTCCTCTCCTGTTTCCTCTGTAATGGTTGAAGGGACCCAGGTGTCTAAAGAGCACTAGAATGCTGGTGGCCAGGCTTCTAGGGCTTTTTTTAGTACAGACATTCAGAAATAGCCTGCCTGGGACGTCACTTCTCCCAGCCCCTCTAGCCTGGGCAAGCATGTGGGGATCCAGCTGGACCTGAAGTTTACCATCGTCAACCACAAAGACCTGTAGTCATTTTTAACTGGGAAAGCACAACCTGCTCCTTCTTTTCCGCAGAGCCGAAAACGCCCGCATTATACATCCCTTTGTTGTGACTGTACGCAATCCATTTTCACAACATTTAATATTTTTGATTTATCGGTTTTCTCATTTGACTTTTATTGCCTACTCTTCCCTCTGCACTTGGTACAGGGCTATATGTGGCTATGACTTGCAGGAACACAGCTGGGGACATAATGACATCCTAGGCAAGAAGAGATGTCGGGACAGGATCCCAAGTCTGACAAGGCCCTCTGGGGCGTGGTGGGCAAGGCTTCAGCCTGTCAGAGTTGCTTTACCTCAGCACACAAATGGAAAGAGGACCCAGAGGGCACACAGAGAGCCAGAACGGAGGCACAGGACTTCCCTGGGCAGGTGTTTCCACCAGTGCACAGGCCCTACCTTTCTTGGGTTCATATGTGAAGAATCTAGCCAGGTGTGGTGGTTTAATCCTTTAATCCCAGCACTTGGGAGGCAGAGAAAGGCTAGGAGGATCTCTGTGAGTTCAAGACCAGCCTGGTCTATATAGCAAATTCTAGGACAGTCAGTACTACATAAAAAAGATCCTGCATTAAAAAACAAAAGCAAACAGAGTCTAGCCCTCACGTGGTGTAGTACTGACATCCTACAGGTCTAGAAGATTTTTCTGTCATATGTAAAATGACATTTTTGTTATTCATAGAAATGTGAGAGCCTAAGTCTAACTCTGCAACTGTTCAGACCCAGCTGAGTAAATTTGGGTCTCCACATCTGTCTGATGTGCCTAGTGATGTGTCTGAAAAAGACTGACAAGTCTAAGAACCAATGGGATGTGAGGAGGCGCTCCCAACACCATGCCTGACAGGCAATAAGGGTTTGGAAGAAATGAATTTACTCCCACCCCTACCTGAGCTCTGGTCAGAGTGTCACGGTCACATCCTAGGCCATAATGTCACTCTGCAGTGATCCTTCTGGTCTCCACAGACACTCAGACATATTCAGCTCACCCACCGTCCCAGCTGCCGGGGACACGTTGTGGGGATGCCAGGTAACTGTGAAGGGGCACGGAACCTTCCTAGGCTACAGAGGGGTTGGCAGTGTACCAAGAATACCCAACCCCAGCTGGAAGCACCAGTCAGCCTAGCCTAGGAGGTGCCAGTCCCCTCTTCTGCCGCCAGACAGAAGCAAGATGTGTCTGAGTTGAATGCCCCGTGTGACACCAGAACCCTAGGGAACCTTGTCTGCCTGGCTGAAAAGGTCCCTGTGTCCTGCTCTGCACCTGCCCCGGGCCCGCAGAGGCTTGCGTTACCAACAATAGCTCCAAATTCCTATTAAAATGCTAGAGCAGGGAGAATCAATAACCATTGGCAGCTGAACCTCTAATAAGTATAATAATCACCATTAAGGGAAGAGTGGGGGAGAGAGGGAGTGGAGCTGGTAATACAGTGATTATATTAATCTGCCTCTGGCACTCTGTATCTGCCTGCTCTTGGCATGCCTTTGCTTCTGAGCCCACTAGGAGTCCATAGGCTGCCAGCCAAGGCAGGCAACCTGGTTGCCCCCTGCTCCCGCCTCTGCAGCTCCACAGCCCCTACAATAGCCTCATCTATCAGTGGGAAGAAAGGTTCCCTGCTGGGGAGAGGAGGTGGTGGAGATCTTAGTGGGGAGGAGAGGCCAGAGGGAGCTGCAGCTTTGGTAAGAGGGGGATGACTGCAGAGCCCCAGTCTGGGGCCGAGTGAGCTTCACTGCGCCCATAGTTTGCAGGACCTCGCTTAAAAGCAACTTCCATAGTTCCTGCCCCGTGCCAGGAACTCTAAGCACTTCGCAGCCCCGAGTTCCTTTCATTCTTGCTGCGAACTGCCAGGCAGATGAGAATTTTCACTCTGCAGATAAGAAACTGAGTCACAGAGGCGGTCAAATAATTCGCCCTTGCCCGGTGACTACAGCGCATACCTTTAATCCTGGAAGGCAGCCCTGGTAAGTATGAAAGAGGCCCGAACATAGGAGAGGACTTCATTTAAATCTTGAACATTGGCAGTGCCCTCCTCATAGCGGTGAGGCTATGATACCAGCCCAGTGTACTTCTCTGGTGACACACTTGGATAACTGACACATGTGTCAGTAAGTGAACTGGTTTGCTCAGATACTCCCTTCCAGAAGAAGAGTTTTCTCAGCCAAGATGACAAATCGGATGAGGAGTCCATTAGAAAGATTGTGCCTACACCATCCACATGGCACCCAGCCACCTGTCCATCAGAGAAACCCAGCCCTAGCCTGCAAAAATCCAGGCACTTGGGCCTGCATTATTTCAGACAAATTAGCAGATTCTATGGACTGCAAGATCAACACCGGAAGGATGGACCAGGGCTCTCTTGTCCTATTCTGTATCAAGACGATACTTACACACATGAATTTGTGTACACCCATGCACTCATGACATGAGAATGCATGTTCTTTTCGGTTCCATTCATCTCTCCTATTCCATACTCCAGATGAGTTTTAGTTACATTATTTTAGAAAAGGGAATTTTTATTTCTATTTATTTTATTGATTGTTTATTTTCAAGACAGGGTTTCTCTGTGTAGCCTTGGCTGTCCTGGAACTGGATCTATACACCAGGCTGACCTCAAACACATAGAGATCCGCCTGCCTCTGCTCCCACGTGCTAAGATTAAAGGCGTGCGCCGCCACTGTCTGGCCGAAGGGAATTTTTAAAAGTATTTTAAACTTCTCCAGTGCACATACAGCCCAATGTATAGTTTTTTAATTGAGCGTAAACTTTGCCACTTTTGTTTTGAGACAGGCCTTGCTCTATAGTTTTTCTTCGGGCTCCCAAGCCTCTGCTTCCACCTCCAGAATTCGGGAAGGCACCACTGCTCCCAGACCTTGGTTTTTACATGATGAAGTATACAATTGGCCTCACCATCACCACCACCCACTTCCAGAACTCTGCGTTGACCCAACAGTATCAGCGTGGCCCCTCCTCCACTCCCTTTCTTCTCTGTGAATTTGATGACTCCACAAACCTCATCAGCTTGAGGAGGCAGCTCTCTCATTAGTTAACTAGTATCTTATTAGGATAGGATTTACGGATTTTCCCCATTCTTTCCTTATTATCCATAACAGGATAACACACTTGTGCAGCTCACTGTTGCTTGTGTGAAGGACTCTTTCCTTGGGTTTGATGTCCCATGAAGGATGCACTGGGCCGGGAATACAGCTGAGAGGTGTAGTGTTTAACTAGCATGAGCATGCGTGCCTCAGTTCTGTCTCCAGCACTGGAGAAAAAGTTACTAGGGGAAAAGTACATTCGTGTTCCTATATTTTTCATGCGTCTTGTCAGTCAGTTATCCTAAGGGATTTTAGCAGTTTATAGATTCAGTCTGAAGCATTTTCTTAACAGTGAATAAAAAGGCCCATTCTTGCTGCCATTAGACTCTCCAAGAGCATTGCGGAATCATTAAGCAGGAGGAGGAAAAAGGAGGAAAAAGGCCACAGGGTCTGCAACAGGCTCTGCCTTAGGAGAGGAGTCAAGGTCAGTGAGGTGGCCACTCCATCTGTTCCGATGGAGTAGACATCTTCAAGACCCACATTTTACAGTTGAGGGAGCTGAGGTTGAAGGCTGTAGATAACATTTGTAAGGTCATACTCTCCCCAGGATGGTGTCACCTGCACCAGGCTAGCAGTGCCAAAGAACTCTTGCCATGGCCCTTGCGGCAAATCTGGTTCCGCGTTATAGATTGCCCAGGATCACAGTACCAAGAGCCCACCATCCTGCCTCTGGGATTTGACTCCCAGACCTGCCTGTGAGCCCTGTCCCATCTCAGAGCACCAGGTACCCCCTTGCAAACATCACACAATCACATAAGAGAGTCTTCCTCCCTTTTGCTCCATGCTGGTTCCTTTCCCTGTTGGGGGTTTTGTTGTTGTGTGTGTATGTCGTGTGTGTGTGTGTGTGTGTGTATGAGCATGTATGTGTCTGTGTGTGCATGTAGAGTCATGAGGATGACATCAAGCGTCTTTCCCTTGAGACAGGGACTGAATTTTAAGCTAAGCAGACTGGCAAGAAAGTCCCAGTCTCCGAAGAACTTGAGTTACAGGCTTGTATGCAACAGGCTTTTATGTGGGTGCTGGGGATCCGTACTCAGGTCTCATGCTTACAGCCTGAGTGTGCTTATCCACCGAGCTATCTCCCAGGCCGTTTTCTACCTAGAGCCCTTTCCTCTAGTCTCAATCATTAGGGGGACTGGCTAATCCATCCATAAGGATAAGCTCTGAATCAACCCCAGCCAGCTGCACCCCCAGTAATGCCACGCAGGGCATATTGTACTGTAACAGAGGCCAGGTGTTGTAGACAGCATCTTGGAGATAGATCACAGGCTGGTGGTTTTTGTTGTTGTTGTTTGTTTGTTTGTTTGTTTTAATCTCCACATGACCTTATATCCCACCTCAGACACAATTGGTCAGGAATGCAGTGAATGAACGCACCTCTGCCATTCCAACCCAGCCTTGGGCCACATCGCAATCGAGGCAAGCATTTCCAGAACAGGTGACCGAGTACAAGACCAGGGTCCTGCTTCTCATCTTGAATACGTCCAGCTCTGAACTAAATCTCGGACTAAAGCCCATGACTTTTCTCCCATCCTACATCTTCACCTTGAGACCCCCACGCTCCATTAGCCCAGGAAGAGACGCTGTGGAGTTAGGGCCGTCAGCCTAGAGAGAGGGCCGTAATTCAATTTCTCTGCTAACGAGGACATCCCAGAACTGCCTCCTCTCCAGACGGGGCCTCTGGGAGCAGAGAGCTACCTGTTTTTTTCCTCTGCTGCCAGGGCTGGTAGCTGACTTTCTCACTGAAAGTTCAGGAAGCTCAGAAGCTGCTGGTGCCCGGAGGTGAGAGAATGGGTCCTGAGAGTGGCAGAGAACATGATGCTGCCTAGAGCCTGAACGTGAATGTTCTCAGGATAGGTTAGGGGGCCCTAGTGCAAGCATCTAGTCTCTTTTCGAAAATGGCTCTGCCACTGACAGGAACCCAGCAAAGCAGATACAGACAAAAAAAAAAAAAAAAAAAAAATTCTAGCTGTCCTCATGGGAAACCTAGACTCCTTCGACCTCTTGCCTCCAGCTTATGTTGAAATTCAAGTTGCATATGAATGGAGACATGTGTTGTAATCTTTACAAACCCCAGGACCTCATAAATATCTTACTCTGGCTCTGGTAGGTCCAGAGGCGATGCATAAAGATGGGGGGAGGGGCTTGGTTTGGAGGTTCCGGTCAAAGAAGACTAAAGAAAGCTGGGCGCGTCCCAGAAAGTCAAGCACTTGGCAAGGCCCAGTCTGTGTCTCTCATTTGGACTGTGTGGCGCCTCACCCTCCCTTCTAGGACTCGATGTCCAAGCCCAGGGGCATCGGAGGCGGGCGGCTGCCCTTTGCCCAGCCACAGCCCCGTGGGCTGATGGCAGACAGTCATGTTCTTATGAGCCACTCCTCCCACTTACCGACATTTCATCTTGGAGAGGAAAGTTACCGGAGAGGGTGAGGGAGGCAGGCCCTGAGGAAGGTGGGCTCTGGAGGACCATGCATCCCCTTGCAGAATTTCAGCTACAGAGTGTTTAAGGATCGGAATGAAAAATTAAAAAGCAAAAAACAAACGCAGCAAGCTCATTACTCTCAAGAAACTTCCTTGAAAGGAAAGTGGGGAGATCAATATTTAATTCAGAATGCATTGATTTGCAATCTGGGGACCACATTCGGTTCTCAGTTCCATCCAAGTTTCTCAGGAGAGATTATGAAGTTCGTGGCAATGGATACTGAATGTCTTAGGGAAGCAGGGATGAGAAAGAAGCAGAGGGATCTGTCTCAGTCTCCCCACCTGCACCTTCTCCAGGACCTCAGCTTGGGAAGACTCGGGCTGAGTAAGAGGCAAACATAAATAAAGCAAACATAGGCCCTCCCTCACCTTTCCTCAAGAAGGAACACATCCCCCACACACACACACCTTTAGTCACACATATGTATCACACACATAAATTATTGTTATACCATGTGTCATTATACACTTGTGCCACAACTCATACTTCACACGTGTGCACAGAATACAGACACACACCACACACAAGCAAACATAAACCATCATGCATACATACCAAATACACAGTGCGCGAGTACACACTACACACATTACATGAACTATACATGCATGGGTGCACACAACACACACACATATACGAAACAGTCCTAAGGCCACACCTTTAATCCCAGCACTCAGGCAGAGTCACATGGATCTCTAGTTCCAATCCAACTTGCTCTACACAATGAGACCTCATCTCAAAAAAAGGGCAAAAATTCCCAGCTCTAATAGTAGTTGTTCCCCCCCACCACCACCTTGGGTTTTTGTTTTTAAGAAATAGTTCTAATGTTTCAGAGGCAAATTGATACAGAAATGAAAAATTGTATTTGTAATTTACTCTGAAGTACTTAAGGAAGAAGAAACAAAAACCCTTAAAACTTCCATCTCTCCCGCTCCTTTTCATTTCTCAGGCCTCCTAGCTAATTTAATCTGTGTAAAGTCTCACTTAAATCCCCATTACTGCATACAAAACATGCCCTTCTAACATTCCACAGCCCTCCCTCCAGCCCCAAATCCCCAAACAGAAGGCAATGCGGACATGCTTAGGAAACACTGGAGGTAGCCATAAACAGGCAGCCTAGCTTCCGGCAGCACTCCATGAGGTCCGGAACCACTGCTCTGCAGGAACCCGAGGGGACGGGCAGGAATGGAAAAGATAGAGAGGGAGTTGATCTCTAGTCCTCTGCCTGGGAGTCCAGATGGGGAGTAAGTGGGGCGTTTAGGATCAGTGAGCTCCTAATCAGTATGACTGCACAGTTGATCCAGACAGATACAAAATAACAAGATAGCGCACAAAATTCCCTTCCAGACCTTCAGAGCTTCACACTCCTCGGTGCTCTTTGACATCTATGACCTTAGGGTGGATCTTGTTCAGAATATCATGAAATGCACCCATTTTACAAACGAAGGCTTGAAGACCCAGGGCTAGCTCAGGATAACGTGGGGACTAGGACCCACGCGCCTCTACAGTACTGCGATTCTATGCGATGCCTTATTGCTTAGGGGGCTTCCGCAGGTACCACTGTGCCCGCCAGTCCTTCAGCTATTACCTTCAGGCTGTTCTAGACCGGTGCAGATGCTGCTTCTCAGGACTTCTGTGAAAACCCACCTCCAATCTTCCTCTGCCCCCCTCTCCAAGCAAGGATCGTGCAGGACTGTGTGGGGCAGTGGTGGGTCTGGATTCCCTGCTTTACTTCTCAGTCTGGCTCCATGCGAGGAGTTTGGGAATTTGTTCCATCCTGAAGCCCTGAGGTCCCCTTTGGCCCCACTAGTTCCTGTGTTCTTCCTACCTCTCTTTTCCAGCCTCTCTAACGGTGATTCTCCGTCTATGGGTCTCAAGCCCTTTGGATAGCAGGTATTTACATTACAACTCAGAGCAGTAGCAAAATCACAGTTAAGAAGTAGCAACGAAATAATCGTATGGTTGGGGAGCACCACAACACGAGGAACTGTGTTAAAGAGGTGCGGCTGCAGGAAGGTTGAGAACCACTGCTCTAGAAATGAATGAACAATTCAGCACCTGCCTGTGCCCTGTAAAGTTACCATGGCCCACCTATCTCCTGGGGGACTCCTCTTTCCAAACACAGGATATTGTCCCCCTGGTCCTAGTTCCTTGCTGTCCCCCAAACCACGAGGACAGCTGATCTTCCTTGTAAGGAGCTCATTTTTCATCACTCAAGAGTGGATGGTGTCGGCAGAAGAGAGTGGGGGGGGGAGGGGCAGAACGATCCAATGAGAAGAAAGGACAAAGCTCACAAAGTGTGGGGCCAGCGGTCTCCACTTGGTCTTTGCTGCCTCATCTCTTTTCTGAGATAGTAAGAGAACGTAGCAGGCCCACTTGCTGCCATCCTTTGACTCGAGTGCCCCAAACAGGCTCCACAGCCTACCCCACTGTCTTCCTGTCCCCATAACCACTGGTCACGTGATTCCCTCTAGGTCATTGCTTTCTTCAGCCCCACAACAGAATGCCTGACAGAAGCCATGGAAGGAAGGAAAGGCTTATTTTGGGTTGCAGTTTCAGAGGGACTTCAAATCCTTCCTGGCAAGAAGGCAAGAACTCAGTTCTCAGCAGTGGAAGTGTGTGGTCAAGGCTGCTCCTAACACAGCAGACCAGAGATGCACGAGGCTCGCGGCTGGAAAGTCAGGCGCGTGCAACCGTCAAAAGTCCACTCCTACCGCCTCCTGCCCATTTAACTGTGCTAGCCCAACCTCGCTTCCTAAACGTTCCACAGCCTTCGAAACAGCACCACAGGCTGGGAACTGAGAGCACAAAGCACAAACCTATTGGTGACCCCCTGACTCAATCATGGCACCTCCCCACCCCTTCCGACCCTCTTACTCAGCCCTGGATCCTAAAGGCAGAAAGGTCCCTGGCTTCTGGTTGATACTAGTCATTAGCTCTCTGTCTTGTCCCAGCTCAGTTCCTTCTCAGACATTCTATTCTAGCTGTGTGGCCTTGGCCCAGGCCTTACCTCTTTCTGCCACAGATTTCTCCTGACTAGAAAGAACCAAAAATACCTCCCTGCTTCTCGGGGTTATGATAATGGATCTGAAAGGGCCTTATACATTATTACAAAGGGCAATTCTATGATGAGCTATTTTGTTGCAGCTAGATTAAAAAAACATCAATGCCTCTCATTAATAGCTATAATTTATTAAGCACCAACTAGGTGCCAGCCCCTATATTGAGTGTGATAGATACATTTATCCGATAGTCACAGAACCATAAGGAAGACACTTGACCCCATTTGAGAAACGAGCTGTCTGAAGTGTTCAGGTAGGAGGCAGCGCTGAAGTCTGACGCTGGCTGGTGTAACTGCTTGCATGCTCTGAATGCTTCGCCCTCCATTCCGACTTACAAACAGCTCCCTATATCATGCCTGCGCTCCTGTTGCTGTGTTCATCTCATTGCATTTGTAATTCCCTTACTTGCAGGTTTTCTCTTAGAAGGCTATGAACTTCTCAAAGGACAGAACAGTATGCCTTGGCCATTTTTGTGACGTCAGTTGTCATCTTGCTCTTTCTAAACCGCAAGCATCCACCAGCAGTTGACCGACTGGTTATTCTCTGCGGCCCTTCACCTTGTCTCCTCGTCCCCTGTTCAGGAGCCCCGTGTGGACATGGGGAACTGGGTGGAAGACGGGGCTTGCAAGGCTTCTGGATTCTCCAACAACCAGACTCTACATCCAGAAGTTGTGCCCACCAGCCTTTCTATTCTCCGCGTTCTAAGTGCTCATACATATTCATAATGAGGGAACACACTGAGAGGGAATATTTGTTTTCTTTATTAAACTGGCGTCTCAGCAAATTTATAGCAGAAAATGAATAGTCTGTTTCCTCCTATGTGTTTGCAGTCTGAGAGCTGAATGCAGGGTGCCTCCTAGACCGGCAGGGAAGGGAGCGATGCGACTTAGGCCTCTCCCAGCCGGAGGGCTATGGAGCTCATGATGGAACATTTGCCTGACATCCACTGGGCCCTGGATTCCATTCTCGGCACGGAGCCTGGAGGCACAGCTTCTGCTTGTGTGCTTCAGCTCTGCTCAGAGCCCCCGCTCAGGCTCCTTTCCCACCACCCTGGGTCCTGAGCTTCCTCTCACCAGCAAAGGACCAGCAGGTCACAGACGTTTTCTCCACATACATCCTGGAAAGTCGGCAGAGCACACTTAACTGTATCCTGTAGACAATTGAAGCTGATGTAGCTAAGCAACATCCCAAAGTCCCATGGCTACTATGTGACAGTGACAGAAATAGGACACAGTGTTGGGGTGCTAAGGCTGCACCTGCAGACGTGCCGCCTAGGAACTGTGCATTCCTTTCTCAATTGAGGTAGCATGGTTTGGTGCCACCATTAACGCTCTGATCTCATCTTTATATTCATTTGCTCCGTGTCCTTCTATGAGTTTAGTCCCTCTTGGCCTTCATGTCACGATTTTGAAGACTGCTCCTGCTGGGTTCCACCTGTGTTCTGTTATTATAAACTGCTCCCTCCTCTGCGTTGCGACTTCATCAAGAGTATGCTCTGGAATAGGCTGATCACGTCTAATGAGGGACTACAGAGATGGCTTGGGGGTTAAGAGCACTTGATGCTTTAGCAGAGGACCCAGGTTCAGTTCCTAGCACCCACATGGTGGCTCACAACCATCTATAACTCTAGTTCCAGTGGATCTGATGCCCTCTTGTGATGTCCTTGGGCATCGCAAACACATGGTGCACAGACAAGCAACCACATACATAAAAATGCATTTTTAAAAATGTAAAGGAGAGCCGGGCGGTGGTGGCGCACGCCTTTAATCCCAGCACTCGGGAGGCAGAGGCAGGCGGATCTCTGTGAGTTCGAGACCAGCCTGGTCTACAAGAGCTAGTTCCAGGACAGGCTCCAAAGCCACAGAGAAACCCTGTCTCGAAAAACCAAAAAAAAAAAAAAAAAAAAATGTAAAGGATTAAAAGGAGCACCAGATGAACAGAAGCTTATATAGTTAACCAGAAAAGAAGTGCAGAGCAAATTTATTAAATTAGATGCAAAACCAGTTATTATCCTCCAGTGCAATGAAACTGCAGCCTTTGCATTATTTATTGTTCCAAACAGAAATCATTTGCATTTCCACCAAACAAAAGCCTATGAATTAATGCATGATGAATGTTCCCGGTTCTGGGCCTTAATACATGGCCTGCATGAAGACAAGCAAAACCTGGTTGTTCTAGGAGACCAGGGATATCTTGACAAGCCCATTAGACAGTCATCCAGTATGTTATGCAGTCAAGCACAAAGCAGTCACTGCCATTCCCTTTACAGAACAAGTTCTAAACAATATTGAGTAATTTTTTCCAGTGTTGGGGCTGAACTCAGGGCTTTTCACATGCTAAGCAAGCAAGCAAGCAAACAAGCAAGCAAGTGCTCTACCACTGAGCTACATCCCTACCCCAGGGGTGCTGTCTCTCCGGCCTCTCCTGCCCCAGCAGACATTTTTTTTTCTTGTGCTGCAGTCCACCTGTTAGGATGCTCATATGTCCGCATCTTCTCCTCAGGCTACCTCAGTTGAGAAAGGAATGAGGAGGACCAGTTGGTAGAGTCCCTTGATCACAGACCGCAGAGTTCAAGAAGATCGTCTCTTTTCAAAGAAAGTCCAGGCTGGAGTCTAGAGGACCTGGGTTCTCCAGGATCACATCCAGCCCCGTTCACCTTGACCTAGCAGAAAAGCTGAGCAATACAATAACTCATGCACAGAGGGACTGGTGGTCACTCACTTCCTGGTGGCTGTGGCAATGAGCTCTTTAGGACCCATCAATCTCTACCCAATCAGAAATGCCCACTGCAGAGCAAGCCTGTCAAGGTGACATTTTGCTCACTTATTTATTTAGATTTTTAAAGATTATTTGGCAATTCCATATCTACATATACACTCTCAGCTAAGAGCACTGGCTGCTCTTCCAGAGGACCAGAGTTCAATTCTCAGCTCCCATTTGGTAGGTTACAATCATCTATAACTCCAGTTCCAGGAGGATGTAATTATCTCTTCTAGCTTCCTCAGGCACAGATGTCATACACAGACATATACGCAGGCAAAATGTCTGTACACATATAATAAGTTTCAAAGTTAAAAATAATAAATGAAAATAAAATTGAATGCACACAAGGCTTTTCACATGGGTGCTGGGGATTTGAACTAAAGTTTCCATGCTAATAAGGAGTCTCAGTGAACATTCTATTACTGTGAAGAGACACCGTGACCACAGCAACTCTTGTAAAGAACAAACATTTAATTGAGGTGGCTTGTTTACATTTTCAGAGGATTGGTCCATTATTATCATGGGGCAACATGGTGACACGCAGGCAGACATGATGCAAGCTACCTCTTGATAAGCAGGCAACAGGAAGTGGACTGAGACAGTAGGTGTATCTTGAGCATATACGAGACCTCAAAGCCTGCCCCCACAGTGACACACTCCCTCCAATGAGCCCACACCTACTCCAATAAGGTCACACCTCCTAATAGTGCCTCTCTCTTTAGGGGCCTTTTTCTTTCAAAACCACTGCATATGGCAAGCACTCTTACCCACTGAGCCATCTCTTTAGCCCTTCGCTTTGTTTTCCTCAGACAGGATCTTAGGTAACACAGGCTGGCCTTGACCTTCTGACCCTCTTGCCTCCACCTCCTCTCTTAGGTGCTTGGTTTATAGGCATGCACCAAACCTGGGTTTCATAGCAAATTTTGAGGAACTCTTACAAGTATTTCTGAAACCACCAACCAGTAATATTGGTTAAGGAATTACTCTCGGCTCCAGCACTCAAAGCCAAATAGATGGTTCAAGAACAAGTTCGCTGCTAACTGGCAAGTGCCTCTCTTTTTTTTGGTTCTGCCATCTCCACTTTTGGTTTCCAAGGCACTGGTTCTTTCTGAGATAAGGTCTTCCTAGGCAACCCGGGAACTCACTATGTAGACTAGGCTGGCCTCAAACTCGCCCGTTCCTGGCTGCTGCCTCCCAAGAGCTGGGGTTGCAGGGCTGTGCCACCAGGCCCAACCCAAGGTCCTGCTTTTGGATTAAGCAAATGAGAAGAAGAGGGGAAGGGGAGGATAAGGAAGGCACTTTATTTCTGGAAGTGGCACAGATGACTTTTGCTCACACGCCAATGGCAAGAAGCAGCAAATTCCCTTCCAGTTCATAGTTCTGAGAATTGTCCAGCTGTGAGCCTCGGAACTGCAGGAGCCACGTTTGTGAGGACACAGCCAGTCTCTGCCGCAGCTGCTATTGCAGTCGGTTCCTTTGTCTTGGCATTCACATTTTTCTGATCAATGTCAATACCAAGATTGGGAAAGTCTGATTTATGTAATGTATGGCCAAGTTACATAATGGCAGTAATAAGAACATTTCCAAGTCTGGAAACAAAAGCAGCTTGGAGAGAGCAGCTCTGATGGGAACGATGTAAACAGCTCCGGAGAGCAGCCGTTCTTGGGTGGTTCCTGTACCACGGACATCATCCCAGGGGAGCTACTGGAGGCCATCTGGTTAGTGAGTGATTGCTGGGCATCTAGGCTCTTTCTACTGATTCTGCCTTGTAGAGTTGTAGCGACTGTTAAGATATTCCACACAAGGGTCTTTGTTCCAGAGTATACCAGCAGGCAACTTCAGGACTATTGCTGCTAGTCTGTCCTGACTGATTTGTTGGGAGGGGGAGTGGAGTGCCTGCTGTCCTGCTGTCCTGCTGTCCCGCTGTCCTGTGCATTGTAGGATGCCCAGCAACATCTCTGCCGTCTGCCTATTCCATGTCAGTAGTAGGCTTCTCCATGTGGCAGCCTGTTGACTGAGTTTTCTGTCCTGCCTGGTCCCCACAGTTGTTAAGTCCCAAAGAAATCACACAGAGGTCTACATTAGTTATAAACTGATTGGCCCATTAGCTCAGGTTTCTTATTAACTCTTATAACTTATATTAGCCCATTATTCTTGTCTATGTTAGCCACGTGGCTCGGTACCTTATTCAGCGAGGCAGTCACATCTTGCTTCTTCTATGGCAGGGTCACAACTGCAGAGCAATAGGCTTCCTTCTTCCTGGAATTCTCCTGTTCTCCTTGACCTGCCTCTACTTCCTGTCTGGTTGTCCAGCCTATACTTCCTGCCTGGCTACTGGCCAATCAACGTTTATTTAAAATACAATTGACAGAATACAGACCATGGTCCCACACCAGCAGCCAAAGCCAGAAATGTCCCTAAACAAGGCCATGTAGAGTTCTAATCCACTGTGTGTGTGCACTGTAAAAAGGTATGTTTGTGTGCACTGTAAAAAGGTGTGTGTGTGTGCGTGTGTGTATGTGTGTGTGTGTTTGGGTCCACTTGCCTAGGCATGTATGGAGGTCAAAGGTGATGATAGGTGTCTTCTTCTATTGCTGGCCATCTTACTTTTTGGAGCGAGAGTCCCTCAATGAACCTGAGGCTCACCATTTTGACTAGACTGTTGGCCATCAAGGTCCTGGGGTCTGACTGTCTCTGCCCTCCCAGTGCTAGATTTACAGACCCAGCTTTTTTCCTGGGTCCTGGGGATCTGAACTTGGGTCTTCATGCTTGCTCAGCAAGCCCTTTGCCCACTGAGCCATCTCCCAAGCACCGCAATCCATGCTTCTTAAGTGCCAAGCACGTAGTCATAATCATTACCTTAATTTCGTTCTCTGCCTCTCCCCACCTCCATATTCCACTCAGGATTCCTTGGCCTCATCCATTATTCATGAAATTGGGAAATAAAGTTAATAATAAGCTGAATTCATGACACATTTTGTCATGATTTTTTTTTATTTTTGATTGCTCATATATGAGTGATTTAAAGTAAGCCTGCCCCCTGAGAGTTACAGGACTGAGACTCGTGTGCCGCGAAGGTAGAATGTTCTCTGGAAGATGTGACCGAAGGGAACGGTACTGCCTTGGTTTTACACTTGAGTAAACTGGATGCAATTTCAGGTAAATCTGTATCTTGTTAAGTGCCAATTTAGTCAATTGTGCTCTGTCTGAAGAAAGATGGACAGCCATAGGGACTGACCTAGGCTAGCTAGGTTTGGGGCTCTTTGGTTCCTGTAAAGTACTGTTGGGGCAGCTGGCCCAATCCCTGCGTTCAGGGGCGTGGCTGCTCCAGCGGGGTAGCCATGCCCCTTAAATAGGATTGGGGAGCCGGAAGGCGCCCGTTCGTTTGCCCCGCGGTCACTCCGCTGGACCCTTGGTTCTGTAAGTTCCCTTATCTCCCTTTGTATTAAACTTGAATAATTATAAAAGGACTATTTTTGGTTATTTCCAATCTTCGCCGCATCATCTGGCGCTCCAACGTGGTGACTAAATCCACTTAAAACCTTGCCCGCTTGGGATCGGAAAGAAAGTACTCTGAGACCATGCCAATGACTCACTGCTCCCTTCCTGCACCTGGGCAGATGGCGGAATCAGGCTTAGGCGAGCAGGAGAACATGGCGGATTTCTGCCGCCATAGAGAGATGTTTCCAGTCTGCGCAGTGCTCTGCGCATCTGATTTGGCTGTAACTTGGATGAAAAGAGTTTCTGTGCTGCATGCTCAGTCTCGGAATTAAACTGCTGAGTGCGGCTCCAATGTGGACTGCTGTGTGCCAGTAACTGTGTGCGGCTCAGGGGCACCAAATGACTGAGGCAGGAGCGGCTTTGGCTCTGCTCCGCCATGCTGAACTGTACTGATCTCAGGCAGGATCTATCGTAATTACCATGATAACAGCGCAGTTAAGGTTTAGACTTGGCTGTAAACAGGCAGTACCGTATTATTTTAAGAAGTGCTTAACATTTTAAGAAATGCTCCTGGATAGTAAAAAATTACAGATTCACAATAGGACAGATTCAGACATATAAGACCCCCATATGGGTCACAATGTTGGATGACTGTACGTAGGCTTGAGAGAGAGAAAAAAATAAATATATAGAGAATAAAGTTAATGCCTTAAAAAAGGGGTAAAGTCTTTAAAGAGACAGAATAAAGTAAAGTGATAGACTGAAAATAAGCCACGTAAAAATGGAAAATTCACAGAGAGTCTGGATTATGTATTTTGTTGTGTTTTCTTTGATTTTTTTGACTGTAAAGGAGCTAAGTACAGAGAGACATTTCATTATATGGGCTGCCAGGCTAGACCAGAATGGACATCTTAACGGTTTGACTTCAGGATTTGGATCTAAGAACATGATGCTTTGGAAAAGAGTTTCTTCTTTTGTTTTCACAGAGGATGAGGCTCTGTGGATTGCTTCTATCCCAATATGGTATGATAGACCACGCCCTCCTGAAAGGTTGCTATGAACATCTTCAAAAAATTACTTTGCTCAACTGCCGACTGAGATGAACCTGGCAGACAGGTTATAACATGAAAGACCTAAATAACAGCGCCCCCATTCAGCAGGAAGCAGTTTGGAGAGAAAAAACTGCGCCCATTTTCCCAAATATTGCTTATAAATGTTCTTTTACATTTAAAGGGGGAGATGATATAGATATGAATTTGCATTGGTATAGATTTTAAGGTCAATTTTGTTATATGTATATGTATTTCTGATCTTGATTAAGCTATTGTGATTGTAGTTCATTTTAAAAACTGTAATGTATAATTAGGAAATATAGGTTGTTAATGGATAATCATTGATAATAGTTAAACTTGTAGTCATGTTATTAGATTTTCTAGATATGTAGAGATATATTTCAGTTAGATAGACATTCTTCATATCTTTCAAAGACTGCAGAATATGGCATTTAATGTTTTAATAACTTAGGGTTTTTCATGACAATGAGACACGTCTGCTCCTGGCAGCACCAATCTACTTCAAGAGGAAGATGGGCATCGAAGAGGCTACTTATGGAGTTTGTTAGCCATTTGGGCAAGAAACTGCTCTTGGCTGGACTGTTCCATAAACTGGACACAAAAAACCCGCAGAGAGAGGACTGCTGAACTTGCCTAAAGGTGAGATGGTCTTTCGGGGTTCCTGATTCATGAAAGAGTCTGCGAGACATTCTGCAGGACACAGCAGAAAGTGACTGAACTGTCTTTGGAATTTCCTGCTTCATGAAAAAGTCTGCTGGACACTATGGGCCTGAAGGCTGAAGATGGATGCCCCAACGGTACAGAGGAACTTTGGGTGACTGTCTAGGCAGCGAGTTGTCTCTGTCATTTCTAGAGTTTGAAAGTTACAAATGACTTGTTTACTTAGGTAATATTATATCCTTCTGGAGTCTTTGATGGAGTTGAAGAATAAATAGATAGTTATAGATTTCCTTAGTTATGATAAAAGATAAAATAGATTTAAATATTGTAACTGTAATACTTGCTTGATAACTGTTATATGTAATTTTGCTATGTTAAAGTTGAAGCCTTTCTTTTTTGTTTAAACAGAAAAAGGGGAAGTGATGGAGGAGTGTCTATGTGTTACTTTCATTATTAATAAAGAAAACTGCCTTGGCCCTTTAAGAACAGAAAATTAGGTAGGTGGAGTAGACAGAACAGAATTGTGGGAACAAGGAAGTAGAGTTAGAGAGACGCTTCAGGCAGTCGCGATGGTGAGTCTCCATGCTGCTCCTCTCCGAGATGGACGCAGGTTAAGATCTCTCCTGGTAAGCCACACTTCGTGGTGCTACGCAGATTACTAAATATGGGTTAAAGGAAGATGTGAGAATTAACCAATAAGAGGCTGAAACTATGGGCCAGGCAGTGTTTAAAAGAATACAGTTTCCGTGTAATTATTTTGGGTAAAGCTAGCCGGCGGCGGGTGGCGGGACGCAGCCCCTGCCGTTTCTCACTACAAAGTACCAAAGGAAATAGTCAGGCGCCAGTAACAGTCCGCAGTGCAACAATCAAAAGCACATGCGCTGCACCCGCTTGTTCAGGCGTGTCCATTGCTAGAAATGGAATTAGAATACAATAGAGGCTGAGCACAGTGGGCATAATTTAATCCCAGCGCTCTGGAGGTGTGGGGGGGGGGGGAGAATCATGAGATCAAGACTACCCTGGACTACATGATAAAACCCTGTCTCAAAAAAACCCCAAACACTTAAATGTAATATACATACATGCAGGTATACATATAACCTAACGTGTGTATATAATGGATACTATACATTGCCTTCCAAACCCTTGCTACTAAGTTATATTTCCACTCATAACAAGGATACGTGCGTGAAGTGGGCATGGTGGTACATGACTATAATCCCAGCACTCAGGGGGATTAGACGGTTTGGTATTGTCTTTCTGTTGTGGCTGCTGTCATTTGAGACAAGGTCTTGATGTGCAGCCTGAAGTTCTGTCCCCCTTGGCCCCACATGTGCTGGGATTACAGGGGGATGAAGCAGTCTGCAGACCCTGTCTCAAAAAGGGGACAGGGCTAAGGAGATGGCTCAGACCCTAAAGTAAGGATGTGGACCTCGGTTTACATTCCCAGGACCCTTGTGAAAGCTGAGAGAAACAGGACGTGTCTGTCACCCCAGCAAAACAGGAGGAATCAGAGACAAGCAGAACCTTGGAGATGGTTGGTCAGACAACGTAGGTGGCTCCGTGAGCTCTAGGTTCAGTGGGAGAAGCTGTGTGAAAACATAGGACTCCTGAAGAAGTCTAAGGTCAAGCTCTGGCCTCTAAACAATGTGCACACACACGCATGCACATCACACACACACACACACACACACACGTAAATGAATAAAAAGAAAGGAATATGTGTGTGAACTCGTTTCCCAAAGTCTTGATAATATGATACCCTAAATTTTATCTTAAACTAGTATGATGGATGATAGATGGGTTTCTGAATTAGTGTTCTGTTATAAATTATCTTTTAAGCATACTGTTTTCTTAATTAAAAAAACTTTTTATATATAACTGGTAGCAACCTATTTTCTAGTTTATATGTTCAAAATATTTTTAGTTTATTGTTTGTATTTTATTTTCTTTATTGTTGTTTTACTTTGCTTCTATATTTGATATTTCTGCTCTTGAGATGGTCTCACTGTGTAGCCCAGGCTGGTCTTGAACTGGCTCTCCTCCCTCACCACAAGTACTTGTCTCAAAACTTCTCATTTGATTTAAAAAAATAAATTTTTTATGTATTATACTTTGTGTGTGTGTGTGTGTGTGTGTGTGTGTGTGTGTGTGTGTGTGTATGTGTGCATGTGTGTAGGCCAGGGGTCAGCTTCCAGGAGTTGGTTCTCTCCTTCCACCCTATGGGTCCCCAGGAATTGGACTCAGCTCATCAGCCTTGGTAGCAGGCACTGTTACCCACTAAGACAGCTCACCAGCCTCTTGTCTTGTTTTGGGGCCTTTTTATTGTTATTGTTGTTGTTTGGTTGTTTTTTTTAAAAAAATGTCCTTCAAAAAGAAGTTTAATACTTCTATACCACAAAATCTGATATCTACTTTATTATTATTGTTTTTGTATTTAGGGATAAACTCTTGTTTTCTTACACTGCTTTTATGTTTTGGGATTTTTTTTTCTCCCTATATATTTACGTCTATAATTCACTTGGAATTTTATTTTTTCAATATGGCATGAGGCATAAGTCAGATACTATTTTAAGTTTTTATCATTTTTAGTGTTTGATGGTGACAGTATACTTTACATTTTATCGACACAATAATTGTGTATATTTATGGGGTCCAGGCTATTCTCACACACACAGACAACATATATTTGACAAGCAGGGTAATTAGCATACCCATCGATTGTAGCGTTCATCATTGGGAATACCCAGAGTCTTCTCTCTGAACTATTTTGAAATATACAATAAACCATTGCTAACTATGGTCACTCTACTGTGGAAGGCCAGAACTTGATCTTGCAGTTCTAGGCATAGAACCCCAGGACCCCCACACACAAGGGAAGCACTCCATTACTGAGCTACATCCCTTCTCCCCTTTTTAACCATCCTGTCTCAAGCCCCTGTCCCCCTTCCCTTCCCAGACTCTGCTAATCACTCTTCTAACCCGTTTCTATGAAATCAGCCTCTGTAAGAGCCCACCGTCATGAATCCAGCATGTACTGTTTGTCTTCTGTTCGCTGCCTTATCTCACTTCACACATTACCCTCCAGAGCTGTGCATTCTGCCGCCAGTAAGAGGATTGCATTCCTTTCGAAAGCTGAATAGTATCTCATCACAAGTGCCTCATTTTCTTTATGCACTCATTGGTTGGCAAACCTATAGGTTGATTCCATGTCTTGGCTGCTATGCATGGTACCACAGTACACATGAGAACCCAGGGATCCTCTGTGCCCGGGAGTGGGACAGTTGATCAGGATGCCATACCATTTTAGTTCTGGAGCTTTAGAGTAGGTTCTAAGGTCATCTGTCATTTTTCTCTTCTATTTCTTAACTACTCTTTCACATCTTCTCCTCCAACTTTCAGATTTGTGTGTTGTATTTTGTGTTGCACATAGATGCATTAACGCTCTGCTTCCGGAGTGGAGTCGTTCACTTCTGCCGGGCACCTGGCCACCATTGGGAAGGTAGGGCTCCCCACTACGTTCATTTGAACATGGTGGGCTATTTGGCAATTCTGCTCGCAGAATTCTGCTGGTTGTAAGAAATAACTAGCTAGTCGTTTAGACACAGGACCTAATTAATCTGGAACAATCACTTTAGCCCGATCTCTGTTGCTTAGCAGCAACTGGGCTGCACCCAACTTTACCTTTTGTTTCTTATCCTACTGCAGGAGCCAGACTTCCTTTCTCACGTTTGCATTCAACCTCAACACCCCGCCTTCTCTGCACACTTGTCCCAGTCAAAGAAGGTATTTCTGGTGGAACATGTCTGATACCTATTTGGAGCCTGTGCAGTAGGGAGCTCTCTGGAGAGCCCCACCCCCGTTTCCCACTTCTCACTTATACACGTTCCCAGCTAACAAATCTCTTCCCTTCCTAGTCTAGACATTACTTTGAGCCACAGAAAGGGTCTGGCAGAGAATTCAACTGTCGCAATTTAGTGAAATGAATAAATAATTTTGCAGCGTGGCCTGGGTAGCCTGGGTATTGATAGTGGCGAAGGGGAAGGTGTTGTACAAAAAGGACTGACCAGGCATTCACCCTGTCAGTTACTGCTTCCAGCCTGAGGCCTAGCCCAGAGCCTGCCGCTTTCTTCCTGCATTGAGTGCCAAGCTGCTGGGAAGAAGCGCCATGGCAGTTCCCCGGCCGTTCTGCATCCCCTACAGATACATCCGATACATCAATACATCTGATACTCTCAAAGCTTTGACCTCAGTGAGATGGACCATGAGGCAGAAGAGGTCTCAGGACTGCCTGCCATTGGCTAGGAATCTCCATAGATCAGTTCTGCCTCAGCCTGAGCTCACAGGCCCCCTCCACCCACCGCTCTTCCATTTCTCTAGCAGCTTGCAGGCTCCAGATATCGTCCGTGTGCTAGTCTGTCTTAGAGTAAAACTCCCCAAATACGGTGGCACGAGTGACAGGCGTGCGTGTGCCGTGTGCTTGAGCAAGATTATGCCATATAGGAGAGATGTCTGGAAAGCGCTGCAGTGGAGAATCATTTGATTGAGGGGAATAAAATTAATCTGAGCTCCTTTAAGCAGAAAAGGGGCTTCACTGGCAACTTCTGGAGGTGTTTCATAAAACCATGAACAGGAGACAACGGAGCTCTGGAAAGAGGGGAAGTGGCAGCTTCTCTCTGCCCTCCCAGTCCCATTTCCTGACAGGCCTGCTCCATTCTATAGAAAACTCACAAGAAAATAATAAAAATAATTATTTTTAAAAATTTTGGAAGATCTATGAGATGACCTAACAGATAAAGGCACTTGCTGGACAAGCCTGGTGACCCGAGTTTGATCCCTGGAACCCAAGGGAACCTCTGACCTCCACACATGTGCCACGACACACGAACACCCCACCCCCACCCCCACAAATCCACAGAGCCGTCTCAGTCCCAAAGTCACAGAACTTCCCAGTTCCAGGTAAGTTGGAGACTCTGAGTGTCCCTGTCCCAAAATCTTGAGAGGGAGGGAAGTAAGAGGAGGATCACACACACACACACACACACACACACACACACACACACAGAAGAAAGGGAGAAGAAAGAGAGGGAGCAGGAGAGAGGGAGAGATGGAGGGAGGAGAAAGGGGTAGGGAGTAGAGAGTGTGAAGGGAGGGGAGGGAGGGCAGGGACCGAGGGGAGGGTGCTAGAATATGCTTGGTCTTAAATGCAAGATTCATCTGTTTTCACATCACAACTTCATTTCAAGAATATGAAAGGAGACAAGTGGGGTTAAGCCACCCAGGCAGGGCAGGAAAAAACAAATAACTCCCCAGTTTGCCATGAAAGTTGTGGAACCTACAAGACTGAGGCTGCCTCCTGCCTCTTGGTGGACTTAGTAACCCAAGAGTACTCCAGGAAGCCTCCACGGAGAGTGTCACTGCCCTACCCAAGGGGCGCCCTATCCAAGGGACTCACCGTGAATGCTCAAAGATGTGTGCAGTGTTTACATTTCCAGCCATGCTAACGTCACTAGTAAAGAGCAGGAAGGGGACAGCAACAGTGACCTCAGTGTACCCTATCAGAGCAGAGTGAAGACTGCTTTGGGGAGATGGCATCTGGGGACATCGGTCTCAGAACACCCATTTGGACATTTCCATTGGGGGAGTCACAACTTCTGTGGTTTGTTCTGGTTCTCTGGATACATCTCACTATGAGCACAGTCTGGCATCCTGGAGTCAGGAAGATTTTTGGTCCTTTACCTTAGTTGAGCCACTTAGCAGCTGTGGGACATCAATCAAGGGGCCTAATGTCAGTAGGACTCCATTTCTTGTCTGTCAAATGGGAAAAACATCAGCATATCTTCTCATGTGGTTGTAAGGAATTTTTAATGAGATGGTATATGTGGAGTACCGTGGCTGACACTTGCCACACTGTTCATGGGGAAGAAGTGATGCTGAATGGTTAGGGGTGGAGCAAAGGCGCAGGCCCTGTTCAATCCCCAGCACTATGCCGGGTGGTGGTGATGGCACTGATTTTATTCTCAGTCAGCAAGTCACCAAGTCAAGAATAGTTAGTTACTCTGCCAAGGAACAAGATGTCTGCACTGTACTGTGCTGGGTAGGGATGAAGCCCCAGGGACAAGGGGCCTAGTAGGAAGAGGCCCACAAATCACGGCAGGACACAGAGTCCTTGTTCTGTATTAGAATTCCCATTCCGAGGGAGGCTGTCTTCACCTTGTTGCAAAATGCAACGTGCAGACTTGACAAGCGCAGCACAAACAAGCCCGGGGATAAAGGGAGGGAGCGGGGAGACAGAGAAAACAAGAGAACAGCAAAGAAGCCCAAAGCCTGCAGAAGAGCAGTGTGGGAAAGGGGCCTCGGCATAGCCCGACAAGCCGTTATTAACAGAAACTTCTGGAAGCCTTTCCCCCACTCCCTACAGCTCTTTACATTTTGCCAAAGATCATATTCACTTTGATGTTAGGAAGCCTTCGTTTGTTTTGCGTTTCCTCTCCGTAATTGAACAGTAGGCCTTCCTTTTATATTGCAAATTGGCCTGACAAGAAGGAACGTCAGGACTTGGGAGAAAGCAAACAAACTCTCCCAACTCTGCAATTCTCCTCCCGAAAAGCCTCAAGAACGAAGCTGGGGGTGGGGACAGCACATTGAGAGTTCATCCTGCTCCCTGCAGGTTTGGGGTGCAGGGCCACTGTTCTCTGGGGACACCGAGTCTCTTGGTGGGCCCTTCCTTTCAGCCTGGCTGACCCTCAGCCGACTGATCTTCCTTCGGGTCTGGGGGACTGAGGCTTGTGAGTCATCCTTCCAGGTGCCATGAATTTGGTGCAACCTGAGTCTCGCGGGGTTTGAAGGCCAGTATGCTGCGCTAGTGCACGCGCCGGCTAAATAACTTCCGCAGCTGGGACAGCAGCACCCAGGGAAAGAAAACCCAGCTGGGCCCCTTCCCCATTCTTCTCTTCTCCATCCGTGGACCATCCTGGGCATGGACACAAAGGGACTGGGCCACATTAGAAGGCCCCAAATGGACTTCCTTTTGGAGGGCCTTCTGTCTAGAACGGGGAAGAAAGCAACCGCAGGGCACACAGAGGCCACACAGAAGCCAGGCTGGTTCAAGAATCAAAATCCTACCAAGGAGTCTCCAGTACTTCTCCTGATGGGAGGTGCATTTCCAGGCACAGGCTTGCCCTCTTTCAGGCCAGCTGGGCAGGGAGCAGGTGTGTGGGGCTTCCAGGGAGCTGCTTAGAAGGGGTCCTGAGCAGAAAGGAAATCAGCTGAGGAGAGGCTGCTGACGGCCCCCAACACACACACACACACACACACGCACGCACGCACGCACGCACGCACACGCACACGCACACGCACGCACGCACTGCTAAGTCATTCATTAACTTACCTCAAACTCCACTAGGTTTTTGCCAAGCTGGGGATGGTGCATCAGGCTAATTCAAAGCAATGTCCTGCTCAACCCTGAGAAAAATGAACTGGTACGGCTTTTGCTAGCACAGTGAAGGAGGGGTTGCAACTCGTACTGCTTTGATTTCAGCCCTTGGGCAGAAAAGAACTTAGTCTGTGGAATCTGAGAAAACATAATCAAAGCCCAATAAACACAGGCAGGCCATGAGAATAGCTGGAATTAGGAATGTGAGTGCTGGTCAGAACCAGCTCCCTCTCTTGTTCTCTTCTTACACACTATTCTTTCCATAAAGACTAGCTCTGTCTGGTTTGGTGGTAGGACCTCAGCCCCATCCCCTCACTTGGGAAGCTGAGGTAGGATGATCACGAGTTCTAGTCTAGCTTAAGCCATGCTGTAATAGCTTTTTAAAGAAAAGAAAAAAGAAAAAGAAAATTGAGAAAGACTAATTCTGCCCACACGCAGGAAATCCAGGCAGCTACTCCAAGGCCTAAGTATTCATTTTATTCTTCCTGCTTCAAAAATCCCCTCTGTCTGTTGGTTGGTGTGCTTTGTGTGCCTTTATTGGGCCAATCTTCTAGTAAATTATCTGCCTTCTAAGAAAACCATTTCCTGGAGGGGAGGAGAAAAGGGCAACGGAATCATCAGGCAGATGCCTGCAAGGTCAGACAAAGCGATGGGAGGAACATCATCTTCTCTCTTGGGTAGGGGTACCAGATACCTGCTATGTAGTCAATGCACGGGACACGCTCAGTGTTATGCTTTCACTCTGATATCCAAATGTGCTGGGTGGCCTGCATTTTGTTTTGTTTGTTTGTTTTTGTTTTTTGAGACAGGGTTTCCCAGTAGCTATGGAGTCTGTCCTAGAACTCACTCTGTAGACCAGGATGGCCTCAAACTCACAGAGATCCTCCTGCCTCTGCCTCCTGAGTGCTGAGATTAAAGGCTTGCACCACCACTGCCAGGCTTGGCCTGCATTTTTATTTATTCAATTTGACAGGCCTATTCCTGGGGCTCTAATAAGGGAGATAGGTCTGGCTTCTGGGTGGCTTGATAGCAACATTGTTCAGTATTGGGAAAGTGGATAAAATCTCCAATTGGTGTTTTGGACTGTAACTCCTAGGGCTAAATTAAGCAGCAACGGGGACTTTGCTGGAAAGCTACCACTGCACACAGTTGTGTAACTGCATACAAACTGTGCCCAGTGATATACGGCGAGGCTGCTCTGGTTCCTGGGAAATTCCCAGAATGGAAAGAAGTCTGGGCACCCATGCCTAGGAAGACCAGGATCCCAGATCACAACCTTCATGCAAGTGACATCAGGCTTCCTGCCTGTTACCTACAATCAAATCCTTCTCTTACCTCTTCAAGAGCAAGTGCCAACATATGAGGAATAACCTCCAGCCTACCCTAACTTATTAATCATGTAAGCCGTGCCCAGAAGCAACCCTACTCAGAACCAGAGGAGTAAGAACTCACAGAACAAGACATCTAAGACCTAACTGCTGTCCATCTTCCTAGCTGGGCCACCATCCTGGATTCCCGGGAGAGTCATTCTGGTCACACACCTAATCATTGGAGAGGATGGACATCAGGATGGAAGATGCAGCAGTCACTTTCCTGAAGGGAAAGCAAGGTGCTGCTAGCAGGAACAGGTAGAAGGAAGCATGGAGAGGCAAGCTTCCCAAATGCCTGCTGCAGAGCACGGGGGGGGGGGGGGGGGGGGGGGGGCGGAGGACAGGACTGGGGAGGGGGGACTGCCACGCCAGAGGCTTGACAGTCATGAAGCTGACCCTGAGCATGGTAGCTGGTTACTAATAATGGAAAATAATGGACTTTGGAAAAGTCCACGCATTAAAGCGTACATCAGGACAAGTCCTCAACGATATCACTCTGACCAGGTACGGCGGCACGCCTCTGTGATCCTGAGAGGCAGAGGCAGGAGGATGGTGATTTCAAAGTCTGTCAGGGCTACTCCATAGCAAGACTTTGTCTCAAAAAAATAGCCTCCGCTGATTGAGAGAGATACATAGGAAAGTGGGGAGAGCTTGGAAAGAGGGTGTTCAGAGGAGAAGGAGGGGAACAAGAGAGAATAATGGGCCATATAATTTGAGAGTATATATGTAGATATGGAATTGCCAAATAATCTTTAAAAATCTAAATAAATAAGTGAGCAAATATGTCACCTTGATGACCTTGCTCTGCAGTGGGCATTTCTGATTGGGAAAGTAGTGTAGAGATTGACCGGTCCCAAAGAGCTCATTGCCACAGCCACCAGGAAGTGAGTGACCACAAGTCCCACTGTGCATGAGTTATTGTATTGTTCGGCTTTTCCGCTAGGTCAAGGGGAACGGGGCTGGATGTGATCCTGGGTAGGCCCACGAGTGTGATTCTCTTGAGGGAAGGGGCTGGGTCTTAGCCCTAGCAACCTTCCCTGACCTCCGGTGAGATCAGTGAGGAGTGAGGAGGTAGGTCTGGATGTTTAGACTCAGGACAGTCATCCTGCTCACCAACCCAAAGCTACACATGAAGCACTCGAAACACTGAGGTGGCATGGAGCTCCATTCCTATCAGTTGTACTATTTGCTCAGCTAGGCGTATATTCCAGGTATGGAGCACACCTCTTATCCTGGCGCTCCAGAGGCTGAGGCAGGAGGATCTCAAGTGGGAGGCCACTCTGGGCCACATAATAAGACCCTGTCTCAAAAACAAGCAAATAAACGAAGCGAGATAGGCATCCAGTTGCTGCACCAAAGGTTACACGTTAACAGTGGCTGCAACAAGACAGAGGCACGCCCTCTCTCAGCCACGGTCTCAGTGTAAGCAGCTCCGCAGGGTCAGTGGTCCAAGCCCATCCAATCTTGTCCGTCTGCCATCCTCATTATGTGAACTCTCTCTTGAGGCTTCCGATGCCTGCTCCAGCTCCTGCCATCATGCCCAGGTTTTGTCAGGGAGAGAAGGGTGAGCGTATGTCTTTCTCTTGAGGAGATTTCCCAGAAGGGTCACGCATCTCCTCCATCCCCTCATTCCCATCACTTAGAGCAGGTCAAAGTTTTGCACAGGAAACCAGAAGGGGTGCTGGGCTAAGGGGTCAGGTGCCTCCTCAAGATTCTGTTTCATGGCTATAGAAAGAAGAAACAGGCTGAGGGTACTGCTCAGTGGTAGAGTGCTCACCTAATATGTACAAGGGCCTGGGTTGGATTCCCAGCACCATGCGGGGGCGGGGGGCAGGGGCAGGGAGCGGGGGCGATTGCTAAGTGTCCTTCTTGTAGTGTGTTCTTGACTCAGCTTTTTTCCCCCCCTCGAGACAGGGTCTCACACTGTAGCCTAGGCTGACCTTGAACTCATGGCAATCCTCCTGCTTCAGCCTCCTGTATGCTGGGATTACAGGTGTATACTACCATGCGTAGCTTTGACTCAGCTTTCAAAGCTGACCTTCGGGGCACCCTTCCTTCTTCCTGCCACCCTCCGGTCCCTAGTTCAGCTGACTTCTGTCCAGCCTCCTTCTTACTATCCACTCCATGAGCAACTTCTAGTCCAGACCCCTGTCCCTGGCACATCTCTGGAGAACCCAGGTCCTCTAGACTCCAACCTGGACTTTCTTTGGGAAAAGATGATCTGCCTGGACTCTGCAGTCTGTGATCAATGGACTCCACCAACTGGTCCTCCTCCCAGCTGTTCATACCCCTGCTTCTTTCCCCACTCAGCCCAAAGAACCCCCAAATGACAGCAAGGGGACAGTGTGCTTGGTCTCGGCGTCAACTGGGAGACAGCTGGTCTGACAGAATAAGTCACTTCTCTTTGGCTTTCCTTCCCAGCTTGGCCCACCTGGGACAGCATCCACACCACCTCCACTCATTCCCTTCCAAAGCCAGCCCCCTCCCTGGCCCAGTCTCTCCCCATCATTTGATGAAGTTCTCTGCCCCAGGCAGATCTTACTCTTGCTGAAGAACCCCACCCCCACTTCTGGCTGGGACCAGACAGGGCTGGGTGACACTAAGTAGCAGTCTTGTTTTGCTTTGAGGAACTGACACCACTTTTTCCAGTCACAAGGGCAGGTAGAGGCCAAATTTCCAGCAGGAAAAAAAGGAGAAAGCAGAGGGGAGGGGATGGAGGAAAAAGTGGGGAGGTCGGAGGACGAGGGGTGATCCTAAAGGCCCGGACACTTCTGCCGTGTTTAGTTTGACTTGGTGGAAGGCTTAAGGGAGAGCAGAAAGAGCCAGGATCTCAGAGTTAGATCAGAGGTGACTCCGAAATCCAGGCAGAAAGGAGAATGTCTCTTTAATGGGAACCAGGTTCAAGGTGGGGGGAAAAGGAGAATCATAAAGGAATGACGAAATTCCATAGTGCTTGCTATGACCTCCCACGAAGGTCCTGAGCAGCTCACCTCTAAGTCCCACGGCACTGCACCAATTTTAGCTTGTGCCCTCTGCTCTCGCTGCAGCGGCAGCTGGGTCAGTGATAGGTCAGCTGGAGGTCCCTGCAGAAGGGAACTTCTGGCTGAGTGACTCAGAAGATAGGGATCCCCTAGTCTACGGGTTTGCATGTATTTGCCTAAACTATGCATCAGCACAGACTCACAGTCTATATTTAGCTGTAAGGAAATAACTTCGCCCTCTCTCCGAATGAAATGGGGGCTGCTTTCAGGTGGTCAGAGGTTCTCTTCTCAACTGTGCTGCGCCCAAAACTGGACAGAGGGCCAGATGGTCATCTGGTCATCTGAGCAATTGAACAGCCCCCAGGGCAACCCCGAAAGTTTCCTGTTTTTCTCCCACTGATGAAGTTTCCCAGCTTGTTAAGGGAGGAAATGAAACCCCTCTCAACTTTACAAGGTGAGAAAGGGCCCTGGAGTTCTCAGAAATCAATCCCTAAACCCTAAACCTGCTGTGTTTGCAGTGAGAGGGTGGAGCGGGTGGGGCACACAGTACCAACACATGCAAGAAAATCAAGCTAAAATCCAGCCTCTTCCTCTTCCTTTCTGGTCCCTGTACTCACAGCCTGTAGCCTGTCTGCAGGTGGGAGGCTCTGGGTGAAGAGCACTGGGTAGGGTCGGAGGTACTAAAGGACTCATTCATCACCGTGTGCCTTAAAGTGCTTATAACAACAGCAGCGTGATCAGGTAGAAACAATAAGAAGACAGGGCTCTGTCGGAGCACGGTTAGTAAGCACCCTCAGAGTGGTTGTAGGAGCTGAGTGAGTATTTCCAGAAAAAGAAGAAGAAGGAGGAGGAGGAGGAGGAGGAGGAGGAGAAAGGAAGGAAGGAAGGAAGGAAGGAAGGAAGGAAGGAAGGAAGAAGGAAAGAAAGAAAGAAAGAAAGAAAGAAAGAAAGAAAGAAAGAAAGAAAGAAAGAAAGAAAGAAGAAAAGGCACTCTTGAAGAATGAGTAAGACTAGAGGGTGGGGGAGTAGGTGCCCTGAGTGTGCAGGCTGAGGGAAAAGTATGAGTAAGCATGAAGGCTTGAAATAGCACGGCAGATCCAAGCCTGGCCACCCAGGCTACCGGGATCATGTGCATCCATCCCGGGCCTGACATCATCCTGCAGGCAGTTTTAAGCTAACAGGGGTTTGGTGCTTTTGAGCATGGTGTCTCTGGCTCTTAGGTGTAGGGTTGGCAGGCTGGAGGCCAGTGAGGAGGTTGTTGCAAGCACCCAGAAAAGGGAAGCATGCAAACAAGGGCATGAACAGGAGCAAAAAGGAGAGAGAAAAACCTAGAAGGTGCATCAAAAGGACCGGCTAAGTGGGTGGAGATCAGAGAAATGGGCGGGGCCAGGGCACCTCTGAGTTTCCGGCTGCAAACACTTTTGTTTTGTTCTTCTGCCTGAAAATCTGAGAGACTGAAAGCCGTGGGGGGTGGGGGGGGTGAGGGCTACCAGGGGAACAGAAGGGTAGGGCAGATTTTTTTTTCTTTTTCCTTTCTTTCTTTCTTTCTTTCTTTCTTTCTTTCTTTCTTTCTTTCTTTCTTTCTTTTTTTTAACAGCCAAATAGAGCAGTTAGGCGCCACTCAGGCTGAGAAGCCTCCTGATTGGTGAAAGTAGCAGCTCCTGCTGCTTTCAAACTCAGGCAGCATCCTGCAGCCTCTAGAGGACCTAATTCAATTCAACAAATGCTATTGAGCACCTACTCCTAATGGGGAGAGGGAAGGGAGCGTTCCACCAATTACTGACGACTTAAATTGTATTAGCAAAGTGTTAAGTGCATTTACACGTAATCTCATCTCCAGTCACGGCTGCCTCGAGAAACTGTCATTCACCTGCAGGGATCTGCGCGGTCAAGTGACTCGCCCAAGTGTGTAGAGAGCAGTGCCCGGTTGCGAACAGGGGTTAGAAGATTCCCTCTCTCGGTCCACAACAAATTCAGAAGGTTGCAAACGTCTGGTGTATAAACTATTTTAAGCAAAACAGGGAGTGCATTGGCTTCCTTAACTAGAAAGCGCGCAAGTCAGCTGACTCCAGGCTCAGCTAGAGTCAGACCCTCCTACCAAGCTGTCTGTTCTCACACTTGCTCAAAAATGAGTAAATCCTTCAGCTAGCTCCCTTAACGTTCCTCTTGGCTTAAAAGGCGGCATAGCTTGACAGCTTTGGAATCCCACAGCCTGAGTTCAAATCTTGGCTCCAGCAGCCTACTTAGGTGGGAGGTGGTATGCTCATTGCTTAACTCTTTACTCTCCTGTGTGAAGCCAGCACTTCTCTCAGACACATACAGCAGCCTTGGGGTTCATTCCTGGGGACCCTGGAGCCATTTTTCACCTTGTAATTTGGGGAGAAATCTCCCATTCTCACAACTGTCTCTCCTACGACTGTTTCATGCAATGCTGGGCATAGGATGCAGGGGTTCATGCATGCTAGGCAGAACCTCCGTGTTCTCAGCCTTTGAGAGAAGGCTATGATAATCAGCTCACCTCAGAGGGTCCTTGTGGGGAGTAAAGGAGATTCTCCGCACAAAGTGTTTGTAACAGGGTCTAGCTCAAAGTCAGCACCTCAACATGTCAACTATAATTCTATCCCTGCACTGTTCAGGGTGGGTTTTATTCTTTTCCATTACATAGCCCTTCCTCCACAGAGAGATGGACAGAGGAACTCCCTGACTGGAACACCCTTATAGCTTCCGGACTCAGAAGACTTCTCTCTGTCCATGAACGCAGCAAATCTCCAAATAGACTGGTCAGCTCTGGGTAGGTATGTGCTTGTCCCAGCAACCCTCTCTGACATCAGAGGCTGGAGGATTCCCACTAGCCAGCCTCACCCACAGCTGTACTCTGTGGGGGTGTGGGCAAGACTCCACAATTCCCAGCCTCCCTTGGGCCATAGAGAAGGAGGAGGATTCCTTAAAGATGAAATGTGCTGGGTGTGGTGGATGGCACAGGCCTGTAATCCCAGCTCCTCAGGAGGCGGAAGCAGGGGATCCAGAATTCCAGAACAGCCTGGGATATAGAGCAAGGCTCTGTCTCAAAATGAGGTTGGGTTCAGGATTCTGTGAGGATGAACTAACACATGCTCACCACTCTGTGTTAGGGAGTGTTATAAAACATGTAACAAGAAGTGAGGGAGGCGGAGCTTCCTCTCTGTGGACATGTACATCAAACAAGAGAAGACAGGACAGGTCACATCTGGCTAGAAGCTACAGTGGGGCACATGCCTAGGGCAAGGACCACTTAGAGCCTGTGAGGCAGGTAACACAGAGAGCGTGTGGATGATGGAAGCCTGGCTCGTGAAGTCTCAAAGGAAAAACTCTGTAGGGGCTGTTGAAAGAATATTTTGAATTAAGATTTGATGGATCTGGTCAGCTGGGGCTGAAAAACCAGCAAAAGCAAAATTCAACAATACAAAAAGTTCCGTGCTAGGTGTCTGGGACCCATTCATGATCCTCCGAGGTCCACCGAGTCTCGGCAGCAACCGTTTCACAGCACACACAGCTTGTCTTGTGGGCTCAGGCCTGCTCCAGCCACAGTACTGGCATCTCCAGTCTGCCTGGGTCTCCTCTACAGCTGGACTCCATCTCCACCAACAGCCTCTCCGAGGCTCTCCACTGGGATTCCTGCCCTGTCGTATAGTGCCAGGCTTCAGCTGCTCTCCATGCCCCTCTTGCCTGCAAAGCCAGCACCCCCTGGATGACTCTTAAACTTTACCAAGTTCAGCTGCCAGCATGAGATGAAGCCCAGATCTCACCTCAGTGATGCTGGCCTCGTCTTAACCATCCCCAGCTGACAGCCATCATCTGCCATAGCAAAGCAAAGGTTTCACTTTGATTTAGTGGTGACTATGTTATGGCTAGTTTAGAGAGGCTTTTGAACCTTCAAAGAGACTTCGGATGTTTTAAAGAGATAGGACTTTTAAAGCTTGAATTTTTAAAGATGATGAGACTTTCAGAAGTTGGACTGCGGGGCTGGAGAGATGGCTCAGCAGTTACGCACACCTGCTGCGCTCACAGAGAATCCCCACACCCGCAGCTGCTGGTAACTCCAGGTCCAGGGCCTCAGACGCCCTCTTCTGACCCCCAGGGACCTCTGAACACAATGGTGCACATACACACTCCACCACCCACATACAATAAAATAAATAAATATATTTTAAAGTTGGAATGTTTTATATTGTGATGCTAATATGAATATGTGATCTTAAGAGTCAACAAGAAAGAAAAGGCTATGGTTTACCATTGACATGTTTGTGTGTCAAGTCAACAAGGGGGTCAATCGTACCGGCTAGTTCTAAAGGCAACCTAACACAGGCCCGTGTCATTTGGGAAGAAAGAATCTCAGTTGAGAAAATGCTCTTATTATATTGGCCTGCGGGCATGCCTGTGGAGCATTTTCTTGATTAATGATTGATGTGGGTGGGCCCAAATCACAGTGGGCAATGCCATTCCTGCCTGGGTGGTTCTGGTGGGTGAGGCCTTAAAGATCAAGAAAGTTGTGGTCTCTGTGTGATCTCTGCTTCCGTTCCTGCCTCCAGTTCTTGGACTGACTTCTTAGACTGCGAGTTAAAAGACGAAATGAGCCCTTTCCTCCCTAACTTCTGGTCGCGGGGTTTTAGGGTAGGAAACAATGGAGCTGGGGTGACGGCACATTCAGAAGGCAGGTTGAGGTGAAAGAGTGTCTGATTAGTAGTCGGAAAGCAAGCAGCTGTACATGGATATTAAACTATCAAGGCTGGGAGTAGCGTACTCACACCGCTGAGGAACACTGGGAGTCAGACACTGAGGTCACTTAGAGTCCTACAGCTAAGTGAATTGTCATCCGGAAAGGGAGAAGTCAGGGTAAGCTGGTGGCCAGATGGCCAAAAAAAAAAAAAAAAAAAAAAAAAAACACTCCTTAATTTTTGACCCCCAAAGCCCTCCAGAGACTTCATGACTCATGTGAACTCCAGTTCATCCGAGCCAAGAGAAGCTGACTTTTTAAAAGTGGGTTTAATCTATGACAAATACGCAGCTCTTCACAATAGGCATCACTCCTTGCACACAATGCACACAATGCACACATGTAGCATTGTTGGGCCAGGCATGGAATCTTCAGCTCCAGCACATTTAACATGGGGGGGGGGGGGCGTTGCGCTGAGTCCCGAGGACTTGGTTTCTGACCCTGATGAGCTCAGGGTGTGGTACAAAGTGAGATTCTGTTTACAACTGTTGATCACTTGAAGTTTTCCACTATGGAGAAAAAATAATTGAGGGTTTTTTTTTTTTTCCGTTTTGTTTTTTGTTTCTTTCCAGTCCTGGGAATGAAACCTAGGGCCTTATGCATGTTAGATACGCGCTCTAACCACTGAGCTATATCCCAAGTCTGATTTATATCCCCAGCCTGAGATACTTTTTTAGGAATGTTTTTGAAGGTTTCGTTTATCCTAGACTTGCCTGGAACTTGCTAGATAGTAGCGAAGGACCTTGGACTCCTGACTCTCCTGCCTCCTCCTCTCAGTGGTAGGATATCAAGGGGGAGCCACTATGCCTGGTTTTGTGAGGTGCTCCGGGGTGTGAATGTGGAACTTAGCAAGGCACCGAGGGGCCAGGGGAACTAGACATTTTTAGGTTGGTTGGTTTCCTTGAAACAGAGCCTTGTAACGTGGCTCAGGACCTGAACTCAAGACCTCACTGCTGCTTCTTCCTGTGCCGAGATTCAGGCGCCCACCACCGCCTCCAGCTCACCAGTGAGCGTTTAAGGAGGAAGGGAACTTTTTCACAGTTTGGGGGCTTTCTGCTGGGTCTGTGGCGACGCAGCACGGGGTGGTGGGACACATGGCAGACAGGTTGTTCACTTCATGAAGCCAGAAACTGAAACAAGAGAACAGAGGCTGAGACCCCATGTCCCCTTGAGACCCCATGTCCCCTTGCAGGGGCAGCCCCAACGACTGACTTCCTTCTAGTAGGCCCAGCTCTTAGAGGTTTCATGCCCCCCTCCCCAAAACAGTGCCACTCCTTGGAACCAAGTCCTAAACACACGCCTTTAAGACCCAAGCTATAACTGAACGTGGTGGCACACGCCTGCAATCTGAGCTCCTCAGGAGACTGGAGAGAGGATTTGAAAGTTGATGTCATCCAGAACAACTTGGCAAAATTTCCACTCAAAATAAAACTAGTAGGGACTGGAGAGAGGGCTTGGCACCTAGAAACATTGATGATTCTTCCAGAGGACCCAGGTTCAGTTCCTAACCCTCACAGGGTGGTTTACAACCAACTGTAACCTCAGTTTCGGGGCCTCCAACAACCTCTTCTGGCCTCTTTGGATACCATGCATGCACGAGGTACACAGACATGCTTGCACACAAAACATCAATACACATATAATAAAAAATAATGAGGTGTTTTTTTTTTTTTTTTAAAACAAGCTGGGCACGATGGTACGTGTCTTTAATCTCAGCATTTGGGAGGCTGAGGCAGGCAGATCTCTGTGAGTTTGGGGCCAGCCTGGTCTACAGAGTGAATTCCAGGACAACGAAGGGTATGGAGAGAAACCCTGTCTTGGGGGTGGGGATGGGGAGAAGGGTAGTTTTGGATAGCTGTAGCAATGGCTCCATGGATAAAGTTCTTGATCTGTAAATAGGTTTGGATGCCCAATATCATCACAAGAGCTGGGCATTGCAGTGCTAGGAGATAGAGACAGGCAGACCCTGGCAGGCAGGGGATGAGAAAGGGCTGGTTTCCTGGACAGCCGTCTAGGTTGATGTAGGTGTGTCTTCTATCTATCTGATGATTTCATTGGATAATTAATAAAGAAACTGCCTGGCCCATCTGATAGACCGGCCCTTAGGTGGGTGGAGTAGACAGAACAGGAAGAAGGAAGTGAGGTAGATGGCTCAGTCAGATGCCACGCCTCTCCTAAGTTAGTCAGACCGCCGTGCCTCTCCTCAGAGAGAAGCCAGACGCGATGAAGCTCCAGCCCAAGATGGACGTACGCTAGAATCTACCTGGTAAGGCACCACTTTGTGGTGCTACACAGATTATTAGATATGGGTTAGTCAAGATGTGAGTAAGAGGCTGGAAGTAATGGACCAGGCAGTATTTAAAAGAATACAATTTGTGTGATGTTATTTTGGGGCATAAGCTAGTCAGGAGGCCGAAAGCGGCAGGAATGCAGCCCACAGCTCCTCACTACACTAGGTGATAAGGACCCCAGGCTCAATGAGAAACCCTGTCTCACAGAAGTAAGGTAGATAAATGTTGGGAGCATGGAGGTCCTTGTACCCACAGATCTCCAGGGAAACCAGGGATGTTAAACACATAGGATTGCCCTCTCTAAGAATGGATGTTTAACCCGCTCTTCCATCCAGAAGGCTGGGAATTGGAGGTGACTAACAGCCTGGTGATCTGTTATCTGTTGGGCCAGGCAATACCAAGCTCTTACAAGCAGGATGGGAGGAGGCTAGTAATCTAAATGATCCTTATACTACCTGTAGCTAGGGGCTTCCCCAAGCTCCCAAAACCAGAACCAGAGATATCTAATAGTCTAAATGACTCTGACATTATCAGTATAGCCAGGGACTTTTCCAGCTCTCACTACCAAGACTTTAAGATGGCTAACAGCCCAAATGACCTCTACACTAGCTGTACATCTGAGAACAAGCCAGAACCTTCCTTAGGCCCTTAAGTTTATACAGATAGCATATCTCTGGAACCCTTCTTCATGGAAGAAATGGCATGCACCCTGAGTTGAGTTTCAATGTAAATACGTGTTCTTCTGCACCGGAATGGTATTATTCCAGGAAACATTTTCCCCAAGTTATACTGGGTTTAAATATGCCAGTGATAAGCTGCCTGGCATCAGACTCCCTGAAGTTTGATTGTCAATCTGAACTGAGTTTCATTTTCACTTCTTGATTTGTTTCTCTGACTGCCTTGATACTTACAGGGACCCTCTCAGATAAGAGATAAGTCACTAAGGAAGATATTCTAATGTCAACCTCTGCCTTCTGCATGTGTCTGCATGGACAAGTACACACACACACACACACACACACACACACACACACACACCACACACACACATTCAGTCCCATGTTGAAGTCTGGTGAAGTCACTCATTAAGATGTGAAGGGATCATTAGGTCTGTGAAAAGATCAACAGATTAATCCATTTTTAGATTAATAATTTGATGGTATTTTTCGAATGTGGTAGGAACATCCAGAGATGGAGCCTAGTTGGAGGAATAGGTCACTGGTGGCATGTTTTAGGGACTATCTTGTCCTGGGTTCTTTCCTTCCCCCATACTCCATCCTCGCCTCACCCTTTCTTTCTATGATTCTTGGCCACCAGGAGCTGAGAAAACTTTGCTCTGCCAAGCCATTTCAACCAGTTACATATGCCTGACCCAACCACAGCCCAGATGGCACAACCAGCAGCCCATGGGTTGAACCCTCTGAAACCATGAGCTAAATGAGCCTTTCCTCCTTCTAAGTGGTTCATCTTAGGGGTTTATCACAGCAACAAAAATCTGACTAATACGTAAGAGTATTGTCTCCATTGGTGCTCTGTTGCTGACCAATAGACAACTCTTATAAACCATGGCATGACCACAGCAACTTTTATAAAGGAGAGCATTTCATTGGGCCTGACTTACAGTTTCAGAGGTTTAGTCTGTTTCATCATGATGGGGAGCATGGTGGCATTCAAGTAGATATGATGCAGGAGAAGCAGCTGGGAGTTCTACATCTAGATTTACAGGTAGCTTGAATAGAGAGAGAGATTTAGGGCCTGGTGGGGGCTTCTGAGACCTCAAATTCCACCCCTAGTGACACACTTCCTTCAACAAGGCCACACCTCCTAATCCTTTTCAAATAGTGCCACTCCCTCATTCAAATGTATGAGTCTATGGGGGCCATTCTTATTCAAACCACCACAATTGGTAAGGGAGAAGTGGGGCCATTAATGTTAACTTTACCTGACAATACAGTTCAGGAGCCTTTGGTACTGGTTTGCAGAAGTTTGGGACAATTTAAAGAACCAGACCAGAGAAACCTTGAATGCTGCACACAAGCTCAGTGGATGATGCTAGTGTAAACTCAGATGACCACAATGCAGTCAAGTCCTGGGCTCAAGTGGTTCAGATGCTAAGGAGGGCTCCATTGGTTTAGGTCTAGAGACCATTTGTGCAGCACTGTAGCAAAAAACTTCTCTATGCTTAGTCTACTGAGACTTAGGGGAAGCTGAGCTTAAAGGTGATGGACTAATCTACCAAAGTAGATTTCAAGACTATGGCATAGGTACTTGTGGTGGTTTGAATAAAAATGGTCCCTATAGGCCAATAGGGAGTGGCACCATTAGGAGATGAGGCCTTGTTGGAGTAGGTGTGGAGTTGTTGGAGGAGGTGTGCCACTAAGGGGTGGGCTTTGAGGTTTCAGAAGCTCAAATCTGGCCAAAGTGTCACTGTCTGCTGCCTGCGGATCCAGATGCAGAACCTCTCCAGCCCCATGTCTGCCTGCATGCCACCATGCTTCCCACTATGACAATGGACTAAGCCTCTGAACTGTAAGCCAGCCCCAATTAAATGTTTTCCTTTATAAGAGTTGCCATGGTCATGGTGTCTCTTCACAGCAATAGAAACTCTAACTAAGATAGTATTGCTGGCTATTTTTAGACAGGCTCATTATAAGAATTGGGAGCAAAAGACCAGAATGAAAGAACTTGAAGAGACTTGCAGTTTGACCAGAAAGGGGGCATGTTAAATAATTCAGAAGAAAAAGGTACAGGGGTTAAAGAGATTAGTGCCACAGTGAAGGACTTTGCCCTGGGCCAACAGCAATGTTGGCTTGGGGATACTTCAGAACTAGGCAGATCCCTTCTGTATCAGTCACTTTTCTGCTGTTGTGATGGACACCATGACCATAAGCAACTGAGGAAGAAAGGGTTACTTTAGGCTTACAGTTCCAGAGTGCCGGAGTCCATAGTAGCCGTGGAGATGGCATAGCAGCTGAAGGGGGAAGCTGGCTGACCGCAGTTTTCCTTCATACGCAGGAAGCAAAGAGAGCAAGCAGGAAATGGGGCCAGGGTAGAAGACCTCAAAGGCCACACCTAGTGACTGACGTACTTCCTCAGGCAAGATTGCATCTCCTAAAGATTCCAAAATCTCCCCAAACTACCAACTGGGGACCAAGTGTTCAAATGCATGATCCTATGGGGGACAGTACTCATTCAAACCAGAACACCACCCTTCTCAAGCTCCAGGGCATAAAATTATACATGTAAAAGACTTTTTCTTAAGAAGAGGGTAACTCGGGACACCCTGCTTGCACAATGCAACCTAGGAACTTGTTTCCCCAGGATCCATTTCTTCATCATGACCAGCCCTCCAGGCACTCAGGGGTCTATGCGGGGAGGAAACATCACTGCTCCTCCTGGCATCAGATCTTGACATCATCCAGGTAGTGTTGAATTTGCAGGCATGGAGGACGTAAGAGCTATGGGGTCCCAGAAGCTTCCACCCAGATGTCAAAGGAAAACCTAGGGATGCAGGCAGTGTGTGACAGGATCAGATTCTCAGGTGATGGAGAAAGTTATGAGAGTGAAGCTCAAGATCTGGTGACAACTCCAGGGTACCAGATTTGTCAGCAACGAGGAACACGTTCCAAGGAAAGCCACGGGCAGCAATCAGAGTCAGCCCAACGGAGAGCCATGTGGGCTGCAGCAGGGAGGCCGTAGGAGTGGAGATACCCCAGCCCTTGGGAGCTCACACTGTCCCCATTGTCCTGGTTGCTGTGAGATTTAACACTTGTCCTGATGGGTTGTGGTCTTACCTTGGTCCCATCAATTCCTTTCTGTATTCCCATTTCTTCTTTTTAGAATGGAAATGTGGCCTTGTGGGTGGCTCAGTGGATAAAGTGTTTGCCATGTGAGTGTGAGGACTGGAGTTTGTCTGTAACGCAGGAGGCAGAGCTGTAGCATCCCTGAGGCAAGTAGGATAGCTGGACTAGTTAGAGTCAATGAGCTCTGGGTTCAGCAAGGGGCCACTCAACAGATAGAATGGGAAGTATGGAGGAAGACACTTGACATCAAGTTTGGACCCCACAAGCACATGTATACAAGCACCTACACGTGTGCATGAATTCATACACACATGCATGCACACCACACAATATATACCTAAAAACAAAGCAAAAGATGGGGCTGTTTAATCCTCTGCCAAAGCACGTTGGAAGTGTGGGACTTGAGTTTTTAGTTTTTCGGATCTCAAAGCTAAGAGTTTGCCTTGACTCTCAGAGACTTTGAAATTCAACTTTTATTGCTGTTATTATGATTACATTTCTTTTCTGAGACAGGTTTTTTTCAGGCTGTCCAGTAATGGTTCTGTGGAACTGGCTGGGATTAAAAGTGTGTGCCACACTGCCTGGAGTGAAATTAGACTTTTGAGCAATATTGGAACTGTTGGGACTTTAGGGAAGGATTGAGGGCGTTTTGCATTATGAGGTGAGCATCAGTCTTTGGAAGGTCAAGAGTGGAATGTTATGAAATGGGTATGGCCCTCAAAAGGATTCTGAAAATGAATTAAAATAAGTCTTGCCTTTTAAAAAAATTTTGCTTTGGGTATTTGTCAGTGAGGAGAGGATCTAACATAGCAACACATAAAATTCATATCACAGAGCCTGACAAAAATAACTATAGCTTGCTTGTTTCTTATATCCATGAAATCCATGTGCATTTTTTGTTTGGTTGGTTTGTTTTTCCTTCTTTTTTGTAGTGCTGGGGGTCTAATTCATTTGAATGTCCTAGAGAAGTACCCCACCACTGAACTACACCCTGGCGTCCAGGTGAAATTCACATCTGGAAAGGGCACACAATGTTCAGAGTCTGGACGTCACTGGAGTGCAGCTCCTGGTCTATGAAAGGCCATTCACCACTTACTCTCACTTCTCGTTCCCAGTCCCTGCTCCTGGGTCCTCTGTTTCCATCCGCCCTTGAGCAGTGCCTGGGCAGAAGAGCTTTTTATCACCAGAGCCCTCAAGCTCTACAAACGTAGAGACCTGACAGACGAGAGCTGCTCAGACCTTCCATTACAGTGTCCCCCACCCTTCAACTACATGTCACCCTTATTTCTAACAGGAAAATCTAATCGAATGGTGCCATGCTGGGGTCCTTGTGCTTTAAAATGCCAACAGGAGGTGAGCACAGTAGGGACTCCTGGCTAACTCCAACTTCTTCCTCCTGCCCTGCTGTTTGTGATGGGAGCTGGAAAGCAGTTTATCACAGTAATGATGGCTGACGCTGATACTCTCCGGTGACTGATGGCCACGTTACCTGGAGTGTGTCTTCCTGGCTCTCTCTTCACGGAAGAGTAATTGTGGAGGGCTGGTGGAGATGGGGGAGGCTAAAGGCTGAGGCAGGGAGAGTCGCAGCTCAGCTTCTCCCCAGCCCTCAGGCAGGAGAGGCAGAAGGGACAGAGACTAATGGCTGAGATGGCTCACAGAGAAAATGGCAAATCCATCCGTGTAGAAGGGCATTTCATCTCTGCCTTCCTAATGGCCTCCAACATGCTCGCTCTAGAAAAATTCATCTCTGTAGAATCTGGAAATACGGATCAATGCCAAGTGAGGACTGCAAAAGTAGCTGAGCAGGAAGAGGCCGTTCATGTCCACTTCATGGGCAGCCCAAAGGGGCACAGACTGCAGCATGGTGGATTGAGGAAGGCTGAAGGGAGACATCACTCCACCCAACAAAAGTAGTTCAGGTGACACTTTATTTTCCAAGGAAACACTCCAGAAAACTGCCTCGTATGTGTGTGTGTGTGTGTGTGTGTGTGTGTGTGTGTGTGTGTGTGTGGTGTCCGTTTATACCTATGCCTGGAGAATGGGGCTCAATCGTTTTAACTGCACAACTTTTTAGAAAGCTCAGGATGACTAGGAAGAGAGGTGGTGAGTTAGGTTGTTCAGTGCTGGTGTATTCTCAGGACACCCTGGTCAGTCTTGACTTGGATGCCATGGGTTAAAAGTGTCTCTTCAAAATCATGTCCAGTGAGGAGTGGCGGTAGGCTGTACTCTCTTCCCCTGGGCTCTGGGAGGGGAGTTTGGGGAGGAAGGGAACCTGCCCTAGCTAAGTTTCTATTGCTGTGATAAATACCACGATGAAAGCAACTTTGGGAGCAAAGGGTTTATTTCAGCTTATAGGTCATAGCCCTTCATGGAGGAAAGTCAGGGCAGGGACTCAAGGTAGGAGCCTGGAGGCAGGAACTACAGCAGAGGTTATGGAGAGACGCTACTTACTGGATTGCTCAACTTGCTTTCTTATCCATCCAGGACCGCCTGCCCAGGGTGGCACCACCCACAGTGGGATGGGTCCTCCCATGTTAATCAGCTATCAAGAAAACGCCCAACAGACATGAACAGATGGGGCATTTTCTCAATCAATGTTCCTCTTCCCAGATAACTCTGGCTTGTGTCAAGTTCGTTCTCTCTATCTCTCTCTCTCTCTCTCTCTCTCTCTCTCTCTCTCTCTCTCTCTCTCTCTCACACACACACACACACACACACATACACACACACACACACACACACACACACACACACACCAATGTAACCAGAACAGAATCCCTTGGAAGGGAGGTAGCTGATGCCATGTTGAAAAAGAGACATTGCACAGATGACGTAGAGACAATGGGACTCTGTCCCTTCATTCAGTCATGATGCATGGGGCAGCTGATGAGGGAGGTAGAAAGAGTAACCTTGCCCTGAGATGTTTGGTTTCCTTGAAGAAAAGGATCTTTACCATGACATCTTGAGAGGAATGGCTGAGGAGATGTGGAGAGGGAAGGAGAGGTCCAAACACAGGACACTAGAGCATCATGGTCACAGTCATGTATCTGATGTCAAGTTTTCTGCCCCGTCTCCTGCTCCACACCCCTAAGCTTCTCAGGCTGCCTGTTCCAAATGCTTGGCTTAGGAATGCAGGCACCAACTGCTTGGCTGTCATCCCCCCACCCAAAGCTGTTCAGGGTTGGTGTGGGACTTGAATTCTGACCCCTTTGTCTGGCCCAGTTCTTTCTTCCTGAAGCCTTCTACTGGATCATCAGCGGAGGCTGGGAAAGCACTGGGTGCAGGGACTACAAGCTCATGGCTCCCTTCTGCCTTCCCCTGCTCCTTGAACAGGGAAACCCCAGCAGGGGTCCCCTTCCTGTCGACACTACATCAAGGTCATGGTCTCTGTGGAAGTAGTCACAGAACCAGTAGAGTGATGGGTTATTTGATTTGGGGGAAAAAAAAAAAAACTGTTGTACCATATATTCAGAAATTCCTGTATGTTCTAGTAAAGGAATTCTATTAACAAGGTAAGAGAGGCCAGGGACTGGGTCTAATTGGGTCCAGTGGTCTAGTTTCTAAGAGGACATGAGTTGTCCAGAATTGCTAGGCCTGGGTATCTGCTCTGAGGGCTGGTGCCGTGGGCCCATTTTCCAGGGAGGGGACCTGCTGGAGGGGAGGCAGCTCCACTAATTACTAATAAATGTCTTTTGTTCTTAGTGAACAGTCTGTCTTCTGCCCCCAACTTGGTTCCGTCTCTTGCTTTCTAGGAATGGAACGGCCCGAGGTCCAGTGGGGGTGGGAACACCCACTCCTTGCTCCCCTGCCAATCATATCCTTTCAAAGAACTTGGAAGCCTGGGCTCTGGTTTTTCCCTGGGGGAGTTTGTGGGGATAGAGGCCCTGGAAGCTTCAGGGATGACAAAAGGAGGTAAATGGAGGGAGGGAGATACGTCATCTTGGTAAGAATGGTGAGCAAGCGTTACCAGATTCCTACAGGAAGCATGCTCTTGAGTCTGCCCTTGCTTTTTTTTTTTTAATCCAAGGGCATGATTGGCCCTTCGTTGCCCCTTTATTTCTCTTCTTCCCGACCACTGAGGAAGGAGAATTCTGGAACTGGCTCACGTTTTATTCTGGGCTAATTTGAGGGGCGGAAGGTGGCGGAGAGGCAGTGATGGGTGGTTAGAGCTCAGTCACTCCCTCTCTCTGGTTCCCACTCTGCCCTCCCCCACTGTGTTTTGAGGTTGCCAAGGAAACCACACAACCGATCTGTGATCTGCATCTTCTATTTTGTTATCCCCCCCCCCCCAGCAAAGTTTAGAAGGCCAAACCAGTGGGAGTGTTGGCAGAGCCCAAGACGGTGGGCAAGGGGGGGGGGTGTCTGACGTCCTCCCACACAGATGAACATGCATGTGTGCACACACACCACACACAGAGGCCTGCACATGCAGAGCTCATGCCATCCCCTAAGTCCCCTCCCTTCAGCACACACGTGACTCCAATCCCAGCCCTACCTACTGAGAGTAGAAAAAAAATGAAAAACAGATTGAAAAAACATCCTCTCTGCTCCCCAAGCTCCCTCCTCCTCTGCTCTGAACCTGCTGGGCTCAGGTACCACTGCACAGACCACCAAGGGATGAATCCCGGGGAGCTGGAAAAAGCAAGCAGATGGTACAGAAGGTTCCTATGGGAGTCACATGTGTGGCCCTGAGAAGGGCACCAAGATTAGCTTAGTGTCACAGCTTCTCCATGGCACGGCAAGTTCAAGCATTTTCTGAATGCCATGAGACAAGGTCAAAGATCTGAGGTTCAGCTTGCCAGTTCAGCTCTGCAGTCTCTTAGCTGAGGGGCTGAGGACAAAGGGCCACTTTCCATACATCAGCCATAAAGCCTGGTAGTTGTGTGTGTGTGTGTGTGTGTGTGTGTGTGTTTACATACGAGGATGATCATGCATGTGGAGGCCCAAGGTGGATTTCTTGAATCATCCTCCACCACTCTTCCACCTTATTCACTGAAACAAGGTCTCTCAGTCACACCCAGGGTTCCAGGAAATAGCTGGTCTTCCTAGACAGCTTGTTCCGGGGATCTCCCGTTTCTGCTCTCCAAAGCTAGAGCTACAGGTGGGCCACCATTTATGTGGGTTCTGGGAATCCTAACTTTAACCACTGAGCAATCTTTCTGGGTCCTGGTGGTTGTTTTTCCTGGGAGGCCTGAGGGTTTGATGCAGAAACAACTGAGGAACAGTTGGAGGCATCTGATGTGGATTAAGAGGTTTGCACAGCCAGCCTGGGGTGGATCCTATCTAGAAGGCCAAGACCTGTCTAAAATCAAGTAGTAGGGCAGGCTTGGTGACACACGCCTTTAATCTCAATATTCATAAAATAAGAGCAAGAGGATCTCTGCAAGTTCTGGGCTAACCTGGTCTACATAATGAACTCCAGGGCAACCAGGGCTACACAGAGAGACCCTGTCTCAAAAAACAAACAAACAAAAGTCTTAGGCATCAGCTTCAAAAGTCAGGAAAAGGGATGTTGGTGAAGGAAAGGAGATCTTCTGCCACGTGACAGGGCTTCAAATAAGGTGCCCAGGCTGGACCCATTCCTCACTACCTACATCCTACCTACAGCAGGTAATTGCTGCTCAGGTATGCAACACTCCCCACAGGCCCGGTGTGTTTACCTCTACCAAGGCATTTGCTGGATTATCCCATCTTCATGTCTTTCTTCCTTACTGGACTGAGAGTTTCTTTGGGGGTCTCCTCTATTCCCTGACCCACAGCGGGTGACCCTAATGAGAGCTCAGGAAGTTTGCGAGTGAGTTCCTGAATGAAGGAGTCTGCATATTCGCATGAGTCTCCTCCCATGGTAGAAGCTAGGTTTGTAACCTGTCAAAAGCCTGGTTGAGTGGGCTGCATGGGAGCCTCATCATGGAGACTGAAATCAAAGAGTGAAGCTAGCTTAACAGTATCAGAGAGAAAGGCAGTTAGCAAATGGCCCTGGTCTCTAAAGGGTTGTGAGGTACATCCTCTCAAAGGCTCTGCAGAGAGGGGGCCTGCTGGGGTGTGCATCCAATAGCAACCACTTGGCTTCAGTTGTTGAAAACCCAGATCACAACTGCTTGACAGTCATTAAGCCCCATTGTGAAGGCAATTATACAACAGCCTGCTGCAGATACCTGGACCAGGAGTGGGCTGGAACTTCCTGGAGTGATCCACCTCCCTTTTTGGTTGGAAGCATCTAGAAAGATATAGGAGGGCAACAAGAGCTACTTAAAATAGAAGGGAAGAAGCAGAACGGAGGGAGAGGAACACCAGGAGGAGTGTGTGGGGGCCAAGCCTGGGATGGTGACAGAGCAGGGCTGAAGCCAAGCAGCCAAGGGCTGGGATGGAAATACTAGTGGAGAAATCTAAGGCACAGAATAAAGCTTGCTGTCATCACAGAGAGGCAGCTAAGCAGAGAGTGAATACCGGCTTCTGTTAATCAAACACTTATTATACGCCTTCTGCCTGCCCCAGGCACTGTGCTAGCACACCAGGAATCTGAAAGCGCATGACTGTAAGACTCGCAAACCCTTGCCTTCCAGGGTATATAGCATAGTGATGGAGATCCATACAAAACCCACAGTCGTAGACATTGGTTTGGTAAATGTATATAATACAACAAGACACTATAAAGGGGCTTCCCCAGCCTGGAGGAAGAACCTGTTGAGCTCAGGGTTCAACAAGGATGTGCTAGTCAGGGGCAGAAAGTAAAAGGGACACACACACAAAATGGAACATACTAACAACCAGAGGCCTGGGTGACGGGGAACAGTACACAGAAGGAGAGACAGGAGTTGAGGAACAGGGAACAGAGAGCCACATGTGCTCAGCCAGGGAGTCTGGGCTTCAATCCATAGGTAACGGAGAGACATTGGTGGTTTTTCTTGGCGTGTGACATGCTAGGATTTGAGTATTGGGATTATCACATGGACCATTGCATGAGGGGTGAATTTACATGAAGGAAAATTGTAGTCGGGGAGACCAATTAGGGGTTGATTACCATTGTCAAAGTGAACGATGTGTGTGCCCTTATCTGAGGGAGGGCTCAAAAGGAGGAGCGTGGTTAGCAGGATGGGGCGAGGGTGGGGGAAAGGGTGACGTGTTTGTACATTACCTAAAGACGTAGGCACCTGAAACAGAGGGAGAGAGAACAGCTGGAGACCAGGCTAGGGTTCCACCAGAAAATGAACCGTGGTTTTCGTAAATGAAAGTGGACAGGCACTCCTCAAAAGAAAGCATCCAAGGGCCGGGCGGTGGTGGCGCACGCCTTTAATCCCAGCACTCGGGAGGCAGAGGCAGGCGGATCTCTGTGAGTTCGAGGCCAGCCTGGTCTACAAGAGCTAGTTCCAGGACAGGCTCTAAAAAAGCTGCAGAGAAACTCTGTCTCGAAAAACCAAAAAAAAAAAAAAAAAAAAAAAAAAAAAAAAAGAAAGCATCCAAGGCCAAACCGTAGTCAGAGGCACCCCAGGGCACAAGGGCTCTGGAGAGGAGAGCCGTAAGAGGGGCCTGATGAAGGAGTGAGAGGCCAGGAGGAGAAACAGGAGGCTGGAGGCCACAGAGACCAGCCAGCTGGAGGCAAGGGAGACAGCAGGGTCATCAGCAGTAGAATGGTCCAGAAAACTGAAAAGTGGCCATTGAGATTGGCTAAAAAGGAGCACTGGACTGAGCTCCCAAGGTCCAGTTGAAGAGTGGAAGGAGTGAGAATATGAGCAAGGAAGTCAAGACCATGAGGGGTTCACCCACTGAGACAGTTTGCCTGAGCTAATGGGAGTTCACCACCTCCAACTGGACTGGGAATGAACTAGTCCCTCTGAATGTGGTTGACGGTTGGGGCAGTCCGAGGGGCCACTGACAGTGGCACTGGGATTTGTCTCTACTGCATGTACTGGCTTTTTGGATGTATATTCTCTTTGGGTGTATACCTTGCTCAACCTAGATGTAGTAGGGAGGGCTTCCCACAGGGCAGGGTGCCTAGTCCTCTCTTAGGATTGGAGGGGGTGGGGTGGGAGGGTCTGTGGAAGGAGTGGGAGGGGAGTGGGAGGAGGGGAGAGAGTAGAAATTTGGATTGGTATTTTTTTAAGTAATAAAATAAAATAATTTAAAAAAGAGAGATTGGCCAAAAAAAGGGAGGTAATGGATGATCTTTCTTTAAAAAATAAATAAAATAAATTTTGTGTGTTTTGGGCAAGATATTAGCTAGTGTTGTCTAGGTTGAGTGCACAGGGATTGCTTCATTCTTTTTACAGTGTTTCTAGAACTTTGAAGTCCCATCAAAATAAACGTCCCCTGGGGCTGCAGCACAGCTCTGCGGCAGAACCTCACCCGAGGACGGAAGACTCAGATTCCAATCCAGCTTTGCGAATAACTCAAGGAGAAGCAAAGCGACTCTTGAGAAAGCCCTGCTGCTGAACCCCTGCTGCATCAGTCTGCCGAGTGGCTGGGACACCAAAGCTGTGCCGCTGCCGTGAGGGAGGTTTAAAATAGTGTGAGCCTGGTCTACAGATGCAGCCCTGTCGGCAGTGTGCTTGCGTGGTGTGCCAGAAGCTGCCGTTCAATCCCCAGGACAACATAACAGGACGGAGTAGGGCACCCCTGTAATCTCAGCACTGGGGAAGTGGAGGCAAGGAGACAAACTCAAGGTCACCCTCAGCTACACAGGTGTTCAAGACCAGCCTGGGCCCCTGAGACCCTCTTCCCAAAATAACAATACCAACTCTTTGTTGAGATTCACCTGTGCATAGTCTTAGTCACTGTTCTGTTGCTGGGAAGAGACACCACAACCAAGGCAACTCTTAATAAGGAAAACATTTAACTGGGGCTTGAGGAAGGATTTTTCTTTAGGCCACCAGTTCTTAAAAAAAAAAAAAAAAAAAGACACAGAGCCGGGCGGTGGTGGCGCACGCCTTTAATCCCAGCACTCAGGAGGCAGAGGCAGGCGGATCTCTGTGAGTTCGAGGCCAGCCTGGTCTACAAGAGCTAGTTCCAGGACAGGCTCTAAAAAAAGCTGCAGAGAAACCCTGTCTCGAAAAACCAAAAAAAAAAAAAAAAGACACAGAGTCTTATTATTAATTATGAAAGCTTGGCCTATAGCTTAGGCTTGTCCCATTAGTTCTTATAACTTAATGAACCCACTTCTATTCATCCACATGCTGCCATGTGACTCATGGTTTTTACCTCTCCTCCTGCATGTCTTGCTCCCTCTGTGTCTGGCTGGTGACTCACCTTTTTGCTTCCCAGAGCTCTCTACCCAGAAATCCTGGCTATGCTCCTGCCTAGCCATTGACCATTTAGCTTTTTATTAAACTAATCACAATGGCATATCTTTACACAGTGTGACCAAGTGTCTCACAACAGGGGCTGGCTTACAGTTTCAGAGGCTTAGTCCATTATCATCACAGTAGGAAGCACACAGATAGACTTGGTGCTGGAGACATAGTTGAGAGCTACATCTTGACCCTCAAGCAAAGAGAGTGAGACTGAGCCTGACATGAGCTTTGGAAACCTCAAAGCCCACCCCCAGTGACCCACTTCCTCCAACAAGGCCAAGCCTACTCTAACAAGACCACACCTCCTAATCCCTCTCAAGTGGTGCCACTCCCTGATGACCAAGCAGTCAAATATGTGAGCCAATGGGGCCATTCCTATTCAAACCACCACAGACAAATTGGCTTATACCCTTAGATCCCGATACTCAGGAAGCAGAATCAGGCAGATCTCCATGAGTTTGAAGATAGTTTAGTCAACATAGTGGAGTATAGGCCAGCCTTGGCTACATAGTGAGACCTAGTCTCAAGAAAAGCAAAATAAAACAAACCAGCAAGAAAGAGGAATTTTGCCATGTTAGTGATTGGGTGTGTTTCCTTCTAGATCCATCCTCCCTAGTTGTTGCTGCTGCTGCAAAAGCAGAATCAACTCAATACACAAACTGTTGTAAATGCGGCTAAAAGACACATCTCAGGCATTCTTGCCATAACAAAATATACACTTTAACTTCATTGTTCAACATTGCATAATACCCTCTCCAAACTCTCTTCTCAAATTCCTGACCTTGTGTGTGTGTGTGTGTGTGTGTACATAAACATTCACAAATGTATAAATACAACCTGCTGAGTCTGTTCAGTGTTGCTTGTATGTATAATTTCGGGGCTGACCACTTAGTATTTATTGGATAACTAATTGGGGGCTTATCCCTGAGGAAGACTGTTTCTCCCTCTCTCACAATTGTTCAGTTGTTAGATGACTTCAGCTCTTTGTCTAGAGTTCTTTGTGTTTTGTTTAGGCCACCATGTTGCTGAGATATCGTGGGACAAGCTTTCCTGTTATGTCTAAGAGATACGCTGCACAGCAGATTTCTGGACCTCTGGCTCTCACAAGCTTTCCACCCTTTCTTCCACGTTGTTCCCAAGACTTGCATGCAGGAGTTATCTATAAATGCATCCACTGGAGCTGGGCACCCCATGATCAGTTGTTCTCTGCATTTGACCAGTTATGATTTCTATAACTTACTGTCTATTGCAAAGGGAAGCTTCTTATGTGAGCGCTGGGAGCTGCATTTATCTGTGAGCATAAGGGTAAGCATTTAGAATACTGTTAAGAACTACGCCTGTTTAGTAAAGTGGTGGCAGTGGCTTCTCCTCTGAGATCCATTTCCTCCGTGGCCCCAGCAGTTGCCTAGGTTTCCCTCTTGTTGAGAAGGCCTTAGTCCAGTTAGATATCTGTTGGTTATGCCAAGACATGAGAGTCACCCTTCAGGATATACTGCCTTGCTAGTCAATGTGGTTCATACGTTTCATGGCTGAGTGGGGCTGCTGGTTGCCTTCTGTTCTTGGCAGCTTGCATAGCACGTTCAAAGACTATGAAAGTTAGTCCTCAGGTCAGATCCAGCTTGGGTTTTCTAAGTCCTGCATCCAAGTGTGTGATGTCTTCACCAATGGGGACTTACCTTTAACCTGCAGGAGGCAGCAGGGGCAAACAGCAATAGCCTGTATTGTCTTAGGGATCTCTTGAGTTTCCATAACCAACACTTTAAAGGGGTTTTTCTCATGCCTGGAGCCGGGAATTTTATTAGGTAGTCTATGGCTCTTGGGCGAAGCATGGTCAACCCAAGTGGCTTACTTATTTCATTTAAAATATATAGTGTTTCATTAATTCATTTAAATACTCTGTGTGTGTGTGTAAGAGAGAGAGAGACAGAGACAGACAGACAGACAGACAGACAGAGAGAGAGAGAGGTTTATATGTGTTATAAATAATTTGGGGTAAATAAAAATATAGTTTCTTGTAGCCTTTTCAAACAACCTTACTGCTATTTTCCCTTCCTCCCGCCTTCTCTTTCTGTGTTGCCCTCTCTCCCACTTGTTTCATTATTTGAGGCATGGTTCCTCTATGTTGCCTAACCTGGCCTCAAACTCTTGGGCTCAAGTGACCCCCTTTGTCCCAGCGCTCCTGGAAAGCTGAGATTTATCAGCATATCAAATCATTATTACTAAAATTTGAAAACCTAACTGAGCATGGTGGCATATGCCTGGTATCCTAGAACTTGAGACGTGGAGGCAGGAATTCACATACTGAGTTAAAGCCAACCTCAGCTATACAAAACCTTTGTTTAAGAAAAAAAAAGAATGAGAACAGAGTCTGTGAGAAGGCTCGGCCGATAGATAGAAGTGCTTGCCCCCGAGCCCGCCAACCTGAGTTCTGTCGGAGCTCCAGAACCCACAAAAGTAGGAGAGAAATGACTTCGCAAAGTTGTCCTCTGCCTTCCGCATTCACACCGCGGCATGTGTACTCACGTACCCCCTTCCCATAGCAACAATATAGAACTTTTTAAATTAAATATAATCATAAAGAAAACAATGAAAAACAAAACAACATATAGCCATTTGTCGACTTCATTTCAAAAATAAACACTAACAAACTAACATACACACTTCAAATTCTGCTTCAAACTGTATGGCCTGCTCTGGATGGACCGCACTGAAAAGTGCTAAGTGGGCAAGAAGTTGCCTAAAACTGCAAGCCGAACTCATTGCACCCTCTCTTTAGGTTCCAGGGTCAGCATCTGCCTACCATGGCATTCCCTAGCTTCCTAAACTGGCCTGTCTCCACCTATGCCCCTTCCCAAGCCATAGTAGGCTGATGGAATTACAACGATTTACACACAGGTCTTTTGTACTCCATTTTGTTGCCCCCGCCATCAATCTACCTGGAAAGGGAGGACACAGTCATCCTTAGGACCCAGTCCAAAAGTCACCAGGCTGCCTTTCCTGTCTAATTCACCTGCTATAAGGTTGGTCTAACTTCCACCCACTTTAGGCCTCCACTATAGTCTCCCTTACGGTCCTTCCCTAAGGCCTTGCTCTATGTCAGTCTGCAGACCACCCAGCCCCAAACCTAAGGCTTTTGAGGATGGGAGTCCTGTCTTGTTCTTTGTGGATCCCAAAGCCTGGCACCCATTATGGTAGGCACACTAAACAAATGTTCTTCAGTCACCTCGAGTCAGGTGTGGTGGCTCCCAGCATTCGAGAGACTGAGACAGGAGGATCACTGTGAATTCAGATCAGCCTGGGCTACAGAGAGAGGCCTTGTACTGTAAGCCCTGAACAAATGAATGAGTGAGTGAGTGAATGAGTGAATATTGCCTGGAGAATCACCTGGTGGTAGAGCACGGGGATTGGGTGTCCTAGGACTGTTTTCTAGGGGTCTACATTAACGAGGATATTCAGGACTACTGGGGACTTCCGAGGTCACAACTGGCAGGAGTTTCCTAACAGCTGAGCAGCCTGGGTCTCCCTGGTTCTCCCCTGCCAGTTGGGCCCGCCAGATCCCCTCTCGGAGAAGTCAGCAGGGAGCACTCAAAGCTCTCCTTACTTAATGGTCAATGGCCGACTCATCGCCCCACCAATCGCATGCAGGCTGCTTGGAGCCCGGCCCCAATTCCCATAAATGGAAAGCGATTTGCTCTCATTTCCAAGATGAATCATTTCTGTTTTAATAGCCTGTCCTTTGCTGGCACTGCCACAGCTGTCTGCTCTGCCTTTTGGCCGCCAGTTGGCAGGATGCCCTTCCAGGCCCTGGTAATTACCAAAAAGGGGGCTATCAGGAGGAGGGAACCCCTCTAGGAGCAGGGCAATGGTCAGCAGGGGAACAAAGTCAGTGAAAATGACATGACTGTCCTTCCTGGGCCCAGGCAGGTGGAGAGCTGCTCCTAGCACACTGTCCACTTGGGGAGCTTTGGGGGTTACAAGACAGAGCTAATGGGATGGAACATCCCACCAATGTGTGCTGGCTATTTTTGTGTCAGCTCAGCATGGGTCAGAATCATTTGGTCTGTGGGATATTTTATTGATTAAGAATTGATATGAGAGACCTGTGGTCAGGGCTATCCCTGGGCTGGTGGTCCTGGGTACTGCAAGAAAGCAGGTTGAGCAAATCATGAAGAACAAGCCCGTAAGCAAAGCACCTCCTAACCTCTGCATCAGCTCCTGCCTTGAGCGGCTGGCCTGACTTCCCTGGATAAGGGATTACAAGCTGTGAACTGAAATAAACCCTTTCCTCCTCCCATTGCTTTTGGTCACAGTGTTTTATCACAACAATAGAAGGCTAAGGACACTACCTGAGCCCTTAGGGAAAACTTCCCAGCCTGGAGCTCCTCTGAGTTGGACAGTCTGGTGGTATAGAGACCAGCGGATTGGGGCTGGGGTGAGAACAGAATTTTTCATGCTGAAAATGAGCAGAGAAACTTCAGGACCCAGATTTAGGTTTCTCATTTGCTATAAAATACACACCATGGAGCGAAATCCAGTCGGTGCCTATATTCCTTCTGAGGTGACTATTCTGGGACACCAAGAAGAAAACAGCCATGTAGACTCTGTCTGCATAAGAGGGCTGGTTCTACAGTTGGGGGTGGGGGTGAGCATCCTGCCATTAGCTAGGAGTTGCTTCTGGCCTCAGTCTCTGGCCTCTGCCCATGATGCTTCTGGGACCCAAAGGCTATGCTGCTAATGCCCGGGGCCTGCCTGTCTCCAGGGCCAGGATCACAAGAGTCCAGGAGTGTGCTTATTCTTCCACAATGGGGGATTTATCGCTCATATCGTGACCTGACTGGAAAGGCTGCAGGAAGACCGACCTTGGAGGACACAGACCTCCCTGCCTGCTCTGCTGGCAGGTAAAGACATGCTGAGTGTGTTCGGAGAGGGAAGGGGTCCTGATGAACAGGATTGGCACCCTGACCTTGGGAGACCACCTCTTGCCCAAGGGACCTTGAACTTCAGAAGTTCAACTTGTTTCACAAGCTATGGCCTGGCAGAGAGGAAGAGGGGACCATGGCCTGTCCCCAGTGAACAGCTGAGCCCGTAAGGGGTTTCCTGTACCCCACCAGGCCCTTGCTAAAGACTCTGTGGGGTTGAGGGGAAACATCTGGTTTGGATAATCTACAGCCTCCATGGAAGATGGCAGACTGTCCCTGCACCTTCCTCCTCTCTCACATCCTCTCTCTGCCTCATGCTGCCTCCCCAGTGCACCTGCTTTGTCCTGTGACTACAGACTCAGCAGCCCAGCCACCCAGGACCTTGTCACAAGCTTTCTTTCAGGAGCCTCTCCTTAGTCTCCTTCACTCTGACATAGGGGTGCTTCCTCGGCAAGGCCCCCCGGGGAGCGAGTGAGAAAAGCCAGGATTCTCTCCTCTCCATTCAACCCCACATTATGACCCCAAGCAAAGTACAAGGGCTGCTTGATACAGGTGTCCTCAGTAAAGGTGTCTCTGCAGAAGAAAGGGCCTGGGACTCATCCAACAGGTATTTTTCTGGGCACCTACTGTGTGTCAAGCACTGTTCCAGGAACAGACACCCACAAAACAGGAAAACCCCACCTCTCCTGGCGCTTCCGTTCTATAACTCCTCCCCCAACAGGATCAGCTGAAGCCTGAGAAAGGGTTCCTGAGCCAGAGAAAACGTGAGGAGGCTGGCAGATCCAAGGTGAGCCCTGGAAGCCTCTGTCTCCCATCTACATCCGGGAGGAGAGAATGGGCAATGGAGGGACAAGGGCCCGTTAGCAGGTCTGTCAAGCAGGAAGGTAGGAGCAGAGGGTGTAGCGCAGTGGTGAAGTGGCTGCCTCCCATCCGCAAGGTCCTGGGTTCTGTCCTCATGACACCACAATAAATAAGTAAAATTAAAATTAAAAATTAAAAATTTGAAAATTAAAAAATAAACAAGGAAAAAGAAAGAAAAAGAAGGAGAGTATAGGTCACTGGGATGACTGGAAAGAGCACCGGCGGAAACGTCATCCTGTCTCGCATTGACTCCCCTCCTTGTCCTCTCTCTCATCCTCATCCTCTTCTGCCTCCTCCTCTAGACCTGCCCCACCCCAAGCCTCCCGTTGACTATTTGCTCCAGTACAACTTGGTGTCATGTCTGGGACAGCTCCCAGACAGCTCCTGGGGACAAACTAATAGGGGAATATCAGCCGTTCTTACAAAAGGCCCAGAGGGAGCCGAGATAAAGGAGAAGCTGTGGGAGGCAAGGGGTTAACTCCACCAGGTTAACCGTGAGATGATGTATGTGCCATTCTAGAAACCTTGATGCATGTCATTTTCAAGAAATATCAATCTTCCTCCCTTCCTTGTATCAGCTGGACAATTCAAATGCTTTATTAATCATTTATAACACCACCATAGTAATAAGATTCATAAAAATTCAAATTGGAGGAGCTTGGCTCTGCTTTCTGGCTTCAGCTCAGAAAGCCACATATCTTGCCCTCTGCTGCTGGGAAAGGGGAGGCACCGTCCCTTGGAATTCTCTCACCCCATTAAATTCTGAGTATCCCCTGCTCCAGATGACTTTGGGAAAGGCGAGCATCTCAAGTCTTGTCTGCCAGGATCAAGCTGAGATAAGGGATGAGAGAGGTGGTCATGTCTAGCTCCCTCATCCTGGCCTTCCTCTGGCTGTGGTTCCAAAGGGTTCGTCTCACAGGCCTCAGACATAATGCCAGGGACCTCAGGGCGCCTGTCTTAGATCCTGGCACCCGAATACAGGCCTGGTTTGGGCTGACTCCTCCATCCCTCTTATCTGTCCTTCCTTTGTCATAATGGAGCTCTCCCCTATGAAACCAGGCACTCACAGGTACACACTGATCTGGATGGAGTCTATGTCCACCAAAAGAAAAGAAGGGGGGAGGGAAGAAAGGGAGAAGGAAAGGGTTGTTCTTTCTTTAAGTAGAGTCATGCCGACTGAACAACGGAACTGTGTTCTGAGAAATGCAGATTTACTTGCTGTGAGAACATCAAAGTGTATTTATACAAACCGAAGTATAGGCCAGTCACTCCACATGGTCTCTCTTAGCAATTTTTGAGACAGAGCCTAATTATACAGCCCCAGCTAATCTTTCTTTTTAATCTTTTTCCTTGTGTGTGTGTGTATGTGCATGTGAATATGTATATGTGTATATGTGTGTATGTGTGTGCTTGCACACATGTGTGTGGCATCCCATGAAGACCAAAAGAAGGCATCTGATCTTTTGGAGTGGCAAGACATTGTGAGCCACCTGACGTGATAGCTGAGGCCTGGGTTGGAAATGTAGCTCAGTGGAAGAGCACTTGCCTAATATGTGAGAGGCCCTAGGCTCAATCCCCATTGCTGGGGGTTTCAGGGGAGTTCTAAAATCAAACCCAAGCCCTCTGCAAGAATAGCACATGCTCTTAACTGCTCAGCAAAGTCTCTAGTTCCCAGACTAACCTTGAACTTAGTAGGCTGACTCTGTGGTGGACAGACAAGCTCAGAATCTCTCTAAGCACAGCCAGATACACTTCCAGGTCTCACTGGATTCCTGGAATGTCTGTCCCTTCCCCACTGTCCGTCTCCATTTTCTCAGCACCAATTTCTCTCCCTCTCTGAATCCCAACCTATAAAGGCCTGCAAGGCCTCCTATAAAGGCTAGCTAACAGTCATTCTCAGGAGCAAGAGCCGGAGTGGCCAGTCCTACCAACCCTCTTGCACTGCTCCATGGGGCCTCTTCCATGTCCTTTTGCTTGTCAGAACCTCCATCCTTTTCAATGACCTGTGACCCAGCTACCCAGCCAGCCTACCGCCACTGTCACTGCCGGTGCCTTACTTTGGGATCTCACTCCTGTTTTGGACAAGAAATGACCTGTCCTCCTCAGGCTCACCCACCATTCCTGAGGACCTTCCCCCAGCCTTCCCTGCCTGCCCTTCAACACCGCTCCCGCTTCAGTCTGGTGTTTTATCTCCCCTTCGAGTGTTTGGAAACTTGCCTGGGTTAGAGCAGCAGCTCTCTCACACGCACATAGCCCTTGTCTGACCTGTCTCACTACACAGACAAGCTGAATTATTCATGAGGAGGAGCGAGAGCTTCTAAAACCACCAGCCAGGGTCTGGTGAGCCTGTTTCCTTACCTCTTATTGCTGCATTGAGCTACTTTTCCGAGTTGCTAAAACTCCATCAAATAGGAGTGGGGGCCAAGCTGATGGTCAGAGATAAAAGCTCTGAACATTTGAAGCCTGACTTAGCCATTTCCGGGTTTGTGATTTGTGTCTCTGGCCCAAATGGTTCATTTCCCAGCGGTTCCCAACTCCGATGCATGGGAAAGGGGATTGTTTTCTCCTCTGGGGCCACAGACTTCTTTGCCCCTGAAGATTAGAAAGGTCTTCATAAAGTGCTCTGGAGGAGCTGGAGAAAGAGGCTGATGGTTTTGCCCAGCATTCTCACCAATAAGCTGGCGAAGGGACACGGTGTGCACACCCAGTTCTGAAGGTGGGGCACATACAGGTGAAGAGGGGACACGAGCAGATAAGCAGCCCTTAGAGGGCTTCGCGCTAGAGACACCACGCTGCACTCAGGAAATTTCTATTCTGGTAGGGCAGACAGGTCCAAGAAAGACACAGCCAGAAAACACTAACCGAGTCCCCAGAACAAGTACAGTGTGGTAACATGCCCCTATGCAGAACGCTCAGGCAGAAATGGAGGGAAAAACAGACATGAGGGCCTGTCAGACCACTGTTCTTGGCCACTGACTCCCAGCCCTGTCTGGTTTAATAGCTCAGAACCCACAAATATTGGGCTCTGGGCCAGACCTCTTCCCCAAGGGAAGAGAGGAAAGTCCATAACCACAGATCAGTCGCTGCTTTATGAAGTTGCTGCATGTTGAAAACCAAGAGGCTCCAAAGAGGTCAGAGTCCTGTCCTAGATCAAGTCCTCTTCGGAAAGGGACATACATACGAGATGACATGGCCACAGAGACCTGGGATGCGAGGTGTGTGTTTGCCCACTCACTACAGGCTAATGGTCTCCCCACCACAGTGCGCTTACAGAAACCTGATGGCCCTGTTCTGCCAGTCCCAGATGGGCTAGGGGCAGTAGACGGGATGTGAAGAAGAGAGTGGTGGTACCAACCTGGTGATTTCCATTTTAGTCACTGAATTTCTGGATGTGGATAGGGAACCAGAGAAGCTTTCCACGCTATATCATAACCTTATTCACAACGCATAGAACAAAAGCAGCAGTTTTGCATATGTATTTATTTCTATGTGTGAGTGCTTTGCCAGCATGTATGTATGTGCACTGTGTATCTGCACTACCCACAGAAGCCAGACAAGGCCTACGGATCCCCTGCAACCAGAGTTGTGGGGCTGTGAGCAGTCATGTGGGTGCTGGAAATTGAACCCTGGTCCTCTATAAGAACAAGTGCTCTTAACCTCCAAGTCATCTCTCTGGTCCCAAGAGCAGCCTTTTAAAATGTATGTTATGTGGGCTGGTGAGAGGCTTAGTGGGTAAAGGCCTTTGCTAGCCCAAGACCCATATAGTAGGAGAGGGTCAACTCCTGTTGGCCCTCTGGCCTCTACCTGTGTGTCATGTTGTATGCATGCATACACACATACACATGCATGCACACACACGCGCGCGCACACGCACACACATGAGAGAGAGAAAGAGAGACTCAAATATGACTTCTAAATGTTTTAATAAAATGTTTTAAAGGTTAAAAAAAGAAATTTCAAAGCTTCTCTGTGCTAAAGTGGACCTAGGACAAGCCTGGGCAACTTAGCAAAACCAGCTCAAAATTATAATATCAAGATACCTGGCATGATGACACACACTTGTAATCCCAGAACTCAATGGGCTAAGGCAAGAGAACCATTGCAAGTTGGAGCCGATCTGGTCTACAGAGAGTTCTAGGCCAGCCATGGCTTCTCCTTTTCTTTCCATTCTGAAACAGAGGTGCCACTAGGTTGCCCAGGCTAACCTTGGGCTCCTGGAGCTTAATCTACCTCAGTCCTGAAAGTGTGTACTAACACACCTGGCAGCTTAGCCTCTTCCTTGTTCACCTAATCTAGACACATCAGCTAACTCCTACAGAGGAAAATGGTCAGTGAGCTGAGGCCATAGCTCAGTGGCAAAGCATTTGCCTAGCATATGTGAGCCCCCCCCCCCCCCCGCAAAAAAGAACAATTTCAAAGGGAAATCTTAGCCTGACTTTAGTCCCAAATCTTTCATAAGGGAGTGTGGTTGGGAATGAACACAATAATAACGAAAACAAAACAAAACCCAGCAGAGCGGGCAGGTCGTGTTCACCTTGTCTCTCCCCAAAGCCCAAAGCCCCACCGGTGCCACTCAGCCTGTGGGGTGAGTGGGGTCAAGGACAGAAATGGAGGTACAGGGATTGTAGGAATGGAACAGAGAACATTGAGGAAGCTTGAAGAAAGCTGTTAAGGACAGAGCCCAGAGCTGCGCCAGATGTGTGGCTCCCTACACTTGCAGGTCTTCGGATGTTTTATCAGAATTAAGAAACAACACCTTCCCTTGGCCCGGCTAGAAGCAGGGAAAGAAGCAAGGCAAAGCCTGCCTCATCCTAGGGACTTGGAAACCCAGACTGGCTTGTAACTCCAGTTCATGGTCGGCCTCTCAAATCCTGAGATTACAGGTTTGTGTCATCACGCCTCAACCTCTACCGTCCAGAACACACATGTTTTTATTATTGGGCGGTTCAGTTTGGTTTGGTTCTTTGCATCAAGGTCTTACTCTGTAGACCATGTCGTCCACAAATCCACAAACTCACGACTGTCTTGCCTCCACCTCCCAAATGCTGAATTACAGGCCTGCACCTGCACTCTTAGTTTGGGAATCCCTCCTTGAGAGCGTCTCACGCTCACTCAGGCAGCTACAAACTCTGGTGGGTTACTGACGTCTGTCTTTCTTGAGGCTGGGGTAGGGTCCCAGGACCTCTCAAGTCACCAGACAAAACTGTCAGGAATGGTGCAGCCGTACAAGGAGATCGTGAAGACAGTTCAAATGCCTCTAGGCCTTTCCTAGCCTAAAGGCATCCAGGCGCTCCCCGCACCCTAGGCAGCTGACAACAGCTCAGAGCCTCCGGGTGGGCGCTCACCGCTCACGCTAGGACACCTGCCGCTGCCCCTCTCAGCCATCAGCCCCGCCCAACTCCTCCCATCAGGACCGCCTGATAGGCTCCCCCTCCAGCCCAACCTCTCCGGTTCTCTGCACGGATGGCTGAGCAGACAATCAATATTTATCTGACTCTGCCAGGCTTGGCTCCCAGGAGGCCCAGCACGTCCCTGGCGTGGGCGGGCTTTAATGCAGACACAAAGCTGGAGAAGAGACCAGCCCGGCCTCGGTTCCTTGCTTTCCGGACTAGGCTGAGGTCCGCCAAAGCCAGGTGGCCACAGTCTGACATTCTAGCTACTTGTCCCTCACAACCATCAGGGCTTATCTGTGCCCTTCTCTCATTTTGGCACCTGCTCGTATCCCTGCCCAGGGCTTATGGCGCCCATTCATTCTGATGTTGATCAGGGACAATGCCTAAGTAAAGTTAGGGGAGAATAGCAAGCAGCTGATTCGACACCAGGTGCACAGTAGGGTCCAGCTGCCTGACTAGAGGGAGCTTGGGGAAAAGTCCATCTACTACCCGGCTCCTGTCCCTTTACCAGCTCCCCTCCTGTTTACCTCATTATGCGTCACCCTCTTGAACCTATCCTCTGTTCTGCATGTCCTACGGGGTCACGCACACCTCTGCATGGCTACCTGGTTCTCCAGGCTAGCTCCGGAAGTCTCCCCTGGCTTGGCCTCCCCAGCCCCGACACCCTTGCCTGTTTCCTCAGTTCCCACACAAGCAGCTGGCACAATGGTGATTTCCGCTTGTGAAGAATCAAGCCTCACGTGCTGTGAATCATCTCTCCTGCATCTGGAGAGCTAATCCGCCCTGGGCATCTGACAGAGCCATTTTCACAAGTGGCTCCGTAAACGTTTGTAGGTTGACTGAGCGACCTCTGCCCTCCACGTTAGCCAGAGAATTTCTCAAGGATAAGAGAGAGCCACCTGTGTTTCATCTTTTCTTGGACTCTCCCAGTAGCATCAATAGAAAAGGATACCCATGTATAATGGGGAACAACTCAGGAACATCTTTGTAGCTTGCCCGCTGAACTTCCTTCCCTGCCCACTGCTCAGACGCCCTACTCCTGAGCCCGCTGCAGCAACGCCTGTCCTGTTCAGATTCCTTTGAAACCCCGGATGGGTCTTAGTGTGGCTTGAGAATTTGTCTACTGATCCATTTATCAGTCTCTACAATATTCATATCAAAACCATCCCCAGGTTTGGAGGATGTGACTGGGGGCCACGTGGAGCCCTTGCCTAACCCTGTGAGGCCCCATTTGATACCTAGTACTGAGAAAAAGTATTAAGAACCTACGATGAAAAAGGAAGCCTCGCCCAGCTGTCTAGCTTCTACACGGACACGGGACTTTACCATGCACTTGATCTTCATGGGTGGGTATCCATTCAGCAGAGGAGGAAGTTGAGACTAACAGGCATACAGTAATAGATGTGAAGTCCCTGTTTGGGCCATGGTCTTCTGACTCGGGTCTCCCTCCTATAGCCCCACTGCTGCTCAGTCCTCGTTTGCTCTGATGTGGCCATTACAAGCCACACCCTCCAGCAGCAGTGCCTCTGGTCCTTGGGGACAATGGGAAGCTACTTGAAGAAAAGGGGCTGAGAGCCTAGGTGTCTGCTCAGAGATGTATGCGTGGTGGGGTTTCCTGTGGGGGGGCGGTGGTGCAGGCCAGAGGGCTGCTTGGCACCAAGTCAGGGCTCCCTGCTTGGTGAGTTTCGCATCTCCCCATCCAGGCAGCTCAGACAACAGTGGATCTGAACAGCAGGCCTGTGCTCACAAGACTCCTGAGACCCAGGAAGCCGTGGAGAAGCCTTTCTCAGCCAGCCCCTTTCAGAGCCCACAGTAATCTATGAAACCCTGCATCACACTCTGTTTTAGCAAAAGACCCACGAGAAAGGGGAATCCCTGACGGCAGATGGCGAAGGAACTCAAAAGGTTAAGGAATGCATCTTAACACTCGAGACAAACAATGGTGCTGTGCTCTGTCCCTTCTTCATTTTGTTTTTATTTTGAGACAGAGGCTTGCTGAGGTCCGAGGCTGGCCTTGAACTTACCCTGCTTCTGCCACTCAAGTACTATAAGTCGGTGCCCAAAAGCCTAGTGGCCCTTTTGAAGAGCAGGAGATACATCATGCAAGATAGTAACTGTATGGGAGCACCCTTCCCTCTCGCTTCACACAGATGGCAGAATGGGATACATATTGCTATGTGCTGGCACTTATTCTCACTAAACAATATGCCCTAGGATTAGTCTGTCTTCAGATTGCTCTCATTTCTCTTGATAACTTGATATAACATCGTCTATAAATCCATGGAACCGGTCCCCTTCAAAGATTGGTTGGGGTTTTGTTGTTGTTTGGTTTTGGGAGTCTTCCTTTGTAACCCAGGCTGGCCTCAAAGGCATGGTCCTCCTGCCCCAACAGTGCTGTGGTTATAGGCACATGCCACCGGGCCAGCCTCCAATCTTTTTCCTTTTGGAGGTTAAAGGGCGCTGGAGACAGGATCCAGGCCCTCGTTGATGCATGCTGACCATGCCCTGTGCCACCCAGTTCCCTACCTCCTTCTGTATTGCATGTGATGTATTTTGCAGATTTGGAAGGAAGGTCACTTTTAGGTAGAACCCTAGATGGGAAATTGCTGCTGGAACTTAATTCCCAGTGTGAAGCAGCACAGGACAGAGAGAGGGGGGGGGGGGGCAGACTAAGGCTTTCACCTTGGCCCTGTCACTTCCCTCTGTGACCCCTGGTGAACTACATAACCGCTCGCTCTTCATTGGCTTCTTGGTTGGTGAAGGAGTATGCCCCACAGGAGCTGAGTAGAGAAGTTTTATCTTTGCAGTGCCTGACACAAAGCCCTCAGGGAAGGCTACTGAACAAAGGGGCCAGATTCCCAAGCAGGAGGTTTCTCCCCAACCCCTACCCCTCCCTCCTTCCTGCTTTCCCTCCCTCCTTTCTTCTCCACTACTGCTGGATTGGAATGTCTCCATTTTGTCTGAAACGGTCTCACTCTGCAGGCCAGGCTAGCCTTCTTGAGGCTCTCCTTCTGCCTCATCCTCGTAATTGCCAGGATCACAGGTATGAGCCAAACTGCCACCCCAAGCTTTCTATTGGCCTCCCAATGCCCCTTACTGCCAACTGCCACCCACTTCTCTGAAAGGGTCTTGCCGGGCTGTCAGCTGTCTCTTGCAGGTCTGTCTCGCCTCTGTTCTGTGGTAAAGCAGTGGGCCCCAATGTACCGCAGAGGCTCAGCAAAGGCCTAAAATGAACGGTACCCTCCTCAACCTCCCAGACTCTTGGTTCTTCAGCAAAGAGAAATAAAAGTCCTCTCCAACCAGCAGGTTGATGGGGTCCAGCCCCCCGTCCCTCCCCCACCCCGCGCAATGGGGCTTGGTAATCAGAAAGGGGTTTTGACTATGTATTTTAAATCCCCAGCCTCTGCATACCCCGTCTTCCCACAGCTACCCACACTCTGGAGGAGCCTGGTATAAAACATTCAGCTATTCCGCCTTCGGGAAGGGAGGGGTGGAGAATATTCCCTGGCCCTTTTCCATTCTCCTCCCGCGTGTGTCCCCAGTTTGGACACACCACCAGGGGAATCATCACTAGGGACTGTTGCAGGAGAGTGGAGGGTGGTGGGAGGAACCATTCCGGCTTCTCCCTGGGAGCATAAATGCTTTTTTAATTGCTGTCAAAGGCGGCTCCTTGGGAATGTATTATTGATAGCAATTGAAATGAAGGGGAAAGAGGCAGAACTCTTCCCTTTGCTGGCTCAGCTGCTCTCCCTCCGTGGGTGCCCGCCCACACACCCTTCCCTCCCCACCAGACCCCAGGCCGCTGGCAGCCTTTCTCTCCCATGCTCCATTTGCCAGCAAGGCCTTCTCACCTACCTACTCGTCTTTCCCCATTTTCCTGAGCCCGGCCCTCCTCCTCCTCCTTCTCCTGTTCCTCCTCTTCTTCTTCTTCCTCCTCCCCTTCCTCCTCAGTCCCTAGTGTGGTCCCTTTCCCCTTCCTCCTCTTCTTCTTCCTCCTCCTCCTCAGTCCCTAGTGTGTCCCCCACCCCCACCCCAGGAAAGAGCCATGTCACACTCACTTCCAGCTTCTGGCTCTGCAGCCTCACCCCTTGCCCTGCCTTGCCTTGCTGTGCCTGGACCCCCCATCCCTTGCCTTGCTGTGCCTGGACCCCCATCCCTTGCCTTGCTGTGCCTGGACCTCTCATCCCTTGCCTTGCTGTGCCTGGACCCCCCATCCCTTGCCTTGCTGTGCCTGGACCCCCCATACCTTGCCTTGCTGTGCCTAGACCCCCCCATCCCTTGCCTTGCTGTACCTGGACCCCCATCCCTTGCCTTGCTGTACGTGGACCCCCATCCTTGCCTTGCTGTACGTGGACCCCCATCCCTTGCCTTGCTGTGTCTGGATCCCCCATCCCTTGCCTTGCTGTGCCTGGACCCCCCATCCCTTGCCTTGCTGTGCCTGGACCCCCCATCCCTCTCTCAAATGTCACCATCTAACCAGTGCCACTTTCGCTCCTATCCATCCCCACTCTGCTCCCCAACCCTCCTGCTCCCCTTTCTGCCCAGGCTCTTTCTCCCAGGCCTTCAATGCTGTGTTCCCGCCCCAACCTAGAATAGCTGGGGTACTTTCTTATTCCCAAACCTGGGAGGTGACATTTCTATTTCCCTCTCCCTATACAGGACTCCTACCCTGTATAGTACAAATCCCAGGTTTTACAGGTGTTGGCTGCTCGGGGGCTTTCGTCGGTCCTGCTGGCTCTGGACTCTGGACAGGTCAGCTCTAGCAGAGGCGTGATAATCTGCCTCTGGGGACAAAGGCATAGGAAAGCCCCCCTACCCTGTCCTTTCTGCTCTCAATGGCCTCTCCTCTCACCTCCTAGCCTCTGCCCACTGGGCATCTCAGACTTCACACTGTGGTAGATCTCATTCCTTCCTATTTCCTCTGTCCTGGGAAGATGTCTCTTGACCCTCCAATTCCCCAGCAGGGCCTCCTGTGCCTTTAATAAAACTCTCCCCTATTCTTCCCCATGTGGAGCCCCACTTCAGACAAGCCCATAAATGACAACTGTCCTTCTCATATGGGAGAGAGACTGTTCTGCTCTTGTGGAGCCCGGGTAAAGGGCTCATTTGTCTCAGCCTGTCCTCTTAACTGGAAGTTTTTCTTTTCCCTTTCTCCCTACCCCACCCCAAAGGGGAAGGATAAGACAGGCAGGGGAGTGGTCCAGTCCCATCCTCTCTCCCAAGGCTCTCAGCTCACCTGCTTGCTGTCACCACCCACTGGTCACATACAACCAACTCTACCTCCAAGGAGGGCTGGCAGTTGCTGGGAAAGCTCATCTTGCCCTTGCATGTAAGTCTTAGATGAAAATACAGTGGCTTGCCCAAGCTTTGGAAATCCCCAAGCGCTGCTGCTCCTGCCAGGTGATTGTCTTCAATGATCCCTCTGTCTTCCCAGAGCCATGCACCCTCAGGTGCAGCTGCGGCACAGCTAACAGTGCCAGCCTACCCTGGCTCGGTTCAGCTGACTGACAAGGCTTCCCAAGGCCAAGGGGAGGCAGGCACTTGAAGCCATGGGAGACACTCTCTCAAGTGCCTCCAGGCTGCCCTTCTTACCAGGTTCTACCACACTCCCACTCTCCTTCTGCCCGGTCTGCTTTGACCCTTCCCATGGCAACCGTCACCACCACAGCCTCGGAAAAGCTCCAGCCAGTCTGGATCGCAGACTGTAGGAAGCAGTCTGCAGGGGTAGCTAAGCTAGACCTTGATCCCTAATGAAGGTGTGGGGACAGACTGGGAGCAGCCAGCCAGATAAGGGCCTGGCCTGGGGACCCTTCTGGTCCATCCTGGGTGTTCTCACCCCACTGACACCTGTGCTGAGAGCATGACCTGCATGTTCTCTCTCTCTCTCTCTCTCTCTCTCTCTCTCTCTCTCTCTCTCTCTCTCTCTCTCTCCTCTCATTCTGCCTAACTTCCTTTCCTGCACTCTTCTATACTGCTTCTAATCTCTTCAGCATCCATCTGGGTGGTGGTGGCTCACGCCTTTAATCCCAGCACTCGGGAGGCAGAAGCAGGCGGATCTTTGTGAGTTCAAGGCCAGCCTGGTCTACAAGAGCTAGTTTCAGGACAGCTAGGACTGTTACACAAAGAAACCCTTTCTCAAAAAACAACAACAAAAACAAAACAATAAAACAAAATAAAAATCTCTTTATCATCTTCTCTGCCTTCTTTTATTGCTCTCCCTCCAATCATCCGTCTCTTTCCTCTCTCCCCGCCCATTCTCCTCCCTGACTCCCTCCCTCTGCTTAGATTCCCCCTCCCATCCACACCACCTTCCCTCCTGCCACTATATTTAGCACAAAGCCGGGGGTTTAGAGCGGCGCCCAGTGCTGCTGAGGCTGGCGTCTAGTCTTAAGGGTCTGAGACATTTTCATGAGAGGCTCCAAGGGGCTGACTATAAAACTGGGCATTTTTCCTCCACCAGCACGGGGTCCTGGGCTGAATCTGAGCAGAGAAGGGACCTCCCAAATACTGTAGAGAATTCTCCCTAGCGAGATCTTTAGAAGACATCGCATGTCAGTTCTGGGAGTGGATCTGAAATCCTGTGACCTACAATCAAGAGGGCACAGCAGGTTAGGACCAGCTAGGTGAGAATGTCAGAACCATAGAGATGAAGCAGATGTTCTTAATAGAACCTGGAGACCCTTCCCCCAAAGCAATCTCACCACCCCACTGCAGGCCATGGATTGTAATCCCCACCATCACAACCATGTGCATGTGCACACGCGTGTGTGCGTGTATGCATACGTGCGTGCATACGTGCGTGCATTTGTGTGTTTCCATGGTGCTGAGCTATAACCCAGTCCCTTGGTGCATGTGTATGTTTTTGCACACATGTGTGAGTGCACATAGAGGTCAGTGTCCACTCTCTTTCTCAGCCATCCTCTACCTCATGTTTTGAGGCAGATTCTCTCACTTAACCTGATGCTCCCTGGCTGACCGGGCTGGCTAGTCAGCAAGCCTCAGGGATCCTCCTGTCTCTGCCTTCCCAACGCTGATGTCACAGGTGAGTGCTTCCCCATCTGGCTTTCTACTAGAGCACTGAGGACCAGCGCCCTGGTCCTGGTACCTATGTGGCCATCAGTTTACCAACTGAACCATCACCCGAGCCCTACAGCCATTTCTTGATGTTAAATCAGTACTTCCAGAAGAAGAATGTCAATAGAAATCATATCCAAAGCTAGGCGAGGTGGGCACATGCCTGTAGTCTGAGCACTTGGGAAGCTGAGACAAGAGGATTGCAAGTCTGAGACCATCCTAAGCTACTTTGCAAGACCCTGTCTCAAGGAAGAGAAGAAGTCACGTCTAAGCTGGAAGCCTATCGTCACATCCACTTATGACATAACAAAAAGACTATTTGAACCAAGCTGGCCAGCACAGCAAGATCAAACCTTAAAAAAGAAAGAAAAATCATTCAGGGCCAGCAAAATGGCTCAGTGGGTAAAGGGGCTTGCTGCCAAATCTGACGGCCTGAGTTCAAACTCTAGGTATCTACTCATTCGGTCGGAGAAGAAAACTGACTCCTACACACTGTCCTCTCACCTAAAACATGCACACACTGACACACAGGCACACACACACACACACACACACACACACATGCATATACCCCCAACATGTGCATGCCCCCATTCACAGATAGACACATACATGTACACACACAGATTCACACAGGCACATGCATGTACACATTGACATACACAGACACATACAGACACACAAATAAATGTAATTTTAAATATTTAAATCTTATTCAGTATTTAGGACACCTTCTAGGTAAACTAAGTCATTTGGATATAAATTTTGCTTTTTATTTATTTATTTTTTGAGACAGCTTCTTGTTATGTAGTAGCCCTGGGTATCCTAGAATTTATTGTGTAGACCAGGCTAGCCTTGAACTCCCAGTAATTCTCCTCCTGCCTCTGCCTTCCAAGTGCTGAAGTTACAGGAGTTCGCTGCCATACCCAGCACACCATTGCATTCTTCCTCATGGTTACCACCTGCTGTGTGGTTCCTAACCTGTCTGGGCCCAGAGCAGCTACACACCACTCATACCTACCCATTCATTTACTCTTGGGGGCTTGAGGGTGGCTAAGGGAGCGATCATCATAATCCCAAGTCTGTGGGTGTAGAAGCCAAGATTCTGAATGGGGAAATGGTTTGCCAAGGTCATGGCCAGCTGCTTCATTCATCTTCTCATTCACCCCTGTGTCAGCTGTTCAGTTAGCACTGGAGAATATAGTTTACTACCATTGGTTAATAATGAAGCTGCCTTAGGCCTATGGCGGGGCAGAATATAGCCAGGTGGGAAATCTGAACACACACACACACACACACACACACACACACGTATATATACATAGAGAGAGAGAAAGAGTAGGCAGAGTCAAAGAGTTACCATGTAGCTGCCTAAGGAGACAGACACTGGAACTTTACCTGGTAAGCTACGACCTTATGGCAATACACAAAATAATAGGAATGGGTTAATTTAAGATGTAAGAGTTAGCTAGAAATACGCATAAACTATTGGCTGAACAGTGTTGTAATTAATACAGTTTCTGTGTCATTATTCTGATCTGGGCATCCAGGAAATGAACAAGCAGCCTCCATCAACAAGGACTATAGGCTGATGCTATACAGCAGACATTCTCAACAGAGGGAGTAGTTCTCCAGCACTGTGACATCCAGTCCCAGTGTGTTCAACATGGCAAGACCACTATGAGTCTTCTTCTTCTTCTTTTTTTTTTTTTTTTTTTTTTTGGTTTTTTTGAGACAGGGTTTCTTCTGTAGCTTTTGGAGCCTGTCCTGGAACTAGCTCTTGTAGCCCAAGTTGGCCTCGAACTCACAGAGCGCCCGGCTTCACTATGAGTCTTAAGGTCAAAACTACTACTACTGATTCTACTGGTGTAACTGGGGTGGGGATGGGCCTGGGCAGGCAATGAAGACACAGACCAGTTTGGATCATGCCCAACTCTTTGGCCTTACCCTACCCTTCCCAATTGCTTGAGAGCATCCATACTGCAGTGTTTCTATGGAAGCTGAGCAAAAAGCAGGCAGGGTAAATAGAGCTTAAACAAACACTGTTCTTAGCTCTTGAGTCCTTCTAGATACTTAGCCATAAAAGCTACAACAACCACTCCATGGGAAGGTAACTGTCCCCTCCTACAGGGGCAGTTTGAGCTTCTTCAGGGCCTGAGTCAGAGAAAGCCTGGCTCAGTGGAGGCAAGACTTTAAAGATGCTGGTAAACTGGACAGCCAGACTTCATCTACCATCTTGGACTACTCAGCCTCTCTGTGTACTATACTGACTTCTTCCTCTTGGTAGGAACATCACTTAAAACATGAAATACTGCAGCAGGCTAAAATGGGAAGAACAGAACACCCTCAGTTATTATAAAGAGGACCCCGGAGTGGAAAAGATGCTGCCTGAGTTGATGTGCAATTTTTCTAAATCTTATTCCTGCAAACACCCTTCCACTCACTCATCTCCCTCCACCCATCCATCTACCCACCCAACTATCTACCCACCCCACCCAGTAACCCAGCCCTCCATCCACCCACCTATCTACTCACCTACCCATACATCCACCCACCCACCCACTTACCCACCCATTCATCCTTCCACCTACTTACCCATCAATCCTCCACTCATCTGCTCATCTATCCCACCCTCTACTTGCCCACTTAACTCACCCACCCATCCGTTCACCATCCACCCATCTTTCCATCCACCCATCTATCTCTACGGTTTAATTTGCTGGGCATCTCAGAGGTAACTGCAGGCATGCCAGCCTTATCCTTGTTCTCTTGTTTCTTTGTCTTCACAGGGTCCACAAGTGAGAAGAAGGAAGTTTTGTCCCAGAGGCTCCTCCTGTGCATCCCCCTCTAGTGTGCCAACTTCCCAGGCAGTTAGAACAGCTTTTCCCACAGCCCCACCTGCGGTAGACCACTGTGGCTCCCCAGGTCGCTCATAAAGTTTAACCTGAAGCTCTGAGCATCCACTGTGTGGCACTGCCCCCCTGGAGCCTTCTGCTTCTCCCCTTTGTCGTTCTAATTTCATGTGCTTCCTTTGCCATGGTCTCCTTGAAAAGAGTGTGGGCTTAGAGCCATAAACCCATGTCCTAAGCCGGGAATGATGTCTCGCTCCTGTGATACCAGCACTTGGAAAGCTGTGGCAGTATGGCCATGAGTTCAAGGCTAGTCTGTGCTATAGTCTCCAAAAAGGAAGAGGGGGAGGGAGGATAAAAGGGGAAAAACCCCATCTGGAGTTCTAGTTCTATTACTCATGGTTGAATGACCACAGCCTCAAGTAATTGGGCCTCAGTTTCCCCATCTGCAAAGTGAGTATAATAATAATAACACATCGCTGAGAGGATCAAATGGGATAATGGATGGGAAGCCGTTTTGTAAACTGTAAGCTGCCCCACTCCTGGGAAGCTTATTAATACTCCCTCGTTTCTCTGACACCAAAGACAGAAGGGCTGCAGAGAGCAGTCAGAGCTGGGATGAAGGCTTTAAATCTGAACCCTGCCCTCTGGTCTTCCAGGCAACCGTGGGAAAGAAGCCCTGGAGCCCCTGGAGCCACCAGGAAAGGAGGAGTCACGCAGTCTGCCATGCCAGCCTAGGACGAGAGGCACTCATAAACAGGGATGGCTCATCTCTATCCCAAAGCCATGTCGTAGCTTACCACAGCCATTTACTATGTATTGAACACACTCATTGTGGTGGCATGAACCTGGTCCCCAGCAGGAGAAGACAGCCTAGTCCATCCCAGCTAAAAGAGCACAGAAGTTCCCACTCCCACCCCTACGACCAGATTTCCCATCCGTACAGCCCCTGAGTAACTGACCCAAGTAGAGCAGCAACTGGTGCCACCCCTGGCATAGTCCACACACCCCTGGCAGGGACCTAAATGACAGCGTAAGGAAGTACATTCTGGGCAAAGGCTGTCTTGTTCCTGTCGCTGCCTTTCTGCTTCTACCCTCTTCCCGGTCAAGACCCCTGCTGACACTGTGGTCCCCTCACTGGTTCTCACAGCTTTGGCCTCCCTTCTCTCCCACCTGCTCCACTCCCTGCTGTCAGACAATCTCCCTGCAGCAAGGCTTAAGTTTTAGTCACTCAGCTTCCTGCTAGACACTTCCAACGATTCTCTGTCACCTGTAGGAGAAAGTGCGCTCTAAACAGCAACTTCAGAACCAAACCGGCCAGGAGCAAGTCCCAGATTTGACCTCCATAGGCAGACTACGTTGGTCTTGCTGAGTACCTGTGTCTCCATGGCAATGAGGCCAAGAGTACTGACGACTGCCATTAAATTTAAGATACAAGTAAGGCGCCGTGCCTGGCTCGGAGAATCGCTTCAGAATTTGTCACCTCTTCCTCTCTCACACCCCTCTACAGTTCCCTCTCCCAAGGGGCACAAGGTGGAGGCTAATTGCACATCCACCAAGGGAATTCTGGGAAACAGATGCTGGTCATTTCATGTGTCACATAAACACGGTACCAAGGGAGCCGAGGAAAAGATAAAAGGAAGGTCTTTGAGGCTGGCGATTGCCACATCAGGTTTAAAGTTTCAGAGGAAAAAGAAGGCGACGTTGGCTTCAGAACTGAGTATGGGAACCCTGAGAAGGTGGAGACCTCATCCAGCAGTGAGCGTACTGGTTCCTGATGCGTAAGACATAGATGACAAGGAGCGGAGCCTTAGGGAGGCTTCTGCTTGGTCTCTAGGGAACCCACATTCGTTCAAAGACAGTAGACAACCAGGGAATCACATTCTCCACAGAGTCCAGGGGCCTCTCGGCAGCACAGGGAATAGGGCCAGTGGGTGGCCAGAGAACCAGCCGATACAAGGACGCCGCCGACAACAACACGATGACTTCATTTACCGAGTTATCAAAACCCACAATGTCTGCAAACCGCAGCAGCTGCCAAGAAAGAATGAGTCACCGGGAGGCACAGGAAGGAGGGACTGGCTGAGGTGGTGGGTGGGATGGGGTGGGCAGCATGGCAGATGAGAAAAGCAAGTATTTGACAACACACTGGTTCAAATCCTGACAAAGCTTTGGGGCCTAAGTTCTCAGTCTCAGCTTTCCTTCCTTGGCAAATGGAGAATAACCCCTATTTCATGGGGTTGTGTGTTCTCTCTGTTCTCTCTCTGTCTCTTTCTCTCTGTCTCTTTGTCTCTCTGTCTCTCTCTCTCTCTCTCCCTTTTTATATAATTTGAGATAGGATCAAGATAGACCACCAATTCACTATCCTCCTGCCTCAGCCTCCTAGGTATTGGGAAGGAAGACTCACTCTCTCCATGGCCAGCCAGAGATGAACCTGATCCACTTCTGTTTCTTGGTCTTGAGCTGCTGCATGAGTGGCACACACCTTTAGTCCAGCAGCACTCAGGAGGAGGAGGCAGAGGCTGGCAGATCTCTCTGAGTTCAAGACCAGTCTGGTCTACAGACCCTGTCTCAAAAAGAGAGAGTGCTCACATGACATCAGAACTACTGAACTATACAGAACTCCAGAACTAATCCCAGGGCATTTGAGGAACTTGTGAATTCAAGAAAAATGAACAACTATTTAGCTAATAAAATCTTCTTTCTTCTGGGTAACCAAAAGAGGCAGAACCTTCTTGGAAAATTCTAGTTTTCAAAATCCAGGAGATCCTCCAATAACTTGGATTACAGAGTTTGTGGGCATGGTGTCACACTTCTGCAATCCCGGAACCCTGAAGGTTGAAGCAAGAGGGTTGTGAGTTCAAAACCAGGCTGGGCTACATAATAAGACTCTGACACAAACAGCTGTGATGAAAGCCATGGTGATTTGGGGGCCCAGGCAGAAGGAGGTTTGCCTCGGGTGTTACAGAAGGTGAGAGAAACATCCCTGGCCACAGACTGAATGGGAAGAACAGGAATCCAGGAGATGGAACTTGAAATGTGGCTGTGGAAGGCCATGCCAACCCATCACAGGTGCTGGAGATTGCAGACTTCTCCGCAGCTGACGGTTGAGCTTCTCTGCAAAGAGGCTAGACCCCATAATAAAGTATGCGAGATCTTTAGCCAGGAAACTTGGGTTAAGTAAGAGAGGACAGGAGGTGGTAGAAATGGAGTCGGGTGCCTGGAAGTCATGAACAGCAGGACTACAGTTATCAGAAGAGTAAAAACAAAAACATCAGACTGGGAACGGAGCAGTAGCACATACAAGCTGGATAAACTCGGCTAAACTGCTGGGCGTTCTGGCCTTTAGTCTCCTCATCTATAAAACAAGGATAACGGTACCCTCAATGTGGGCTTCAAATACAAGGACATAGGCAAGACCTGTAGTATACTACTAGAAACTTTGGCTGGTGCTGGGGTGGACTTCTGGCTCTCTATTTCAACATTTTTCTTGCAACACACAGATTCCAAAGCAGATGGGAGGAGAGCGTCTGTTCCTAGAAAGAACCATCACACTCCTCACGTCTTTGCGAGGAGCCACTCATGGCTTTGCCCAGGGCAGTTCAAGCCAGTCAGGTGGCCTGATGCTCCTTTTTAAAGACCCCCACCTTTGGAGGTGTTGGGGTGCTCTTTCTTATAACTAGCCCCCCCACTTCCAGCGCAGCGGCCGCTGCGTTCTTTCCGCTGTTGACTCATTCTCTCGTTCTTACTCCCATAACCATTGAGCTCTCGCTCTGCAGTGCACCGTGCCAGCCACTGAAAGTTCAGAAGAGCCTAAGATATATTCACCTTCAAGGAAACTGAGGCCCAGTGGAGCCAAGCTGATAAACGGATGTTCATCACAGTGAGCGCCTTCTCAGCGGGAAGCCTGGAACACTCTGGAATCCCTGAGGATCCCACGCAAGAGCACTTAAGGAAGGCATGACAGAGGACCACTCCCGACCAAGCAGATCTGCACCACAGTTAACTTGACGATGCTGTTCCTCAGCTCTTTGGAGATCGTGTGGCGCTCTGCACCTGGCAGCTATGAGCACAAGTCACAGCGCAATTGCCTGTGACCACTTGGGTGAATGCTGTCCTCCAATCCTGAAGCCAGTGACCCAGGCAGGATGGACCTCCTGAAACCTCCATGTTCAATGCAAAATATGGGAATAGAAGTCTATACCTCATAGAGCAAGACGGAATTATAGTCTGTGGGAGAAGTACGACCACACAAAACTTCCCAAATCATGTTTTTCAAAACTACCTCCTGATCCACAATCAGATACTGCTGAGTAATGGCAAGACCACTGCCTGGAACGTGAAGGAGAGGGTTTCTGGAGGCCCCTTCTTCCCATAGGAGCCTGCAGGTTCAGAATCTGGGCCTGGGCTTGTAACCAATCCCAACGATCCTGGCCATGGTGCTGCCCTTGGCTTTCCCTCAAGCTAATTGATTAGTCAGGTTTCACACTACCAGAAAGTCCCCCTCCCTTGCTGTGATGCCACAGTGGGGGAGGCAGGAGAAGCTCAAGGAAGCTGACCCCTTTGTCAAAGAGCACTTAGCAAACCAGCAATGGGGCCCTGTAGCCATCTACCCTCCTGTGTAAACCACATTCCTCTACAGGCATGAATAAAATTACCTTTTCTTCTCTACAACTTTCTCTCTGTTCCCAACCACCAAACCCAGAATAAACCAAGGAGGCAGACACTATCTGGCAGGAGCAAGCCACCAGAGCAATCAATCCCTCCTTGCCTCTGTGGCTTTGGGGCATCTCACTCACTGACATGTGTACCTCTAAGAGATAAAGATGGCTCTAAGGTAGACCTGTAGGCCACTGATGGAAGTCTAGAGTAGGGGAAAGCCTACAGAAGAACACTTCTCATTGTTCAAGGAGTGCCCTCTTGTTGTTTCTGCCAGGTTCTTGGAAGAATCTGCATGAAAAAGACAAAGTGGAGTCAGCTGTGTCCAGTGTTTTGACATTGTGACATAGTGTCATCTATGATGCTCACGCTGCAGGACCATGAGAGAGAGAAAGAGAAAGAGAGAGAGAGAGAGAGAGAGAGAGAGAGAGAGAGAGAGAGAGAGAGAGAGAGAGAGAGAGAGAGAGAGAGATTTCATAATGTTTTGTGGAAGTTTGGGATCCAGTATTGGGATGCATTCATGGCTATCCTTTGTGATGTGCTCTGTATGTAGCCTGTGATTAAGGTTGGACATACCTGGTAGACCCTCTAAAGAATTTGCCTCCCTCAGGCTGGGCCTGATGGCACGTCTGGAATTTCATTGCTTAGAAGGAGACAGCAGGAAAATCTGGAGGTTAAGTTTCATCTTCCATTACATATAGAGTTTGAAATCAGTTTTGGCTACATGATACCATGTCTTAAAACAAAGCAAAGTGAAAACTGTCCCCTCTCTGCAAGGAGTCTTCAATTTTTGAGGCACATGTAGTTAATTCTGGTTGGAGTCAGGGGTGGGGAACAAGTGATTTCCCACAAGCTCGGGATACCCCCATCCCCCCAAAAGTAAGCAGATACCCAGAGGAGTTGAGAACAGAGGTGAGCAGGCAGCAAGCAGGAAGTGAGGAGCTTGAGTTTCTGTTTTGTGAGAAACTATGATCTGATCGTCTGTTTTTCTCCAGTCTCTAAGGCCATAGGTATTGGGTCGGTAACTGGTGCCCCGGCTAAGGACAAAGCCTGGGCTGAGGGTGGAGCTTAGTGGGAGAGTACTTGCCTGCATGTGTCTGGCCCTGGATTCAGTCCCCACCACTGAGGGCACTGGGGTGGTAACATAAGACGCAACCATCTGGTGGCAACCACCTGTAATACCAGCACTCAGGAGGCTGAGTCAGAAAGATCGAGAACTGGAGGACAGGCTGGCTCCAGAACAAAACCCTGTCTCAATAAAAGCCAAAACCAAACTTATAAATAAACACCATATGGTGGGGAGGGGGGTTTCACAGTCGTCCTTAACTCCAGTTTGAGGGGATCCCACAACCTCTTCTGACCTTCTGGGACTCAGGCCTGCATATTGTGCACAGGCATACATGTGGGTAAAACACTCACACACATAAAATAAGATAAATAAGTCCAAAACAAACAAATAAACAAAACACACAAAGCAAAGCAGGAGCGTGTCCAGAAGTTTGTGGGCCAGCTAGGCTGCATACGCAACAACAGGAGAACAAAGAGGTCCTGTCTCAGTTAGCATGGAAGGTAGTGTGGGGACAGGGGACTGGGCCTCTTCTTGTGTGCTGTGGTGCAAGAATGCCCATACTCAAACATGAACACATGCACATACACATATGTATACATGTCATACACAAAGAAAGGAGGGAAGGAGAGAGGCAGGGGGAAAGGAAGGAAAGAAGGGAAGGAAGGAGGGAAGAAGGGAGGGAGAGAGGGAGGGAGGGAGGGAGAGAGGGAGGGAGGGAGGGAGAGAGGGAGGGAGGGAGGAAGGGAGGGAAGGAAATAAGAAAGAACCCATTTGCAAACTACAGGAAACACAGAAGCCTTTTACAGCCTCTGGAACAGTGTGTATGACAGAGGACAGGTAGCAAATTCTTCCCATCTGGCATGGAAGCAGGAAGACTACCTCCATTGGGCCTCCTTTGATCTTCAGTTGAGACTTAATGAGCACTTAGGGCATTGCTGACACTCTAATTAGGATTAAAAATTAAATGCAAGCTCGTCACGTGGTTCCTTCCCTACACATCACTTCCTTAGTTTTACTGATCATGGCCATTAAACAAAAACTATTTTTAAATGGCACTAATTTGCTGTGGCCCAAAACAAATGAGAGACAAACATTTTGTTAGAAAAACAAATCATGAACCAAACTAGAGTTTAGAGGGGGGGAAAGAACCGACAAAACAAAAACCTAGCTAATGAGTTCAAAATGAAATTAAAACCGAATCACTGTAGCTTCCAAAACAATTGAAGCAGAATGAAATTCAAACAACAATATACGTTCCGAAGGAAATCAAACTAATTCTGTACAGCATCCAAGGCCTTGGCTCAGAAAGATACCTCTGCCTCTTCCCTCTTAGGTCTTTCAAGCTGGGCATAGTGACACATGCCTGTAAACCCAGCTCGGGAGATGGAGACAGAGGAATTGCAAGTTAGAAGCCAGACTAGGCTGTATAGCAAGACCCTGTCTCAAACTTGCAAATTAGACAAACCAATCAACAAAAGACAACTATTGTCTTAGATGTGCTACCCCTGGCTTCTGAGAGAAGAAAAGACAATCCCTTCCCTCCCAGAACACACTGCCCAGCTCAGGATTCTTCTATGAAGCCTACACCCCCTAAACAGCTCCCCAGCTTCCAGCACTCATCCATCAGGGCAATGACCCCAGAAAATGGGACTTGGCACGCCCACTTCAACACTGCCACAGTCAGAGCATGAAACCAGCAATGTAACAAAAAGGAGAAAAGACAGCAAACACAGCCAAGCCACAGAGGGCTTCCTGATGAAGTGTCTAGGGCAGAGTTTCTCAACCCGTGGGTTGAGACCCCTTGAGGGGTCACCTAAGACAATCAGAAAACACAGGGAGTTGTATTACTGTTCACAGCAGTAGCAAAATCACAGTTATGAAGTAGCAAAGAAAATAATTTCATGGTTGGCAGTCACTGTGACATGAGGAACTGTATTAAAGGGCCGCAGCGTTAGAAAGGTGTAGAACCACTGCTCTAGGTAAGGCAGCAGAGGAAATGTCCTTTGATTGAATTCCACATCCCACCCGTGTGGATGCACTCGCTCTCCAATGATCTCAGTAGAGGCTGCCCCCTCCAATTCTCTCCACAGGAATCCCAGGAAGTGGGAAAATGAGACTGTTGCTCGTGGTGGAGTATAGATGGCCACCCACATGCACTAAAGTGCAAGCTGGAAGCCAGGCCCCCTGTGGAGGACCCAGCAAGATGCTAGCGGTGAAGTAGCCTATCTGGAAGCTGCATTGGCCGGGCTACTGGTGCTGGTCTTCGCTCATTTCTCATATGAACACAGCCAGAACTGCCCATCCTTATAGGCTCTGTCTACAAGCTGAAGCCACTATTGTCTTCCATGAGTACCACCTTCCCTATTTGGGTCCTGAAGTCATCTTCATGTGGACTTTTTTTGTCTGTGGATGAAGAAGGCTTGGAGGATGCACTCTGACCGAGTTCCCATCTAGTTGTGTAGCCTTTTCCTGACGCTTGCCATCTTGGCTCAGGCCAAGCTCAGGGACTTATGCATGGTGTGTGTGCCTAGCATTTTCTGGACTTCTAGCTGGTGCTCACTGATGTCCTCCTGCCTTTGAGGCCCAGCTGAGGTTAAGCTAGCATCTTGAGCAGTTTTCCAATCCTGGTCTCTTCTTCAGCAAATCCCTTTGCTCTGACGATGTGTGGAAAGAACACACACAGGACAAGAGGTTAGTGCCCCCTGGTTAAACACTGTCTGTCCTGCCTTAAGCTTGTGCCAGGTTCATTCTGCAGGAGGGTAGAAAGAAAAGCAGTAGGCTGGGTATCCTGGTGAACACCTGAAATCCCAAGAAGAAGAAGCAGAAAGATTGTTGCTATTCATTCTGGGCCAGCCAGGGCCTCACAGTGAGAGCAAAAATAAAAGCAAGAAGAATTTCCAAGTTCAGCAGGAGTACCACGCGGGTCTGAGGAAGCTTCTTGGGAAATTCCAGTCTACTTTCTGTTTCCCCTGCACAAAGCTTTCTCATAGTTTTTCAACTAGGGCCAAGTTTTGGACTTAACCCAAAGCTTCATCCTGACTTTACCTGTTTATAGCATCCCTACAACTAGACCAGAAGCCTCTGGAAAGCAGGAACTTAAGGTAGAAAGATTCTTATTGACCTCATTTTGCAATTCCAGAATCAGGCAGCATTGAATTCTGTAAAGTAAAATAAATATCCCTCCTGTCTGTCCTGAGGAGGCCAGGTTTACAGGCGAGAAAGGCTAACAAAAGTCAGAACAAAGAATAAGGGATTTCCCAAACTTACCTTGCTTGCCAATCAGAGAACAAAGACAAAACAACAGAAAAATAAATCATTAGTTATCCTGTTTGAGTAAGGATTTGTGCTGACTGGTCTTACGTCAACTTGATACAAGCTAGAGTCATCTGAAAGGAGGGAGCCTAAATTGAGAAAATCCCTCCATAAGATCCAGCTGTAGGGTATTTTATTAACTAGTGATTAATGGGAGAGGGCCAACCCAGCCCATTGTGGGTGGGGCTACCCCTTGACTGTTAGTCCTGGGTTCTCTAAGAAAGCAGAGGGAGAAAAATTGACCAAGCCGGTAAGTAGCACTCCTCCATGGCCTCTGCATCAGCTCTTACCTCCAGGTTCCTGCCCTGTTTGAGTTCCTGTCCTGACTTCCTTCAATGATGGAAGCATAAGTCAAATAAACCCTTTTCTTCCCAACATGCTCTTGGTCATGGTGTTTCATCATAGCAATAGCAATTCTAGCTAGGACAAGATTAAAACACTTAAAAAAAAAACTCCACTATCATAGAATTGGCATTGCTTCTGTATTTTTGAGGGAAGGTCTTATATAGCCAGGCTAGCCTTGAATTTAGTGTATAACAAAGGATGATCTTGAATTCCTGATTCTCCTGCCTCCACCCCCAATGCCTGGTATGTGGCATGGATACCGCACCCAGCCTCTCCCTTGACTGTCAATGATTGAGTTGTTGGCAACATGGAACTTGAGGATGGGTGACTCCATTTTGATCGTCACCCTGGTCTGTGGTGGCCCAATGCAGGAACTTAATCTAAAGCGGTTTTTACTTAGCAGCTGTAACGTTGCTCTATGGAAATGCCCAGCAGTTCACACTGTGCTTTGCAGGTCCACTTGTAGGTGAATGGGGGGAGACATTCGCCCTGCAGACAGCTATCCCAGTCTATAGGTCAGAGACACACGGACGCTGCTCGGGGCCTATTGTACACTAGACACAAATCATCTTCTCAATCCTTACTCTCTTACTTTAGAACCTGTGTTCCTTGCCACCTTGACTGCCCTGCCTCACCCTAGTCCCACCCCAAATAGCCCAAAGCTTACTTGTCAAGGTTTTCTGTATGCTTTCAATACTAGTCTTTGTCTAGTATTCCCATCAAAGGTAAATTATTCCTTGGAATTTCCACGCAAGTGTTTTCATGGACTACCCAACACACAGCACACACTCAATCTGTCTTAAAGAGCAACCATAGCATTCTCTACTGCAACTGTGCAGGCCATGAGCACATCCTCCCTGGCCCTGTTGTCTCAGGAGATGCTGAAGCAGAAAGCACTCAGTGTGTGTGTGCTGCCCTGGGCTGCAGGTAGTAATAGCACTGAAGGGATAAAGGTGATGAGGGAGTGTGTGGAAATGGAGGCACTGCCTCACAGGGTTTCCAGATTGTGTTTCTGTATCCGCACAAATGACTAAGCAGGGCAGTTTCACTTAGCTACCCTTGGACAGTCAGTCCCGGAGCTTAGCTGGAGGAAAGGAAGGGTGTGATAGGGCTGGGGGAACCACCAACTCAGTAGGCTCCGATCTCTTCCTCTGTGTGTTGTTGGGTTTGGTTTTGTTTATTTTCGAGATGAGGTTTCCATGTTTCTGGCTGACTTTGAATTTCTCATGAAGTCTAGGCTAACCTTGAACTCAGGATCCTCCTGCCTCTGAATGTTTTTTGTCGGGGGTGGGGGGTGGTTTTGGTTTTTTGAACCCAGAGATCCACCTGCCTCTGCCTCCCACTCCCCCGCCCCCCACCCCCAGGTGTTGGGATCAAAGGCATGCACCGCTACCACCCAGCTCTGCTCTGAGGGGGACACTCACTCCAGCTTTCTTCTCTCCTGCTCTTTACATGTGACCTTTTCTCTTCCTATCAGTGGCCTTCCACCACAGGTCAGGGAGCAAGGCTCCGGATGCTTCCAGAGATTCGCTACGTTCACCGATGAATCGAGCTTTGTTCTCTTTCTTTTGACCTTACATTCAAATATCTCAGGGAAGAGAGCCAGCAAAACCGCTCAGGGGGTAAGGCTCTTGTTGCCAAGCCTGACACCTGAATTCATTCCTGAGTCCCACGTGATGGAGCGAGAAAACAGATTCTTATAAGTTGTCCTCTGACCTCCACACACCCGGTGGCACACATGGGCCCACACACATACACACAAATAAATGTAATTTAAAAAACATTTTTAAAGACCTCAGGAAGGAATGTAATTGGCTAAGCATGGAGCATGAGGGGCAGGCACACTAATGAAAGGACAGTTCTCACGTTGACGTTGAGAAGAAAGAGCACCGGGAAGCAGACTTCATGGCACCAGATGGCTCCGTGGGTCAGAGCGCTTACTGTGCCACCATGAGGGCCTGAGCTCCCACCCCAGCACCCATGTAATAATTCAGACGTGGTCTTGCATTGCCCGGCAACCCCAGTGCCGGGCTCAGTGAGGCTTGCCAGGTGCCGGCCTAGCCAAAAGACGTGAGTGCTAGGTTTAGGGAGCCACCTGGCAGAGAACAAGTAGAGATACCAGACACCCTCCTTAGGCCTCTGCGTGCACACATAGATATGCACCCCTGCATACCTGTGCGCATGCAATTTTCTCTCACACATACACCCAGTGACACAAAGAAATAAACACTGAATTGAAGATAGATTCTCTTTGTAAGAAGAACAACCCCGGATCTGGAAGTAGGGAGGATGGTTACCATAGATATAGAAATAGGAGTGATACAGTCTGCATTCGAGAGACGCAGAGGAATGATGGGGGATTCGGGGAGGGGGGAACCCAAGACTGAGCTCTCAGGAGGCAGAGTAACAACCTGTGAAGTACCCGGGGTGAGATCACATTCTCTTCAGCTGAGGAGGAGAGCAGCCTGATTGTGAACACCCAGGGCAGTGCTCCACCCCTTGCCCCAGAGAGGCAACTCTACTTTCCCACATCGCGTGGTTATTTTTATGGTTAGATTTATTTTTACCCACTCTAGACCTCAAACCTGCAGCTGGAAGAAACAAGACACCGAAGCTTCTAGGTTTCTAGAAAACGCAGGCTGCAGTGGCTGGGTCAGCTACAAAAGCCAGGCTGTGGCTTCCTCTAGAATCAGCTGGAAAAGAAGTAGGAAGGGGAGAAAGGGTGTGAGTGGGGGGGGGGGGGGGAGGGTTCCTTTTCTCTCAGCCCACATCCCAGCCAAGAAAGAGCCCCATTTCAAGAGAAGGACCTATAGCCCCTATAGACACCAGCATCCCTGGCCCGCCAGCCTGGGGTGGGGACAGCAAAGCCTCTTTTCTTGGCAACAACCCTTCCATCGTGCCCACAGCCTGTCTCCCTATAGCCCAGAGAGCTCCAGGAGAGGATCTCGCTGTTCACATACTGGCCAGCTATGACCACGCACCATCCGTCGCACCCCCAGGCCGGACAGCCAAAGTACAGTTCTCCTTTACCACAGCTAGGTCTAAATGGTTATTCCCCCAAGACGAGTTTACCAAACGGTTAGGCAATGCCTCCTCCACGACTGTCACTGCTGAAAGCTGAAAACATACTTTCACACATTTAAAGAGCCGTTTCAGAGACTGGCCTCCTCATGATAAAGACGCCACTGACACTCACTTGGCCATGGCAATGTCAAACTGTTGCCACCCAGCGGAGTGCCTGACAAGCCATTAACTCTGAGGCTCTGTCTAGCTGATGTCTCTCCTTTCCTTTCCCATGTCTTCCCCAACAACAAATGTGTGCTCCTGAGGTTGACATTTGGGTAGGACTTACCATATCTAATAAGGTACCCTCTGTCTTTCGGTGAAATGCCTAGGGATAGAGATAGGAGAGAGATCAGAGGAGTTGGAGGTACGGGGACAAATGAGAATGATGTCACCTTTCATGTCTTCAAAGTGCCCCAAGAGTGTAAGCTGAAATCCCGGAAAGAACTGTCTAGAACATCATCCTTGGTTTCTTTCATCAGAGGATGACTCTAAATTCTCCCTTTACCTTGCAACTGGGTGGGCCTTGGGAAGAAAGACACCAGCATGGGTAAGAGCTGATTTGATCCCGCATTAGACCGGTGGCAGATAATCTCTTCTATAAAGAGGAAACTCCTGGGTTCTGAGCCCAGCTGCTCTAAATAATTCCTTTACTTTCGCTTGGTTAACTTCTCCCTAGCTCAGAAATAGGATGCAGATGAGTTATTGAGAAATAGCAGAACATGTTAGGAGTGGTCATGTATGCATATGATCCCGGCAATTAGACCGTAGAGATAGGAAGATCAAGACCAGCCTCTGCTATGTTGCTTGAGGTCAGCCTGGAATTTGTGTCCCAAAACACAAAGCAAATAAAAAGGAATCAATGGGACTAGTGAAAAAGACAGGACTCAGTGATAGAAAGTTGGGCTGGGCTTTTGGTCTATTTTGCGGCTCACAAGCCTCTGCATCCTGGGGCAGAAAGGGGCCAAGAAGCACAGGTAGGGCGTGAGGTATGGAGTTAGTTCTGGGATTTATGTGTTTGTTCTTTGGAGATGGGCTCTTGTTTATTGTGTCGTTATAGCTGGCCTGGCTCTCACTGTGTAGCCCAGGCTAGCTTCAAATTCCTAACAATCCTACCTCAGCCTTCTGGTTGCTAGGATTACAGGTGTACTCCACCATGCCTGGCTGGGTATGGGAGCATTTTTGAAGCTCTATTAATAGGTTGGGAAACGGTGACAATCCCCTTCTTCACCATAACCTGTGAGGTGAGGTTAGCCTGCCTTTTCTAAGTGGATAAACATGAGCGCGTATGCTGACTGAGGTAGGTGTGGGAACATATCAGTCAATGGAGATATGTTGTGTGAGCCAGCTGAGGGTGCGTGTTTGTACTTGAAAGCCATAAGGTTCCATGCAGAAGCTACGGGTGGCACTGTTGCACAATGCTGGTGGGTGTGTGGCACGGGGGAGTGATTAACAGTTTCTAGGCTGTGTCTGAGTGTATATGCGTACAATCTAGAATGGAAATGTGTGACATAGTATAGTGACAGGTAGAAAAGCACAGAGCCTCTGGGATGGTCTGCCTTGCCCTTGAATCCTGACTGTGGTTAACCAGATGTATAACCTTGAGCAAATCACTCAGTCTTTAATTTCCTCAACCATGAAACGAGGACAGGAATGAGTACCTTTTGAGACTGCCATGGGGGCTAGAAACGATACTGTAGATGCAAAGGTTTGGGTGTACAGCCTACACACAGGCAAGCAGCTGGTCTATGCCCTGTGGACGTGGCTTCGGCTGGGTACAGAAGTAAGAGAGAGCAAGATGTGACCTGTGTCTAAAGGGTGAGGAGGCACCCTGAACAACTGTTTCGCCTTTGCCAGTGAACTCCCAGTTTAGAGGGCGTCAGTAGATCAGGTGCCCACAACCTCCTGAGGTTTCTGGGTCCTGAGTCTAAATCAGTGTGAGATTGAGAGGCCTGGAGGAGCTGCAGGAAGCAGAAAGGCTTGCAGATGCTGCCTTTATTTTCCCTCCACACAGCAACGGTTGAAGACCGCTGCCCACATCCACTCCCACCTCCACCCAGACCCACCCCTGCTCTGCTCTCCTTTCAACAAGTAAGAGCCAGCGCTGGGGGAAAGCCAAGAGGACAGAGGATTCCCCAAAGCCTTCCCCATTCCGCCTTAAAACCGAACAAGAAGCATCATCCCGCCGCGCCTTGCACTCGGGCCACCTTAAGAGCTGAGCAATGCTTTGGCCTCCCGCCAAGCCCCACCCCCGCCGGCTCGCACTCCGCCCCTTTCTCCTCCCGCTCTGCTGGGGGAGAGCTGGGGAGCCCCAGTCTGGCCGGAGTTGGCTGGAGCTGTTGCCACGACAAGCATTTTCTTAAGACAGCTCTGCTGTTGAGACCGTCCTAGGCTGGGGGTGGGGTGGGGGCACGAACTTCCTGGGGGACTATCCCTCCGAAGACGGCGAGTCAGACACCCGCCCAGCTCCCTGCACCCATTTTCTTCCAGGAAGGTCCTTCGCGTGGAAGGGCTAGGGAAGAAGACCCAGCCCACTCCCCCAGCTGTAGCGCAAAGGCCAGAGCGCAAAGCCAGCATCGCTAGGTGGTTTGCCACACCGTGGAGAGCGGTGGGTGGTCACCCCACCCTACTCGGTCCATGGAAACGCGGAGGGAGAGTCCCGCTTGGAGACACCTGAATCTTTGCTAGAAAGAGAGGTAGGTTTGCAGAGAATGAATTGACTCTAGGATTTGCAAACTTTGTTTCTTTCTTTCCTCTCAATGGCTTCTCAAAGTACCCGAATTTCCTCGTGCTGGCAAATTCTGGGAGGGTGGGGTGGTGAAATAAAAGAGAGAGGTCGAGGGGAGAAAATGGGAACGATTTCTTCAACACGGTATGTCCTCGCTGGGTTCTGAAGAATCATATAATCAAACAAGTGATTCCTTTGCGTTTTCCTCTGGATCCCGGGACGGGTGGGGAAATGGAGGGACTGCCTTTTTCTCACCTAAATTAAGCTCTTGGAACAAGTATTTATTCCAGTCGACCCCCATCTGCTCCGGCTCTCCCCCCCCCCTCCCCCTTGGCTTGGGAACCAGCCGCAGAATGGAAAACTGTTGCGGAAAAAAATATTTTCCGCGTCTGTTCCCTTTCTCGAAAGCCCCAAAGAGAGATGGGAAAAATAGAACCAAATAAATCTTCAGCGGGAAGGCCTTAGAGCCAAGGAGGGGGCACACTGGGGCACAAGGTGGAGGCAGGCTAGGAGAAGTTGGAGGGTGAGAACCAGGAGTGCACAAATTAAATTTCTTTGGCTTTGCATAGAAACCTCAGCAGTTTCTCTCTGCGGCTTACAAAACATCCTCAGACTTTGACGTCTATAATTAGCTGTGGAAAAAGCTGGGAGTTCCCTCTCGCTGCTGTTGTTTGAGTGAGTGTGAGCGTCCAGAACCAACTGTATGAGTGTCTCTGAGGGCACCGCCCCGCACATCTCTGCTTCTCTAGGAAAGAAAAGAGAAGGGGCACATTGAAAAGTTTTCAGTTTCAAGCCCCAGGCTGTGGGGCTGATTGGCCTGAGCCTCTGGCATCTCGAGAGGGTCTCTGAACAGATTGCTTAAGTGATAGGCGCTAAGGCTGGGATCCCCCCCCTTTTTTTTCTCTCTCCCTGTTTTGGTAGTGGGGTCCTGCTGGCATCTTTCCCTGAGATGAGCCCAGCCTCAGACTCTGGTCCACCTCTAGAAGAAAGATTGCCTGCTTGCTTGCTTCCAGCTGGGTGGGGGAGATGGGAGGAGAGGCCCAGCAAATCCTAGGAGCAGAGAGAGCATGCCCTGGCCAGAGGCATCTCCTTCCTGGGTACTGCTTCAGGACTCATAATCCCTCCAGACCTGATGCTGGCACGTGCTGCCCCGGTGGGGTGGTGAGGTGTCAGGTGAAGAAATCAGGGGTTGCTGTGATGCTGGGGGTCGAGGGGAAGCAAATTCCCATTCTGCAGCTTATCTTCTCCTCCAGTTGGGGTGTCTGGTGAGGAGTCTTCAGATCCACCCCTTCCATGCTTCAACACCCCTACCCACTCACATGAGCTCTCCCTGTACCTGGTTCTTCCCACTTAAGAGACCCTTGCTCTGGGTCCCCCTTATCTGGAAGGGAGGAGATCAGGGTAATTCCAGGCTGGGGTCAGCATGGGAAGAGGTCTAGGGGAGAGGAGAATTTCAAGAGATGACCCTATGATGTTCCAGGCTAGCTAAGTTATCTTTGAGGCTACGAGAAAAAAGCCTTGCTGAGACCCCGGGAAAGAAATAGAGGGAGAGTTTAAAAGGTAGCCAGGAAAGCCGCCAGAGCAAGCTTCCATTTGGAGGTGTTTGGTGACCGATCAGACTGTACCCCTCGGCCACTCTACCCTACCTGTGATCTGTTCCCGAGAAGCATTGATGACCGGCTGTAGGAAGAGGAGGAGGGACTCCTGGGGGCAGATAGTGGTAGATAAGGACGGCTGCCCGTGAAGTGCCTGCTTAGCACGCACCAGGGTGCCGGTTCTAATGGCCTTGAGTCCCTGATCTTGGGCAGCTGGGGAAACTGCTTTCCAGCCAGCTGTGCCCCTACCTCTCCCAGCTGTTAGATTGGCAGGGCTGGGAATCCTGCAGCAGAATCTGGACACCCCCCCCCCCCCTCCCGTCTAGCAGCCTCCGTGACCTGCCCTATTGTCAGCCTCTCGGCAGCCCGGCTCCACCCTCCCAGCTGGCTCTGCCTTAGTCTTAGTACTCCGAGGAGAAATGGCTTTGAGGGAGTAGAGGCTTCTAGCGTTCCAGCCCCTGCCAGTGCCTTGGTCCTTTCCCCTTCTATTTTCCATCTCTGTGTCCCTGGATCCTTGGATCCAAGGTCAAGTTGAAGGGGCTTAGCTTGCCTCATCCCTCAGAGTCCCAGCTTCTGGCATCGTGCCGGGACAAATAGAAGCATTCTGTCAACACTTCAAAGAAGAGAGGGGCAATTTAATTTTTAACAACATTTATTGGGGAACCACATCTGGAGGACAGAGGACAATGTGTTCTCTCTTTCCACCACGTGGGTCCATGGGGACCAAACTCAGGTCGTCAGAGGCTTCAAGGCAAGAGTAGTCCTTACCCATACAGATCCATCTTGTCCCAGAGGGTGGAGTAATAGCACCTGGGAATCAACTGCATGGGGAGGTGCACGAAGGGGCCCCTAGTTTGCCCTCTGTTCTATAGCTTCTCCTTGATCTGGGAACCCTGCTCACCACAGAAGGTTGGGAGGGAGTGGCTGGGTCAGATTTGTCACAGTGCTATGGTCTTTGATGTCAGAAGAGAATCAAAATGAGGGTACTGTATAAGGGGGGGGACAAACTAAAACAGTCAGAGACTGCCCAAGGCATGGTGCTGGAAGTAAGGTATGTGGGGGATGAAGGTCACCAGGCAGGAATATCAGGGAGCCTTGCACCTGCTCTCACTTTCTGTAAGATCTAAAGAAGAAGGGGGACAGGGACTTCTCCTCCAGCATTGCCCCAGCCACAACCTAACCTGAGACTATTAAGCTGACTTCTCTCAGTATCCATGGCCCTTTGCTCTTTATCTAGTGCTCTGGGCCTCTGGGCCAACCCCCACATTAAGGTCCACCAAACTTCTGAAGGAGATGAGGAATATGTTTACTTGGGGTGCCTAGGAGCCTAAGAAGCCTATTTGATGTTCCCTTACAGGTAAATGCCCCACCCTGAGCCTGCCCTTTCTTGGAGGGTTATCTGCCAGACCATCTGTGCTTCTAGGGGGGCTTTGATTCCTTCCATCTCTATTGCCAGGAGGGAGGAAGGGGTGGGGAAGATAGGGTGGGGTGGGCACCCTCCAGATACAATCTAACTGGGCTGACAGCACTTCTCTGTTTTTCTCTCTGGAAAATAGATAATATACTCATTGTTTTAAATTGACAGAGTGTGTATTTATAGATGCCATGTTTTGATATATGTACATACTATATAATGTTCAATTGAAATCTCAGACACTTGTCATTTTCTTGTGGTTAAAAAAATTCAAAGGTGCTTTCTTGTAGATTGTTTGGAGTAGAACAGCACACTGTCATTTTCTCCAGTCATATCATAGAGCAACAGAACATATTCCTCCTCTCGAGCTCCGGCTAGGTGGTGTCCGTCATCCTGTCTCCATTCCTCCTCCCCAGCCTGACAACCACCCCTCCTCTCTTAGCTCTGTCAAATCTGCTTTTCCAGATTCCACATGAGGTCATCTGCTCTTTGTCTTGCTGTGCCTGGCTAGTCTCGCTTAGCACAGTGTCCTCCATCTCTTTCTGTGCTGTTGCAAATGACAGGTTACCCTTCTTCACATGACTGATGTCACATGTTCTTTACCAGTCTGTCAGCTGACGGAGACTTTGGTTGTTTTGATTTCCTTGCTATTTTGAATAGTGTTGCTGCCATAGACAGCAGGCAGATGTCTCTTTGATTTTATTTCCTCTCCCTACTTACCCAGCCGTGGCATTGCTGGGTCGTATGGCAGTTCTGTTTTCAGTTCTGTTTGTCTGTGTGGCGCTGGGAATCGAACCTAGAACCTCTTGCATGCCAGGCAAGTGCTCAGCCACTGGACACCCCGGCTCTATCTGTTACTGTTTTGGTGAACCTGCATAATGTTTTCAATAATAATTGTATCATTTCCCCCTTTTCTGTAGGTCATAGACGTGAGCGTGCTCTGGGCCTAGAGTCCAGGAGCTGTGGAGCATTTTATACTCTGCTTCCTCTCCCAGCATCTCTCTGTCTCCTCTTCCCTAGGATGAACCACTCTTATCCACTGACTTATTTTCTTTGCGTGTGTTCAACAGAACATGACAAGGACTCTCTTCTTCCTCCTCCTTAAGTGACTTCAGCCCACATAGTAAACTTGTGGAAGAGAGAAACCAGGAAGGAACTAGTTAGAGTTAGATCCGAGGACTTCTGGTCCGCGAAGTATCTGTTGGTCATCTGTTGGTCAGTATGGAGTGGGGAGAAAAGTGGATGAGGACATAGGCACTGAGGATTTGGGTCCCTGCCTCTCTGTCATGGTGTCAGCAAGGCCACCTTCTTCCTGCCTTCCTGCCAGCCATCACTTAGGGTGGGCACTAGCACTGAGATGGTATGCTTACTGCAAAACATGTCCGGGACTCTGCCTGGGCTTGAAGAAATTCAGCTCAGGGCGCTACAGTGAGGTCTGGCTCGTTTGTAGAATCAATGTCAGGAGGGCAAAGTAGTACAGCCTCTAGAGGGTCTGAGAGACCACATACGCGTTTACACAGCAGCCCAAGTCGAAATCCCAAGGATGCAGACCCACAAATGAAGAAACGTGTGTGCGTAAGGCCATTCGGGAGTATTTGTAATAGAAACCATTGCAAACTGTCCTGCTGCCCATTCTTTTTTTTACTTTATTCTTTTTTATTAAATGAATTAATTAATTTTTGAATGATCTTTTCTCATTTTACATACCTATCACATTCAAGCACTAAGGATAAATCCTGGTCTCACTGCCAGTGGCCTCAAAGACTGCCCCAACCACACATCTGTCACCCACATTCAGAGGGCCTAGTTCGGTCCTATGCAAGTTCCCCCACTGTCAGTCCAGAGTCAGTGAGTTCCCACTAGCTCAGATGAGCTGTTTCTGTGGGTACCCCATCATGGTCTTGACCCCTTTGCTCATATTATCGCTCCTCGGTCTCTGTCTGGTCTCCGGAAGCTTGACCCAGTGTTAGCTGTGGATCTCTGCGTCTGCTTCCATCAGCTGCTGGATGAAAGTTCTATGGTGACAATTAAGGTAGCCATCAATCTGATTACAGGGGAAAGCCAGTTCAGGCACCCTCTTCATTATTGCTTAGGGTCTTAGCTGAGGTCATCCTTGTGGATTCCTGGGAATTTCCCTGGAGCCCTCCTGCCCATTCTTAAGAGCATAACTAAAGCTGAGTGTGATGGTGCATGCCTGTAGTCCCAGAACTTGTGAGGCTGAGGCAGGAGAAGTGCTGTGAGTTAGAGTCCAGCCTGCAGTGCACAGAAAAACCTTGTCTCCAAAAAGAGAAAGGTGTGCGTGCGTGCACATGTACGTGTGTGTGTGTGTGTGTGTGTATGTTCTCACACACACACGAGCACAGGTGTCCCCACGCACATATGTGCATACACACACAAATAATAAATTCAAAATAAGAAAATGGTTTCCTATAGGAAGTAGACGAGAGGACAAGAAGTAAGACTTTTCGGTTTTCCCATTTCAGACTGTTTTGATTAAAATACTTACATATTTCAACAATTAAATTAGGTCCAAAACAAAGTAAATCTGATGAAAACAGAAACACTGACTAATAGAGTAACAATTTCATTACAAGGAATTAAGTAAAAAGTTTAAGGCCTCTTTCTTTTGAGACAAGTTTAGACTGGTCTTAAACTTGTAGTAATCCTTCTGCCTCATCCTCAGGAGTGCTCCAATTGTAGGTATGTGCCACGACATCTGGCTAATTAAAATATTTTTCACTGTCAGTGCTCTGACTCTATATTCTTGGTAGAAGATATAGTCTAAGCATGAGAGAAACTCCAGACTGTCCTTCATTAGGTATGCTATGATTTACGATAGTGGTGTCCTGAGTAGAAAACCGTTCCACTTGTTATAGGGCAGATGGGATGCGTATCTGTGCTTGGAACTTAGATGTCTGAGAGCCGGAGTCTGTGTATGGGAAGAGACAGAGAAGAGCATGGGTAGATACGGGGGAAGCACGGGATCCTTTGAGTCTTTGTCTGTTTTGTTGGTCTGCCCACCAAAAGCACCCAGAAGCAGAGCTATATCCAGTGCCGGATTTTTATTTATTTGCTTATTTTGACTGCATGCATGCATGTGCACAAATGCATGTGGAGAGGGTACATGCGTAAGGGGGCGGTGAGAAAACAACTTTGTGGAGTTCAAAGATAGGATTCAGCTTTCCAGTCTTGCACAGCAAGTGCCCTTACCTGCTGAGCCATCTTGGCAGCCCCTGGATTTTTATCTCTAGGTACTACATCCGCTATTAGAAGCCAGAGTCACTTGGCTGTTATCAAGTCTGAGTCTGGCCAAGGACAGTGAACTGTGTTGTGCCAGGAAGCTGGAGCATGTGCATATCAAAGAGCACAGGAGCCTGTGTACAGGGACTTTACAATGGATGAGAGACACCAAGAAACAAAAAAGAGAAGCCCTGGGCGGCAGTGGCACACGCCTTTAATCCCAGCATTCGGGAGGCAGAGGTAGGCGGATCTCTGTGAGTTTGAGGCCAACCTGGTCTACAGGATGAGTTTTAGGACAGACTCCAAATAAAGATACACAGAGAAACCCTGTCTTGAAAAACTGAGAGAGAGAGAGAGAGAGAGAGAGAGAGAGAGAGAGAGAGAGAGAGAGAGGCAACCGTGCCATAAAAAGGACTTCACAAGTCCCATCTAACAGCTGAAGGGGCAGAGAGGAACAGGAAGGGAAAACTCTTCAGAGAAATGCTGGCAGATGCAGAAAGGCTGGGACTCTTTACACTTCAATTTAGCCTGGCCTGGGGGCTGCCTGGGAGACTGAGGCAGGGCGATCACAAGTTCAAGGTCTGCCTGGGTAACTTAGAAAGGCCTTGTCTCAAAATAAAAAAATATCCCCCCAAAAATGGTTTGGCATTTAGCTCAATGGTAGATTATTTGCCTAGGGCATACCAGGCCCTGGTTCAACCCTTTGTGCCACAAGAAATAAGCTTATTTAAGTAAATTTATTTATTTAGCTGGGCATGGTGGCAGATGCCTGCAGTCTCAGTCACTTGCAACACCATGGGGTGGTGACTTAGTTAAGGTTTCTATTGCTGTGCAGAGACACCATGGCTGCAGCAACTCTTACAAAGGAAAGCATTTAACTGGGGCTGGCTTACAGTTTCAGAGCTTTAGTCCATTATCGTCATGGTGGGAAGCATGAGCATGCAGGGAGACATGCGCAGTGCTGGAGAAGGAGCTGGGAGTTCTCCATTTGGATGTGCCGGCCATAGGGAGCCACTGGGCCTGGCTTGAGCTTCTGAAATCTCAGAGCCCACTCACCAGTGACACACTTCCTCCCACAAGGCCACTCCTGCTCCAACCTCCATACGTTATAATATGACTCCCTGACTCCCTGGTGTCCAAGCATGCAAACACATGAGTCTATGAGAGCCATTCCTGTTCAAACCACCGCAAGTGGTGAGTTCGTGGCCAATCTGGGCTGTATAGAGAAGTTCTAACTCAAAATTGTTTAAATTTGTTTTGTTTTTGAGATAAGGTCTTACTTTGTAGCCCTGGCTGGTTTGGAGCTCACTTTGTAGACCCCAAACTCACAGAGATCCACCTGCCTCTGCCTCCTGAGTGCTGGGATTAAAAGTATGCCACCATGCCTGCCCTTAAGTTTGAATTTATTTGAAAAATAATTAAATATGGAATAAACAATGTGAGATCTTGATATATACCACAGAATAAGTAAATTAAGATAACTAACATACCCAGGACCACATGTTTGTCTTTGCAGGGTTGTGGTATAAGCGCTTCAGGTCTCCACTCCGAGCAGTTTTGGAATGTGCTTTATGGTTATCTGTAGTCCCCACACTAGGCTGATCGCAAGGACTTATTCCTTCTAACTGAAACTTTGTATCACTTAGCCAACATCTCCCAACCTGCCCTTTCCTTCGGAATTTTCCCAGCAATAAGCTGACTCAGGCTAGGCGCATTAACAGATGATAAAATTATTGAGCAGGAGAGGGGAGCACTATTAGATCAAAGGTTGGTCCCGGTATGCATTGCAGAGTGACTGACTTGACAGAAATTGCTTTTTCACAGTTCTGAAGCAAACCTGGAGGCAGGAGAGAGCCACTTCCTGATTAGGCCATTTTCTCCTTCTGTTCCCCAGAGAGGGGCAGGACAGAGGTCATTATGCTGGTGTGTGTCTCTTCTGAAGACACCAACCTATTCACCAGGCTCCTGCCCTCTGGATGTCTCAAGCCATCACTTTTGAGGATTTTAATGTCTATGAGTTTGGGGCCACAGAAGCATTCAGTCCGCAGCACAACAGGTCCCCTCACAGACTGCTCTCCACCCAAATTGTGGGGACCTGTCTTTTGGAGACCAGGCACTTGTCACCTTAATGAGTAATCAAGCATCCTCAATGGTGGGGACTCCCCACCCCCAGACAGGAAAACTTCCCTGAGCCTTGCAATAGGAATCTTAACCACAGTCTGTGGTCTAGCCAAAACTGCTTAGGCAGATGACAGAGACATCTAAAGCGGGGGCCATGCTAACTGGCAGCCAAGACTCTTCCAAGAAACAAACAAAAAAAAAAGAATGTCATGAAAACATAGCAATTGGTGGAGGGGGTGCTAACAAGTTGGTTCTGCAGGAAAGAGTGCCTGCCGTGAAGCTGGAAACCAGAGTCCATCTCTGGAGCATGCAGGGTGGGAAAGGGGACCATTTCTTGGAGTTGTCCCTGACTTCCACATGTGCACGCCCATACACAAAAATAAATAAGTAAATGAAAAGAGCGCTGTGGCCACAAACGGCTGAAGGTGGAACCCAGCATAGATTAGAAGGAACAAAAGAAGAGCTGGAGACGAGAGTCATTGATTATGTGTTCTTACTGCTCCCAGCTCCCCTGAAGAATACAGGTTCAGTTCCCGATGGCAACCTCAGACGGCGTACAGTCGTCTGTAACGTCAGCTCCAGGGTGTGAGATACCTTCTGACCTCTGTGGGAACTCTTATGCATGTGGCACGCATAAACTCACACAAGTACACATACATACGCATGAAATAAAAAACATACATCTTTTAAAATAAGAAAATGAAAGAAGCCGGGCGGTGGTGGCGCACGCCTTTAATCCCAGCTACTCGGGAGGCAGAGGCAGACGGATCTCTGAGTTCGAGGCCAGCCTGGTCTACAAGAGTTAGTTCCAGGACAGGCTCTAGAAACTACAGGGAAACCCTGTCTTGAAAACCCAAAAAAAAAAAAAAGAAAATGAAAGAAATAAAAGAGCAGTCCATCTGTATATACTGCATGAGTTTTAAATTTTTTTTTACATTTTTAAAACTTTAGTATCTGTGTGTATGTGTGCACTCTTGGCATGCGTGTGGAAGTCAGAGGACAAGTATGGGAGCTGTTTCTGTCCTTGCACCCTGTGGGCACCAGGGATCAGACTCAGGTTGTTAGGCTTGGTGGCAAGTATCCTTACCCACTGAGCCATCTCACTGGCCCAGCGTATACAGTTTAAAAATTAACTTTATATCTTTATTTCCTTTAGGTAGGTGAATGTTATGCCCTGCGTGCATATCTGTTAATCTCGTGTGTGCCGGGTCCCTGTGGAGGTCAGAAGAGGGTATCAAATTGCCTAGAACAGGAGCCACAGGCAGCTGTGAGCCACTGTGTGGATGCTGGGGATTGAGCTTGGGTCCTCTGCAAGAGCAGTCAGTGCTCTTAACCACTGAGCCATCTCTCCAGTCCCAATGTATACATTTTAATTGCATAGGGTAGGGTGTATATTGCAAAAGACAATTGGGAATATTTTAGTCTAGATATTAGGTGAGATGAAATTATGTTTTTCAGATGTGAAAGTGGTAATATGGTTTATGTGGCAGTATCCTTTTTATGCAAAATATTTAAGGCAAAGTGTTTGTTCATTATTTTCAAATGCTTCAGCAAAAATCTGTGTGCAAGTACACACCACACACACACACACACACACACCAATGGAAAAGGCAATGATAACAGTTGGTAAATCTACTGAGGATAATGAGGATAAGACTTCTTCCTTAGTGTATGCAGAGCCTGAAGTTCAACCCCAGTGCTACAAGAAAACAAGACAATTGATGTCTGTATAGTCGATTTTTCACAGGGTTTATGAAGTTTTTTGTTTTGTTTTGTTTTCCTTCAACATTTAAGGTTTGATATATTTAAAAGTTTAAGGGTGAGGCCAGAATACCAGAAAGATCAGAAAGGATCCCTAGATTCCTAGGTTCCTGCCCCCACTTCCCTAAGCACCCAGCGGGGACTTCTCACACAGTTACTTCCCTTAGGTTCTCCCTCTCACTTCCGTGTCCAGTGAGTAGGCGAGTGGGCCAAGCAATGCCCAGGAGATGCGATGGCTCTGTGCCTTGGCCTATAGGAAGCCTGAGGACTAGGGGCTTCACCCTTTGAGGAGGGGCGCCGGTTGTAAGAGGAAGAACGTGCCCACAGACCCAAAGTTGTCGCTGACCTCTTCTGACCCTTCACGTAATCTAATGAGGTAATTCTGAAGGACCTGCTCTACCTGCTCAGAGCTTTGGTCACTGGGCTAACTATGGCCTTCCAGACTCTCCCTTGTTGGGGACAGTAGACCCGGTTGCTCTGTCAGTGTCCCAGCCATCCCTACCTTCCCAGCCTGGTCCTGGCTCTAGAGAGAGATCCAGTTTCTGGGGCTGCTCATCTTTCTTTCCCTGGAAACCCCGGGTGAGACCCAGTGCCACTCAAGGCTCTTTGCCCATAGGAAAGGGCTATTGATCCTGCCTTCAGTTCCTCTCCTGTTTCTTTTCTGGAGTCTGGGGGAGCAGGAGCCAGGAAGCTGAAAATGGGCAGACAGGGAGGGGCTTGTTCTAGGAGCACAGAGCTAGGAATGAGAGGCCTATGAGATGCTTCTGTGTGACCTTGACTGAGGCAGCCATGTCCCTGAGCCTTCACGCCCATCACTGTACCCTGAAACCAAGTTTAGTCTTTCGGAGTCTAGATGCTACAACCTGCAGCCTAAATCCCACCATCTGCTTGAGATGACCAGAAAGGAGGCCAGATAGGCTCTGTCTTGGACAGCTACCCTTGGAGTTAGAAGTTGAAACAGGTTTTAGGTTTCCACCCCTGAACGTCAGTTAGCAAGGACTTGGTATTAATACTTTCCCAGCGGCCTGTTGCTGTGAAGAGAGGGTCAAGGAAACCCTTAGAAAAGAAAGCATTTAGCTGGGGCTGGCTTGCAGTTTCATTATAATATTTCATTATTATAAGCTCACTTAGTTCATTATCATCATGGAAGGGACCATGGTGATACACACGGTGCTAGTCAGTAACTGAGAGCTACATCCTGATCCTCTGGCAGAGAGAGAGGGGAGGGGGGCTATCATGGGCTTTTGAAACCATAAAGCCCACCCCTAGTGACACACTTTCTCCAATAAGGCCACACCACCTAATTCTTTCTATCCAAGAGTTCCACTCCCTGGTGACTAAGTGTTCAACTATATGAGCCTATGGGGGCAGTTCTCCCTCAGACCACCACACCCAGCCATGATTGTACTGTGTCAAGAGCTATCACTGACTTAGAGGTAGAAAAATCCACATCTTCAAAGACTTACTGTCTTCTAGGGGCCACAAATCCCAAGAGACCCACTAGATTGAAATTGCCAATGTGTACTGCTTTGACCCCACAAAAGGTAGTTTCCTATGGTTTGGCCTAAATATCAGTATATTGAATGTTGGAAAATGGGGTTGTATATTTAGTGCTGTGGGTCAGTGGGGTTAGCAACATTTAGGGAGTCACTTGCTAGGTCAGCTTGCCCTCTCTCTCAGTATGTTTGGCTCTGCGGGTGGTGCACGTGTTTTCAAGTCTTTTTCAAAGAAAATTCTTACATTAACCTTCCTGGAATTGGCCAAAACGGCTTTCCCTGGAGAGAAGAAATTGCCACCCACCTCACAAGACTGCCTCGATGTCCCTAGTGCCTGGCTTTGATACTTGAGCATGGAAAAAACTTCAAGGAAAAAGAAACAGACTACTCTTGCCCCTCGCCTATGGCAGCGAGGAGGACACACACTTAAAGGGGCCCTGGCTAGGCTGCGTAGCTCAGACTGGCCTAGAACTCACAACTATCCTCCTGCCTCTGCCTCCTAAGTGCTGGGATTAGAGGTGTGTGCCACCATGTCTGAATAATTATTTATTTTGTGGTACTAGAGACTGAACCTAGAGTCTTGACTGAGCTATATGCCCATCTTTTTATTTGGGACAGGGACTCACTAATTCGACCAAATTCCTGTAGCCCATTCTGGCCTTGGGCTTTCAACTCTGCTGCCTAAACCTAGAAAATAGCTGGGACTCTAGGCCTGTGCCGCCAGACCTGCCTCAGCTGAGCATAATTTTGAGGGGAAGCAGTTGCCAGGCAGGATCTGGAGGAGGAGAAAGGACAGGATAGAAGTTGGGCAGAGGGGAGGTGGGGGCAAAGCTGGAGGGAGGGCTGGTGGAGCAAAGGGGAGGCAGGGCAAACCTGGAGGGAGGGCTGTGTGGGGCAGGGGTGAGGCGGGGCAAAGCTGGAGGAAGGGCTGTGTGGGGCAGCGGGGAGGCGGGGCAAAGCGGGAGGGAGGGCTGTGGCTACATCCTGAGGCAGACACTAAGAGCTTTCCAGTTAGTAGATTTGGCAGGTGAGGGAGGCTGTGTGCGCCCACCCGCTGGCATGCCTCCAGCCTTGTCTAAGCCAGCACCAGTGTCGCAGGCAGGATGGCATCTGGCCTCCACAGCAGCTGCTGTCTACCTGCTCCCCTGGTGCTGAGGACCAGCAGGATGATCCCGCTGTTCCCTCCTCCCCACTGTCTGTACTACATAGCCTTCTTTGCGGGGAGCACTCGCAGGACATCTGTTAGTACGCAAGGACAGGCATCGCCGGCTTCCACACTTCCAGGAGCTGACTGACCTTGCGCAGACAGGTGGGTCACGGGCTTGGGACTGAGAAGCAGCTTATTTTGTTGAGCCAAAGCCTGTGAGATAGATGGAGTTAGGGAACTAGCTCATTTTCCTTCTTTGGCAAAGGAGGAAACAGAAACCTAGAGACTCACCCAAGGACACCTGCTCATTTGAGGCAGAGCCAGAGTCAAAATTCAGTTCTTCCCCCTCCAAGTCTGCCACTGAGTGTTCAACCCCCACAGCATCGTCACTGGGTGACACTGGTCATCACTGAAGCTCCCTGGTCCCTGGGTCTCTTCTCATGCGACAGACAGAACTGTTCCTGTATGTTAGACACAGATGTGCCACACCATGAGGTCATGTGCTAGGAGCACTTTGGAAGAAAAAAGCTGGAAGCCAGGAGGCCGCTGTGCTATTGACAGCCAGGATCATTAGCACTAGAGGAAATGCAGAGCAGTGCTCATGGGAGCACCACCCTCCTCATCCACACAGCTGCTAATGGAGCCAGGCTTTCCTCTTCGCAGCTCTGCATAGAGTAGGGCCGCCTGGAGTTGAAAGAGGCTAGATGATCTTGCAGGGAAGCAGAAGTCATGGCAGGGGTGAGCAGAACCTTCCTCTCCTGCCTGCATGTCCCTGGGCCTGCCTTTTCCTTGGTGCCAGCTCTCTGAGAGGTCAAGGAAGGTGCAAAGAGAAAACCATGGGATCTCTACTTTTTCCAGGGCAGATGACTAAGCCAGATGAGCCCGTGGCCTCATTTGGGGACCTAAGAGCCAACAAGCAGGGTTTCTATAGCATGTTAGTGTATGCTGGGTTAGTAGATGGAATCTATCTGTCATTCACTGAACAAACAGGAAGTGACAGCAAACCATATTCTAGCTGCTATGTTTGGGGTGGGAAAGTGGTACCCAGGAAACAGGAAGGGCCCTGAGTGGCGGACCTGAGGCTCAGAGAAGCTTTTTCTGAAGCAGGTACCTGCAGAAAGCCCTAAATGTGGCAGTGGACCAGGGAATTTGCCTGCTTCCCTACAAGGGACTTCAGCTAAGGAACCTCTGAGTTGGGAGGGGTGTGAAGACATCACTGCTGGGAGCCCTTGGGGTTACCAGAGAGCTGTGGCTTTAGGGTAAAAGACTTGTTCCTGTTACTTGATAAAAGACGCTGCACTGGGTTAAGGTAGGCTGCTAAAAACCCCATGCTTGTCCAGTCTGGTAGATTCACTCCTCTGGTGACATCTCAGCCTTACCTGATGTTATATGCCTGTGTGCATCCAGAGCCTGCTTAGATGGAGGCAAAGCTGCTACATCACTGGGATAGCCAGACAGGATCCAAATGGCACCCAGCGATAGAACCATAAACTTACAGGAAACACTCTTGTTTCTTCGCCCCTCCTTCCTTCATACTTCCATCCCTCCACCCACTTTTCAGAGGTAGCAGCTTCAGCTTTCAGATGGCCCCAACTGTATACACGTTTATTGAGCCTCTAGAATGCATGCATGTCATCTTTCCTTGTGTATACATGTTATTGAGCATCTGGAAGGCATGCCTTTCATCTTTCCTTATGTATACATGTTATTGAGCCTCTGGAAGGCATGCCTTTCATCTTTCCTTGTGTATACACATTATTGAGCCTCTGGAAGGCATGCATGTCATTTTTCCTTGTGTATACACGTTATTGAGCCTCTGGAAAGCACACATATCATCTTTCCTTGTGTGCCGGCTGATGCTGTGACAGCCAAATGAGGTATGAGGAAGAGCCCTGTGCAAATGAGAAAGCGCTGCACATCTGCAGGGCTTACTGCACTTGCTCCTCCCTCCCCATTTCACCCCCTTCTCTCCACTGCCCATCTCTCTGCGCCCCCCAAGCATCCTTACTGTGCTGCTGTCATTGTGTCCTCTGCCCTTGCCTAGACAAAACCTAAGGCAACATCTGTTGCATCTTAAAAACAAAAAAACAAAACATAAAAAAACGGCAGTGGACACAGTAATCCCAGCTAATTTATCAATTGTGTGTTCAGTATCTAACTTGGAATATCTTATTCAGTATTCCTCCATCTTACAAAGAGATCAATATCGGGAGTCTTCATTTTACAGAGTAATGAAGGGATTTCTAAAACAGAAGGCTGAGAAGCAGCCTTAGTCCGATGTGCTCATTGGACTCCCTCTTTCTGTTGCTGAGAGGCTGACTACTTGACAGGAGCACGGAGAGACTCAAGGGCATCTACTGAATGCCAACTGAGCCCCAGCTTCTCTCTCATTATGTCTCAACAGCCATCTTCTAAGACAGGTATAGGATTTGTCTTCCTGCATTTGGAAGCTCACTCAGAAGAGCAGGAGGAGGAAGAACAGAGGGGCTTCATAGGAGGTTATGGGGAAATGTTGCAGGACTTGGGCGTGGGACGGTAGCGCTGGTCAGGCGGGGCCTTCTCCCTAGGCCTTGGAGCACTTCGGTCACAGCGGGCTCCATCCTCTCCCTTCTACTATTGTGCACAAAGCTCAAGCTACAGGCTCAGTCTAGATCTCTAAATAAATTAGCTCAGACTCTCAGTCCAAATGCCAGAAGATGCTGGTTCCAGCGGAGCTCTGATGTCTTCCCATTATCTGGGGCCTTCTGGAGGTATGAAGCTCATTCAGACATGGCTCCCAGTCCTGTATTATCCCGAGGCCATCTGGCTGGTTAGCGTTGGGACACATCTTTGACCCAGGCCTCTCTGACAGAAACCTGTGCCTTTTCTACTCAGGGCTGCCTGCTGAACAGAGTTATTTGACTCTGATTCTCCTGAAGCACTTTTGTTCCCTTTCCCCACTCTCTCTGCTACTGGGGATTGAACCTAGGGTCTTGCCCACACTGGGCAAGTGCTGTATCCGTAAAGCACATCCTCGGCCCTGACTCTCGTGTATGTTCCGTTGGTTGTTTTTGTTCAGTGATGTCTTTCGAGCGTGTAATAACTACTCGATAAAAGGCTGCTGTGGGGCTGCAGTGTGGCTCTGGGATAGGACATTCACCAAGTTCTCACGAAAGCCAGACTTTTATCTATCTACAAAATGACAAAAAAAAAAAAAAAAAAAAAAAACAGGAAAAAAAAAAACAACTTACAGCTTTCATCTGGGAAACTTGACCTCTGAATTCTCCAGATGCAGAGAGAAAGGGGTTCTTTTCTAAACCTTGAAGAATGGCCTCTGAAGGAAGTGGAACAGTCCTGTGGCATGCTTCTGGTCCCTAACTTTTATGGGGAAATGTTAGGGACCATCTCTTAATGTGGAAAAGTCTAGAGGGAAGAATAGCTTAGCTCTCGGTTTCCTTTCTTGATGCATCTGCCCGAGGATGTTAGCTGTGTGAGGAAAGCCAGTGAAGGGGGATTTCCCCTAACTTCACTGGGGTTAGGAAATAGATACAGAGGTCCTGTGTGGAAAGGGAAAGAATGCTAATGCCCACTGGTGTGCAGCCCAAAGGCAGAGTTAACCAGATCTGTTATCCCCTCTAACACCTTACTTTATAGCAGTCTCCTGTGTCCCGGCTCACACAGGCTGTCTCCATCCCAACAGACATTCACTGCATGAGAGTCAGGTGGAACTATGCTTCTGGCCAGTTCTGTGACCATGTGCAAGTTAATGAATGGTGTGTTCTAAGGGCTTGGCCCATAGTAGGTGCACAGGAGATCTTAGCTTTCCTTCCTCTGTCCCTTCACTTCTCCCCTCTCTGTCTATCCAGGCATCTGTCACGGTCCATTATCTCCCAGTAACTAAGATGTCCCCCACCTGCGTCTCTCCAGTAAAGCCCTTCAGGGAGAGGACCAGGGCTCTCTCATTTCCACATCGTAGATACGCCTCTTCGTGCTAATGCTGGGGTTTTGCTTGGCACTAGAGCAATGGGAATCCTGGCAAGATAAGGCAGCACTTTGCCGTGTTCGTTCTTGCCCTGCGTTTCTCTTGCCATAAGAGATAATGCTAGGAAAACGCTTGTCCGTAGAGGGAGTCCAACTAGGTGGGAATGTTCTTTATAGAAACTGTGACGACCCAAGGGAATCATCACTATTGGTCACCCATGTCAACTGCCAGCTGCTACTGGAATTGAGCAGACCACTGGTTAACCAGGCAGGAGCGTCTAGGCTGGACCCTCCCTTGCTTTCTCTAGACATTTTAGCCGTAATGCAGCAGCCACTGGGTCAAAGTAATGCATGAACCACTTTTGCCTTCCTTGCCTGGGAAGGGGCTTGGCATCAAGTGCATCTTCCTCTCACTTCCTGTGGATCGCTCCAGTGCTCTGGGCTCTGAGTGGAGGCGTCTACAGCCTTCTCTCGGACCATGAGGATAGCATCGGGCGGCACTGACTGGGAGATGCTCTCAGAGGAAGTGACTTACAGATGTGGATGGGAATATTAGCTGAGAGTTCCCAGGCTACTGCAATGTAGTGGCTGCTGTACAGCATTTGCACCGAGCTCACTAGCCCGCCTGGGAACTGCTTAGAAGGAGGAGTGATGCTTTAGTGATCCCTGTGTAGCCAGTATTAAATACAGCACATTGCCTCACTGCGGTGATCAGTGACGGATTCGTGGATGGATGAACAGATGAATTAAATAAAACCTTTCTTTAAAACTGAGTCAAGACCATAGTAAATTTACCCAGTTCCTTTCCAGAGCCAGAATCCCTCCTCAGGAGCACACTATCCCATGCCTGAATGATTAATGGCAAAGGTCTCCTAATGACAGATGGGTGGTCTAGAGCAGAATTATTTACACTTTTTCCAGCTATGACCCCTTTTGCTCAAGAAATTTTCACAAAAAATTTATATAGGCACGTAAATAAGTATGTAAATCAAACAGTGAACTGATAATAAATAATAAAGAGATTTAGTTTAAAAACAACCCTTTGGTTGGTATAGTTATAATTTTACCATTTATGAAAAACAAAGGCAATTTTGCATGCTAATGAGATATGCTTGTTTATTTTTAGATGAAGAATTAAATCTTGGCTGCTGATTTGGTACTAGAGGAAATAGAACATCTTCAATGGCTTTCAGAATTGACAAATGTTTTGATTTTATAATTGTCAATTCTGAGAACGCTGCCTCTTATAAATACAAAGCACAAAATGGCAGACATGTGTCTAGAGACATCTCCAAAATTGTTGTCAATTCTTCCGAAGCACAAACAAAATTCAACTTAACTACTTTTTTTTAATGCTTTTTCATTTACTTATTTTGTGTCTGTGCTGAAGACATGGGGTCTCTTGCCACAGAGACCAGAGGGCAACTTGGGCAGTCTGTCTTTCCACCATGTGGGCCCTGTGATCAAACTCACAACACCAGGCTTGGCAGCAACCATTACAAACCCAGCCATCTCCTTGGCCCACAACAGTCTTTTGGGGTTTGGGTTTTGTTTGTTTTGTTTTTGTTTTTTATAAATGAATCTCAAGTCAGCAAGTCAATCAACAGTTTTTAAAATCAAACGTTTTGTGAGTTTGAGACCAGCCTGCTCCTAGTTTCAAAACAGCCAGCACTACATCATAGAGAGACCCTGCCTCAAAAAACAAAATAAAATACAATATTCTTGTTTGTTCGTTTGTTTCCTTTGTTGTTGTTGTTGTTGTTGATTTTGAGACAGAGTCTCTCTACATAGCCCTGGCTGTCCCGGAACTCACTGTGTAGACTGGACTGGTCAAACTTGAATCTGTTGCCTCTAGGGCACTGGGCTTAAAAGTTTGTGCACCACCATGCTCTGGCTAAAATGGAACATTCTAATAATATAGTCCCAAAATGTACTAACTTGATGGGTCTGAAACATTAACATCTTTATCGTCTATAATCAAACCATTATGTTTCTAGAAGAGGGGGAAGCTTAGTATGTACACTAAAAGCATTGCAGTTCACAACATACAGTAACCTGAAATCTGAGCCGAGGTATTTCGCATAGCGTTCCCTGGCTGTTGCATAGTGTGACTGCATACATGGCGCAGAGTGCTTACGCTGTGTGTTAGGAACCGAGGCTGCGGTAAAGTCCCACAATGCAACACGGGTGGCTGCCACCAGAACCCCCCCTAGAAATATATTTGATTTTGGATTAACTCTGAGTCACTGCTGCTGCCAGATTTTTCAAGAAGCTTACATCCAACCACTTGGCCCCATATGTAGCAACAAATCACTGAGAATCTGGGCTCCAGAGGAGCTGACTTTAGGGCGGCTATTAGGAGACCAGGCTCTGAGTCATTTGAGTTGCTCCCTGGCCTCCAAACTCATGTAAACTTCCCAGTCTTCAGTGTATTCATAGCTAAAATAAAGTTAGTGCTGGATTTACTTCAAGGACATTTCAACTCCCAAATTCTCTGCTTCCTCCTACCCTAACAACCCTGCAGATTAATTATAGTTGGTTACCGAAAATTAAAAATAAGATTTCGCATAGATCTAAATTTCTTGTCCCCCACCCCCTCACCCCATCCCAGAAGCCAGGAAGATGTTAGCCTACCTTTCTTCCGTGGCAAGGATCAGCAGGAGCTAGGTTGCCTCTGCCCTGTTCCGATGGGCGATGGGCATGAAGCTTCTCCTGGCTGTGTCCCCTCTTCTCTTGATGAAGGCTTGGTCCTGCTTCTCCCAGTTTTCTACCTGATCTCAGCAACCATTCGAATGTGCGGACGTAGGATGAGAAAAACAACTAACTCTGAGGGGTGAAGACAAGGAGGCACAGAACAGGGTGATGGCCTGCAAATCTGCCCTTGCCACAGAGACTGGGGGAGTCGTCCTGGGAAGTCAGTAACAGGATGTGAAAACTGCCCTTGGCCAAGGCCTGGGAGAAGTTATTCTGGGTCTTGGTCCCCCAGCATCCTAAAGCCTTTAGCGGAGTTTCTTTGCTTGTTTGTTTGCTTGTTTTGAGCCAGGGTCTTGTTCTGTTGCCTGTGCTGACCTGAAACAATGTTAGCTGGCAGTCTTAGTGCTGAGATGTTAGGTGTGGCCTACCATGCCTGGCTGAGCCTTGTTTGATGTCTTCCTCAGACCCATGCCCGGAGTCTGTGAGCTCCCCGACCACATGTGCCCTGCTCACTTTAGGGGGTCATCCTCTAAGGTCAAGAGGGGTGTGAGAGCTCCTCGGGAAAACTGAAGTCATGGTGATAATCTCCTTTTTTCTGGCATCCAGCCTCCTCTTAACGGTCTTGGCACAGAACAGGTGAGATGATTGCAAGGTCGGATTGTTAAAATCAATGTAAAGAAATTCAGGATCCCAACCCCACTCAGCTCCGCGGGGCGCTCTCCCCTGCTCAGCCTCTCACCCTCAGCCAGGCACCTGTTCCTGTCAACAGCTGCTTTTCAGAGGCCTTTGGGCTTGCCCCTTTCATCTCCTCAACCCCCAAAGTCCCTTGTCTAACTTAGGGCTACCTTCAGACCCATTTTAAGACAGAGATATTTCTCACTAAGCCCCCTTAGTCATCCTGCCGGGGGCCCCAGGCAACATGGCTTCAAACATACTACCAGAGCAGAACATCTTTCTTTCTTTCTTTTTCTTTTTTTTTTTTTTTTTTTTTTTTTTTTTTTTTTTTTTTTTGGCTTTTCGAGACAGGGTTTCTCTGCAGCTTTTTTTTTTTTTTTTTTTTTTTTTTTTTGAGCCTGGCCTGGAACTCACAGAGATCCACCTGCCTCTGCCTCCCGAGTGCTGGGATTAAAGGCATGTGCCACCACCGCCCGGCTGCAGAACATCTTTCTTACCCAACCTGCAAACTCTTCTCTTTCTCCTTGCTGCTTTGATGTGTTTCTGCTCTGGTTTTCTTTTTCCGTCTTGGTTTGGTTTGGGGATTCTGTTTGTTTTGTTTGAGACATGGTCTCTCTGGGTAACCCAGGCTGAATGGCCCTGAACACTCTCCATCCTCCTGCCTCAGCCTCCAGTGTCCTGGGGCTACAGGTGCCATGGAGAATGGCTGTGTATGTTAATTAAAGCTTGTTGCTTGATTCTTTGATCAGTCACTCTGTGGTCTGTTCTAGCTAGTTTTGTGGGGTTGTTTTTGGTTGTTTTGTTTTTTCTTCAAAAACACTCTTGAGCTGGTGTGCATCTCGGTGACAGCGTGAATACTTAGCCTGGGGTTCAATGTACTACACACACACACACACACACACACACACACAAAAAAATGTCGTCTCTGCTTTCGTTCATGAACCTGCATTTGTCTCAATCGCTGCTCCATGTGACACCCTTTCTCCCTCTTGTTTCTCTCTCCATATGTTTCTCACCCTTACACATCTACGCTGTGCTTTGTGCTTATTCCTGCTCCAGCCACTATCAGAGATGCCTTTTGAAGAGGGTGACAGTTTTTGTTGGTTTCTAAGTATCTTTTAATGTGAATGGTGTATTTTTAGAAAAGTGATTTTTTTTTTAAGATAGGGTCTCCTATCTCAGGGTAGCATTGAGCCAAAATGTTATTTCTAAGGATGTTTACTTTTTCTCTGAGAATAACAGTAATATATAGATATCTAGCATTTGCTGGGGGTTACTGTCACCCACCAAGACAGGTATTAAGTATCATGACCTCATTATTTCCTCTACAAGGAAGGTGTTGTGCCCATCCTCCCTCTCAAAGAGACACCAAGGCAAACATAAGATAATGCTTTATCCAAGTTCCCCCTGAGCACTAAGTGAAGGCTTTCGACTCCATAGTCTGAGTTCTGTTCTGTTTCTCTCAGGATCATTCTAGCAAGTTTAGAAAATTGGGGGGGGGGGGCTAAAAGGAAGATTTATAATAAATTCAAATCTATAGTTATTAATGTTTATATATTTCTTTCATTCTTTTAAATGTATGTACAGAGACAGACAGACAGATAGACAGACAGAGACACTCTGATTCTGTTGCCCAGGCTGGCTTCCTACTTCTGAGCTTAAGTAATTCTCCTTCCTTAGCAGCCCCCTGAGTAGCCCGGACTACAGGCACACACCCTCCACCTAGGTTAGTATATTCATTTTAAAAACAAATTGAGACTGTGTTAAGTATTGAGTTCCTGACTTAAACATTCTCCCACTTGACAGTATAGTGAGCATTGGTCGTACATCCGAAGGAACTGGTTACACGTTCCAAGAGAAGCAAATAGAAGGAAAAGAGCGATGTGATTCTACAAAAGGAGATACAGAGACTGAGGCCCTCGACCCATGCTTTGAGAGCCGTGATCTGGAGCCAGCCCGGCAGGGCAGGGCGTGGAGTCTGAGCTGTGATGGCAGGTCAGAGAGGCAGGAAGGCTTTAGGGGCGTTTCTTCCCCAGCATGCCTGGTTCCCACATGAAGGTGTGAGATGAGCAGACCAGCTTGTGTTTGAAGTGGGAGTTAGGGAGGCAACATGGCTCCTGTCCAGGCTCAGCTCAAGGCCAGGCGTTGTCGCAGAAGAGCATCCTAAATAAAGCCCCCTATAAACTTGTGAGTCGATTTACTTGCTGATGACCAAAACTGGCCCCTCCCGCAGGGTTGGGCTCTCGCTGTGGCTCCTGGTTGGCAAGAACGATGAGGTTTTCCTGCCTTCATTCTGTTACACGTTCATGTATAAAGACAAGCTAAGTATACTTTATCTGCAGCTATATTTTTAAAGAAAAGAAACTTGAAAATATCATCCAAGAATAGAGCAGGGAGAGACAGAGAAAAAAAGAATTAGAAAAAACCCAAAGGGGCTGTCTACATCAAATGGATAATGGGCAAATGTGTGGCCCAAAACAAAGATGGAGTTCAATGTATATGGTGGGCACAGAGAGGCCCCATGGCATTCTAAAGCAGTTAGGATAGTTTGGAGTCAGTCTGGACGCCAGCCTGTTGGAGCTTGTACCAAATGGTTTCTGTAAATTCAAGAGTGCTAACGCACTCCTGAGGCCTCTGTGGCAGACACAGGCCATCCAAAGAACGCCGGCGTGTTCCACGCGGAACCATGGATTGTATCACGAAGTCTTGGGTTCATTCAGAAGCTGTTGTATGACTCTGTGTAAGCTTTGGGTCATTGTGCCCCAAATCTGACCCTTTCGTCTTCCTCCTTCCTGGGCATCTTTGGAAGATAGATAAGAAGATGGAGGGAAGTGTTTGGGGTTTCCATGAGTACAGAAGAATCTTAATTATTGCATTAATTCACCCAGTACCTCTTGCAGCAACACACAAGAGAACAGAACTCATCACTTAGCTCTAAAGTCTGCCTTTTGTGCTTTTTAAAGTGTCAGATAATATAATTCTGAATGCCTTACAGGGTTGTTACAAATATCCCGTAGGGCAAGAAATGGGAATGCAAATTGTATGTCATTAGAATGCCACAGGTGTGCAGGGGATTGCTTTGAGGGCTGGACTGAGGGAGCCTGGCCAGTGATTGTCCTGGGCTCCAGAGCTTAGCCCTAAATGGACCTCACTCTGCACCCAGACTCTGGAGCCCACAGCTACCAGAAAGCTTAGCCGGAGTCTCTCTACCTCCTGGAAGTTGAATGCCTCCCCACTCCCCAACAGAGTGCACCTTCTTAATCTGTAGATGAGAGAGTGTGTCTCAGTGGACACTCAAAGTGGGGAGAAACCTGGGAATCTTGGGGGACAACAGGGAATCTGGGGACTGAATTCCACTCTTGACCTTGCCACTAGCTAGAGTAAGCCACTTGACCTCTGAGCCCCCTTTGTCATCTGCTGCTAACCAAGAAGAATTGTTAGGATACTCTAGAGTAGGAAATTTAAACTGACGTGCTCTGGGAAGTTAAAAACACTTAGCAGGCAGATTTTTTTTTTCTTTTTTAATTAGACTGCAAAAATTGAGATCACAGAAACTGGTGGTCCCCACTGGTAACCAAGAAGGCTAGTTTGTTTCCACTCTGGGATCTCAGGCTCTTCACATGCTCAGGGGGTGTTCTCTCCCAGCTTCTGAGAGGGGTCCCCCAGGGCCACTCTTCTACCCGGTGCTGTCTTCCAAGCTCAGAGTCACCCTGGTTTTTAGCCCCATCCTCTTATTTCAGGCATTTCTTGTTTTATGAATGTAGACTAAGCATGTGCACCGTGCAAAGTGCGGAGCTGTGTTCCGAGGAGTCTTGGGGCCTGCTCTGGGGCCTTCTATTGAAAGCCTTGCTAGAGCCACTGCCATCAGGTCAGGTTTTGGGTAAGGTTTGTTCAGGTAAGATGAAAGTAGGGCGGGGCCTCCCCTGAGTTTGGTGGGAGAAGGACAGGGAGGGGGTGGGATCGGAGAGAGGGAGGGGCCTGGGCCATTAGGTTAGCTACACTCTTGTGAGTCACAGGTCCCCTTCTTGAGCAATCGCTGCTGCCAGGGTGGAGCTAGTCTCGTTATTTTGGGTTTCTGGGCTGAGCCAGGCCTCAGGGGCTTTAGGCCTGTGTTTCCCCAGCTGCTCACCATCCTCAGTGGTGTTGGGAGCCAGCTGTGCCGGGCGCCTGAGGCGGAGGGCGGGGAGTGGCAGGTCCAGACACTGCGCGCCCAGGGCAAGGGCGGCAGTGAGGTCCGTTTAGGGCAAGTCTCCTGCACCAGTCACTGCACCCGGACTCTGGAGCCCACAGCTACCACTCCTGGCTGGGTGGGATGACCTCCATTTAAAACCCAACAAGTCTGGCCTGAAAGGGTGTTGGGTTCTGCCCTCGGTTGTTTTATTGTGGGTCCCAGAGGAGACATACACACTCGGGCCTGTAGGGATAACTGTGCCTCCTTCCATTGTGAAATGTAATGGCTCTCGACAGTCCCCACCCAAAGAGGGAGCGCAGGCCTCTGCAGTTTGTGGCACTCTTCATTACCTCTAACTCAGTAACGGACAACTTCTGCTCCTTGCCTTGACTATACCATCTCCTGCCCACATCGAGCTCTCGGGAGTTCTTTCATTGAGAAAATCTTGTTAGGCTCACGGTGTTCAAAGCTGCGAGCAGGAATTCATGTCCCAGGGCCTCATCAAGGTTGGTAGCTCTGACCATGCACGTGGAAAGTGCTCCCTTCTTCTCCCCCTCCCCACTTCCTCCCTCCCTTCTTTGGTCTCCTCCCCCCCCCCCCCCATACACACACATACACTTGAAAGTCCTACTATCTACCCCAAGCTGACCTGAAGCTCCCAGGGAATTATTGAATTTACAGTCCTGCTTGTGCCTCCTGAGAGCTGAGTGCTCCTGTCTCTTCCTGCTCTGCATGTGGTTTCCTGATTGCCAATGAGGTTGAGCAGTAGAGAGACGCAGACCAGACTCGCAGAAATGGCAGATAATCTGCAGTGGCCAGGGTAGTGAAGGAGTGGGGAAGGGACAGGAAACCCAGCTGGCCAGGCAGATATGATAATGGGCCAAACGGAATAAAGGAAACTTATTGTTGTTATTATTATTGATTTTTACAGACACTATCTCACTCTATAGCCCAGGTTGACCTTAAACTCATGGTAATCCTCCTGTCCCAACCTTTAATACTGGCATTACTAAAATGAGCCACCATACTGCAACATTTATTTTTTATGACCCCTTTTCCACTTTAAGGGTGCTGAGGATTGAACCCCAAAGCAAGTGCTATATCACAGAGCTACAATCCCAGGCTCTAAGAAATTAACATTCAAAGCACAGTTTAAATAGTGTGGTATAGCTAAAGACAAAATTTGTAAATAAATTTTTTTTCTGGAGTACTACACAGCAGAAAAAAATAATGACATCTTGAAATTTGTGGGCAAATGGATGGATCTGGAAAACATCACACTGAGTGAGGTAACCCAGACCCAGAAAGACAAATATTATATGTACTCACTCATGAGTGGCTTTTAGACATAAAACAAAGAAAATCCAGTGTACAATTTACAATTCCAGAGAACCTAGACAACAAAGAGGACCCTAAGAGAGACGTGCATGGATCTAATCTACATGAGAAGTAGAAAAAGACAAGATCTCCTGAGTAAATTGGGAGCATGGGGATCATGGGAGAGGGTAGAAAGGGAGGGGAGAGAAAGGGAGGAGAGCAGAGAAAAATGTAGAGCTCAATAAAAACAATAAAAAAATAAAGTACTGGGATTGCATGTCGGCCACAACCATGCTTATAGAAAGGAATATCCTTGACCCCCACCCCGTCAGGTGTGGAAGACCATGTTTCCTAAAAACAACTGGTCTTTGGCTCAGGCTGTGAAGTAACTCGGGCACTCGAAGATGAGCCCTCTGGGCAGCTTCAGCCTTGGGGACAAATGATCTCAGAGTGAATGGGGTGGTGACAGTAGACTGGATGGTGACAGTAGACTGGCCGAGCATTTTCCCACTTCGGTACTTCTTAATATTTCATTGAGAAATAATTTAAAAATAATACTTGTGTAGCACACTAAAATGCATATTGTTCAAAGTGTCCTTATAAATGATAATATTTATAGTTTACAGCTATGGAGATAAAAATAGTATTTATTTTTTAAAAAGATTTTTTTCTGAAGAAATAATATAGAAGATGAAAAAGATGAAAATTAACCATGGAAGAAATATAGAGGATTAGAAAATAGATCCAAATTGGCAAAGCTTTTTTTTTTTTTAAAGACCATTAGGCAAATATTTTAGGCTAGTGGCCCTATGGTCTCTTCATAATGACTAGTTGTGCAATTGTGGTGTGGAAGAAGTCACAGAGGATGTTTAAATGGTAGTTGTGGCTTTGTGTCAATAAAGCTTTATTTACAAAAGCAGGCAGCCCTCCCATCTTGGCCCATGTGCTATGATCTGTTAGCACCTAGAAACGATCCTGATATAGTTGAAGACAAAATGCTCAAAAATTGATGAAATTATATATATAATTTATCTCAAGGGATGGGTTAAATTTATTCATGGACACAGTATAACTGAAACTGTAAAAGGAAAGACCCACCCCATGTACTGCTTTGAAGGGGACAAATAGTGACAGCCGCTTTCTTAAAAGCTAGAAGACAGTGAAGACAATTGCTAACCCAGAATTCCATCCTCAGTATAAAACTTTTTCCTGAATGGGGGCTGGGGTAAAACCTTTTGGAGACAGATGAGAACAGGTTTCTACCAATTAGACTCCCCCAAAAACACACACACTGAAGAAACATCTACAGAACATAGTTCAAGAAGAAAAATTACTTAAAAAGATCTAAAATGCCAGAAGACGTGATCAGCCAAAGAAATGGTAAGCACAGAGCTAAATCTAAGCGTTGGTGGCAAAGACAATCAAGATTATGTCTAGCGTGTAGGGATTAAAAACATGAAATTGTAATTGACGGTAAAGACAATAAAGATAACAATGTCTAGTATGTCCGGATAAAACATGAAGCTGTAATTACAGCCCTAATAGCTGTGGTCTATAGACAGGAAGCTGAGTCATTAGAGTTGAAGTGTTGGGAGATCCTTGTATAATTCAGGAAGAGTTTGAAGATGCTATCAGCTACAGGTTAAGGGTTTTAGCTGAGAGGTGGAGAGAGGGATCAGCAGGTAAACACTTGCCTAGCAAGCCCGTCAATCATAGTTTAATCTGCAGCACCCACATGAACTGACTTCCGGGAGTTGTCCTCCAACCTCCACAGACATGGTGTGGCACATGTGTGCCCTCCCCCATGAAATAAAAATTCTGTAAATGCTTTTTAAAAATCTCTAGATGAAAACTGCACCTTACAAACTAGTAGAGGGAAAGGAAACACAAATGAAGACTGTATAAATGTGGCAGTTAAAAAAAATGTTAAACCTTGAGGCTGGAGAGATGGCTCAGCAGTTGAGAGCACTTGCGGCTCTCGTAGAAGACTCAGGTCCCGTTCCTGGCGCTCACGCTATAGCCTGTAGTCACCTTGAGTTCCAGAGGGTCAGCTTCAGTCCTCTACAGGCAGTGCACACACACCGTGCACAGACACACATGCAGGCAAAACATTTGCACAGATGAAGTAAAATATGCTAAGGCTCTGATCCAAAAGAAAAACAATTATAACCATTTTGGGGGTAGCTGCTGCCACTTTAATCACTGATATTCATAATGTCATGTAATATACCTAATAGTGTAGACATCAAACATGATAGCGTCTATTACTATACTGAAACCAAGGCTGTGAACTTGGGTAGGAACTCACTTTGGTTTTAGAAGGAATTAGTGGGCACGAGTACATGCCTGCCTGGAAGTTTGTTTCAGAGAAGTTTCCTCTGAAAAGGAATGTGATGGGAAGTGAGGGTGGTGAGAGCGCAGTGCACCTCTCCAGCCGAGGAACTTAGCGGCTGGAACAAAGTGCTTTCCTGCAGAAGTGAGTCCAGCGGTGCTTGGCACATGGCAGGGCTCCACGTTACTTGATCGCTGAGTGGTGGATGTTGGTGGGGGAACTTATCCAAAATCAGAGCTTGGGTTCCAGTCCAGGTCATTAGAATTCAACAGAAATCCTTTTCCTTCTACCACATGGTATATAGTTTTTCTTCACCTTCTGACTGAAGTAGGCTCCAGAGCCAACAAGTGAAATGGACGAATCAGTCAAGCATAGGGCTGGGGCGTAGCTCAAGGGTAGAGCCCACGTTTAGCATGCTTGAGGCCCTGGGTTTGATCTCCAGCACCACAATGCAATAGCACCAACTTACCTCCCTCCGTGTGTGTGTGTGTGTGTGTGTGTGTGTGTGTGTGTGTGTGTGTGTGTGTGTTATTTTCCATGTCCAAACTTCAGAGCCAGAGCCATTAACTATACCAAGGTCAAACAGGTAGTGCTGATGGCTCTGGAATTTGAATTTGGGCCAGTTGCACACAATACTTGGAAGGACTGGTGCTGGGGAAAGAGTCTCCATGGCTAGAAAATATCTCACAGGTAAGATCGTTGGAGGAAATGTGGTTTGTTTTTTGTTTTTTTTTTTTTTTTTTTTTGGTCAACCTTGAATGTGGATTCTGAATCTGCTCCTTTCCACGTGTTCCTAGACAAGTATCTAGCAGTTTTCTCCTTGTAAAATTAAAATGGTAGCACCCTCTTTCCCAAGGCTGTCGGGGATCCCGTGCGATGATATAGGGGATGCTTAAAAGCCTAGAGACTCTCTGCCTTGGGGCGGGAAGGCCTCACGCGCATCCTTAGTCTACTCAGGTCTGTGTACTCTGAGTAGTCGGTGGGGTGACTTTGGAAATGAGAGGAGATGAAGCCTGGCTTTTTCCTCCTGTTCCTTCAGGAGATGATTGGTCACCTTTCTCCTTCTCTTCCTTCTCCTCCTCCTCCTCTTCTTCTTCTTCTCCCTCTCCTTCTTCATCTCCGTCTCCTTCTCTTTTTTCTTCTTCCTCCTCCTTCCTCCTCCTCCTTTCTTCTTCCTCCTCCTTCTCCTTCTTTCTTCGAGATAGGGTTTCTCTGTGTAAGCCCCTGGACCTCACTCCATAGATCAGGCTGGCCTTGAACTCAGAGATCTGTCTCTGCCTCCCCAAGTGCAGGGATTGAAGGCATGCGCTACCACCGCCTGGTCACCTTCTTGCCCAGCATCACCACCTCCCACCGTCTTTGTATTTAGAAAGCCATGTCTGTTTTTCCCCTCCATGGGTGGATCACCCAGCCTCACCAGGTTAGCTCTGTGCTGTTGTTTACCAAGCCCTTCTTGGTCTCCCAGTCCTGAGCACGTCAGAGGCCACCGTCTATGGTGATTGTCCCTTGTAGTTCTGGTCTTTTACCTCTAGGACCATGGTGAGCCCAAGCCCTGAACTGAGCTCTGAACTACCCACATACACAACGTGCCCTCAACAGTGCTGCTCTTGTGTTTGCTTTCTTTCCTTCTGAAGTTAGTGTGTGTGTATATCTGCGTGTGTGGTGACCTATATAAAGCATGAAACTTACCCTTTTCTCTGGCATTAAGGACAGCCACACTGTTGTGCAACCATGACTACCCCCATGCCTAGAATTTTTCATCCACTCAGTAGAAACTGTTCCCACTGAACAATACCCGCACCTTCTCACTCATCCCAACCCTTGGTGATCGGCGCTCTCCTTCCTGTCTCTAGTCTAGGACCCTCATATGAATAGAATCCGCAGTATTTGTCCTTTTGTGTCTGCCTTATTTCGCTTAGTATCATGGTTTTTGAGGCTCTGCATTGCAATGTGTCAGAGTTTCCTTCCTTGAATAACAGAATAACAGTTCTATTGTGTGCGTGTGCGGTTCATTGTGTCTACCCATTCCTCAGCAGCCCGGCTCTCCTCGACAGACTCTTGCTGTAGCGCAATCTGCAGTAATTTAGAAGCAGGAGACTAGGGGCCTGCTCTGCAGATGGTGAGGGTAGATGTAAAACCCAAGTTTCACCTACCAGAGATCTCTTTACTTTTTTTCTTTCTTTTTTCTTGTTTTTTTCTTTTGTTGTTGTTGTTTGTTTTGTTTTGTTTTCCTAGGCAAGGTCTCACTATATAACTGTGGCTGTCCTGGAACTCATATGTAGACCAGGGTGGCCTTGAACTCATAGAGATCTTCCTTTTCCTCCTAAATGCTGGGATTAAAGGTGATCTCCACTACACCTGATTCCAGAGATCTCTTTTCAACAAAGTACATGACATCACATAGGCCCAGGAGGGCTACCTAGAAAGAAGTGGTTGCCTGGGACCTCAACCTTGCTTTAGTCTGCCTGTCCCAGGAAACATGCCTGCTGGCAGCCCAGGGACTCCACAACGTCTGGGTTTTTTGTTTTTATTTTCTCCTCACTTCTTCCCCTTGTCTGCCTTTATCATATCAGGCTCCACACTGGCTTCAGTGCCTCCAGAATTCCTGTGTGCACTCTGTACTATTAGCGCAGGCTCTCTTTGTATGGTGTGCCTCGGGCCCTTCATTCAGACTTCTCCAGACTGGGAGTTCCCTAAGGAAGAGAGCCCTCTCGCTTTCTTCCCCCACTCTTCCTCTGAAGCTCTCCCTTTTACACCCCACCCCCAGCGCACCAGGAACTGCACAACCTCTATCTAGACCACAATCTGTACCCTTAAGGTGTCCGTGGCCAGTGATGCTGATGACTCACACAGACATCACACATACACTCAGCGTGTCTCATGGTCACCTCTGGGAGGAAGTCAGAGAAACCTATACTAATCCTCTGAGCTCACCAAGACAGGAATCCCCCAGCTCCCATGTACCGTCTAAAACACCCTTTTCTTATGCACCACTTCCCCTTTCTTATGTGCCACTCCCCTTTCTTATGTGCCACTCCCCTTTTCTTTCTGCCTCCTCCTCTCCACTCTCCCATGTATGTTTATTTGTAGGGAGGCAGTGTTCCCAGTCCTGGCCATGGAACAAGAGCCTCACACATGCTGGACAAGTGCTCTACCACTTAGCTACATCCCTAACATGCTTTGTATGTTTGAGCTAGGATCTCATGTAGACCAGGGTGGCCTTGAACACAGGATCCTCCAGCTTCCACCTCCCAAGCGCTGAGCTAATAGGCAATACCATGCCTGGCTTTTCTATTTATCTTGAGACAGGCTCTCACTGAGTTTGACCTGGGATGCTCTTGAAACAGCTGAAGATAAACTAGCCCGTTGTGTAAGGCCCTGGTTCCCAGTTGCACCTCCCTCTGGTTTTCTATCCAGGCTGACTTTAAACGCCCTCTGCAACCCAAAAAATGCTGGAACTTCTTGGTTGTCAAAATTCGCTGACATTTGGTATTTATGACACTCTTCTAAGACAGTGGATGTTTTCCTGACTCAGTCTCCAAGTAGGTGGGATTATGGACCTGTACCCCAAGACCTGGCTCCCTCTGCTTTCTCGTAGAGCATGTCCTGTATCTTAGCTGCATCTAGATTCTTCCTGTGGGTGTGTGGTTGTATGGTCTTAATTAGTGAGTCATTTCACCATTGAGACCCATGTGTAATTAAAATCTGCCCTGTCTTAAAAGACCATCACAAAGACCAAGTGGTAGAGTACTTTAAAACCCCTCAGGACCTTTTCTGCCTCTGCCGAGCCTTGCTGACACTGCTTAACAAATGGCAAACAGATTTCTCAGACGGTTGCAAAAGCTGGAGATTTGGGAGGAGTCTGAAAACAGGGAACCCCAGTGTCTTCCTGATATGTCGAGCTCAGGCTCAGATCCAGGATGGGGAGCATGGGAACAAGGCTGGCAGGGGGACTGGCAGTTTACTCCATAGCCAAATAGCTTCTTACGGTATCCATCCCGAATCAGTGGCCCTTCACGCCCAAAGGAGACAATTCCTTACAATGCTCCGGCTTCCACGTAGTGAGCTGTGCTGTTTTGAGATGGGGGCTGTAAAACTCAGGCTAGCCGCCTGGCTGTGCTCTACTTTGTGCTCTGTATTGTTCAGGAAAGGAAGAAAGACTGGGAAAGACTGTCATGAATCTGTACTGCAGCAGCAGCATGGCTAGGGGTGGTAGCCCTGATCTCTGGACTCAGAAGCTGATGTCCCTGGCTGCTTTGGCATCCTGAGCTCTGCTTCCAGTATATCACTGGTCAAACTGGATTCACTGCTGGTTTTCACTTACTGCTTAGGGTCTGGTGGGTCCAGAGAATGCTCCAGGCCAAGAGTTAAGAACAACTGTTAATCAAGACTTCTTTGTAAAGATTTTAGCCCATGATCCAAGGCTCATCCAAAAAACAGTGCAAATTTTGTGACCCAGTCTCCTCCTTGGCACTTTTGTGCAGGGCATACGCTACACAACTGTGATATCCTGGAAAAAACAGAATGGTCCCCTTTGCCCAAGGTACAGGGCTGAGCCCATAGGGGAGACCCAGGCTATGAATGAAGCCTGACTGTCACAAATACGGCCCCAGGATGCTGAATACCCACGAGTGAACAGGTAAAGACGGGCAGTGCCAGTCGTCAGCCCATGCCTAATATAGACTGCTTGATCAGCCTCCCCTGCCTCTACCCTGCTTTGACATCTAGGCTGTGCAACATGTTGGTCCAACACCACAATTTGACTCACAATTTGTGTAAAGCCAGGAGGTTTATGTCGGTGTTCCCAAAGTTCTTTACAGAGCTGGGATTCTGTGAGTTGTGTGATGCTGTAGTCCAATGCTTCTCAACCTTCCTAATGCTGTGACCCCTTAGTAAAGTTTCTCATGTTGGGGTGACCCCCCCAAACGTAAAACTATTTCCATTGCTACTTCATAACTGTAATTTCACTACGGCTGTGAATTTTTTTTTTTTTTTTTTTTTTTTTTTTTTTTTTTTTTTTTTGGTTTTTCGCGACAGGGTTTCTCTGTGGCTTTGGAGCCTGTCGGAACTAGCTCTTGTAGACCAGGCTGGTCTCGAACTCACAGAGATCCGCCTGCCTCTGCCTCCCGAGTGCTGGGATTAAAGGCGTGCGCCACCACTGCCCGGTTTACGGCTGTGAATCTTAACAGGAATACCGGATATGCAGATGGTCTTAAGTGGCACCTGTGAAAAGGTCGTGACCCACAGCTTGAGAAACACTGCTGCAGTTGGTGGGACAGCAGAGATCTGCTCCCAGCAAAGCCCGGGAACTTACTGGTGCATTTGCCAGTGAATTTCGATTTGTCGACCTCCTAGCTGTGGTCAACTGATGTCGGACCCTGGATGCTGTGGTGCCCAGGGCGCTGTTTCTGAAGATGACAGAACCCTCAGCAACTCGATCTCCTTTGTCACCTCTCCAGGAGGAGGCAGCCTGACGTGAGCTCTGCTGCTCTCATTTGAAGGGGGATCTCAGAAACAGCAGGTTCCCGTGCCCTAAAAGGGAATCCCTTGGCCAGGTGGCTGCATTCAGCTGGCAGCTCCCGTTGGGAGGACATGGCAGCAGGCTGGCACTTGGCACCCACCCATCCTATTCTTTTGCATTAAGAGCCAAAAAGCGAAGCGACCAGGAGACGTGGGAAGACCATGTGTTAATGCCATATAGCGGTGAGAAGACCTTAATTTGGGGGAATTGTGCCTTCGTGCATGGTTTTGGGCTATCGGCCTCATTTGTCCTTTTCAGATCCAGGTTTACCCGAGGCAACTCAGCCCCGTGCTCTCTGCCTCTAGGCTTGGGTGAGAAGTGTTCCACTCCCTGGGCCTGCTGAAGTGACAAGGACCTTCTCCCTCTTGCTAGAAGGAAACTCGGGACTGTCGAGGCTGAACACATCTCATTCCGTGTCCTGTAACCTTCTCCTCAGTTTACACACACCCTCCTTTCTTGAAACAATTCCCATAGGAAGAAAAAAGGCAGCTCCCCTCCTACCACTCTTTTGGGCCAAACGTCTATTTGTCCTCCTGGAAACCATAGCAACCTGGCCTCAGAGGCCACTTGTACCATCTTAGAAGCTAGTGTTTCAGACCTATGAGTGCTCTAGCACTTATTTCTTTTCCCAAAAGACCACAAAGCCTCTGATTTTTCAGATCTGCTAAAAAGAGAAAGTTTCCAAAAACTAATCAAACAATCTCTACCAGCCGTTAGCCCTTCCTTCCCTGGGTAGATTTATAATGGGAGCAAAATTCTCTGTGGGGGTCAGGAATGTGGGTACAGGCGGTATTTGATGGGGGGTCTGGAAGCTGTCTCTGCCCTGTAGCCTTTGCCTGGTTTGTTTGGTTTTTCCGGGGGCGGGGGGGGGGACTTTCCCTTGTCGCAGCGCCTTGGTTACCCCAGAGCCTCTGTTGGAGGTGCTTACACCAGCCTGCAGCAACTCTTCTTCTCCCTGACATGTTTGGTTTTCTGGCTGCGGGGCTACCTTTTAAAGCTTCAAGTTGGGGATATAGCCGAGCTGCAATGATTAAGGAGGAACCCAGTAGGAGAATTCCACAGCCTTAGACGGCAAAGTTTCTCCCAGCCTGCTGCCTGCATGCCCTGGGTCTGCCCCTTCTCTCCGCACCCCCCACCCCCCCACCCCAGAGTCCTCTGAGACTGGCTGGGGAAGGGGGAGGGGAGGAGAGAGGAGAGGAAGCTGGGTGTCTTCTTTGGCTTCTCTTTGGGCCGGCTACTCACAGGGCTAGGGAGGCACAAGCTTTCCCAACACCTAAAGGGGCTGTTCCCTGGTGATGAAGATCTTGCTAATTCCAAACAGCTGGCCAGGGACTGTGAGGCTGCAGAAGCCGGGGAAAGCTCACTCTGGCAAACCCGAGCAAACGTTCCGGCAGATCCTGTGAGGTGCCTGTAGGAGTTTTGGAAATTTGGCTCCTTGTTTGGGAAGATGATGCTCCCCTTCCTCCGGTTCCTCTCTGAATCCTTGCATAGTGGGGGGAGAGTCAGTAGAAGGCCTCTGCCACCCGGTGGGGTAGATCTTATCCTCCATCTGTTCCCTACAAAGTTCTATCAGAACATCCTCAAGGCTTCCTTGGGGTCCTGGAGAGCAGTCATCTTAGAGTGTGTCGTCCATCTTTCCAGTGCCCGGGGCCCCTTCCACCATCAGCCCACTCCCTATTTCGAGGTTGACTTTGGGTTTTAATCTGTAGGGATTTCTTGTATCTCTCCTCCTTGTCTTTTCCTGTTGGGGTTCCTCACTCATTTCTTCTTAGCGGCAACAACTTGCTTCTGCTTCAAGCAGTCAGAGACCATGTGAATAGCTGACCTGGCCAGGCAAGCTCTGATGGATTTGGGAGAATGCAGAATACACAGAGTCCCATCCCATAGTATCACAGAGAGCCCCATGTTGGTGCCAGAAATGGGAGCCCAACAGTGCCTCGTTGCTTCTCATTGTATCTCGGGTGCACATACTGCCTACGTGGACTGGCATGGGGGTGATTGGGTCCAGAGATTATCCAGGTATGGAGAATTAAGTTCTGCATAGCTAGACTGTCCTAGCAGATGTACAAAAATAAAGGTCAGGACACTGAAATAACCAGATGGAATGGTGCTGTACCTGGATATGAAAGAATAGAGTCCAGACTTTGGGATGATGTGTGGAGAGGAAAATGAGGATGTAATTAGACTGATGCTAGGTATCCTGCCCCCCCCCCCCATGATTTCTGGTAGCCTGGTACTTCTGAAATAATCTGGAAGATATCTCTCCCCCCTCCTGTCTACCTGCCACCCCTACCCACAGTTCTTCTTGGAGATGTTACAAAGCTCCAGGGAATATTGGATGTGGCAGGTGAGAGAGCTTAGTGTTGAATGAGTTACATTCCCTTCACTTCTCACCAGAAAGTGGGTGATTCCTGTGCTGATGGGCCCACATGCTCCCTGCACCCGAATCCCAGAGGCCAAGGGAGTGGTGCCTCAAATCCATTCAGTCTGCCAAGGTCAGGACGTTTAAAAGGGGAGACAGACCAGGGCAGAAGGCATGATGCTGGGGTTTACAAAAACTGACTCTCTCTGGAGGGACGGTACCTACCCCCCTCCACAGTTTGTCTACTCTTCCTCACCTTGGAAACGATATCTCTCTGGATCACTCTTATTCATTAATTCCACACTGTGAGCCAAGCCCTAGGCTGCGCCCAGGGTACAGAGGCAACACAACCTTTCTGCTCGCTTAGAAGAAAAATACACACACTCTCTCTGCTGAGAGACCCATCAACAGTGACCAGCTGTGGCTGAGTCACCTCTTTGCCTGCCCTTTGTCTCGTTCAACAATGAACTCTGTGTCCATCACCATGGAGCCGAGCCCTTTGGCACAGGTGTTCTTTACAGTCCGTGATTTTGGAAGCTCATTCTACCCTGGGAGTCTGAGACAGGTCGATGTCAGCGTCTGTTTCCTTTTACAGGTTCCTGAGTAGAGTCCACTGACCTCAGACACACGCTGGGGTTCTGGGGTGTGAAAGGTCGTGGGTGCTGTCTTCTTAACCAGATTTCTCAGCTGGCCAGCGCTAGACCCCACTCCTGAGGCAGCTGCCCGCTTTGCACCCTCCCTTCCCCGCTTCCCACTCCTACTACCCTCCAGGAACTGGAAAGCTGATGACAGTTGGTTTGACAAGCTCAGAAACTCTGTCCGCTCTGCTCTTTTGACCTCAAGGTGCTGCCAAGACTGATATGTGTCCCAAGTTCTGATTTTTGCAATACCACTTTATCAGCTGATAGGGGCTGTCAGCCAGACTTTGACCTCTCCAGAGGCAGCAGAAGGGGCTTCCCTCCAGGAGGGTTGGCATCCTCCCCTTACCCCGCCTGCCCTCCTCCCTATAGGGCTTGTTTTCTGTGTCCTTTTCCAGCCACAGTGACATCCAAAGGCTTCCAGTCAGTGATCATTCAGTATGGAGGCAACTGGAAGAGCCTGGGGTTTGCACCTCCCCTGTCCTCGCCGCTGTGTTTTGATCTAGTTACTATGCCCATCAGCAGTGCAAGTTTCTTCCTACTAAGAGTCTGCCCATCAGAAAGGAGCTGGGAGAAGGTGAGAAAGGGATGCTAAGATCCTGAAATCAACCCTCTCTTTCCTTTTTTTTCTTTGTAGTACTAAGAATTGAACACAAGGCCTGTCTACCACTGAGCTGTTGTCTCCAACCAGTAGTATCTTTTGTATTCTTACCAGTGGCCTCTGGAAGGTGACTCTCATCTCCACCATGAAGTGACTACAGAATGTTTAGTGAAGTCAGCACACACTTTCGTCATAATCTGTGTATGTATGCGTGAATGCATGCACATACATTTGCCCAATAACCAGTGGTTTCTCTCTTTCTCCTCTTGAGCTGCCTGTGATCCATGGCTCCTTCCTTTCTATCTGTCTTTCTGTCTTTCCTTCCTTTTGTTTGCTTTCTCATTATTTTATTTTGGGGCAGGAGACTGCAAAAGGCAGAGAGCCATAGTGCTTAGAAAGCTGTTTCAGTGAGTCTGCTATCTGGTCACTCCCAGCCTCTGCCAAAAATCTCCCTGTATGCTCGGTGGCCTGGAGACACAGTATCTAAGCAGAAATTAAGCTGTTTTAATACTCCTGTAGCATTTGAACTTAAATACATACTCAGTGGTATGGCTGAGGTCCTCTTAGATGTGCTATGTAGGGACACACGCACACTCCTGGAGATGTCAAGGAGAGAGATGTGTGTCCCCTCAGAGGTCCCCTCAGAGGTCGTTCTCTGCAGCCCTCTACCAACATGTGACCAGGCTCCGTGCCAGATGGCCCTGCTGTCTGTGAGAGGGTGTGGTAGCTTTGAGGCTTTCTTCCTCTGACCCCGGAGAGATCTTCAGTGTCAGGGCATGGGGGAGTAAGGAAGCCGTGGCTGGAGCACAGAGACAAAGGGGTTTTGTCTTTCTCAGCAGCAGAAGCTTAGAGAGAGGTGACAAGAGCCTGGATTTGGCCCTTCTCCTTGACGAGCCTGGGGCTGAGGTAGGGCTTCAGTTCCCATGTGGTAAGGCACACTTGTGGCTGGAAGTCAGACCTACCCTCCTTTAGGGCGCTTACCCGTGCTCTCACTTCAGGTTTCCCCTTCCCCGCTCAAGACACAAGTTTTGTTTCTGACTCTATTTTTTTTGTTCTCGAGAAAGTTATGGTCCCCTCCCCTCTTTTTTTTTTTAAGGCCGTTCTAGGGGGGGTTGGGAAAGGAAAACTTTCAAAGTAAAATAAAAAACATACCACTCTGCCATTTCAGGCACATAAATAGCTTCACCGTAGCCAGGCTACACACTCTCTTTGCCATAGCAACCTAAAAGGAGTGTTTATAACAGCCTGTCAGCCAACCTGGAGACCAGCAGCTGCTGCCCCCACCAGCATGCTGGGGCCCTTGGCCTGTGAGCTGTGCGCAGGCTCCCCGGGAGATGTCATGGAGATAGTGGGTCTGGCCCTTAGGCAGGGGTTTGGTAGGGTGGGGATGAGGTGAGGGTAGGGGTGCTGTTTCACCCACACCTGTTTGTTGTTCTCACCTGTCCTCTTCTCCGGTAAAGACAGACAGAAAGCAGGGTTCGGCTCTACCTGAGCCCAAGTTCCTAAATAAACCCAGGCTCCTGCTGTAACCTATAAAAAGAGGCCATTCCTCTTGGAAAGCTCACGGGTCTCTGAGATGAAGAAAAAAGACACCCGCGTTAACGATCATTGAAGGAGGAGAGGACAAGAGCAGAGAGGTGGCGTGGCCTTGTCTTCCCTGTTAGCCTGCTGTTAGGGCTGTCTTCTGACTGCCTCAGGCTCCAAAGCCCTGTAACCTCTGGTGCTCCTGATTCACATGAGTGGATGGTGGGAAGCACCAGAACCCCCGGGGGGCTCTCAAAAGCTTCCCTGATCAAAGGCTTCATTACTCAGTTGTTAGAGATGTCCATTCCCAGCTGGGTGGTGGTGCCTTTAATCCCAGCCCTCTGGAGGCAGAGGCAGGTGAATCTCTGAGTTCGAGGCCAGCCTGGTCTACAGAGCAAGTTCCAGGATGGCCAGAGCTACACAGAGAAACTTTGTCTGAAAGGAAGGAAGGAAGGAAGGAAGGAAGGAAGGAAGGAAGGAAGGAAGGAAGGAAGGAAGGAAGGAAAGAGAGAAAGAAAGAAAGAAAGTAAGAGAGAGAGAGAGAGAGAGAGAGAGAGAGAGAGAGAGAGAGAGAGAGAGAGAAAGAAGGAAAGCAAAAGAAAGAAAGAAAATGACCATTTCCATTTCCAGGCTGACTTCAGTCCTGATCTGGAAACTGGTAGAGGAACAGCTCCCAGGAGTCCTGGTGTCCCTCCCATACCCAAAGCCTTCTTTTGCTTCCCTCTTCCCCACTCCTCCTCCTCCCCCCTCTCTTCCTCCTCCTTTCCCTCCTTTTTGTTTTCTAAACCAGGGTCTTGCCATGTAGCCACAAACTCATGGTAATCCTCCTGCTTCATCCTCTCAGGTGCTGGGGTGTACGTGTATGCCACCACACGCAGATTTGTTTTTCTGGGATGTTTCTGTGTTTGTTTATTTGTTTTCTTAGTGAACATCTTTTCAGCAAGCTGAACTCCCTCCTATGCCTGTGTCTTCCAGGCGGGCCAGGGTGGTGAGAGCTCTCGGTCTATGTATAGGTGGACGCATGGGACTGAGGGGGTAAATGATGATCCTCTAGCGAGCATCTACATCACTTGGCAGTGTCGCTTTGCTCTTTCCTGTGCAGACCCTAGGCACAGAGCAGCTACCCCAGGACTCCCTTGTGGTAACAAGGACGACATTGCCTGGGAGTGTGCAGGCCCATTCTCCCACAGCCAAGAGAGATCGACCCTCCACTTCTCCCCATGAACAGGACAGATTCTGATGAAACTGGCTCCTAAAAATAGCCCCAGAGGCAATCCAGCTGCTAAAAAGCCCCTTTGTTCCCTTGGAAGCAATGTGTGGAAAAACCACAGCAACCCCAAGAAAGGCAATCGATGTCGTCCAAGAGCGTGTATATACTGAGTGCTTGAATGTCACTGCCCTTGAGCACTGAATGTGGCCCAGCAGCTTCCTGTCTCAGTTCTGAGGCGTGAGAAGCAAGTGCTCCAGCTGATTGTGTTCCCAGATGTTTCTCCTGTTAGGGGGGTAGGGGCAGCAAGACTGCCTGCTCCTGAGCCGCTAGGCCTTCTAGACCAGAGGTTCTCAACCTGTGGGTCGCATATCAGCTATCCTGAATATCAGATCTTTACACCATGACTCACAGCAATAAAAAATTACAGTTATGAAGCAGCAACGAAATAATCTTATGGTTGGGGTCAGCACATAAGGAATGGTATTAAAGGATCGCAGCATCAGGAAGGTGAGAACTCCTGCTCTACATGGTACTGTCTCCCACCCAAAATTTACTCTCAGCCTCCTTAACCAACAGAATGTTTTGCTTGCTTTTTCCTCTGCATACCCAAGACAGACAGAGACACACACACGCGCACACACATGCACACACACACACACACACACACACGAGTCATCTAGTCACAAAGGGGTGAGATGGCCTGGCCCAGGGCGTCCTGATGATCTGGAAGAGAGTACCTTCCAGTAGCTCTAGGTCCCAGGGGATTGCCTTTCACATCCTGATATTAATGCTATTATAGGATGGAGCTGGGAGTGGGGGAAGGGCTGTGACATTGCCTTGGAAGGAAGGCACATTCCTGCTCCCACACACTGGTTCCCTGCCCTGCCACAGAGCTCCTGTTGCCATCTAATGTATCCCGAAGTCACTGACACAGGCTGGCTCTGAGCAGGCCAGGCAGGAGCAGGCCATCAACCGTAGGTCAACTCACAGCATCTCTACAGGCTGCCTTCTTCCTGGCTCCCACAGACCTGACAAGGTTTGCTGTCGTTACAGCATTCCCGGGCAACGCAGCTGTCCCACAATTGAAAGGTCTTGGCATTACGTCATACTTTCTCTTTCTTCTTTCGGATGGGTGTTGTTTTCAAGACATAGTCTCTCATTCTGTAGCCCATCCTGGCCTCGAACTCACAGCGATCCTCCTGCCTCAACTTCCCAAGTGCTCGGAATTACAGATGTCATCTACCATGCTTACTGGTGTGGTTTATAGCTGTGGACCTTGGGGATAAATTGGGGTGGACTAATTAATTTGTGGATTCATGGCCCACTGTTAGCATCAGGCTATGTCTGGCTTCTTTCTGCTCAGTCTTTCCCCATTTCCTGTTTCTCTTCTCTGCCTGTGGGCAACATTCTCATGGTCTAAGATATCTTTTTGTACAAATGTGTCCCTTAACATGTACAGAATTGTTTTGGACACATGTCTTTGAACTCTTGTAAAAGCTGTTACTGTTAGTCTCTTCCACCAAGCATGGTGTTTTATACTTTGACTTAGAAATACCAGGTGGCTTCGGAGAGGAGGCTGGTCATGGCTCTCCGAGGTCAAACTTTCCTTCATGATAGCACTACATTTCTTTCTCTCTCATGTGTCTCAGGTTGGCCTTCAACTGCTTCCCCTCCTGAGTGTCAGGGTGGGTTTAGAGGCCTGCACTGCCACATCTAACCAGGAAGCAGTATTCTCCTCCAGGAAGGACCCGCCCACTATGCCCCAGGTCTGGGAGCTAACTGAGTAAGCGTCAGGTTCCTGGATCTGGCCGCTGCAGGGTACCAGCCTGTGACCAGTGCCCCTGCTCCCACTTGGCTTCCTGTCGTGAGCGTAGCTAATGGGGAATGAAGAGAAGCTGTACCACTGCCACCCGAACATCACCACCACTCTGGCAAAGTTTTTTGTTTTTTAATTACATTTACTTATTTTTATCAGGGAGTGTATATACAGAGGCATATGTGTCGAGGCCCATGTGTGGATGTCAGAGGACAGTTTGTGGATGTCCATTCTCTCTTTCCACCATGTGTCCCCAGAGATCAAATTGGGGGCATCTGTCTTGGCAGCAAGTCCCTTTATCCTCTGGACTGTCTCACTGGCTCTCTTTGTTCCTGTCTAGACAGGGTCTCATGCAGGCCAGGCTGACTTCAAACTCAACATATAAGCTAGACTTGAACTCCTGATCTCCCGCCTCTACTGAGCATTAGGACTGCAGGTGTTCGCTGTCACTCTGGCTCTGGTTTATGTGGTTCTGCAGCTGGAACCCAGGGCCTCCTACATGCTAGGCAAGCACGCTAACAGGTGATCTGCATACCCCAGCCTGCCTGATAGCTTTCTTGATGGGAAATAGTTCTTTGGGAAGTGTTGGAATGCCAGAGAGGAGCAGACTGAGCAGGGCCTCTCAGTGCAGGTCACTGGGGGTTGAAAGGTCAGGAGATGTGGAGCGGGGGTAGAGCCACACTCCTGGGCTCTTTTCAGGTCGGGACTGCATGCTCCTAGAGCTGAGATGGTCCAGAGCCTGGCTCCCTCTGCTTTGGAGTGGTGGGATGTGTCAGCGTGGTGACGTGGAAGGATGAGAAGGAAGATCTAGGCAATGTCTTCCCATGGGGAGCTTCGGGTCTACCACTGCTTAGAAAACTCAAAAGCTGTTCCACCTATTTCAAAGCCTTTAGGGGCATGAGCAAGGGACCAATGGGTTTCTGTGGCCCCTTGAAGTTTAAGGAGTAAATCTTTAGCTTTATTTTCATTTTCCTATAGCTTTGGTCTTGTTTTTGAGGTAGGGTGGCTTTGGATTTAGGTTAGAGCTCAACCCTGACTCTCAGAACTTATTTGCTGTAAAATAAGGCTGTTGAGCATTCAGTGACACGGAGCATGTAGTAATGGTAATAGCTACTGGGCACACAGCAGCCAGTCCGTGCCGGCCACTGCACTAGGTACTAGATACTATTTGCATTCATATTATATATTATATATACTTAGTACCATTCTCATTTCCACTGGAAGTCTCAAGTATAGTACCGAACACATTGCACGTGCTCAGTATTTTCCTCCCTCCCCACCTCTCTTCACCCCTGCTCTTCTCCTGAATGTGAGAAAAGTGGACCCTCATTTGGGATGAGGGGAGCTAATCAGAGAAGATGGCAGGTGCCACTGGGGGCTTGAGAAGCAGCTTCCAGACTTCAGCCTGGTGTATCCCATAGACAAGGCGAGCCTTCTCACCTACCCTGGGAGCTCTCCTCCGTACCCTCACACCTAGCTTGATAGTGATCCCTGAAGTGTCCCCAAGTGCTATCAACCTACCCTAAGGCAAAAGGACAGAACAGGGTAGGACACAAAAGTCTGCTGTCCTGAGCAGCCTCCGTAGAGTGACCCATGTCATCTCTTTCCACAAGCAGGCCTATCTGCAGGGCTGCGCATGCCTGAAGCCTGACCCCCAAGCCCATTTCTAAGCCTGCTTTGTTGCCTGTGCCTGAGCCGGTTTCAGAGACGTGGGATGATCAGGGGGCAGGTTCCTGCCATCAAAAGTGACTCCTCTGTCACCTGCACAGGCAGTTTCAACTTTCCCTGATGGTCTGGGGACAAATGTCTTCTTCAGTACCTCAGGAGAAGCTCGTGGAGTAAGGGGTTCCGTGGACAGAACTGGAGGAAAGGCTGTCAAGCTGTAATGACTTGGGTCATAGGGTTTTCTCCTTATTTGGGGTACTTGCTAATGGGCCTCATTAGACTCAGCTTATCAGGAAGTGTAGGGTGGCATGCCTCTCAGGTGCACCCAGAAGCAGGGCTGGGTGATCGTGGTCCCCAGAAGAAAGGATGGGACTTCAGCCTTATAGCCTATCATCCCCTAGGACAGAGAACATTACCTAGCCCAGAACACTTCCCTCCCAGGGACTGACTAATCCTGACCTGACGGAGGTTGTGCCTCCCTGGCTGGAAGACTGTAAGGCTCAGATTCTTCAGTACTTGCCTAACAAAGGTAGGAGCAAGCCCAGCAGTTACATCCTAGAGACCTTGTGTGTCTGCTCGGTGCAGCGGAACTTTAGTAGATCCCACTGAAACTTGAGGTCTCCATCACACACTGCTCCCTGGACTCTGTACCCATGGTTGGATAGCTGACCTGCCCTGTATACGTCTCTGCCCCTCCTGGAGCAGTTCTAATTGTCAGAAGACAGAATTGTCTTCCATGGGTTGTCGCTGTGAGAGGAAGACTTTCTCCTTACACCTGAGGAGAGATTTGAAGTAAAGAATCCCTGGCTTCACAGAGTAAACACTGTAGTGGGCCGGGACAGAAAAAATAAAAATCTTCTGTCAAGAGTAGTGGCTCACACCTGTAATCCCAGCCCTTGAGAGGCAGCAGCTAGAGGACCGTGAATTTACAACTAGACTGGACTATATGGTGAGTTCCAGGCCAGCCTGGGCTCCAATGCAAGCCTGACTTTAAAAAAAAAAAAAAACAAAAAAAAAAAAAAAACAAAAAAAGGAAAGGAAAGGAAGAAAAGAAAAGAAAGGAAAAAGTATAAGCTGGAGAGATGACTCAGCAGCTAAGAGCATTGGCTGCTCTTCTAGAGGACTCAGGTTCTGTTCTGTTCCCAGCACCCACCTGTCAGCTCAAAACCATACATAACTCAGGTTCTAGGCATCTGACACCTGCTAGCCTCCTTTGGTACCTTCTAGCTTGCAAGTGGTATTCAAATATGCATGCAGGCAAAATATCCATATGCATAAAATAAAAAAATGAATTAAAAAAAGTAAAATCTGCTGGGTGATGGTGGTACATGCCTTTAATCCCAGCACTTGGGAGGTAGAAACTGGGCGGATCTCTGAATTGGAGGTCTACAGGGCGAGTTCCAGAACAGCCAGGGCTACACAGAGAAACCCTGTCTCAAATGAGAAAGAGGGGTGGTGAGGGGGGAGAAAAATAAACTCTGATTCCCAGCTCCATGTTCATCAGCATTGTCTTGGGCATCCTCTGCAAGATCAAGGGTCTCTACCTAAGGGTCAGGATGGGTCTCTTGCTGCCCTAGTCCCTCTCACGCCTTGCAGGCTCAGAGAACTAAGCTGGGAGAAGGCACTGTGACAGCTGGCGAGGCCCAAGATACCCACTGCAGCCCTGAGTAGAACAGAACCCTATGCATACTCATGCATATGAGATATTTTCCCTAGAAGAAAATACTTATTATAACATTTAATTTTAGAGACAAGGCCTTGCTTTACAGGCACAAAAACTGGGGCGATAGCCCAGTTGGTAAAGTGCTTGCCATGCAAGCATGGAGACTTGAGTTCAAATCCCATCACTCACATAAAAAGTCAGGGTGGTGGCATGTGCATGTAATTCCAGCTCCGGGTAGGCAAAGACAAAAGGATCTCTGGAGGTCCCTGGCTAGCCAGCCTAGTCTAACTGGAGAGCTCTAGGCCAATGAGACACCCTGGCCCAAAGTTTACCTCTAAGCACATGTATACACACAAACATGCGCATATACCTGTGTATGTGCATGTACACACACATGTGCACACACACAATAGATAGTAAATTAGATACAGTAAGAAATTAACACAAGTAATAACGAAATTGGGCAAATATGACAGCAGAGTTATGTGAATATGTGCTCCCTTCTTGTGCCATCCTCAATTCTCCTTCCCACAGGATTCGAGTAGGAAGGGTCAGCTAGTGTTGCTCCTGCTCCTATGCCAGTCTGAACAAGGGAGTTAGACCCACGGCCTCAGGCCCTTTTCACGCGTGTCTCTCAGGATTCCTTGCTTGCTTCACTTACTGTAAGTCAGAGTACAAGGATGTTGATGGGGCATGCTAGCCGGGGGAGGGGTGCAACACCCTCCTTCCCAGGGGAACCTGCCTGGAACAGGATTGGGTGGAATCCGTAGGGGCTTTGATCAGATCAGTTTCTGGAGAAAATATCTGATTTAAAAAAAGAACCAAGGCCTTATCTGTTGACTCTTGATTTTGTTCACCTTTTGGAAGCCAGGATGGCGTCTGTTTATTACCCAGCCAATTGGAGTGCCTTGCCAGCCTCTGGCAGCATAGCCCAATTGCGGGGTGGGTATTTACCATAGGCCTTACATGTTTGGGTGCTACCTTTAGTGAGAGCCCCTCACATTGGAGCCGCTGATGTGTGCAGCTGAGCACAGGACTCAGCTCAGTCTCTGTGCCACCTTCAGCCCCGATCGTCCCTTACTTACGTTTAGCTGTGTCACACGCTCAGCCAGTCTGTGCTCCAGGTAGCCCTTGTCTCGCTGAAGGTGAAATGCCGGCCTCTCTCTGAGATGTCACTGTACTAACGTGAGACCCTCTGGTGCTTCCTCACACTGATGACTGTTGGGGCCTGGGCACCGGCTGAATTTCTCTCTCCTACCTTGGAGAAACTTGAACACTCTCAGGTTTCAGACTTGCTATCTTTCTTCCTCAGAGGTCTATCTGCCCTTTACAGGGAAAAAAAAATGATTCCACCCTAGATCATAAATGCCAGAACATTTTACTCCTTCCTCACAGGAAAAGCCACTGGGAGGGCTTAGACCTACAACCAAAGTCTGATGCCAGGTAATTGCCCTAGGTTGCCAAATTTTCACGCCACTGAAGGCTGTTTTAAGGGACCCTTTATTGGCCTGTCTTCCTGGTTTGTAAATGTCTGTGTTGGGAATAGGGAAGAGTATGGCTCATAGGAGTGGATGGTGTGCAGCAAGCCATCCTCCAGATCCTTGGGTTTAGATTTCTTTTCTCATTCTTCTCTCACCTTACAGGAAAAGTCAGACAAAATTATCCTGTAATCAATATTTCCTGGGAGGCTATGGGGAGGCATGAAAGGTTGTAACCTTTTATATGTAATTAATTTGTGTGCCTTTGTTTTGTAGAAGTGAGACTTAAAGATGATGTTTCTGAGATAAATTCTCTACATTACCAGTCAACAGGCCCGCCCAGGGCCTCCCATGGGTCTGGCCACTCAGCTTAGGCCTCAGCTATCAGTTCCGTTCAGACACCAACTGTCATTTAAACCCTTGTGCTGGGAAATACCTTGCAGATCCTGGATCCTCATGGCTGTTCTAATTGTTTCTTTTTGTCCTTTTTTGCATCTCTATTCCAGAGACCTAGCTGTCATCGTTATCCAGGGAGCCCTCCTCTTTCACCTGACGACACTGCTCTACCATCGCAGTTGCTGGTTGTTGCTAGGGTTGCCTCCATGGTAACATGCTTATCCCGTTTACACTTCTATATGGACAAGTAGTCTAAGCTAGGAACCTTCCTACTCTGGACAACTATTTTCATCATCACCTAGAGGACAACAATCAGCGTGACGCCAAGTCCCCTTTCTACTAAGTTCCCCTAACCTCTTCCTCCTCTCACTAGTAGACTTGATACAGAAAGGAAGATCTAGGCTTGGTGTTGCTACTCTGAAGCTTACTGCACAAGATATTGCCAATTTATCCCCTAACTGGGCTCCCAGCGAAGAAAGAAGAGGGAAGAAACAGGGAAGAGAAGGCAAGAGACACTGATCAGTTGGAGGGAAACTCTACATCTTCTCTGAGAGTCTGGTAACGGCAGGCAAAATGACGAACCCATCAGGACATAGCTTGGGGAGGGACTTGGTAGGTGAGAACTATGAAGGGGAGTTTGGCTGCACATTAATGGACCTGAGAAAGCTCATGGAGCTTCGTTCGACCGACGCAGTCACCCAGATCAATACCCACTATGGAGGTGTACAGGACATCTGCGCCAGACTGAAAACCTCCCCTGTAGAAGGTAAAGGCCATTCCAAGGGCTGGGGATTGGAGGACAGTGACTAGGATTTTGAACTATTATTTTCCAACTTCTAGGGAAGATAGATTTCTGGAGACCCAACAGGTTGGTTTTCGTCTTTTGGGAAGAGTACGGTCATCTAAAGTATTAGGAGGAGGGAGGCCACGGAGATCAGTTTCTTTCCCTGATGTGTTTATGCCGTGTGATTTGTCGAAACGTTCTTTCCTCCCGTTTCTTCATCAGTCTGTACTTATCTGTGATTTAGATGTACTTATCAGTATGTAATCAATTCCCCATTCTGTCAATCTTTGATTACAGAAGAACTTGAGATAGAATTCTTCCTCACACTGATCCTAAAGTTCAGTGACTGAGAAAGGGCCACAGGAAGTAGTGTTCCTGCCGTCTGAGTACCTTTTTGTACAGTTAGAAATGGGATGGCAAGGCCTAAGTGTGTATTCTGGTCAATTGCTGTTTTCTGTCTTGCGGTTACTGATTTTTTTTTTTAACCCTGTCTGATAAAGTTTTCCCCACCCTGTAGGGATCAAACCCAGGCCTTTGCACAAGCCCCCTGCCCTCACCACCACCACTAAGCTATAGTCTCAGCACTCTTTTTTACTTTTTAGTTAAGACAGATTCTCACTACATTGCCCAGGTTGGACTTGAACTCACTCTGTAGTGTAGGCAGGCTTTCAGATCTTGATTCTCCTGCCTGTCTCCAAGTAGACAGGATTACAGGCCTGGTATATAGCTCAGAAGCTTGGAGTTCAGGTGTTTGAAATAATGATTTTATTTAGCCCATAGAGTTACTGGGATTAAATAGTACAGTGCATGTTTTTGTGTGTGCGTGTGAAAACTGATAACAGGTGTTGAATAAATTAAACAGAGCACATGTGCCTGGAGATTTTGCCAGAATATGAGTGCCCATAAGTCTCAAAGAATCATAATCTCTAACGTGGCTAAGGTATGTGTGACCGCAACTGCTGTCTGTCTCCCATGCTCCCTGTCACCTCAGAGGCTGAAGATGGCAATGGTTGGTTGCCATCAGGGAGCTCCCCTGGGCCTTCTAGCTTATGTCTAATACTAGGGACACTCTCCACTTCCTGCCAGCTGAAGTTGGGTTTTTTGTTTGTTTGTTTGTTTTTGTTTTTGTTTGAATGTATTGAAGCAAGGGCTCACTTTGGAGCCCAGGATGGTCTTGAACTCACCTCAGTTATCCTGCTTCAGCTTCCCAAGTGCTGGGATTTACAGGCAAGCACAGCCACACCCACCATGTCCTCCTGTTGTCCCCCACCACCACCCCCAAGACATTCACCCTGCCACCATGGCTGACCTGGAACCTGTGATCCTCCTGCTTCAGCCTTTCTAAGTGCCAGGGTTTGGGCATGTACCACCAAGCCTGTGTCCTTTGAGCTTCTTTCTCAGTGACGTACAGCAGTGTGGGCTCTAAGGAGAGGATGTACCGTGTGGTGCTTTCCTGAGACAGGTTTTTTCTTTACAGACACCCATCAGAACTGAGGCTGGATGGTTCTGTTTTCATCTTTTTATTGTTCAGGTCAGGTGTTTCTTTCACAAAGTGGACTCAGGAATCCAATAAGCTAAAACCTGGGGGCTCCTAAGAGCAGGATCTAGACTTTCCTCCCATTTCTCTAACCCTTTCATGGAATTATGTCAATTTACCTTCTATAAGAAATTACTAGAAGACCACTCGCCGATGCCACTCAGCCTATGATTTTGTCACCTGTGGGAGGCTCCTGCCAATTAATACTGGGAATGAAGATAAGGGAGTGAGTTTGAATTCTAGTTAGAAAACAAGATGAAATAAGTTTAAGTAGATTGGAATGGAGGAGCGTTTGCCAGAAGTCCTGGTTACTCTGGGAATTTCATGAGTTTGGGAATTTGAAACTAGCCTGACTTGGGGGGTAGGGGGTTGGTGGTGAGGGAAATAGAACATAGCCCTTTTCCTTTTATTGCTGGCTTGGATTGACAGCATGTTTAGTGTAGATGCAACTTTTCAAATTGTGGTTAATAATAAGGCTTAAGGAAACTTGGGGGTTTTGACACTAACATGATTTTGTTAGCCTCTATACAATTCTAGAGGCAGACAGGACTTGGGTTTTTTATTATTTTCTTTTACTTTTTATTGATTAAGTTTGCTGTTTGATTAGCACTTAAACTTAATATTCTCTGCTAAGCTAAAGGGTTTTAATGACCTGCCTGAGGTCTTTGTACCAGGAGAGCAATGTCGATTTTCTGGCTCACAGTCTATTAATGTTCTGTTGCCTCTTGTGTGCAGAAGTACAAAGGACTTAAAGTTCATTTTGTATTTTAAAAGGTGTCTTATTTGTGTGTGTGTGTGTGTGTGTGTGTGCGTGTGTGTGTGTGTGTGCGTGCCTGAGTGAGTTTGTGTACATCATGCATGCTGATGCCAGAAATTAGTGTCATGGATCCCCTGGAACTGACCTAGTTAGGGTTTCTGTTGCTGTGAAGAGACACCATGAACACAGCAACTTTTATAAAAGAAAGCATTTAATTGGGGCTGGTTTACAGTTTCAGAGGTTTAGTCCAGTATCGTCATGGTGGGAAGCATGGTGACATGCAGGCAGACACGGTGCTGGAAAAGGAGCTGAGAGTTCTACATCTTGATCTTCAGGCAGCCCCCAAAGAACTATGTGCCACTGAGCCTATGCTTGAACATCTGAGCCCTCAAAGCCCTCCCCCACAGTGACACACTTTCTCCTAATAGTGCCACTCCCTATGGGCCAAACAGTCAAACACATGAGTCTCTGGTGGCCATACCTACTCTAACCACCATGCAGTTGCATGTAACTGTGAGCTGACATGCGGGTACTGGAAACTGAATTCAGATCCTCTGCAAGAATAGTAAGCTCTTTGAACTGCTGAGCCACCTTTCCAGCTCCTGGTTTTGAATTTTAATGTCTGATAAATGTGGAATCGGGTCAATGCACATGCTAGCACTGTCCCAGCATTGCATGAATGTGTTGGAGCAACAGTTGCTCCTCAGCCTAGAGTAGGTTAGAATAAAGAAGCCCGGGGGGGGGGGGGAGGTGCTGGACAACCTCAGCATTCAACAGTGAGTATCCACAAAGTTGAGAGGGTGACCAAAAAAGAGGAGGGACATTTAGAGAAATAAGAAGGGGAGGGAAGATGTGGAAGAAGCCAGAGGCTCCAGTTTAAATTTGTTTATTTATTTACTTGATGTTATGTGTGTCAGTGTTTTGTTTACATATTATGTTTATGCACCGTGTGCAAACCTGATGCCTGCAGAATTCAAATAGGACATCAGATCCACTGAACCTGGACTTACAGATGGTTGTGAGCCACCATTCAGGTGCTGGGAACCCAACCCAGGTCTTCTGCAAGAGCAGCGAGTGTTAGCCATCGCTCCAGCTCCCAACTACCTGTCTTTATGACTTCGTCTAAACGAAAGCTAAGCTGAGACACAGGACTGGGAGTTTATAGGACACTTTGTCAGTGTGGGCTCATCAGTAGAGGGGCTCAGCATTTTACCCCAATGGAGCCCTTTTTCACTTTCTTGCTTTGTTCCCCAGCTCCAAATCTCTTTTTTAAAAAATAAAGTTTATAATATTAAATTATTAATTATGTCTAATAATGGACTTCATGCTAACATGTCATACACGTGTGTGATGCATCATACATGCGTGCAGTACATTTGGTCACATTCACCATCACCCTCTCATTCCGTCTCATTCCCACTGATGACCTCATCTTCCTGACTCCTCCCCCTTCCACTTTCTGGTTGTCTGTCATGTCTTCCTCCTTCTCTTCTAATGACCCATTGAATTTCACTAGAGTTATTACATAAACATGAATAAAAAGCTGTGTACTTATTTATAGGAGCATGGGTACCTTACCAGGTACCCTGGAGGTGAAAAGTCTCTTTTCTTCCCCCCCCCCCAATTATTAACTACAGATAGATCCTGGGGGAGAGGGGGGTGCTGGGCCTCATGAGCCCCTCCCCCATTCCATTTTTTCTTCCTCTCAACAGAGCCTCATTGTGTAATCCAGGCTAAATTTTCAACCCTAATTCCTCCAACCCCTTTTATTTTCTCATCTTCTCTCTCTGCCCCATTTCCAGAAATCTCTCCAAGTCTCATAGAGCAAAGCAGTTCAGGGGACTTGGGCTAGGAAATAACTGTTATCCTCTGAGCTGCCCCTCCCATCTCAGGGCTTCCTGAGGAGGGAACACTTGGTGAATCTGGAGTGACGATCCCCTTGTCTTGAGGAGGCATGTTCTCAGTCTCAGCGCTCCTTAGTGTGGAAAGAGGAAACAGGGTGAGAGACCCTTTGGACTGGATGGAAGGATGTATTCTTTTTTCCACATAGGAGCCTTCCGTGTACCCCCTCTGCCATACCACCCTAGGTAGGAGAAATGTTGTCTTCTGGGGAGCAGGTAGGCTGGCAGATGGGAGGAAGTTCTGGGCATAGAGAAGAAGGATCAGAAAAGGAAGCTTTAAATAAACTATAAATCACTGACATAGGGCTGCTTTTCGGTGGCTAAGACCATCTCTGTTGAATTTGGATATAATGTTGGTTGGGCTTTATGTCTCAAGTGCCATCTCTAGCTTTCCACATCATCCCTCCTTGCAGAACTGGGTACGGCCGCACAGCAGTTAAGGTTCTCTGACCTGCCTCCAACAACATGCAACCACTAGTACCTCCTCAGTGAATGGCCTCACATTGGTGACCATGACAGCACACACTGTCTCCTCCCACAGAGCCTACAAGTCAATAGAAGTTGCACACACACATGAAAGATAATTCTAAACTCTTGCTCTGGTGCTGTGTGGAGGAAGAACAGTGTTGAGGGGACACACAGCACAGGAGCTAAGATGACGGACCAATGGAAAAGAGAGGGGCTTGGGAGCTTGACCCCACCCCTCTGTGGCATTTAAGGCTTGCCTAGGGATACTCCAGCGTGGCCATGCTGTGTGCTGGTTGTTCCCCTTCCAGAGTATTCCTAGTCTACAATGTGAACATCCTTGTCTTCCCTAACTATTGAGCAGCTGTTGAGTTCGGGATGATGAAATTCTTTGGGGAATGACCAGAGGGAGAAGAACCTGTTTGAAGGCAAACTAAATTATGATCTGGAGTTCACTAATTTCAAGATATAGATGAACAACTCCTATCCCCTTAAGTTCTCTGGAGTTTTACTGTGTTCTTGCCACCATGTGCTACCTGGATGTGGACATCTTAGCACTCTCTGGAACATACTAGTATTGGGCTCTTCCTCTACAGGGCAGACTGAAATCAATCAAATTCACCCCCAGAAAGGTGCTGGGGATCAAACTGAGGTCTGCCAGTGCGAGACAACCGCTTGTCACTAAGCTATAATTTCTAGTAGCATTATCAATCTGGGTAAAACCTGATATATGCCCGGTAAATGTTCACGTGTGACACATCTGGACCATTGCTAGTCTGCTGCTAACACTAAACTTCTTTATACAGTAAGATGTGCAGGCATAGAAATGGATCCAGGCAGTAGTGGTGCATTTGAGCTTGAGAGGCAGAGGTAGGCAGAGCTCTGTGAATCAGAGGCCAGCCTGGTCACAGAGTGAGTTCCTGGATAGACAGCCAGAGTTGTTATGCAAAGAAACCCTGTCTCGGAAAACTAAAACCAAAAAAAGAAGAAAGAAGGAAGGAAGGAAGGAAGGGAGGGAGGGAGGGAGGGAGGGAGGAAGGAAGGAAGGAAGGAAGGAAGGAAGGAAGGAAGGAAGGAAGGAAGGAAGGAAGGAAAGGAAGGAAAATGGCTAGGGGAATATAGAAAGTTCTAATACTTTCTCCCTGCTCTCCAAAAGGCAGAGCATGACCCTCCCCCACCACACACACACATACTTAGATGCCACCATTTTAGGGAATGCTAGTGTTGGGGAAAGTGAAGAGCTAGGCCAGTGAATACAGATAGTGTAGATGGGACAGAGGCAGGGGCCTGGCTTCTCTGGCTTCCTTTCCTCTCTAATGTTCATTTTGTAATATCAGTTTGGCGGAGCTCATGAGTTCATTTTGGAATATCAGTTTGGCGGAGCTCATGAGTTCATTTTGGAATATCAGTTTGGCGGAGCTCATGAATCTGAAAGGCACAACCTCTTGTTACAGCCTCTGCCATGGCCTTCTTCATGGACTCTTGTCCCACCTCCCCTAGGGCTGCCAGGTTCCTTCCTAGCTATGTTTTGGGCCTGGCTGCAGAGACCAGCGTTCTGTGGTCCACTGGGCCATCACACCTTGGGTGAATCTGCTAGTGCTCATTTAAGGTGCGAGTCTCACATTGGAGGGGTATCTTGCAGGGAGGCGGTAGACACATGCGCACAGCCTGATCCAAACAGCGAGGAAGGGCTAACTGCCCTGGGTGTGGGCCCGTGTGAGCAGTGTGGGCCGGGCCTGTGGCTTCATTAGAGAAATTCTTAATGCCTGGTGGAGGAGTGAGAAGGGCTTCCATAACATCTGGAGGACGAGAGGATTGAAGGACAAAGGCGGGTGAAGGTGGCCTCCTGCCCCAACAGGGAAGCTTTCTGACACCTGGGAATGTCCCTGTCTGGTTTAAGTTTTATGCCTAGGGCTGAATTAGGCCAGGAGAGCTGTCTCCACCCAACCCCTCTGTCAACCCTTAGCCACCTAGCCCCTCCTTGCCCAGAGCTGAACATCTGAGTTTATGGGCACCATGTACCAGGCAGGGGTTAGAGCCCTCGACAGGAGAGTACAGTGTGGTCTTCTGGATCTGGTAGCATCCCTGCCTTTTCCTCTCCTCCAGGCTTGGCACCTCAGTGCTGGGAGACTCAGGGGAGACTCGGGAACTCAGCAGCAATTCTTCCAAGTATTACATGTTCTTGAGTTTGGTTTGCCTCTTTTGTCTAATTAGTGTGTGAATAGCAACCCTCTTCCTCTGAATTACATTCCAGCCTCTAATTTGAGGTGAGTGGGGTTTTTTGTTTGTTGGTTGTTTGGCCTTGTATTCACATTGATTCTCCTGCCTCAACCTTTCAAATGCTGGAATGATAGGCATGCTCCATTCTTGGCTTCTGCTTTGGTTTTCTTTTTTGTTTTTAATTTATTTTGTGTGTATGAGTGTTTTGCCAGCATGTGTGTATGTGTACCATGTTCATGTCCAGTACCAGAGTAGGTCAGAAGAGGCCCTCAGATCCCCAGGAACTGAGCTAGAGATGGCTGTGAGCCACCTTGTATGCACTGGGAACTGAACCCAGGTCCTCAGCAAGAGTAACAGAGCTCTTAACTGTTGGGCCATAGCTCCAGCTCTTTTTTTCTTTTTCTTTTTCTTTCTCCTTTTGAGACAGGGTCTCATGTAGGCTAGGCTGGCTATGTAATGACTTTGGACTTCTGATCCTCCTGTTTACACTTCCTAAGTGCTGGGATTACAAGGTTGTACTTCATTGCCTTGTTTTACATGGTGCTGGGGACTGAACCCACAGCTTTGTACGTTAGGCAGGTGCCCTACCAATGGAGCTATCTCCCCAGCTCCTCCTACTTTCTCTTGAACCTTTCAGTTGTGTTACCTTGAACCTTCAGCAAGAGAGAAAGGAAATTGATGTTCCCTCCTTGGCGGAGGCAGACAGTTGCGTTTCCCCTTAGAAGTAGGGCTTTCGCTCTTTTTATTTAGCTCAAAGGTGTGAGCACTGGGAACATGACGCTGGTGGGAAGCACAAGGTGGCAGAGCAGAGGAATGAAGAGGGTGGACGCTCTGGGGACTTCCTCTTCCCTATGTCGTGCTGGGATGGAGTAGGGGTGGGGGGTTGCTAAAGATGGACCCTGGGGAAGCTGCCACCCTGGAGGGAACACTGTTGTTGTCTAGTCCAATGTCCTCTTTTTTTAATTGTTGTTGGTTTTTGTTTTTTGAGATAGGGTTTCTCTGTGTAGCCCTGGCTGTCCTAGAATTCACTCTGTAGACCAGGTTGGTCTTCGACTTAGAGACCCGCCTGCCTCTGCCTCCCGAGTGCTGGGATTAAAGGCATGCGCCACCACCGCCCGGTCAGTGCCCTTTTACTTTGACCGCGCGTCTGTTCCCCTCCCTCTCAGCGCTGGGAATCCAGAGCAGCGTGTCTCCTGGTTATATCTGTGTTGAGCTGGAGGTGTTGAAACAGAAAAGGTGCTGTGCATTGCTTGAAAGCACAGCTTTTGGCTAGGAACAGGAGCTGTCTCCACCCCACAGACCCTCTGCTCTTAAGCTACCCCTCTCCTTAGAAGCCTGTCCAGTATTTTAAGAAGGACTTGGAGATACATTTTTATTTTAGAGGTAAGGCCAGAGAATAGAATTCGAGTTTCTGTCAGCCAGGCAAGCTCTCCACCACTGAACTATATACCCAGATCTTGAAATGTACCCAGTGTCTGGTCTCATGTTCCAAGAGATGGCTGCCTTCAATCAACCTCAAGAAACTTCTCCCTTGCACTATCTGTATGGGAGAGGCTTTTCTTCCAACTCCTTTGACACGGTATCATAATTCAGACATCTGGGAAGTCCCTCATGATGTCTGACCTAGACCCACCCTTTCTGTGGCTGAGCTTGCTCTGATAAGAGGCGCCTCTGCCCACATCATCTTTGGTGTCATCAGGAGGCTGACCCAGGCCCTTTCCTGCTGGAGTCACACCACGTCAGGCTGGGCTCCTCTCCTCCTGTCCTGGGTCCTACTACATAGGCTTGTAGCAGACACCAATGCTCACTGTTGCTGGCTTTGGCCTGCACAGGCTGGACAAGGACCCCACAACTCCCAGCATGGGCGTGGGCACTGACTTCACAGACACACATTCCCTTTGCCCCTCCCAGCCCATGCGCTCAGTCTGGTTCTAAGGGTTAGAAGCACTCTTGGTCTGGGTGGGGCTGTCTCATGTTCTCAGAGACAAATTTTCCTCGTGAATTTCTCGGGGAACCCCCTTTCCTGTGTTTTCTGTACAGTGTTCTTGCCAAGTCCTCCCTCCCCTCTCCAGCAGGCTGTGTAAGTATTTGAGAAGCCACCATGGAAATCAGGGCCCAAAACCTCTTTCTGAGCTGGGCAGCTATTCATGCAAGGTTACAGCCGCTGAGCTCAGGCCTGGGAAGCCTCTCTAGGGCGGAAAGAATGGAGTGGAAAGCCCAAAACTGGAAATTGGCAGAGCTCCCAGCCCCACATGGCTTTCCTGTGCCGCACCACATGTCAGAGAGGATTCCCAGGCCGACATCCAGGGCCCTCCCTGCCCTCCTGCCGAGCGCTCTGGGAACCCGGACAGCCACTTGACTTCTTAAGGGAGCTATTGTACAGTCTGCGTGTGACTGAAGGTGGGGCAGATCAGTGAGCAGAGAATAGGTGACGGGTATGGAGCGGGCAAGATGGCACAGTGAGTAAGGATGCCAGCTGCCAAGGCTGATGGCCTGAGTCTGATCCCCCAGACCTACATAGTGGAAGGAGAGAGCCAACTTCTACATGTGCAGCACATGTGTGTGCACAAGCATGCATGTGCATGAACGCACACACACACACACACGTATGCTTCAAAGAAAAGGGCAAGAGAGAGCAAGTGTGTCCTCTGAGAGAACATCTAGGTGAGGGCAGCTTTCACCTTTTGTATTATCTAGAATGTATTTTCTTTCATTTGCCTGAGTCCAGAAAAGGCCATCAGAGCCTTTTGATGAACACAGGCTTCATAGGCTGGGCCACGATGATGAAGCCACCATCCCTGAGGACAGGAGAAAGGCGGGAACCAACCCCTCCAGTCATAGCCCATGAGGGCAGTGCTGGCTTGCTCAGAGGTACAGAGGTGAGTGGGCCAACCCTGTGGCATAAGAAACAACGTAGCAACCTGCCCATTTGCTACCAGTACTGAAACCTGGGCAGTCCCAGAAAACCTAGGTAAGTTGGTCACACTAGAATAGAGCTTTAGGGGCTGGAGAGATGGCTCAGTGGTTAAGAGCATTGACTGTTCTTCCAGAGGACCTGAGTTCAATTCCCAGCAACTACATGGTGGCTCACAGCCATCTGTAATGAGATCTGGCGCCCTCTTCTAGCCTGCAGGCATACACGGAGGCAGAATGTTGTATATATAATAAAAATAAATAAATATTTTTTTAAAAAAAGAATGGGACTTTAGTTGAGCCCTACTGCCCTCATGTCCCAGGACCCTTTGGGTATAGGCTCGCACCCAGCTGCCTCCTGTGGGTAATACAGACCTTGCCCCTGCTCACACCAGGAGCCCATCACCTCTTCAAGCCTTAGCTGTTTTGCACGTCTGATAGGGTCCATGATAGCTGCCTCTTCTGACCTTTGACATTTGGATGGGACACAAAGTCTGCCTGTTGAAGTACCTGTCACACAGCAATCATTTAAACGTTAGCAGCTTGGTTCGTTACTCGTCCACTCAGTTCACTCGGCAGGCTGGAGGGTGTGTGTGTGTGTGTGTGTGTGTGTGTGTGTGTGTGTGCGCGCGCGCGCGCGCTACCATAGGCATCAGGAACAAAGACAAGCACCCTGCTCTGGGAGGGATGGGGAGTCGAGCAATAGATGAATAAGGCCTCGGTGTTAGGGATGAGAGATGTGGAGAGGAGCTGGAGAGCGACTGGGAATGGGGAGTGCTGCAGCTAAGGGCAGCCTCGGCCTCCCCAAGATGGAGACAGAGACCTGAAGGATGGGAGGGGCAGCCCAGAGAGAGGCTCTGTTGGAGAAAGAGGTGGCAACAGCGTGTGCAAAGGCTGAAGTGGGGATGGGGTGGGTAGGTTCAGAGAGTAAAGGAAGGGATGCTGAGCTCTAGGAAGACTGGGAAATAGGAAGAGATAAATGCCGGAGGCCCCTAAGTGGCCTTGTAGGCCACCAAGGGTCTTAGTGCCCAGGTTCACTCCACGGAAAAGTCGTATAGGTTTGGGAAGATGAGTAGCATGTACTGCCTTCCATATCTAAAAAGATCTTTGTGGAGCAGACTGAGAACAGGAGAGCAAGGGTGGAGGGGAGAGAGTGCACACAGGGATCATTAGGTATCAATATGGGAGCCAGACAGGGTAAGTGGTCACCCTGCCTCTGCACACTGAGGGAGGTTCTCAGGCAGACTCACTTTGGGGAGAGTGTTGGTAAACTATTGAGGTGTCCCTTAAAGTGATCTTTAGTAGCTCTTTAGGTTTTTAAAGAGGGGGTTCTATAGCACAGGCTGACCTGTGGTCCAGGATGACCTTGAACTTGCCACCATCCTCCTGCTTTAGCTCTTGAATGCTGGGAATACAGGCCTGAGTCACCACACCTGGCTCTGATCTTTAACTCCTTGGTCACCCTCACAATACGCTGGGGACCCTTACCAAAGAAAGGAAGGACATTTCCTCCCTGGGAGTTGTGAATCCACATTTTTGCCAAACACCCTGAGTAGATTAGCAAAATATCTGAACTTCTGTCTCCCTCAAGCCGATCTGTCCATCCAGAGCAATAATCCTGAGCTGGCACAGCTCTGCCCTTTCTGGTCCCCTAGGGCAAAGGACCAGCAAGCCCTGCCTCCTGGCCACCCTGCCCCTGCCTGCCTGGGGATCCAGATGCCCTGCCCAGAACACTCTTTTCCCAGGCCCTTCCCTGCCTTCCTGACTGGGAACCTGACTTCCCAGGGCAGGACAAGCGGAGGAGGCTGTGAAGAAACTTGGCTTCTAGTGCTTTGAACCCAGCCTTGCTCCCCTGTGGAGCCCAACTGACTGCTCAGCTGAACTGAGGGACCTTAATGCTGAGTGATGGGGCCCTGGATTACAGTCTCAGGCACCATGTCCCCAAACAGTTCCCTGCCCTTTGCCTCCTAACAAATGAAAACGGCTTGCCTCCATGCCCTCCAGCCTCTCACTGCACAGGGTGAACAGGATGATGTGAAATCATCCCATCCCGCCCAGCTCTCCCTCCAGCCTATGTCCGACTCCTCCCTCTCAGAGCCAGAGGGCTCTCCTCTCCAGCTGCTGGAGTGAGTTTGGGGAAACGGTAGCTACTTCCCACCCTGCAGGCTCTGTTCGCTCTGTGCCTGTTTGCCCATTTTCAAGATCTTTTTCTGCCTTGGGGTCTTCCTAAAGCTTAGCCCCTTCCTTCCTCACAGTGCCGATCCCTCACCTCACCACTGGAAGTGATGACCGAGTGTGGAGTCCCTGACACCCTGGACTCCATGCTGTCCTTGCTCCTGCCCAGGCACACACATTTCCTTGCTTTGTGTGAAGCTCAGTTGCGTATCCTCTGCCCCTGAGGCTGAGCTTCACAGCTACTGACCTGTTTTCAAGACAAAGATTGCCCCACCCTACCTGTGGGGAACCCACCAAACAGGCAGCCAACGGTGGCATCCAGCGCCAAAGCTAAAACAGGAAAAAAAAAAAAAAAAAAAAAAAGCAATTTGCTGCACCACGTAAAGAACTTAATGAATGCAGACTGCTCTTCACAGCTGCAAGGTTTCCCGCTACCTGGGACCTCTCTAGGGTCCAGAAGAGGGGCCAAAATTTGTGGGAAGCTATGGAGTATAATTCTGCCTCCCCACCTCCACTCTGGAGTATGTGTGGGCGGGTTACACGTTCTGGTTTAGTGGGGAAAGTGCTGGCTGTCAAGAACCGTGTAGTACCTGGAAACTTCATGGCTTTGCTTGGTTCTTATTCAGCCTGAGCTGCAATACTGTGTCTAGTTCATACCAAGTACTTAGCAGTAAGTAAAACAGCCGCACTTTTGTTGGAGGTTCTGATAGACAGAACAGCAGGGGTGATGCACCTAAGACTACTTCGTCTTGAGGATTCTACTTCAGTGATGTATAGCTCCTACAACGTGGAATGAAGACACATGGGTAGCCTCTGCCTCCCTCCGCCTTGCGTGGCCTGGAACAAGTGGCTGGTTCTTTTGGCCCTCACGTGTAAGCCAGCTTGTTCAGGTCATCACCAGCATCTGCATGGTCCTGTGAGAGAGGGGTCCTGTGCATCCCAAGAACATTCCAGAGCTTCTGTTCTTAGAGCTAAAGCCTGGGGCACAGCCCCTGAGGAACAGAAATCTACTTAGCCTGGTCACTGGAAGCAAAAGCCCCATGCTGGAGCCGTCTTGTCACCCTTTGCTTGTTTTTAAACCTGTAAAGGTTCCATAGTCCCGGAGTGCTGAGCAAACCAGGGTGGTTGGCCACATTCCCACTGCACCCCCATTCCGGGTCTCATAGCTGGAGAGAGGCCTTTTTATTTTTATTTGTTTTTTTAGTTCATGTCTTTTATTATCCCATACACAGTCTTCTGTGTACATTCCATGGCGCACTGATATCTGTCAAAGCAGCTGGCACTAAAAGACCTCTATAGGGCCCTCTGGAAAGCGGCTCATTTTGACATTTTCATACACTCCATGGTATTTCACGTTGGTCTATTTAACCTGTTCCTCCTCTGCTTCTTGAGGGTCATTTTAGACACACACACCCCCTTTCTGGGCACCACAAAGTCTCAACACAAGATCAAGTGTTGGCTCCTTTGGAATATTGTATCAAGGTGTAAACATCTTCCAGTTGTTTTCAGCAAAGATCCACCTTTGCTGATCAGAAGTTCTTTCCTTATGCTAGATTCTGGCCTTTGCATTTCCTATGGTATCCAAGGGTTTAGCCATGATTGCTTCTCAGTCACTAGAAAAACCTGTATTGTGGTGGCAGCACCCATGTTCGGCAACTCACAAGAACCTGTATTCCAGCTCCAGGAGATCTGATGCTGCCCCCTCTGGTTTCTACAGGCACACATACATACATGGCATATACTTTCACAGAGAGACGCATATACAGATAGATAGATAGATAGATAGATAGATAGATAGATAGATAGATAGATAGACAGACAGAGAGATAAATAAGTAAATAAATAATTAGACCTTTAACTTGACTTCTGATATCACCTCCCACCCCCTTTTCTCTTTCTTGTCTCCTCAGGTCTATCTGGGAACCCTTTAGATCTGGAGAAGCGTAGACTTGTTTTTGGACAGAACTTGATACCTCCAAAAAAGCCCAAGACCTTCTTAGAATTAGTGTGGGAAGCCCTGCAGGATGTCACTCTCATCATCCTGGAGATCGCAGCCATCATCTCCCTGGTCCTGTCCTTCTATCGACCCCCTGGCGGAGATAATGAAAGTGAGTGTCTGAGCTGCCCCATGTGGCTGACCTGGATCCATTCCATGGCACCAGCCATACTTAGTACTGGTGGCTGACAGGTTGTAGTACACAGTGTTCCTGATACCCAGCAACCATACTTAGTACCGGTGGCTGACAGGTTGTAGTACACAGTGTTCCTGTTGTCCAGAATGCTCTGCAAAGGAGAACAGCCAGGAGCTAGTAAGCCATTCTCCTAACTGTCCCCCTTCCCCTACCACATCCTCACTCAGAATGCCACCCATCCTATGTCCTTACCTCTGCATCTCAGTGTGTCCTGACCATAGTGCTTGGCATTATGGGAAATAGCAGTGAGCCCCGACTGCACTTCACGTGCCTTGCATTGGCATATTTTGTGCCGTTTGGTAATGAACCCAAATAGATCTAATGATGATGAGATGGGAGTTCATTCTGCTACCCTCTGATTTCCTTGGAGAGCAGCCCTTCACTTCAGAGTATTATTTTCTATTGCTCTCTTTCCTTGACCTTCCATCTTGTAGAGGTTCAATGACTCTTTCTCTCATTCCTGGATAGTGTGTGGTCAGGCTTCAGGTAGCCCAGATGAAGAGGAAGAAGCAGAAACCGGCTGGATTGAGGGTGCGGCCATCCTTACCTCAGTGATCATTGTGGTGTTAGTGACAGCCTTCAATGACTGGAGCAAGGAGAAACAGTTCCGGGGGCTGCAGAGCCGCATTGAGCTCGAGCAGAAATTCTGTATTATCCGGAATGGCCAGCTCATCCAACTCCCAGTGGCTGAGATTGTGGTGGGAGATATTGCCCAGATCAAATACGGTAAGAACACCATGTTTCTCCGGCCCACCCACATGTGAAGAGCAAGTCCATTGACATGAGGAGCTAGGAGTTTCTGAACCTCTCCCAAATAAACCCTCAGTAGGTGGTAACTTGTCAGTAGAATTTAAGGAGGTTGTGGGAAGAAATTCTGGAGAAAGCCATAGCTGACTCTTCCAAGAGATTGTCATACTTGTGTTCTCTATGATTTAGGAGTCAAGGTGTATAATAGTTAGGCCTCAGGAAGGTGTCAGTTGGAGCTACGTGTGATCCTAAGATCAAGCCCAGTGCCATTTGCAGTGTAGGTGGGCCCTCTGCCACTGAGCCCCACCCAGCTCTAGAATTAGATGCTCTTCGGCTTCTCACAGGACCATAGCCCTGTAGATTTTACCAGGAGAGCAGCCCCGAGGTGAAGTGGAGATGCTGGCTCTTACCTGCTTGGCCTCACTGTGACTCTTCCCCGTATGCACTAGGTGACCTGCTGCCTGCAGATGGAATCCTAATCCAGGGGAATGACCTGAAGATTGATGAGAGCTCTCTGACAGGAGAATCAGATCATGTCAAGAAGTCTCTGGACAAAGACCCCATGTTGCTCTCAGGTATAGCATCCGGTTGCCCAGGTTATCATTCCATGGCCTCCAGATAGTCAGTTCACGGGTTCTGGGCCCTATTCCCTCTGAGTAGAGGGAGTGCTCCATCCTTTCTTTATCTCTTGGGTTCAGATGGAGTAGAAACATTTGGGTGATGTAACACGAATTCTAATTAGTCTTAATAATAAAAACCCCGGGGTCAGATACTAGAGGGTAAAAGCTGGAAGACTAGAGAAGAGAAGCAGAGCAGCCAGCATTAGTTCTTACCTCTATGAAGTCCTCAGACTGAAGGGGGTATCCTGTCTCTTCAAGTCCTCAGACTGAATGCCTTCGCTCCTGTATCCTTCCATCTTATATTTTTCTCTCTTCCCAGTCATCCCTTCCTGTCTCTACCTCCCTAGTGCTGGGATTAAAGGCACGTGACTCCCATGTACTAGGATTAAAAGTGTGAGCCGCCACCGCCTGTCTCTGTTTCTCTTTTAGACTGGATCAATCTGTGTAGTCCAGGGTGGCCTCGAACTCACAGAGATCCGCCTGCCTCTGCCTCCCGAGTGCCGGGATTAAAGGCGTGCGCCACCACCGCCTGGCCTCTGTGGCTAACTAGTGGCTCCTCCACACTCTGGTCCCCAGGCAAGCTTTCTTTGTTAGAGCACAAACAAAATATCACCACAGGCCAGTCCTGATACAGGGATGTCAGTAACCTGAAAGTTTTTCATAAAGTGAGTGCTTTAGGAGCCCTGCTATTTGGGAAGATGACATAAAGTTAATACAGCAACCTTAACCTCTGTTTCCTTGGTCTGGTTTAATGGATTCCTGTCTTGGCTTTCTCTTACTGCCTTATAACCAGAGTACTGCCCATAAGGAAAGGGATCACTGTGCTTTTAAGTTTGTATTTCGTACCAAATCGCAGCTAAGAATATCCAACAGCACTCGTCTCTGTCTTCTCCCTTCCCTTTGATAGGGACTCACGTGATGGAAGGTTCTGGCCGGATGGTGGTGACTGCCGTGGGGATCAACTCCCAGACTGGAATCATCTTCACCCTCTTAGGGGCCAGTGATGAGGAGGAGGAGGATAAGAAGAAGAAAGGTAAGGGGCATGCCGAGTGAGAATGGAATTCTCTTTCATCTCTGCGAATGAACTAAAGGTCAGAGAGCAGATCCAGATGGAAAACCCGTTAGAAAGTCTACTGGGATGAAGCGACAGATACCCAAGCTCCACGCCAAGATGCAGATGTCACTTGTGGGGCTAGAGAGATGGCTCAGTGGTTTAAGAGCACTTGCTATTCTTTTTGTTTGTTTTGTTTTGTTTTGTTTTGTGAGACAGGGTATCTCTGTGTAGTCCTGACTGTTCTGGAACTCACTTTGTAGACCAGGCTGGCCTCGAACTCACAGAGATCCACATGCCTCTGTCTCCCGAGTGCTGGGATTAAAAGAATGTGCTGCCACCTCCCGGTTGCACTTGCTATTCTTGCAAAGGACCTGGGTTCGGTTTTCAGTACCCATGCGGCTGCTAATAACCACCTATAACTCCAGTTCCAGGGGATCTTATACCCTCTTCTGGCCTGTGTGGACCCCAGGTACACATATGGTGTATAGACATATGTGCAGACACACACACACACAAACACACACACACACACACACACATTGACCTACGTCTCTGGGGTGCTCTGATAAAAACCACCAAATCCTGGCTCAAAGCCCTCCAGTCATATTTCATTTGAACCTGAATTCCTGTATCTTTGGTAGGTTATGAGGGCTGAGTTAGCCCTACACTGGGTGAGCTGGAAGGTGCTCCAGCCAAAGTGTCCAATGTTCTCCTCCGCTCCCCTTCCTCTCTTCCTCATGAATTAAGTAGTATGAACCATCACAGCTAAAAGGAAGGCGGGTTGAAGAAAACATGGATCCCGCTGAAACTGTGCACTCTCTGTGGAAGAGAAGCACAGCTGGAAGAGTGGGGCCCGAGAGGCTGTTAGACTAGTCTTGGTCACTCACTTGTTCCTGGAGGAATAACAGGAGAAAGATACCAGATGCTAATGCCAAACTAGTACCTTTTTCTGAGCTGTAGGGAGAGAGAACAGTTTCTACCACTTGGCCAAGGATCATCTTAGGTTCTTAGTAGAGAGCAGTTTATGAATAAGGAACCATCTCTCAGAACCCAACTATTCATTTCCACAACTGCTCTCAGATGAACACTTAGGAAGCCTGCCTGGTGCTATTGTATTGACCAGGGGACGCCTTTTAGGGCCTTTCCACAAGCCGAAACATTTCCTGCCTCTCTCTCCCTAACTCCCACCCCAATTTTCTCAAGAGTTTTGACTCAAGCCTAGCGGCAGGAGAAGCTCAGGCGTGACCATGTGTGCCCTTGCTGAACACTCAGCTCCAGTCCGATCCAAGGATTCCTTAGAACCGATAGGAAGGATGAATGAACAGATGTGAGCTTCCTTCATGTGTATCTCCCTGCCCTACAGCCACCTCCTTTGCTGTGGGCCTTCTGTGCTGGGAGAGAACCAGCAAACCGCAAATCTGATCATCTCTTACTGGTCACTTTGGGTCTCCACCCCACTTTTTTCTTTCTTGTTCAAACAGGTAAAAAACAAGGAGTCTCTGAAAATCGCAACAAAGGTAACCTCTCCACCCACTCATGTGCCATCTCTACCTGCCCACGCCCAAACCAGACCTCCCCAGGCCGTCTGTCTCCCTCCCTCTCCATAATCTGTTACCTGCCGCTGTGGCCCAGTGCCTCATCCTGAGGACGGTGCAGAGATCCGGGGGTGGGCTCAAGGCAGGACAGCAGCACCCTCTGCTGTTGGCTTGAGGAAGCACATGTCCAGAATTCTTGGGGTGTGGGACATGGATCTGTTCTTCCCAGAGCGCTGAGCTCTGCTTCACTGTCCACACCGGCAGTTTCTGGGCTGGAAGTCGTGGTGGAGGACATTGGCCGGGCAGTTCCTGCACCCTCCTCTGCTAGCTGGCTCATCGGTGTCTTCTGGTCTGTTTTTCTTCTCCGCTCGTCTGCTCAGAGGCTCTGGAGAGAGACTTTTCTCTCTGCCTCTCTGCCCACTTCTTTCTTTGTTCTCGCCACAATCTGTTTCGTTCCTCCTGATATGGTTTGTGTTTCTCTTGGTGGCTGTGTCTACATCCCATCTCTGTCTTGTTTGTGCATCAGGCAGGAAAGACTATATCTCAAGAGGGACTTCCTAAGTAAGCGCTGATGTTGGAGGGATGTTGGGGACCAGCAAGAAGTAGTCTTGACACAGTTCCTAAAGTTGTTTTTTATTTAAATCCTTGTTACACACATCATAGGACTCTTTAGAAATAAAAGCACCATAGCAGAGCACCAGGGCTTAAGCAGGAAAAACTTGGATTTCAAGTCTCTTTATTCTTCTTCTGAAAGGGAAATAAATGGGTTTCCTGTGTCTGTGCATCTCTCTCTTTTCCCTCATTCTAAGTCTTTAGGCAGCTTCTTTTCTTACCCCAGAATACTCCGCTCAGGTCCTGCTGTGTTGCCCACTTCATTCCTTTGTCCTTCAACTTATGTAAGAAGTAGTTGAAGAATTGCTTTGGTCTTGGGGGAGGGTCTGCGTTTCTTCCCTGATTGGGAGGAGGGGGACTCTGAACAGAATAGGCTAGGACCCTTATATGCTAACATCTACTAGACTTTCTTTCCCTCTGGTCCCTTTCTACAGTAAACCTTCACTGTTCTAAGCTCTGGATTCCAGAAAGGATGCTTTTGGTGATGGCCTTAGTGGTGTGATTAATCCCCTTGTTGTTATAAACCTGGCACATAACTCCGAGGGGTGCCAGGAGGTTGTCATGAGGAAGAAATCCAGACCTGGAAGGCATCCTCCATCTCTAGTTGTTAGATTTGCCCCAATGGCCCAAGTGGAGTCCTGTGTCTGGCACGAGTCAGGAATGGTCAGAACCGAGGTCAGGGGCCCGAGGGACATTCCGGGAAGAAAGCAGAAGGGCATCTTGCCTTCCACCTGCCTGCCACTCACTATGACATTCTTGCCGCTCACCTGTTCCATTCGTGTGTCTACCCTAGCAAAGACCCAAGATGGAGTGGCCTTGGAAATCCAGCCACTCAACAGCCAGGAGGGCATCGACAGCGAGGAAAAGGAGAAGAAGATAATCAAGTTGCCCAAGAAGGAGAAGTCAGTGCTGCAGGGCAAGCTCACACGCCTGGCCGTGCAGATCGGGAAGGCGGGTGAGTAGCTAGGCCTGCCTCCCCTTGCAGATCAGAAGAACTGCCCTGTGTGCCGGCCGCTCCAATCGTCTTCCTACCACACCAAGCAGGACTGGCAGAAAGACACTGGTACTTCCGAGTGACTCCTGGGGTCTAGATAGTTGTATCTCTGGCCACTCCTTGTGCTTTGGAAGAGAGGTATTTCCTCCTATGTATAAAGGTTAATAGCCTCGAGCTTTCTCTGATCCAAACAGAAGGGGAGGGTCATGCTAGCAAAAAGGAAGTTAAGAACTCTCACCTGTCCCATAATCCCATGGTGGTAGAATCTTGTGGCCTAGCATGGAGCAATAAATACACAGTAAAGACTGGAGGGCAAGGAAGAAAGACTCTATTTAGAAAAAGGGTCCTATAGCTAGGGTGGCAAATGATTTCTCCATCACCCACCCCAACACTTTCCTGCTGTTTTCTGGCTAAGGGGAGCAGCAGGAAGGGGGACAAAAGGATGACTCCTTTGTGCATGTCCCTCAAGGTGTGGTCTTTGGGCTTCTGCTAACCATACTCAGCATGCTTCTATGGGTACAGATCACCAGAGGTCCTTGCTGAAGTGCAGTCTACCTTCAGAAAGTCCATGAAAGAGCCCGAGAGTCTGCAAGAATCCGTGATAGATACAACAGCAGCCAGCGTCTGCTGCTTGGTAGCTGCATTTTAAACATTCGCTAACCACACGTGTCTAGTAGCTGTCTTACTGGACAGTACCAAGTGAGAGCATTCCAGGCATCCCAGAAAGTTCTGGTGGGGATGTATGGACCTAGCCAATGTGTTTCAAGCACTTAGCTCATTCTGACTACCTTGAAGTCTTCTGTTTAGACTCAATGAGCTGAGCTGTGGGTGCAAAAGCCCCCTGTTAAGCCCAGTACCTAGGTCAGAAACATTAACTAGATCCCTTAACCCATGCCCAAAGTGGGCCAGTATCTTAAAAGCTATTGGCTGGAGGAGTTCCTACAACAGAGCATCTCTAAATTTTTGTACCACGGGTGCCTTGCTTCCTTACTCTGGTCCTTGCCTTAATTAAGCCAAAGCCAAGCTAATCTACCTTCACTGCTGCCATTCCCCCATGGCCTTGCCATGAGACCCCTGAAACATCAGGCTTTTTCCCAAATGCTGTGCCACTTATGGGCACATATTGATCCTTAGCCCTCAGGATAGCTGCTGATCCCCACCCCCCAGCTATCCCAGGTGCTTGAAATTTTCTCAGTTTTTTCACCCATAAGTCCCAGAAATTGAGTCTCGGGCAAATCAGGCTGGCTGCCCTACCAGTGTGCTAGTTCAAAAGCTTCCTTCACTGACCCCTGGCTTTGTCTTCTTTGAAACAGGAGTGATCATAGTAATCTATATCCTAGGGCTGTTGTGAAGTGGTTATGAAGGCTTGGCTGGTCTGTGGCGGGCACTGTGTAAGTTGTTACTGTCATTGTCATCTTCTTGATGAGCTACGATAGAAAAAGTTGTGTAGGTTATACGCTAGCACTATGAGGACATCCAGTGACCAGGGCGTGAGACACTCACAGAGCAGCGGCGGGAGCGTCCAAGTCAGAACACTGCTAAGTGGACAGTTGCATTTGCTGCTCGGGAAACCATGGCATGCAATCACGGCCACCTTATTAACGTGATAGGAGTGCTAATAAAGCGGTGGCCAGTCCACCCCTGTAGCTGATCCACAGTCCCTTTAGAAGTGCAGTTTATTAGGAGAAAGGGCCTCAAGGCCATGATCCATGGAGAAAAAGAGCTTTAGACAAAATCTCTGAACAAAGGAAAAAAATCAATCTTCCAAGTTTAGAGGTCATGGCAGGAAGTTTGACACTATGCAACTTAGTTCAATGTAGCATGAAGAGCCAGGTGCCATAATTGAGGGTGCTCAAGTCACGGCACAGTCTGCTTCTCCATTCCCTGCCCAGGGTGGGGTGGGAGCTGGGTCTCTGCAATGAGGTGTGACCTGATCCCTTCAGGCTGTAGGATTTGGCCGTGTAATAAGCAGCATCTTTTAGGAGGAAGTCCACTAGCAAGCTCTGCTCCCCTTTTTTGTTTGATTGGGTTCGGGAGGTTTTTGTAGATCAGGCTGACCTGACCTCATGATCTTCCTATCTCAGTTTCCCAAGAGCCGAGATTATAGGTGTATGCCACCTCTTATTTATGAATGAAGAGTTTAAGCTAGGAACTCAACCCATACAGGCTTAACAACTAATCCAAGGGTATGAGTCAGGTTGGTGACATACACACAAAAAAACCCACAATCTCTATCATTGTCTATAAGCAACAGAGAATGGGGATAAAATTTTAATACAACTTTCTAAAGTTTATGGTTTTAAAAACTATAGAAAGCACCAGCTGTAACACTTGGGAGAGCAGGCCCTGTACCTCACCTGGGTAGCACAGTCAAGTTTACCCTGTTAGCTAAGGTATAGGTGAGGCAGCCCAAAGTTAAGAGCATGGAAAAGCTGCTCCCACTACTTGTTTGTCATGTGGTTGTGGTGGTGGGGACAGATGCACCCCCTTACTCCCCCACAACAGACAGGCAAGCTGACCCTCCCCCTTATCAGCTTCAGCACTGGGAAAAGTAGACCCTGTACCTCGCCTAGACAGCACAGTAAAGTTGGCCCTGTTAGCAAAGGTATAGGTGAGCCGGCCCTGAAGCTGTGAGCATGGGAGAGCTGTCCTCATTACTCGTCTGCCATGTGGTAACATGGGCTGGAGAGAGACGCCCTCCTCTCTCTGCCCATCCATGCCTGAGGTAGGTGAAAGAGAGGGCCCTAAGTTCCTAAGAGCAGGAGAGCTGTCCCTGCCCCTCATTGGTTGCAGCACTCGGGAGAGTGGCCCCTACATCTCAACTAGACAACATAGTAAAGCTGACCTTGAAGGTGTAGGTGTGGGAGAACCGACCCTGAAGATGTGAATGTGGGAGAACTGGCCCTGCCCCTTGCTCATCACTACAAAGGGTGAACTAACCAGGGCTGAGCTAGGAGCTCTCCCTGGGAGTGAAGACGGGAAGGCTGGTGGGCTGGCCAACCCTGCAGCTACCTAGACCCAGAACCAGAGTTATGTGATGGCCCAGCCCAACATCCACCCCATCTGTGATCTGCTGAAGCACAGGTGGTAGGGGGTGGTCTTGTGGACCCAGGGCTGCAGGATCTCCATGACTCAAGCAAGCAACAGGATGTCCAGGGATAGTCCCAGTGAGGGCCCAACATTGATAGTGTAGCCGAGAACAGGGGCTTTGAACCAGAGCAATGATTCTTTGCAATGAACATCTGCATGTAAAGATGGATGGGTAAATGTTTACTGTGTGACTCATGTGTCACACTGCAGCTTCCATGATGACATTTTCCCTTTCTCCCTTTTGATTGGGGGTGGGGGTGGGATCAGGGGGCATAATATGAAAGACACAAAGAATAAACAAAAAGAAAGTCTAAAAAGAAACTATTGAAAGGGTACAGCGGCTAACCCCTGCTCATGTGCCTTGTTGCCCTGGACAGGTCTGATCATGTCTGCCCTCACTGTTATCATCTTGATTCTGTACTTTGTGGTTGACAATTTCGTGATACAGCACAGAGCATGGCTCCCCGAGTGTACTCCCGTCTACATCCAGTATTTCGTCAAGTTCTTCATCATCGGCGTCACTGTCTTGGTGGTGGCTGTGCCTGAGGGCCTGCCGCTGGCTGTCACCATCTCACTGGCGTACTCTGTGAAGGTGAGACAGACGGGGAGGGAGGCTCATGTGCCCTTCAGTCAAAGGGTGAGCTGTTCTGTCCTTTATGCACGGTAGGTGGGAGCCTCTCGCTCTAGGAAATGACTGTTCGGTTAGTTGTCTAATCAGATCAGTAGGCTCTTAAAGCCTCACAAAACAGTACCATGCATTTTTGTTTAGGGCTAGAGCACAAAGTGAGGAGTGTTAGCCTTTGACTGATGATGCTTTGGAGAGCTCTGCTGGTCCTCTCTCAACTTCTTTCCCTTCTCTTTTGTAGAAAATGATGAAGGACAACAACTTGGTACGGCACTTGGATGCTTGTGAGACCATGGGCAATGCCACAGCCATTTGCTCTGATAAGACAGGAACACTGACCATGAACCGCATGACAGTGGTACAGGCTTACATTGGGAACACTCATTACCGCCAGATCCCGAGCCCCGACGTCTTACAACCCAAGGTTCTGGACCTCATAGTCAATGGCATTTCTATTAACAGTGCTTATACTTCTAAGATTCTGGTAAGCTTTCCCATTGCCTGGGGACCTGGAATAGGTGACAGGGGACCAATATTAATTTTGCCAAAGAAAACTCTTCTGTCCTAGTTCCTTTTCTATGGTTGTGCTAAACACTATGACCAAGGCAACTTATAGAAGAGTTTATTGGGGGCTTACAGTTTCTGAGGGTTCGAGCCCATGACTATCATGGCAGGGAACATGGCAGCAGGCATAGCACGGAAGCAGTAGCTGAGGGCTCACATCTCAGTCCACAGGCAGAGAGCACACTAGTGAACCCCTAGGGACACACTTCCTCCAATAAGGCCTCACCGCCCAATGAGTCTGCCAACTAAGGACCAAGTGTCCCAGTCTGTCAGCCTCTGGGAGCTTTTGTCACTCAGATCACCACACCCTCTATTATATTCCATCTGACTGCCATTCCACATTCTGTTTCTTACTCTTGGCCAAATGTGCTCATCATAAACCTATGGCAGTGACTCCAAGAAGGAACCTCATGCCCACTGCAGACTTACACTTGTCCAGAATTAATTACAGAGAGAGAGCGTTTGAGTAAGACTTCCAGAGGGTGAGGTGTTGTCAGAGGTTTCTGTCCTGCCCGGTCCTGTAGCCGTTCAGTCCTAAAGAAACACACTGAGGCCTACATTAATTATAAACTGGTTGGCCTTTTAGCTCAGGCTTTCTTAATAACTAATTCTTACATCTTACATTAACCCATAGTTCTTGTCTGTGTTTAGCCACTTGGCTTGGTACCTTTTATCAGCGAGGCATTCTCATCTTGCTTCCTCCATGTCTGGATGATGACTGCAGAGTGAGCCTTTTCTCTTCCCAGAATTTTTCTTTTCTGGTCACCCTATCTATACTTCCTGCCTGGTTGCCCTGCCTAAACTTCCTGCCTGGCTACTGGCCAATCAGCATTTTATTAAGCCAATATAAGTGACAAATCTTTACAGGGTATAAGACCATTGTCCCACAGCAGTGAGACACCTCATTACCATAGAGCTGCTATAAGAGTCCAACACCTCTATGGCTGTAAGTCATGGTCACAAAACCATCTGCTGCCTCCCCTGTGGGCACGCACAGGTATGCCTGCCAAGATCCTCTTTCTGGTCCAGGCATCTACTCATTAGTTCCATGTTTGTTTTTGTTTCTGTTTTTCTTTTCTCTCTCAGTCTCCAGAAAAGGAGGGAGGCCTTCCCCGGCAGGTAGGCAACAAGACAGAGTGTGCCCTGCTGGGCTTTGTCACGGATCTGAAGCAAGATTACCAAGCAGTTCGCAATGAGGTGCCCGAGGAGAAGCTCTTCAAAGTGTATACCTTCAACTCAGTGCGCAAGTCCATGAGCACCATCATCAGGAAGCCGGAAGGGGGCTTCCGCATGTTCAGCAAAGGCGCCTCTGAGATAATACTGCGCAAGTGAGCCCCTACCCCCCACTTTCCCCTTTGAGACCCCCTTTGGGAAGGTCTGAGGGCCCAGGCAGAACCAGTCTGAAGGATGAGTGTCCCTCCAGCCAGGTAGTGACATTTGAGCTTTTACTCAGGACAGGCTTGGCCTTTAAGAACCTTGCGGACTCCTTTTGTTTAATTCTCACGACTCAGGAAGATGGGTACTATTTTGACCCATTTCGCAGATGAGAAAATATGCTCAGGGAAGTTGCAAAACTTGCTTATAGAGGGAACAGCTAACAGCGCCACAGCCAGGATTCACCTGGAGCAGTCTCCTAGTGAATTCATGGAGGTGGTCAGAATGTTCCCCATCTCACTGGGCTTGAAGGAGTCAGTGAGCATAAGACAGCTTGCACACACCGAGAGCTGCTTCTCTGTGCCTCTCTCTCTCATTCTCAATCCTGATTATACTTGTATCCCTTTAAAAGTAGCTAAGCTACCTAGAGGTTGTTACAACCAACCCAATAAGTATATAGCCAGCGGTGGTGACACACACCTGTGATCCAAAAACTAGGGAGGCTAAGGCAGGTGGGTTACAAGTTCAAAGTCATTCTAGGGTTCTCTGTCTCAAAAAACAAAACAACAACAACAAAAAAGAAAAGAAGGCTGGGCATAATTTTGCCTGCCTTTAATCCCACCACTCAGGAGGCAGAGGCAGGAGGATATCTGTGAGTTCGAGGCCAGCCTGTTCTGCATAGCAAGTTCCAGTAAAGTCAGGATGGGAGACCCTGTTCAGAAGCTCGAGGTCAATCCATATAGCAAGTTTAAGGCTAGCCTGAGCTACATGAGATTCTTCTCTCATGTAGTGTGGAGAAAGGTGGGGGATAAGGAGAGAGAGAGAGAGAGAGAGAGAGACTCAACTGGGTGACAGATGAAAGATGTATTAACCATGGAATCGTGTCTCTAGGAATAGTCCAGCACCGCCATAATGCCTGTGGTTGTTGGAGGACGTCAAGTGGACTGGCAGACACTGATTTCTGACTGTGCATCTCCCCAGGTGTAATCGAATCCTGGACAAGAACGGCGAAACCGTACCATTTAGAAATAAGGACAGAGACGATATGGTACACAACGTCATTGAGCCCATGGCCAGTGAAGGACTCCGGACTATCTGCATAGCTTACCGGGATTTTGATGACGCAGAGCCCTCATGGGACAATGAGAATGAAATCCTCACTGAGCTGACGTGCATTGCCGTGGTGGGCATTGAGGACCCTGTGCGCCCAGAGGTAAGAGAAAGAGCAAGAATGCAGAGATGCCGGCCTCCCACTGATCACCGGTCAGGGTACAGATGCAGTGTAAGCTGAGGAGCTACCTTGGAGTCACAGAAGGCAGGTGTAGATTTGCCTAACCGCTTGTCACTTCCAAAGACAGACAACTCTCCGATGCCTGCTTCCCGCATCAGCTGTGGAATGCCAAGGCAGTAGAAGGCAGCATCTCTAGGGTCCGTTCTATCTGAGGGCCAGGCAGTGGCGATTTCATTGGATTTATTACTTGGTACTTGGGAATAGTCAGGGGTATAACTAACCAGAAGGCAACTTACTCTTTAGCCACCTTCCTTTAGTGACATAGTCTTTTTGAGCAATCTCTGTGTGCAGAACACTGTTCTAGACATGAGGGGATTCAAAAAAGCCAAAAAAAAAAAAAAAAAAAACTCAGATGGAAGGAAACTTGGGGGAAGGGTAGGAGTTGAATCCCAGCATGCAATGTCAAAGCCCTAGGCTGGGGTGAGTCCGTTGCCCTTCACCCTCCTTTAGGGAAGTGAGGGTTGCAGGGCAGAGCTCTCCTGCTGGGATAGATATGACTGAGGTCACAGCCCTGCCCTGCCAGTCCCTCGTGCAGGTGGTAGGAGTACAATAAGCAGCAGAGGGGCCCAGGAAAACCTCAAGCTCCCAAGTGCCCATCCTAAAAGTTGAAGAGGGTAGTACAGAATTTTTCATCCTGTTCCTGCAATTTGGAAACCTCCCATCTTAGTGTCAGAAGATAGAGTGAGGGGAGCCAGGCAACACTCAGAGAAGCCCTCTTATGTCAGGCAGATGGTTAGCAGGACATTGTTGCCTCCATCTTGGAGCATGAGGACCCTCTTCTGCCTTGTCTGTATCTTGTGCACTTAAGGGGGCAGCTCATCCTCCAAGTCCTCCTCTGCATGGGTTCCAGATATCTTGACGCTGGCTGCCCATCTTCTGCCCATCCTCCCAGGGGCATCCTGGAGAAGTGAGAGGGAGCCTGGGGCACTGTGCCAGAATAGCGCCTCTGGAAGCCCCCATGCAGGGTAGTGGTCTCAGGTGCTCCAGGCTGAGGCGTAGCACAGGGATAGCTGGCAGACCAGGGGATAGTTTGGGGGCCTAGGCACCCTCTCCCCCATCTTCAGGGGCATTCCCTCCACTCTCACCATTTTCCTGGCAGTGCCACACGTGCCGCTCGGGCTCAGCCTGGGTGTGCCCTTGTGGAGCTGGTGCACAGGGAGGGCATGAAGGCTCATCTCTGTGGACGTGTACTCTGACAGCACCAGGCTCTGCAGCTGTCCTTCCACACACTGCTCCTGGGGCTGGCTGTCCTGGCATCCACTCAAGAGCCTATCATGGTGCTGGGAACTCGGCCTTGGGGGGGCCTGTCCAGGTTGCAGCAGGAGCCCTGTGCCTTGAGCCCTGCAGGTCTCTGGACAGTGGGGGTCCCCAGCAGGAGTGTAGTGGTGGTTTTTGCCTCTATGCAAGTAGTGTGGCCACTGGGATTAAAGGTGTGTGTCACCATGCCTGGTCTCTAAGGCTGACCAGTGGGGCTCTTTTGCTCTCTGAACTTCAGGCGAGCTTTATTTATTAAAATACAAATGAAATGCCACTACACTCGTGAGCTGGAGCCTGGGCCAGGTGGGCAGAGAGTAGTTCAAACTATTTCTGGGAAGAACAGTGACCACATCACCAGGGAACCTGGAGGATAGGGAGGCACAAGTGTTCACATCTGACTCCCAGAGCAAATTCCCCTTCAACCTGAGATCATGAGTGAATTTTAAATGCCCACTGTAGGGTGGACAGAAGCAAGGGGGTACTGAGCACTGTAACAATGACCGGCCATTGCCTCTGTCCTGTCTTCACGGAAGTGAGAGCTGAACCAGGGTAGTGGGCCAGGCATCTTCAATCTCATGGCCACTTTTCTTTTTCCTCCACTCTGCTCAGGTACCAGATGCAATTAGCAAATGCAGACGGGCTGGCATTACTGTCAGGATGGTGACAGGAGATAATGTCAACACGGCACGGGCCATCGCCACCAAATGTGGCATTCTGACCCCCGGAGATGACTTCTTGTGCTTAGAAGGCAAAGAATTCAACAGGCTTATCCGCAATGAGAAGGGCGAGGTAGGCCCCCAGAGGGAGCAGCCAGGCCGCCACTTACAAGGGAATGGCTGGTTCTAGTGTGCAGTGTCTGGGGCTTGTGGGAGCAGGTGGGTGGCTTCTAAACTGGAGTCTGTTCATAGTGAGACAGCCCTTCCCACCACAGCTGCTTGTATGGTGAATAGGGAGTTGTCTCCTCTTCATTCAATTACCTGTGGGTGCAGAATCACTAACTTCATTATCTTTCTGCTTTTAAACTCATAGAATGATCTTTGTGCTGTTTTCCCCCACCCTACCCCTCCAGTGTCACTTCCCTGTGGCTGTGGGTGGCACGGGCTTGTTTTGGATGCAGTATGGGTATGGAATAGATTCAAGCTTCCAGGTCTACATGGACTCAGACCTAAGACCCCAGCAGCTCCTTGGAAACCCCTGAGCAAGCTGTTAACCCTGATCTCCTATAATGGACTAAGAAATAAGCATTGGGCTCCCAGAAAGGAAGTTGGAAGGGAAAAGGGCCTGCATGGTTAGCCATCAGTGAAGCCATATTGGTTGTTCCATCTCCCCAGAGGCCAGGGACTAAGGGTTCCTCCAGGGCTATGAAGTTTCCGGCACTCTTGGAAGCTGGGAGTATATGGAGGGCTAAGACTTCACTGAGCAGCGGCTCTGAGTGTGACTGATCCAGGTGCCTCTGGTATTGGCAGGTGGAACAAGAGAAGCTGGACAAGATCTGGCCCAAGCTTCGGGTGCTGGCACGATCATCCCCCACGGACAAGCACACCCTGGTGAAAGGTGAGGTCAGCCTGTGCGTGTGCCTGCCGTAGATGTGGGCAGGCTAAGGGAAAGACAGATACAGAGCCATCCTTGGCCATGCTGGAGATGTGGCCAGTAGCAGAAAACTTGCCTAGGATGCACAAGGCCCTGAGTTCAATTCCTACATCCTCTACACCCCCAAAAAGAACAGAATGATAGAGAAGGGGGAGGAAACCGAAAGTGTCCCTTTCATAGGAAACAGTACTTGCCACGTGACCTCTGTCCTGAGAGTTTCCAGTGCTGTGAAGAGACATCATGACCACATGAACTCTTATAAAAAATAATAATAATTATGGTGGCTCGCTTACAGTTCAGAGGTTCAGTCCATTATCATCATGGTGGGACATGATGGCATGCAGGCAGACATGGTGCTGGAGAGGTAGCCTGGAGTAGCCAGAGGTAGCCTACATCTTGCAGGTAACTGGAAGTGGTGTCTGATGCTGGGAGTAGCTTGAACATAGGAGACCTAAAAGCCCACCCCCACAGTGACACACTTCCTCCAACAAGGACACACCTCCTAATAGTGCCACTCCCTTTGGGGGCCATTTTCTTTCAAATCGCCACAACCTCAAGTTGCATGTGTGTGTGTTGACTGCTGTGTGTGTCTCTTTTTCCCAGGTATCATTGACAGCATGGTTGGGGAACAGCGACAGGTCGTGGCTGTCACCGGTGATGGGACAAATGATGGACCTGCTCTAAAGAAAGCAGATGTTGGCTTCGCCATGGTAAGCTCCCCAGGGTGACCCATCAGGAGACAGGACAGGCTTCTGCCTCCTATACCTTCACATCCTGCCTGCGCCCTTCTTCCCGTCTCCATCTCTCCTACCTACCTGGCCAATAATGTGTGTGAAAAACAGATGGTGGCCGTCGGGGACATCACAAAGCGCCTCACCCAGGAAAACAAGAGCACTGTGGTGCTGTTTGCCTGTGTGAATCACAGGAGATTCAGCTTCCACACAGAGCATGTTCAGTGCATACTCTGCACATGTGAGCCCATTGTATTAGAGCTTCGTGGCAAGTTCCTTTATAAGTCAAACATCCCAAAGAGACATCTTGCTTCAGTAAGGTCAAAAATGGGTACTGAAGTGTTTGAGGTTTGGTTTTGTTTGGTTTGAGGGTTTTTTGGCGGTGGTGATTTTAGGGGCTGAGAATTGTGGGCCCATTGCTACATTGTCTGGCGGTCAGAGAATTCTGAGCAACCTACAAGGTACAATTTGCACCTGCCACACAGAAGGTGGTCGCCTGGCTCTTTGATAGTAAAAACTAAATTAGAAGGTCAGCTGGGGAAGAGGTGTTTTTAGTAGCCATGGCAAGACAGGCATAGGCAGGATAGTGACCTAAGTCATCATCCCCCACACACACACCCGCTACCTAGGAAGTTTGTGTTACCCAACCACCTCAATTTACCTTGATATAAAAGCTGTTTGGAAACTAAACGTGGGTGAATTTTCAGGATGTGGTTTCAGGATTTGAATGATCCCTGAAAACTCCCTCCCGATGCTGTCATGTGAAATGTGCCTCATTTATTCCCACACCTCCACTCTGGTTAAAAAAAAAAAAAAAGTGATTTATAAGCGATGGAGGCTTGACGGTTGTCACAAGCACAGCCTCTGATTCTGACCTGCAGAGAAGCTTGGAAGTCCCCAGAGTACAAAAATACATCCCCACATTCAAGGAGCTTATTGCTCCCAGACTCTCATCCAAGTCCACTGTTGTTGGGATCTAAGTGGAAGGGAATTTAGAGAGGTGGGTGTGTATGTGCGCGTGTGCGCACGTGCATGCCTGTGTGTGCCAGTGTCATATTAGCCAGGTTTGGAGATGCACACTTGTAATCTCGACATTTGAGGTGTTGAAGCAGGAGGATCTCAGGTTCAAGACCAGCCTGGTCTATCTAGGTAGTTCCAGACCAGCCTGGACAGTAAAGCACTGTCTCAAAAAAGAAGAAATGAGCCTATCTTTATGGAGCTCTTTTTGTGTAATTACGTGTATATGTGTGTCTGTGTATGAGCATATTCACAAGTATACTGATGCCCGTGCAGGCCAGAGACAGTTGTGAGCCACCCAGTGTGGGTGCTAGGAATCAGGCTCTGGTCCTCTAGAAGGGCAGCGCCTGCTCTTAACCACCAAGCATTTCTGTAGCTCTTAGGGAGCTCTAAAAAACAACAAACCAACTAAACACAGTTTTAATTCTAAGAAATTTCAAAAGTATGCCTAAGAAGTTAGTGTCATATAATGAATCTCACAGGCGTGCTACTCTCTCAGTAATAATTGTGGCCCTTCTTCCTTCGCAGACCAGCCCACCAGTGCTCTCTAGCCAGATGAATTATTTTGTAGTCAAAGACGTTTTGTCATTTGTAGTCATCACATTTTGAATATATCTCTAAATAATACAAATTTAATGTGTGTAAAAAATTATAATAGAATTTCTCATTTAAAAGAAAAAGTGATGGGGCTGGAGAGATGGCTCAGAGGTTAAGAGCACTGACTGCTCTTCCAGAGGTCCTGAGTTCAATTCCCAGCTACCACATGGTGGCTCACAACCATCTGTAATGAGATCTGGTGCCCTCTTCTGGCCTGCAGGAATACATGCAGACAGAACACTGTATACAAAATAAATAAATAAATCTAAAAAACAAAACAAAACAAAAAAATTGACAATTCCTTACCATTGCCAGATCCTAGTCATTGTTTAAATTTCCCCCACTGACTCATAAATGTTTTTATGCTTTATCTGTCCAAATCAGAATCCAAATAATAGCCACACATTATAGCTGTCTGAAGCATCCGTGGAGTGTCTGTATCCACAGCAGTGGCTCTCGAAGTGTGTCCTATATGGGCCTGGAGAGACAGTCCAGTGGCAAAGAGCACTGTCTGCTCTAACAGAGGATGAAGGCTCAATTCCCAGCACCCACAAAGCAATTCACAACCATCTGTAACTCCAGTTCCAGGGGATCTGACTCACTCTCTGGCAGGCACCAGGCACACCTGTGGTACAAATACCAATATACAAGCAAAACACCCACACACATAAAATTATACAGTTTTAAAACTGTATCCCAACTTCCAATGCACTAGCAGTTACCTGGAAACCTATGGAAATGCAAACTCTCAGGCAACACCCCAGTCTGCTGAACCAGACGGCCTGAAGTTGGGGGTCCTAATGTGCCCTCATGTTTGGGGACCACTGATTTGATATCAGCCTGTGTCCCAAAGAAGGAATGTGGAACCTGGCCTATGTACTCTGTGCACACATGGCTGCATTTGTTATAGATGTGTGCTGAGGATACAGTTAGATCCCAAGAGAAAAAGATGCTGGCAGAATCCAGAGGAACCCACATGCAGCCTCCTTGTGCTCCCCCTGCCACTAGGGGAGTCCAGTCTTCCATATTTGCCACAGTGTGTATGATGCCTTTGATGGGTCTCACACCCAGGTCCCCCGGCTCTTATTAATACTGGCCTTTGGGGAACTTTCTAACACATACCAAAATCCCAGACTCCCTAAAGGGAAGTGGAAGCCAGATGATTTCAGCATATTCTGCCAAGTGTCTGTGGGCTACATGCAGCCAGGAATAGCTATGAATGCGGCCCAACACAAAGCTGTAAAACATACTCTACATACCATGAGATTGGGAAGGGGGAGATGTCTGTGGTATTCGTTGCTGTTGTCGTAACTCCATTGCACCCTTTTAGAGTGAGAACTTGGAAGGTGACAGAGCTGTCACAATGTCAAAAGGTTGGACACACCCGACTGTGTGTGAGTGCGCTACCTCGTCTCAGTTATTAAGTGCTGGCCAGAGTATTCTGAGAGCCAAGCTCCCAGGAGCCAGCCCTTGCAAGTGGGCATGTCTCAGGATGGCGGCCTCTGGGCCACACACAGTTCCCTTCCACTTTAGTCCCAGCTGTTTTATGTTGAAGGAACTGGATCTGTTGTCTGCACAGACGGTTCAGTAGCACGAGGTGCTCACTGTATTCCTATTCCTATAGTCTCCTGTAATGCTGATATTGTTTGGGCCCTTGGCATTGATTTGAGTGGGGTTTTATGTTTTGTTTGCGTCACCCGGGCCTCTGTGTGTGTACGTGTCTGTGGAACCGCCAAGATATGGGCTTGGCTGTCAGAGAACAGCTTTGGAAAGTTGGTTTTCTTCCTCTGTGGGATGCTAGGATCAAACTCAAGTCATCAGGTTTGCATAACAAGGGCTTCTTATGAGATGGGGCTTACTATGTACCTGACTGGCCTGGAACTGGCTACTCTGTCTCAGGTACTGGGATTAAAGGCGTCCTGCCCTGCCACATCTGGTTTGGTTTTTGGTTTTTGGTTTGTTTGTTTGTTTGTTTTTTGTCTTTTTTCCCTCATTTTGGGTTTTGAGACATGGTCTGGCCTTCCCCTCAGTCTGTAGCCAAGGCTATTCTCATACTTGAAGCAGTCCTCCTGCCTCAGCCTTCTGGGGGCTGGAATCCTCAAGTATACAGCACTATGTATACTTGGACACATATACACTAAGTATAAACCACTGTGTCTGGTTTGTCCCTTGTATTTTCTATACATTAGTTCTAGAATCAATCGGTCCTATGTATCCTTGGAGAGTATGAAATGACAGCATTCTCAGTTTATTTATTATGAACTTGAATAGTTACACAAAGCGAGATTTCCCTCCACCTCTGTCCTTACTCTGTGGTTCAGGCCCCATGTGAAAGACATTTTAAATGCTTGATTCTTTTCCTTTTCTTACCACCAATGGCTTGTTTTATTTTTTTTAAAGAAGTATTACAAACACATGATGCTTTTCCCCAGTACTGGGATTAAACTAAGCCTCAAACATATCAAACGAATGTCCTACCACTGAGGTACACCTCAGCCCAAACAAGGGAATGTGAATATATATTTGATGTGTTTCAGTGCAATTGTTCTTGTTTTTGTCTTGATGCTCAAAATGACCTATCATTAGCCAGGTGGAGCCTCTTCAGTGTCTCTGAGTCATTTTAATGTAACCCTGGGTGTCTTTTTATCGCTTTCTTGGTTTCTTGCCCAATAAGACACTGCAGAGAGATTGGGACTATTTTTCATTTATTTATTTCAGTTTTTCAAGGCAAGATTTCTCTGTGTGGCCCTGACTGTTCAGGAACTCACTGTGTAGACCGGGCTGGCCTCGAACTCACAGAGATCAACCTGTCTCTGCCTCACGAGCACTGGTGTTAAAGGCGTGCGCCACCACCGACCAACTGGACCTATTTCTTATCTCAGGTCTGACACCGTGCATTTCTTCAGTGTGCCCTGCCTCATTTTAGCCACAAGCCACCTTAGGGAACACGAGCAGAGCATGAATGTGTGTCTCCCCTCTGAGCACACACCATCTCTGTAACCACCTTAGGGAACACGAGCAGAGCATGAATGTGTGTCTCCCCTCTGAGCACACACCATCTCTGTAACCACCTTAGGGAACACGAGCAGAGCATGAATGTGTGTCTCCCCTCTGAGCACACACCATCTCTGTAACCACCTTAGGGAACACGAGCAGAGCATGAATGTGTGTGTCCCCTCTGAGCACACGCCATCTCTGTAACCAAGCTAAGAGATGACCTTTCACAGCCTAGCTTGGTTTCTATATCTGTTTTTAAGATTAAATGCATCCTAAATCAGTGTTCACGTTTCTCACTCAAATTTAAAATTCTGGAATGCTCACCTCCTAATTTATTTCTAGTTCTCTGCTTTATTTCTACCTTCCCTGATTCTATATTTGTAGTTCTTAAGATAAAAACTACAATTCCTAATGTTTTTAATGTAGTTATTGTCTAAAAACATATCTACTCGTTATAAAATAATAAAAATAATTACTAAAAACAATTCTTTTATCATTTTGTTTTGAGACAGAGTCTCACTATGAAGATAGGCTGGCCTCAACCTTACTGTGTAGTCCAGGAAAGCCCTAGCTTCACAATCCACATGTCTGCATGTGTGTTAGTGCATCAAATGTGGGCCTGTTGCCTTGAGTCCTGAGTTTATAGATTTGCTGCCATACTGAGCTAAATGGTTTTCTTTCTTTCTTTTTTCTTTCTTTTTTTAGTTTTTAAGTAATTTTTTATTGTTTGACAATTCTATACATATATATATAATTTTCTTTTTATCTGTAAATACATCTTACTAGGAATGTACCATCAAATTATTAAAAAGCATAATTTTTAAATTAAAAAATATAGGCTGGAAAGATGAGTGAGAGGTTAATAACACTGGGTACTCTTCCAGGGGACCAAGGTTTTATTCCCAACACCCACATGATGACTCACAACTGCCTGTAACTTCAGTTCCAGGGGATCTGATACCCTCATCTGACCTGTGGAAGCACCAGACATGTGCTTGGTGCACAGACATGCATGCAGGTGAAACACTCATGCATATAAAATGAAATGATTTAATTTTTCAATTAAAAAATAGGGGCCAAGGCAGGCAATGGTAGTGCATACCTTTAATCCCAGCACTTGGGAGGCAGAGGCAAGCAGATCTCTGTGAGTTCAAAGCCAGCATGGTCTACAAAGTGAGTTCCAGGACAGCTAGAGCTATTACACAGAGAAACCCTGTCTCAAAACACCAAGCAAACAAACACCAACAGAAGTCGAATAAGGGCTAGAGAGATGGCTTAGAAGTTAAAAGTACTAGCTGCTTGTCCAGAGGACCCAGGTTTGGGTTCCAGCACCCCCAGGACAGCTCACAACCAGTTCCAAGGAATCTGATGTTCCCTTCTGGTCTCTATAGGTACCAAGCATACCTGTGGTGCACAGACATGCAGGCAAAATACCCATACACACAAAATAAAAATAAATATTTTTTTTTAAAAAACTACTCCATCCCCCTAGATAAATATTCTTTTCTACCTTTCTTTCTTCAGTTCGTTAGCAGTGTAGCCCGAAGATTATTTCATAGTAGTGAGTAGATGCAAACATACGGCTGTCCTTGTTTCTTTTCACAGTGCACCAGGCAGCAGCCTGTAGCTGTGCTGGGGACTGGAGGAAGGGGGAAGAATCGCCTATCTAACCTCAAACCATACATCTTCCTGCCTTGGGATTATAGGCGCACTACCATGCCCTGCACTGTAGAATTCTTTCATAGAAAAACTGAGTTATATGCTCTTATCTAAACATTCTTCATTTGCTGCAATCTAGATAGTAAAATAATATTAATAGATAATCGCCATAATCTAGTACACACCAAAATAAAGAATAAGTTCCTGGGACGAGCGGGGTAGTTCAGCAGTTAGGAACAATTGCTGCTCTTGCAAAGGACCTGAGTTCAGTTTCCAGCACCCTTATTGGGTGGCTCACAATCACCTGTAATTCCTGCTTCAGGGAATCCCGCGCCCTCCTCTGGCCTCTGAGGTGCCTGCATACATGTGTGCATACACGCAGAGAAGAGACACATAAATAAAAAGTAAAAGATTTTACAAAAAGGATAAGCTCCTGTGGGTTAGAAGTTGCAAGGCGTGGGCTAGAAATGCAGTCTGGGTATATGGTACCATGCACCACTGCTTGGGAAGCAGACAGGCAAATCAGGAACCTGAGGCCAGCTATGGCCGCCTGGTAAATCTGACACTAGCCTGGATTGCCCAAGACCCTGTCTCAAAGAAAAAAAGGTAAGGAGGAAAGCTGGGCACCACAGTGACCTGTGTGCTGAGATGGTAGGAGTTAACTGAACTGGGTAATAAAGATCGGTAGAATTCAAACATACAGAGAAAGCAGGTGTTTCAGGCTTAGAAAAATGATGGGAATAAAAGCCCAGATTCTATAAAGGAATAAGTGATTCCTGGGATTTTTAATAAATCAGTATGTTTTGAGCAGAAAGCTTGCCTGAGAGCAGGTTGGAACATGAATCCAGGGTTACTGTGAAGACATGGACTGTCAGCCTAGAAAGTTTCCAGCCATTGACATAGCTATTCAGAAATCCTTTGTGGGTCTCCAGTGACAGGGTTCTGAACAAGGACAGAACATTGTATGCTGTTAGACCGCTTTTCCTAGAGCAAAGTGCACAGTTTCAGAAAGGTGCTGGGGAGACATGGACGTCAGTCTTGCTTGTGTTGAAAAAAACATTGGAATTTGGAGGTAGGATAGATAGGACTTGCCCTCACCCTTTCAATTCTAAGGTTGAGGGAGTGGTAGGGTAGGGAGAAAGGACTTCTAAAAGATGTCTAATGTCATCTGGGGCAGCAGTCAGTCGATGATGTCAGACTCCAGCTGTGTAATAGTCTCTTCTCATAGTGAGCAGCCTTGGACCTAGGTGCCCCGGTGGCTTACCACTTCCCACACATCAACTCCATGTGTATTAGAGGATGATGGCCCTTCTCTTGCTCACTTTAGGGAATCTTCTCCATAGAGCAACAGGAAAGTGTTTTCTGTTGTGACTATAGTGCCCTCTAGCGCCTGTACCTGGTTCTGCAGCTTCTTAGAGGTCAGCGTTCTTAGACCCTGGGTTTCACAGGGTCTCCATTTAGTTGCTCACTGCCTGCCTTCCTCTCCCACCTCAGGGTATTGCAGGCACAGATGTGGCTAAGGAGGCATCAGACATCATCCTGACCGATGACAACTTCACCAGCATCGTGAAGGCAGTGATGTGGGGACGGAACGTCTACGACAGCATTTCCAAGTTCCTGCAGTTCCAACTAACAGTCAATGTGGTGGCTGTGATCGTGGCGTTCACTGGAGCCTGTATCACTCAGGTTGGGCGAGGCTCGGATGGCAGGGATGACTCAAGGGCTGAAGAACATAGGGTGGAGTTAAGGAAAAGTGTCCAGCACTGCTTGCAGTTAGCTATACCAGGTTTATAGTCTCTACCGTAATGGTTTGTTTACCTGTTGGCAAAGACTGCTCATTCCTTCCCGGCCGCCCAGACCCAAAATAATCCCACAGAAATTATGTTATTTGCAATACTGTTTGACCAATAGCTTAAGCATGTTTCTAGTTAGCTCTTACATCTTAAATTTGCCCATTTCTATTATTTTATATTTTGCCATGATGCTCATGGTATACTGGCAAGGTTCCAGCACAGCACGTCTGTCTCCTGCATATACATGGCATCTCCCAGACTCCACCTACTTTCTCCCAGCATTCAGTTTAGTCGTGCCCCTCCCCCCAGTTCTATTCTGCCCTGCTGCAGACCAAAGCAACTTTTTTATTAACCAATGGTAACAGAACACATTCATAGCATACAGAGGGGAATCCCACATCATTCACCTACCACTAATTTAGCATTTTTTGTCAGCAACTATGAAGTACATTTATGTGGCTTATCTTTGTCTTTTCAAAGCGACCTTGCTAGGCAGATGTTATTTTTCCCTTACAGTGATGAGAACTGAATTTGTCAAGGTCAGTCCATACCTAGGTAGCTGAATTCCAGGTCTAGTGGGTAGTGGGAACTAAGCTCCCTCAAGGGAGTGATGGAGCTGGAGAGTGGGATGAGCTTGGTTTCTTTTTTTTTTTTTTTTTTTTTTTTTTGGTTTTTCGAGACAGGGTTTCTCTGCAGCTTTTTTAGAGCCTGTCCTGAAGCTAGCTCTTGTAGACCAGGCTGGCCTCGAACTCAGAGATCCGCCTGCCTCTGCCTCCCGAGTGCTGGGATTAAAGGCGTGCGCCACCACCGCCCAGCTGGGCTTGGTTTCTGAAGCAAGCTAAAAGGCCTGGTTCTTCTTCCTACCAGGATTCTCCACTGAAAGCCGTGCAGATGCTGTGGGTTAACCTGATCATGGACACTTTTGCTTCACTGGCCCTGGCCACGGAGCCCCCTACCGAGTCTCTGTTGAGGCGTCGCCCCTACGGGAGAAACAAGCCCTTGATCTCACGCACTATGATGAAGAACATCTTGGGCCACGCAGTGTATCAGCTCACCGTCGTCTTTGTCCTCGTCTTTGCCGGTGAGCCGCAGCGGGGAGATGGAGGGCAGCTGCTGGGTGTTAGCTCTGTTGGGGGCAGAGAATGGCTAAGAAGAGAGGTTTGCATGGTAGATGGTGAAGTACAGGCCGATGTAACAGCAGCTTCACCCATGAGTGCTGCCTGGGCATCCCCAACACACCCACTGTGCACATTGCTTTCCGTCACGCCACACCGCAGGGGAACAGATCCCAGCAGACCGACAAAATCAGATAGGGTGGACCAGAGGCAACATCTAAAATGTTTCAACAATGGGGCCTGGAGAAAGAGTTCCTCATTTAAAAGCACCTACCTATTGCTTTTGCAGAGGACTCAGGTTCAGCTCCCAGCACCCACATGGTTCACAGCCATCTGTGAATCCAGTTCCAGGGGATTTGCTGCCCCTTCCAGTGGCACCAGGCACACACATGGATCACAGGCATACAGACAGACAAAACACCCATACACATAAAATAAAGCACATAAATCTAAAATGATTTGTAAAATGTTTTATTGAACAAAATATTCAATAACTAGCATAACTCAGAAACTGGCCAGTTAAAATGGACTTTCTAACGGTCAGAAGCTACCAGCATGGTTGTCCTAACATGTTCTGTCTTAGCCTGAACCCTCACTGAGACCTCAGTCCATAGTGAGAATTCTAATTGGGCTTAAAAATAACAACCCAGAGTCAGATATTGGAGCAAATGCTGAAAGATTAGAGAAGTAAAGGAGCCAGCCACTAGAGAGACTTTTTACTTCTATTGAATCCTCAGGCCAAAGTGGGCAAGATCCTATCTCCATGAGTCCTCAGATTGAATGACTTGAGCTCTTGTCTCCTCCCACCTTATACTAGTCTCTCTGCCCAGCCAATTCCCTTCCTGACTCCACCTCCCTAGTGCTGCAGTTAAAAGTGTGTGACTCCCAGGTACAGGGATTAAAGGTGTGAGCCACAGCCTGGCTCTGTTTCTCTTTTAGATTGGCTCAATTTCAAGTAGCCCAGCATGGTCTTGAACTCACAGAGATCCCACTGCCTTTGTCTCCCAAGTGCTGGGATTAAAGGTGTGTGCCGTCTGTGGCTCACTAGAGGCTAGCTCCACACTCTGAGTCAGGCAAGCTTTGTTTGTTACAGCACAGACAAGACATCGCCATAACGGTCGTCCTCTAAAACTTGTCCTGCCCCACTAGGCGATACACTGTTCGACATTGATAGTGGCAGGAAGGCGCCTCTCCATTCCCCACCCAGCCAGCACTACACCATTGTCTTCAACACCTTTGTGCTGATGCAGCTCTTCAACGAGATCAACTCCCGCAAGATCCACGGCGAGAAGAACGTCTTTGCGGGTATCTACCGCAACATCATCTTCTGCTCCGTGGTTTTAGGCACGTTCTTCTGCCAGGTGAGATTCTGTCTGGAGCTGGGGTAGGAGGGCTGGGGGCTGGAGAGCAGAAGCTGGGAGCCAGGCCTCTGATGTGCCCAAGATGAGGAGAGAGGGAGTTCTGGGGACCACGGCTGTGAGTAAACAGGCTGGGACTCTCGGTTTGCTTCCACGTGCACCTTGTTCTAGAACTGAGCCCAGTCGGGTGCTCCAGGGCAAGGTAGCAAATGACCCGCAAATGTGGCTTGTAGAATACTTTCATGATCTTTCTAAACGTACTGAGCAGTTCGTATAGTGGCCAAGAGAAGGGCCACTATCTTCTACCCCATTTCCATGCCTGCACACGTAAAATGTGTATGTACAAGTAATATTAGCTCCCCACCCTCTTCCCTACCCCTGCCCTTTTGTTCTGAATGGGTTTATGCTTGAAATGTCGCCTGATTCACAGAGGAAAGAGTGATGGGTTGGCGCATGTGCAGCTGCTATGCTAACCAAGGCCTGGGCTCCCATTACAGGAAGTAGGGTCAGGAGCACAGCTGCCTGGTAGTGGGAAGATGAGTCCCTTCCTTCTTGCCGTAATCAGAGATTCACCAAGGCACGTGGTTACAAAGGACTATGAGCAGGTCACAGCACAAAAGCACATCCTCCTGGGGCTGGAGACCCAGCTCAGCAGTAAGAGAGGACCAGCGTTTGAGTTCCAGCACCCTTATCATTTGACCCACCATCACCTGTAACTCTAGCTCCAGGGGACCTGACACCCTCTTCTGGCTTCTGGGACACGTGGATCAGAGTACAGACCTACACACACACACACACACACACACACACACACACCGAGAGAGAGAGAGAGAGAGAGAGAGAGAGAGAGAGAGAGAGAGAGAGAGAGAGAGAGAGAGAGAGAGAGAATGAATATCTCAAAAATAAGCTGGCTTTTCTCTCGGCAAACCCCCTCCCTCCACCCCATTCCCTACTCTGTTCCTCTTCCTGCTGTGCCTTCTCTCTGTCACCTGTTGGCCTCTAGCCCCTTCTACTCTGACCAGACCGTATATTAATCACTGTCATGATAGTCATGTGACAGCCTGAGTCCCATTGAAGTGCTTTAAAAAGATTGTATCTGTCACCCTTCACTTCTAGAGTTTTTCTTTCCTGTGCCACAAGAAAACCAGGACTTGTCCCACTTGGGCCCTGCAGGGGGCACTGTGGTCTCAGCCGCCTTGTCAGTCCGGGTGGGTGGAGGGCTGACTCCCTGTGAGTCGCTTCTGTCATGGTGGGCTGCCCTTTGCTCTGTTTCAGATTCTCATCGTGGAATTTGGGGGTAAGCCCTTCAGCTGTACGAACCTCAGCATGGAGCAGTGGATGTGGTGTCTCTTCATAGGGATTGGAGAACTTCTGTGGGGTCAGGTGAGTGTGGGTTGCCCTCTACAAATCCTGGGGCTGCGGGCCTCTCAGCTCTGAAGGAAAGGGACAAGTGACCACAGTCACCCAGCTCCCGTTTCACCTCCTCCCCCTCTCCCTCACTCCAGCATGGTTTCAAGCTCCTTCCATCTCGGGGTGCAGGTTGGGGTGCCTTCATTTCAGGGGGCTATGTTCTCTGCCCGTGCTTAGGGGCTGCAAAAACTTAGGCTTTTCAAACAGAAGTAGAAATTTTCCATTAAAAAATAAATCTGAGGGTCTTGAAAGTAGATTTCACAGAGCCGGCCACACCCATTACAGATGGCTGTGAGCCACCATGTGCCTGGGAATTGAGCTCATGACCTCTGGAAGAGCAGCTCATGACCTCTGGAAGAGCAGTCAGTATTCTTAACCTCTGAGCCATCTTTCCAGTCCCTTTCTAAAGATTTATATATTTATTATATATACAGTGTTCTGCCTGCAGGCCAGAAGAGGGCGCAAGATCTTACTACAGATGGTTGTAAGCCACCATGTGGTTGCTGGGAATTGAACTCTGGACCTCTAGAAGAAACAATCAGTGCTCTTAACCACTGAGCCATTTCTCCAGCCCCACCCTTCTCCTTTTCACAAGCCGAGCAGCCATGGGCAAGTTGCTTAACCACTCCATTTATCAGGGACCTCAACATAGGCTAACAGAGTCAGAGCTAATTGTTACTATACAAAAAATATGGCAATACCTGTTACAAGTACTTAGTGAGTGTTAATATTGATTTACAATAACGGCAGCTTAGCTAAGAGTTTCATCCTTCCCTTAATTCCTGGGCCCTTCTTTGCAGATCTCAAGTCTCCACTGAGAATCTCTTAGTGCCCCTTCACAGACTAAGGATGGGATTAAGGAAGGGGTGAAACTCTTAGCTAACTGTCTTCCTATTCCTTTCTCAGCCCCTCAACTCCATGCATACGATGTACCCTCCTCCCAGCGTGGTTTGCCCCAGGCCCCATTTCTTCTTCCCACTGTGTGCCTGCCTTGTAATTTTGTTGTCTTAAGAGACAAGGCTCACACTGGGAAGGAAGACCCAAGAGAGACTGACAGAGTGAGTGTGGGAAGGCACAGGGCTAAGAGGTTATGGGAATTAAGTCCCCTTCTGTGTGTCCTTGAATGCTGGCACCTTCCTGAGAGCTGACAGCTGGAACAATTGGTTAACAGATTGGTAATTCTAGTCGCTGTCCTGGTGGGAAAGGCTTGGCGCAGAGGAGCCTCCTGGGAGCCTGGCCCAAGTCAGCTAACGTCTCTTCTCCCATTTGGCTGTTGCCTGCTTTGCTGCGACTGCTCTCAGGTCATCTCGGCCATACCTACCCAGTCTCTGAAGTTCCTGAAGGAGGCTGGGCATGGCGCTGCCAAGGAGGAGATCACCAAGGATGCCGAGGGGCTGGAGGAGATTGATCTTGCTGAGATGGAGCTGCGCAGGGGCCAGGTGCTCTGGGTCCGTGGCCTGAACCGGATTCAGACTCAGGTACTCTGTAGTAGCTTGTTATTACCCTGAGGGAAGCAATCTCCCCATCCTGGGGAGAAGTAGGAAAGCAGAGATTCCCAGCAGTCTTACCCTTTCCTAAGGCTCACTGCTGAAGGGCAGCCTGTGCTCTGTAGCTTCAGGGGTCAACAGGGCCAGAGGTCTCTATGGGACTCCTCTTGGAGGTCACTAAGTTCCTCAGCTGTGGTTGGCCCTACAGCCCACCCCTCAGGTCTGTCAGTGAAACTGCAATCCCACATAAGGTCTATTACAACCCCAGTCTGGGCCCCAACACAGGAAATGTGTAGCCCTTCCCTGCCCCCTAAGAAGGAATAAGAGACCCCGTTTTCATAAAACTGGAAGGAATACTCCACATTCCTGGCAGTCACTTGGCGTGACCTTCATGCTGCTGTTGTGGTAGAAGCTGCTACCTGGGGTCTTTGTTGAAGAAACTCACCTGCCTACATTGTCCTGGTTGATGTACGGCCTCTCTGGGGAACCTGATGATTAAGTGGGTATGAACAACAGTCTCTCCATTGATATCTTTTGAAGGATTCAGACTTGCTTCCCAAAGAGGAAGAGGTTGTCCTTTTTTTTCTGACCCCTTTCCCTTCTTGTCATTTCTGAAATGGAGTACAAGTAAGTCCCACTTGTCGCCCTAACCGTAGCTTTTTTTCTCCACTTTCCTCACATAACTACCTTGTGGGTGAACGGACTGGCCTTGGCATTGACAGTGCTTTTCCTCTGCTCCAGCCCCTCGACCCTGTCCTGTTTTATTCTCAAGATTCCTGAACAAACCACCAGTTCTAAGATCTCAAGGGGACTCTGCGGAGCAAGGCCTGTTTCTTCCTCCTAGTTGGCTAGAGATCCCGAAAATATTTTATTTTCAAAAACTGACCCTCGACTGTTTTAGAAAATTGCTTGGCCAACCCACCATACACACACATCCGCCCCTAGTACACAGGGAAGAGCAATGAATGCACAGCCTAAACTGTTTACTCAGTAGGAATTGTCCTTCCATGACAAGACACCAGGTAAAAATGTGGGCGAGAAACAGGTAGGGAACTCTGGGGCTCCTTTCCTCTCTCTGCCTGGAAGGGAATCGAATCGTGACCTGCCTCATGATGTCATGTCCCCACCTCTGCCCGCCCACCCTCCACTGAGTCCCTTGGGTGACTCGGCACCTTGGCTCCCACCTCTAAAGCCCCCATTGCTGTCCTTTGGGTCTGTTCTTTTCAAAATAACCTCTTTGCTTTTCTTCCCTTCAGGAACACCTGCCTCCTCTTCTACTATGTGATTGTCTTGTTTTGTTTTTCCTAGCCAGGATCCCTCATTCCAGAGCCTCCTGGCTTCTTGGCAGTCTTCCTCTGGGGAGCAGAGATTCACGGACCTACCTCCCCCTTCACTGCCAGTATCCATTCCCTCACTGTACTCCTGTTCAATCCCGCTGCACGTGGAGTTCTAGGCATACATACCTCTTTCCCTGCTAGAGCATACGGAAGCTGGGAAATGGCTTTAAAGCCTAAATTTGAGACCAAGCATGGTGGTATCTGTCTATAATCTCAACACTCAGGAGACTGGGGTTTTCTAGTTCCAGGCCAACCTGGGCTATATAGTTAGATCCCACCTCCAAAACAGAGAAGCAGAAACCCGTCCCATTGCAGCAGGTCGGATGAGAGGTGTTACCAAACTACTGCTTAGTCCTGGTTGGGATTTCTAGGCGTTTCTTCCCTTTCCCTTTACCCTTTAGTTTGGGGGAGGTAAAAACACTAGGAAGCAAATATTTGAAGAATTGAAGGGCTGGACTCTTAGAACAGTAAACATGACATGCAATTTCACCGTGGAAGTTGGACCTTGTAACTCTGTACGCGTCTAGAAAAGAGCCTCTACCTTCTTCCACCGAAACAGGAAAGCTCCTAAGTGAGGAAAGGGTGGTGCTATAGCCTTGGCCTCCACCTGAGGCCACCCCTAAGCACGTCATGGCTTCCCCCAGTGGCTTCGCATACTAGAAGAGACGTCTGCCTCATCTTATGTGCATGCAGTCACAGGACAGAGACAGTGCCTTTCCCGTCCTTCTGGACTGTTCCTACGGGGATCCCAACAGATCTTAGAAGGATAAACAAATCCCATTCAGTTTGTTCCTTATGACTTAGGGATCAAAGAGAAAGCTAGTAGATTGATGAAGACCCCCAGATCACAGTCTCTGTGGGAAAGTGATGGTATTAATTGTCTCTATCCTTGGGGCAGAGCCAGCTGAAAGCCAGAGGCCTGGTCTGGTAGGCAGGTAGACTTGGAGAGCTATAGCCTCCAGGCGCCGCCGGCAGCGGCTGGCGCCAGACCTCCTGTCTACAGGCCTGCCTGCCTGTGAAGGTCTCCAGTGCTTAAGTAATGCCGTGAGTGGATTTCTAAGAGGCCACCTGAGCTCTAGGGCAGCCAGAGGAAGACTGGTTGTGAAAGATGCCGCCCAAACTAAGCAAGTCAGTCTAAGAGTCTTTCCACCATGGCTGCCGTGTGTGGACTACTCTGCTGCCCATTTTTCTTTAAATGTGTGTTATTTTCCTGGAAATTTTGTAATAATAGTTGACTTAGTTGGTTTAGAGGCTCCTGAACCCTAAATTTCACTAATCCATACTTTGCTTCCAGTATGTCAAATTGACTGCCTTTTTTAAAATTAATTAATTTTTGAAACTATATTTAATTAACTTTTTTTCATTTATTTTACATACTGACCACAGTTTCTGCCTGCCTTATTTTTAAGAGGACAGGTCAAAATGACAAATAAGCTCCTGGCCTCTGCCTAGCTGTTAGTGGTAGGGAGAAGTTCCTTTAGGTTTTTAAGGCCTTTGGACACACCTGTCTATCCTAAGCCACAGGAGTCATAGCTGGGTGTTTGAAAATCCATAGCAAAGTGTTCCTTAAATGAAGTGTGATATACAGTTAATGCCCTCCCAACCTCATCCTCACCTGCTGCTCTGGGTTTGAGGGACTAGCCCTCTGGCTTTCTGCCCCCACCCTCCTGACCCCACCCCCACCCTCCTGACCCCACCTTCCTCTTCCTCCCTTCTCTCTGACTGTGGAGCAAAGCTGTCTTACTCTCTGATTCTTTGCAGATTGAAGTAATTAACACATTCCAGACGGGAGCCTCTTTTAAGGGAGCCCTAAAGCGACAGAACATGAGCCAACACCTTGATGTAAAACTGGTTCCTAGCTCCTATTCAGCCGCACTTGCGCCAGTCAAATCCTCCCCTTCCACCTCTTCCGCCGTTACATCTCCTCCTGTGGGCAGTGAGTGAGAGTCCTGTTACAATGCATGATTTGCTAAAGCAACCACCAGAGAGCACGTGGCGTCTACTTTAACCAACCGTGGTTACTTATCCTTTTCATTCCCCCCCCCCCCTTTGATCTTTTGACTTAAAGGAAGAAAAGACAAAAAGAGAGAGAGAGAGAGAGAGAGAGAGAGAGAGAGAGAGAGAGAGAGAGAGAGACACCAGTCCCTGCTAAAACCAGGCTATATGACCTCTCGTTTCATTTTTTTAATGCTGGAAAGTTACTAAACCTTAGTGATTTTCAAGGCAATAACCCTGTTTTCTGATTGCTCCCTTGCTTTGCTTGCTGCTGCTTTTCTTGAGCTGTTTGGCTTTGCTTTGCTTTGTCTGGCCTCAGGCTTGTTTGTTGCCTTGTCCCTCTCCTCCTCTCTGGGTCTAACTCTTTAGCTATGAGGTCAGTCCCAGTGAAGACCTAGGAAGCCTCTTTGCTTGGGGGCGAGGGAGAGCCTCTGCCCACAGGTCCTTAACCAGGGCCTGCCCTAATGGAGCCAGGACTGAGCTTGTTCAACCACTGCAGTCCTTTAGGCTACCACTGCTCTGTTAGCTGGCCACAAAAGCACTAATTGGGTCGGAGAGGGGAAGTTAGTTCAACCTGTGTTGTCTTAGCTCCCAGAGATGACCTGCAATATAACTCTAGTTCATGAACCAAGTAATTCACAAATGAGTAGGAGAAATAAAAATTTTCTGGCCTGTGAGGTCGTGTGTGGCACCCCAGCACTCAGCACTATGAGGTAAGAAGATTATGAGTTTGAACGTTTCTGAAGAGCCTCCCCCAATCTTTTCATCTAGTTTGGTTGTCCGGCAACCAGTCCTTTGTATCGTATCTGTATCTTGCACTTTCAGGTTTTAGGAAACCCTGTCTGTACAGACTTACTTAATAGCTGTCAGATTTCAGACTAGGACTTGCTGCTCTCATTGGTAGATTGTTGAATGCTTGCTAAGGCCTTCCTACTTTCTGGTAGTTTTACTTTCCCTGAATAAGAAGCAGAGGAAAGGTTGTCATTCATTATAGTGCCTGGTGAGGAAGGTTCTCCACCATCACACATGTTCTGGACTTTAAATACTCGAGTGTCCAGTCCATCCTTCCCTACTGCCAGCCCTAGGTCACAGGGCCTGTGGTTCCCATGAGTGTGGAGCAGGTTTTCTGAGCTTAACTTGCTTCTGCCTGTTACTCTTAAGAGTTCTGGTGTGAGGCAGGACTGAAGGTGGAGGTGACGGTGGTGTCTGCGGACCCAAAGGCACTAGATAAGCCTTTCCCTCTGGTCCTTCCGCATTCCTCACTCAATCCCCTTCTAACTAGTTCCAGTCCTGCTTAGTCATTCATTTCTCTGTCAGAAAGGGCTAGTTCTGGCTGTCTCAGAGACTTGATGGCAGAGACCAGGGGACTTAGAGGAGCTGTCAGACCCCATGCCCTGAGCCCCCAAAACTTAGACCAAAGGAGACAGAGCACACCTGCTCCTTCTCTAGCTTGCCCCTTCCCTGGAGCTCCCAGGAATTGCAGTCCTATATTTAAAACCCTCTTTCCCATTCCAGAGCTCTTGAACCTGCAGATCTCATCTCCCTAAGGTCCCTAAGGCTTCAATCCAGAAGCTTCTCTACCCCTAATCAATGACAGGGGAGTAGAAAAGCACAGTATTCTAGTGCATCAGACCATGAGCTGAGCTTCAAAGTGTGTTCCACACTCACCTGGTGGTCCAGCCTACTTTGGGCTCCTGCCTTATGAAGGAGTCACCTTTCAATCAGCCCCTCCGGAAGCATTTCCCAGAAGTTTTGAGAACTGATGTTCAAAGACGGAAGCGTTGGCTGGCTAAGTGAGGAGTGTGTGAGGCTGTCCCCATACCAGCTCCACCAGCCGTCCCTTGTCCCCACATACTTCTCACGCACCAGACCCTGTGCTCCAGGCACAGAGGATGCCAGCCCTGGATCAGTTGGTGATGTCCTATGTGACTGTCCATCAGCACATCTTCCCTGAGCCTGTGCTGGAGTGGAGTTCATCCCTCAGTCTCACCCCCACCAGGTGCCCTTACTCCTTGCTTGAGCTCCTGTACCAGTAGCTAGTTCCCATTAATCTCTAGAAGTCCTGAACTCTTAACCGAATGACTGTTCTTCGCTTCTCTCAAAGGTTTCCCTCTTTTTCCACCTGCCCATCCCTCTTCACTTGTATCTCCTTTGTTTGTTTGCCCATGAGAGTGTTATCAATTGCCCCAAGGAGGGAAAGGAAAAGTCAGAAAACAAGCTCAGACCCTCTGACACTAATTTTCACAAATCAACTCTTTTTCTGTTGGATTTCACACATAATTGTTGCAATAGAGTATCCAGTTGCTTGAAAGAAAGAAAGAGAGAGGGGGGGAAGAAAGAAAGAAAGAAAGAAAGAAAGAAAGAAAGAAAGAAAGAGAGAGAGAGAGAGAGAGAGAGAGAAAACGCAGAAACAACAAATGTAAAGCTCACTAATCTGGAAGGCAATGACCTAGTGACACAAAGTCCCTGCCCTCCTCTGTGACTCTGAGAGCTGTGAAGACAGCAATAGCAGATAAAAACACTGCTACCATACCTACTCAAGAGAGGGTTTCCGTCCTGTGTCTTGGCCAAAGTAGCTACCTATACCAGGACTAAGATAGAGGGCATTGAGTTTGAGCTCACTTAATCTAGCTTGTGTTACTCAAATATTTCAAGAATAGGTTACAGAAAAGACTGGGACCACACAAAGGTTAGAGGTGGCCTCCCTTCTGCCTAATCTTACACAGATCTGAGCTGGGGCAACCTGACTGGTGGAATTCACCAGCAGATGGTCAACAGAACCACCGAAGAATGGAAAGCAGGCCCTCACTGTTGCTCCACTAGGTTCCAGATGCCTTTCTGCTTCTTGCATACGCTGCAGGGTTGAGCTGACGGTTGAGTGGCAGAGTCCCTTGCCTTCTCTGCTCTGAACACTCCGGTCATGGGTGACACTGTAGGCTACAGAGGAGAGAAGCCAAGGAAGGGCAGCCTTAGCCAGAGAAGAGAGAACCACAGTTCTGATGGGGAGGCTGCTCGAGGCAGCATCTTTGCGGGATCTGTACAATGGTGAGAAGTCCTGGGACAGGAAATCCAGCTGGTTTATTTGGCTGTTTGTGTGTGCTGCTACGTCCATGCTCTTGCTTCTTCTCCGGGAATAAATAAATAAATAATGTGTGTATATATTATATTACATTATATACATATATATTATATTAAACAGAAGAATAAAAGAGACACTCTTACCCCAACACCCACTACTTTTTAACTTTCTCCTGATCTTAACAACTTCTGCTTAACAGCATTGCTCATCTCTTTTCTGAGGGAGAATGCGTCTGAACCAAACTAGGATTGACCACTTGCCTCAGTGAAAACCATCCCATCACCGCCTGCCTTTTCTTCTCTGTTCTCTCTGGCATTCAGTCGTCCCCCCCACCCCCACACACACACACACCAATCTACCAGCCCAGATTCTAGGCCAGACTTGAGTGACACTGTTCAGAAATGTAGAATTAGCAAAGCAAACCAACAACCCAAACACCAAACAAGTTGATGCTTCTGATTAAGAAAAGCTGCTCCCAGGGTTGATTGCAGTTGTCTTCTGTGGACTCCTGACTTCTGTGTAGTCAAACACAGAGTGACAGGAGTGTGGTCGCCCACTCACCCAGGAACACTGCAGAGTGTCTGCTTTCTTCATTCTTTTCAACTGTCCTGTCAGAAAAGCCACTCATTTGTAGCCGGCCTCCTGGGTCAGGTTTCTCTTCTGGTCCTCCGCTTCTTCACACAAGGTCATGTTCCTCATCACAGTATGCAAATGGCTGGGCAAAGCAGCACAAATGTTCACAGTGGGTTTGGGCAGCATTGCTGTGGACCAGACATGGATGTGCACTTGAATGGTGAACACCAGGCCTTCCAGTAGGCAGGGCAAGGCTTCCTTTGACACCTGTGTTTCATCTGCATCTTCCAGGAGAGCAGGAGCTCTGTTTTTGATGGAGAGGGGACACAGTTGGGGTTGTGGGGGTATAAAGATGTGCATGTCTTCTGACTGAACCGTTAGGGACTTTTAATTTCCTGCATGCTGTGGAATGAAGATTGGTTTGTCTGCCTGGCTGCACAATATCCACGGTCACTTGTCACCCAGTGTTTATTGTGTGCAGATTGGTGAATGTTGGCTCTTTGAGGGGGCTTAAACAGATAACGAAACTACAGTGTGTAATTCTCTCATCACACATCCACAAAAGGTTTGGCTTCCATACAGAAGGCAACCTGTGTGGATTGTCTTTTAAGCTTGTCCATTAATGTCACCTAGTTCCAACACGCTGTCCTCTACCCAAAAGAACTAATGAATCTCTTGGTTTGATTTCATTTTAAGAGTGACTTGTTTGGAAATGCTGTTTGCCTTGTGCTACTTTATAGAATGCACCCTTTGAAATGTCCTTATTGTCTGCCTCACTCGCTCACGCCTTGTGCCTGAGTTTTGAGGTCTGTGGTGGTTTGGGTTGTTGAATATTCGTGTTTTGTTTCTTTCCTTAAACCACTAGTTTTTCTTGTTCTGCTTGCCAATCCTCACCTCCCTATCTTCTCATCCTTTCTTGTTCCCCTGGTATAGATCCAAGTGGTCAAAATGTTCCATAGTTTCCGTGGAGCCCTTCAAAAATCCAGGAACGAAAACTCCATTCACCACTTCATGGCCCAACCTGGATACAGTGCAGATGATGAACCTCTACCGTCCTTCATAGATGATCACAAGGAAGACCAAGGATTGGTTCCTAAGTCGGGGACTAAGGTGCTCCTATTGGATGGTGAGGCCACTCCTAATGACAACAGGAACAACAATGCTGTGGATGGCAACCAAGTGCAAACCATCGCCTCCCGTGCCGACAGCCCTCTGCAAAGCCTAGAGACATCAGTCTGAACTTCCGGTCTCTGATTCCCGCCCCTGCTTTCCCTGTTTCTTTTCTCACCCATCCCGCCTAGGAGGTGATGATGGGACTTTGTCACCGTTACGTCAGCCACTCCTGAGTGTGTGAGAACCCCCCACCTGGCCACGAAGAAATAAGAACACAGACTGACAAGGATTCGGCCAAACCCTGGGCAGGGAGCGGTAGATCTACTCCTTAGTTGTAACAGTTGTTCTTTTTAAAGGAATGATGACAATCCTCCCGGCATCACCCAACCCAAAGTTTCCACGGTGTTCCCACCTGTGTCACCACCTCCTGACTTGGAGAGCTTAGGAGTTTCTGCCATTTACAAGCTAAATCGTGAGCTCAGGGAGAGACAAATACCCTGTGTTTGTGTTTCAGTAGACTGATTATTCTTAGAACATTTTTTCCTGTTTTGAAAATGTACACCCTAAGGCCACTAGCTCTTCCTACCCCTCGGTCTGACCTCCCCAAGGTGCTTTGGTTCTTATATGACCCTTATCATCCTTCCTCTTACTCTTTTTATTTTTTCCTCCAAGTTGTGGTAATTAAGAGAACGGAAAGGACATGGACAAGTTGAGTCAACTTTGGCCCCTTTTAACCCCAATAGAACCTTTCATTTTGTTCTAGAGGCAGACAGATTTCTTTTCTAAAATGGTCTTTTTGGAGTAAATGAGCTGGTGAAATATTTCCCTATTTTCACCAGGTCAGCTCCGACTTCCGAATGTCCATCTCTCTCTTTGGGTGTGTAGGGAGTTTTAAGTGCCAGGGAAATCAGCCGTGAGCATGAAGGTTTCTTGTGTATAATATATAGTCTTTACCATGGGCCTGAGCTTCCTCCTTGCCTAAGGTAGTAACCAAAGAGTGAATGGGGCATGACCTTGCCTCCTAGCTGGATGAGGAGTTTTGGGACCAACATGGGACAGGCCTAGGACCAGAAATCACGGAAGCAGACTATTTTCAAGAGTATTTGCCAAGGCTCTCCCAGGGCAGAAGCTGACTGTTGGAGGAATGAGTATTAAGAAACCTTGGAAGGGGCTAAAGAACCAATCCATTGGGATCTAAGAAACCTCCCCTCAGGTTAGGCACCTGAGTACCAGCTTGGACATTCTCTTCTCTTTCCTATTTCTATGCTTTGTTGTGTCCCACAATATTTTCCACCTCTAAAGGAGACCCCCCCCAACTTTTGCAAATATTCCAATGTTGAAAATACACATCCGAAAGAGGAGGCTCCCTGACAGTTTTCTCATTCAAGGAGCAAAGGCCCAGAAAGCACCTGCCTCCTCTCTCCTGGCTTTCACACTCCTGTTTTCCAGCCTCCAGCAGTGAGCGTCTCCACTGCTGCCCGGGGAAAGCCCGTGCCTTTTTCCCCAGAACACTGCCCAATGCATCCTCTGCCTGCCCACCTCTCAGGAGCTGGGAACTTCACCAAAAGGGACTTCACCTTACTGGGACAAGGTGGAGGCACATCCCGGGTGCTCCATTTGTATCCCTGTTCTGCTGATTTAAGCATTTTGTGCAGGTGGACCAAATTTATGTCCCCAAGTCCCATCTCCCATTAGATCAGTGAAGCCTGCCTCCCACCTTCGAGGGTGATGGATGTAGAGGAGGATGCGTGAGGCTCGTGAGAACTGCCAGGCTTCCACTCGGGAGAGAAAGGCAAGAGGAACCTGTCCACTCCTAGCCTTTCTTCTAGAGATCTTCCCCCATCTCCACTTTTCAACCAAACTGCCAAGGTAGGGTGGGTGAAGAAGCAGCCACCATTCCACACCCATTGCAGCGTAATCCATCATTACAGGCAACAGGGAGAAGGCTTTGACTGGGGTTTTGTAAAGCTGATACACGCCAGCAGTCTTTCCTCGTGGGGAACAAACAGCTCACTGGAGTTGTTAATTATTCACACACACAAACAGACACACACACTCTCTTAAGTACATTAGAAGATTTGATTCTGCCAACTTTTTTATTACCTCAGATTGTTTTTACAAAAGCAAGCCAATAACAAGCTTCGAAGGCCATTTTACCACCCTTGCTCCCAAGAGACTTTTGTGGTGCCTGGCAGGTCACTCTTGAGGGCTTTATGTCTACTTTTTCAAAGTCAATAGCTTTGTGTGTGTGTGTGTGTGTGTGTGTGTGTGTGTGTTTATGTGTGTGCGCGCACACATGCACATGTGTATGTATGTGCATGTTCTAGTTTCCATAGTAAGAGAGAAAATATAGAAATATTATGCAAAAAATATAGTTTTCTTTATATCAAAAACTAATATTTTTGAGTCAGCCATATATATATGCATATATATATATATATATATATATATTGTTTAAAGAATTTCAAATAAAGTGCCGTCATGGAACACCATTGAGGGGAGCACATGGCCAGCTGTTTGACATGACAGGTGGTCACTATATTTATAATTGGTTTAAAAAAATAATATACCTTACTTCCTTTCTCCGAACAGCCATCTTTATATTTAAGAAAAAAATTGTTGGGTTCTAGACTTTTTTAATATAAATTTTGTTGATATGGAATTGAGTAAGTTCAAGTGTTTCTGTGCATATATTTTTATGTGTTTTTCTATTCAGTTTCAGTGATCCAGATGGCAGTGAGCAAATATGATGGAAGTTAGTAACAGTTTCCCCTAAATGGTGCTGTGGATTTGAAAGCAGTCTGATGGGGAGAAAGAGAATATATCCTAGAGCCCCCTTTCGATAAACCTAGAAAAAAATGGGTAAGAACCTGCAGGTAGTGAGGGAAACACCCGGAGAGAGGCTTCTCAACTGTCAGGACATGGATGTCAGGACGTGGATGTATGCTGCCGTGGAGGAGTACCAGGCTTTTTGCTAACCAGAGGTGAGGGCCATTGGGCTTCTGTGAGGAGTTAGCTGGCAGAGCGGTGTCAATGACAGTCCCTCCTGGTCGGCAAGGGAACTGGTATGGGGCTTGCTTTTCTTTATGCTTCTTTGACTTCCCCTTCCCCCTAGAGTGACCCCATTAGTGAGTTTTGTGCATGAATCTGAGTTGTGACGCCTTTCTGTTTTGTATAATACAGCAGATGGGAGACTGAGCTCCAAATGGAAACGATAGGTACAGCGATGGCTGCTTCCAGCTCTGTCCGACAGTTTGAGGACTAGGTCCATCTCAACAATCCTTCACTGTCCTTTAAATTGCTTTTTTCATCCCAAAGGATGTAAGAGAAACCAATTAGACCCCCTCTGGGCACTTATAGATTCCTCAAGTTTGGATTTATATTTTCCTTCAAGCTTTAGGGGATAGTTTCACCGATCAATTAGAGTGATTATCTCACTGCCAAAAATCCAGAGGGGCACGCAAGCTTGAATGCCTGGATCCTCTCCTGTATCCCCCATTTCATCCTCTCCTGTACCCCCCCACTTCTTCCCATCCCTTGCTTTACAGTTGAAGCTACATGTGGTACCATCCTGTCTGTACATTCAATCACCTTCTGTGTCTAGTATCCACCCCATGGCACTGGTGTTGGGAGGGGGGAGCCCTTATAATGCCTGCTGTTCTAAAGCCATCCCAGTCTCTTCTTCGGTAGACCAGATACCCACCCTTCCTCCCATTTGGCTCAGAGCCAGGACTCTTGCCTTCCCAGCTCTGCAGTTAGGCCTGCTGTCCCCTTTCTTCTTCTTGGGAGAGGCGGAGAGAGGTGAGCTCGCTGCAGCTGAATTGGCCTTTGGTTTATGTTTTCTCCCCATATGTATATATGCCATATGTAAATATGCCATATATATGTGCCAACAAATTGATTTATGCCATCTTTTCTACGCTGCATGCAGATAGGAAGTTTGAGTTTCTTCTCAGTAACTAGTATAATGAGCACTGGTATTTTTGTACAAAAGAAAAAGAAAAAAAAAACAGAAAATTGACTGTTGTAGTCTGCATGACAGACATGATATCAAAGCAATGTATATCCTAGCATGCGTTGCCATAGTTTGCAGTTCAGCTTAACAGTGCACCCAACCTGTATTTGCATTTGATATTATTTAAGCTCTATGTATAATGTTTTGCATGTATTTATATGGTTCTTGGGGGGGATGCTATAACTGACAAATCTATAATGCAAATGTATCGTCCCACTGACCTGGGAAGAAGAGGAGTTTGAAAATGGGTAAATTTTTTGGAACCAATAAAGCTTTTTGCTGATGAGCAGAAACCAATGCCATGCACTGAGAATAAAAACCCGTGCCCACTTGTAATGCGCTGTCTCCCATGTGTTTCCACTTTTGGCTCACACCGCTGGGGCTGCTGGGGCTGAGGAGGGTTTTGCCTTCACCACCTGTAGAGCAAACACAGGGCCCAAGCCTGTCCTTTCCCATGGCGTGCTTTCTTCAGAGGCCCACAGTCCTGGGGACCAGCCTCATTTCCCCTGAAGAGCCAGGCTTTCTGCAGACTCCACGGCTAGAGTTGGGTAGAGCTCACCATCCAAGTCCTGGGAAGCAGAGGCCTTGGGAAGGATGAGCAAGAGGATGCCTGGCTTAGGTCCTCCTTCTCCTCCTCATCGTTCCCCTCTCCTTCTCACCTTCTGCCCGCTTCTCCTTAAAGTGTCTTTTAACAAGCTGAGTTCCCCTTAAGGTAACTGCCTTCCTGCGGACAGGACATTCTCCACCGCCCACCTCTGCCCACAGTTGTCTTGTTTCTTTTTTTTTTTTTTTTTCTTTTGTTTTTCGAGACAGGGTTTCTCTGCAGCTTTTTTAGAGCCTGTCCTGGAACTAGCTCTTGTAGACCAGGCTGGCCTCGAACTCACAGAGATCCGCCTGTCTCTGCCTCCCGAGTACTGGGATTAAAGGCGTGCGCCACCGCCGCCCGGCAGTTGTCTTGTTTCTAATCTTCCATTCGTTCCACTTTGGCATCACGACTGCTATGAGACTCCAGTTTCCGGTCAAAGAAGACAGCCATTCACCTTCTGGCCCGTCCGAGCTCTCAGATCACTCCTTGGAGCTCTCACCCAGGTGTACAACCAAGTCCCTGCTCCCTTCTAAGTCACCCCCTCTAGAAGAGAACCTGTCTCTTGTCCAGGGTTCCTTGGGAAAGGTCTGTTGGTGAAGGACAGCCAGTGTTCTCTGGTGGCCTCTCTGAGATGTTTCTGAAGGCGCCAATTCAAAACCAGGGACCGACCTAGATGCAAAAGACTCTTGCAGGCTACGACTTTTAAAAGAAAATTATGTGTATGAGTGTTTTGCCTGTATGTATGTCTGTGCTCCTCATACCTGGTGCCCAAAGAGGCTAAAAGATATCTTGGAACTGGACTTAGAGATGCTTGGAAGCTTCCATGTGGGTGCTGGGAACAAGTGCTCTTTATTTTTTTATTTTATTTTTTTCAAGACAGGGTTTCTCTGTAGTTTTGGAGCTTGTCCTGCTCTGCCCCTCACTCTCTACACCACGCTGGCCTCGAACTCACAGAGATCTGCCTGCCTCTGCCTTCCAAGCGCTGGGATTAAGGCATGTGCCGCCACTGACTGGCATTAACAAGTGTTCTTAACCACTGAGCCATCTCTCCAGCCCTCAGGCTAAGGATTATCTATCCCCAGCTTTCTTGCCTGTCCCAGAATGCTCTCCATAGGCATGGACACGTGGACAGCTTAGTTTCTTTAAAATGGAGTTTGGAAAGTGACTAATTTAAATAAATGTAAGCGTTAAAGGAGTTAGAACCTTCTTTGATAGCAGAAGCCAGAAAGCAGTCAGGGTAGCAGTTGTTTTCCCCAGCACTGTGAGTGCTCTCCTAAATGCCCTTGCTAGAAGGATGTCCAGACACCTGTAAAATGCCTTCCGAAGTGTGACCCCATGGTTCTCCTTTTACTCCCCCACTGTGCCCTCATTGGACCTCTATCTGTGCCTCTCTGTTAAGATATCAGACTTTTGTTGTTGGATTTTGGTTGGTTTTGGTTTGTGTTGTTTTGTTTTTGTTTTGTTTTTTTGAGAAAGGGTCTCTCTTGTATAGCCTCGTCTATCCTAGAACTAAGTCTGTAGACCAGGCTAGCCTTGAACTCATAGAGATCTAACTGCCTCTGCCTCCTGAAGGCTGGGATTAAAGACGCACACCACTCCTGCTTGCCTAAAAATACAACCTCCTGATCTGGTGTGTGGTAAGGAATGGTGTCTGGCTAAGACTGCTGTACCTTAAGACATTGGTTCAATGGGACATAAAGGCCAGTTGGGTTCCTTGGGTCCAGGTGAACATGAAAGAGCACACTTAGCTGGTGGTGGCACACCTTTAATTCCAGCACTTGAGAGGCAGAGACAGGTGGATCTCTGTGAGTTTGAGGCCAGCTTGGTCTACAGAGTGAGTTCCAGGACAACCAGGGCTATACAGAGAAACCCTGTCTCAGAAGAAGGAGGAGGAGGAGGAGGAGGAGGAGGAGGAGGAGGAAGAGGAGGAGGAGGAGGAGGAGAAGGAGAAGAAGAAGAAGAAGAAGAAGAAGAAGAAGAAGAAGAAGAAGAAGAAGAAGAAGAAGAAGAAGAGAGGAGGAGACCATGTTTACTTTCCTTACTTCCAGTATTAGAAAATAATTGGTTTGACCTCCATCTTTAGTAAATTTTCTATAAGGTCCCCTCTCATGGTTACATGTCCTCTCCCTGTGGTCACTGAGTTTGTGTAAAGCTTTACCAGGTCCACCTGACTCCCTCCCAAGTATACACATGGCCAGGGCCTGGCAGGCCCTTAGATAAGCAGAGCCATGTAGAATGACCCTGACAAAAAAAAAAAAAAGAAAGAAAAGAAAAAGAAAAAGAACAACAACAAAGAAAGAGCCTGATGCGTGTAGACCAGGAAACATTCATCTTGGAAACTGGAGCTTTCTGGTTCTGATTCCTGATGTGAGGCCGGCTAGCAATAAGGCTTGACTTCTCTAGTAAGACTGATTTTAACTAATTCTTCCCTGGAGGAATACCACTTCCCCGGAGGAGCACCACTTCCCCGGAGGAGCACCAATTCTCTGAAGGAGCACCAATTCTCTGAAGGAGCACCAATTCCCTGGAGGAGCACCAATTCCCTGGAGGAGCACCACTTCCCTGGAGGAGTACCACTTCCCTGGAGGAGCACCACTTAACCTGGAGGAGCACCACTTCCCTGGCCCTGGAAAACACAAAAAATGCTCCTTGAAATAATGACATTGCTGCTATCTCTAAGAGGATGATGTCACACACACAGCATGCCATCTCTACACTTAAACTAAGGAGTTAAATAATTTGTGTGTTTGGGAAGTCCAACAACAACCAGAAATTAAGCATAAGCATCTTTTCATGAGATTTAAGCAAAGCAAATAGTTGAACTGTCTGCGTGGCTCACTGGTTCTCAACCTTCCTAATGCTGCAACCCTTTAATCCAGTTCTTCATGTTGTGCTGACCCCAACCATAAAATGATTTTCGTTGCTGCTTCATAACTGTAATTTTGCTATTTGTAAGTATCTGATATTTCTGATGGTCTAAAGCAACACCTATAAAAGGGTTTGTTTGACCCCCCAAAGGGATTGCAACCCACAAGGTGAGAAGCGCTGGCATCAACTATTACTCATTTTTCTTCGTGTCCCTATAATAGAAAACCATCTCCCTTCGCACAGACTTCTTCCCGGCACAGCACAAATGGTTAGGTTGGTCCCTATTGTTATGGTTTTGGTCCCTGTCCCTTTAAGAGACAAGTCACGCCCATTCCCTCCCCATCCGCTGAGGCAGGCTGATCTTCAGCTTCGGGCCTGAGCTCACTCTCATTTCCATCTTCCTCTCGGAGGGTCAGCTTTGCTTCTGCCTCTCTTCCCCCTTGTCTCTCTCTCTCTCTCTCTCTCTCTCTCTCTCTCTCTCTCTCTCTCTCTCTCTCCCTCTCCCCCTCCCCCTCCCCCTCTCCGTCTCCCTTTCCCTCTCACTCTCTTCTTTAATAAAGCTTTATGTCTATTTTCTGTGTCTGTGCCGTTAACCCGCTGCTGCACCGCCTGTTCACCCGCCGCCCTGGTCACACGTGTTCCTCGAGTCTCCGCAGCTATGCGCAGCTGCCCAGCTACTATCTTTTTAAGAACAAAACCTATTACTGTGTTTTGGAATTTGATGTAGAAAGAGCGGTCATTTGGAAACCCAGAGTTGTACCCCAGCTGGAATGGCACAAATTCGAGAGAAGCAAGGTGCCACTTGAGGCAAGGTGGAAAGAGCCTACCCTGGGAATTAAAAGGTCTGTGTCAGATCCTGACCATGCTGCCTGGCTTGCTGGGTGGCTTCGGGGTCTTTCCAACTCGACATTCTGCATTCCTCCTCTAGTCTTTAGCTGCTATTAACAACTATCGGAGCCCGAATGGAATTTTTCTTCCACTGTGTTATCTCCCCGGAATGCAATGTAATTGTGCGCTTTGAACATTACTGCAGCGGGGACATGTGCCAGCAGGCTTCCCCTTGGGCTCAGCCACCTGTATCTGTATCAAAGACAAATGCTCTGCATCCCTCAAGTGTGAGCCTTCTTTTCTAATCAACTCAGGCACTGACCAAGCTCGTGCCCAGCAAGATCAGTGAGAGGGTATAGTGCTCTCGCCTCCTCTCCTTGGACATTGGTCCATTCTTTCAGTAAACAAGTACAGTATTGATCATGCCAGGCTTGTGTACACTGAAGCTGAAATAAGCCAAGCCCCTGACCTCTGAATTTCATCTCATGGGGAAGAGACAAAGCAAATATGGAGCATGTCATGGAGTGAGTAGGGCCAGGGTAGAAAGTAAGGTGAGGTAAACAGGGAAAGGGAGCATAAGATGGGCAAACAGAATAGTCAGGGCATGCCATTGTGTCGGAGACATTTGTGGACCTACCCAGAAGAAGGCTGATTTTTTTTTTAAAAATAGGGTTGTTGTTTTTTTTTTTTTAATTTTATGTGCACTGGTGTTTTGCCCGCATGTATATTTTTGTGAGGATGCAGTTACAGACAGCTGTGAGCAGCCATGAGGGTGCCGGGCCATCTCATTAACCACCGAGCCATCTCTCCAGCCCCACCCCCACCCCCACTCCCCACCCCATCCAGAGATTGTTAAGACGAGCTGAGTGAATATGTGCCCTAAAGAGTCAGCCCTAAGGCAGGAGATATTATATATTTGGTGGCCTGAAAAGAGGTCACAGGTTAAGTTACTGAATGACTCATGGGAAATTGAAATGGCAGATTCAGAGCCTGCAGGCTTCTGCGCAACAAAAGAGAGTCCAATGACTACCCTATAGTTGAAAGGGGTTCCACTGTCTGTCACACTGCTGTGACCTAGAAGACAATGGGAAGCCATAACTTGAGTGACCTAACCTCCTCAGAGTACAGAAAGATCCAAGCCCCACTGCCACGCCATTTTGTCCTGTGGCACACAAAACAGTAAGAAGGAAATAATGCCACCCGCATGTGTTTGCGGCATCCAGTCAACCAAAGGACGCAATGGTTATTGAGAGGACTCTAGCCAGCCTGAGCATGGCAACATGGCTCCTGCAGGCCTTGCCCTGCTCCCCCATTCCCTCTGCCTTACCAAAACCCCTTAGATTACATTCCTAAAACTAGCCACCACCGCCTGTTATCTGGCTGATTCCTCCTCCTAAGGCTGACTACCAAGGTCCAGCTATGGAACCATTGATGTCCTGCAATCAAAAGCCTCCTTTGGCTCACCTAATTAACACGCCCAGTTTGCCTATGGGCCACATCTGTCTCCTCTTTATCCAGAGGCAGTCCTTTGTTGCAGTTCCCAACCTGTCCCCCTCTCCTCCCCCAAATATCCCTTCCCCTTCTCCCTTGTCCTCTATCTCTTGTCTTTGTCGCTTATTCCCTGTCCTTTGTCCCCTTGGGGCAAATAATTCTCCTATGTGCTGAGAACTTGGTCTTGGGGGTCTTGAGCCAGTCCTGGTCTCTTCCATTATTGCTGTGAGCTTCTACTCATCGGCCAAGAGGCACAAAGAAAACAGTCTAGCCGGGCAGTGGTGGCACACACCTTTAATCCCAGGACTCGGGAGGCAGAGGCAGGTGGATCTCTGTGAGTTCGAGGCCAGCCTGGTCTACAGAACTAGCTCTAGAACAGCCAAGGCTACACAAAGGAAGTCTGTCTTGAAAAAGAAGAAGAAAGAAACAGAAAACAGCCTTGGCTAACGCTTGCTATCTTCTGGTTCTTAATGTCACATTTACTGTCTGGGACACAAGCAGGTGTTACTCCCTGCTCACCTCCCCTGAGACTTGCTACAACCATCTGAGTCCTACTGTGACTACCACAGTTTCCTGTGCTAGGTGTCACCCTTTCCCGGCAGGGCCCAAGGGGTCTGCTTGTCCTCTTAGAGGAAGGTCACCAGCCACTTGCAACTCAGGGGACCAAGAAAAGTTAGGCTGCTCTTAGCAGCGCTTCCTTCCTCTGGACACACCTGGTCACCGCTGGTCTGTGGCTCTCAGGCTGGTAGGTCTCTAGGGACACTGTAGAGGACTGCTAGATTGAAAATCCCAGAAAAACCGAGAAGGCAGAGGCCTGTTCTGTCCTTGGAACTTTACCTGTCGGCAATACCAAGCACCTCCCCCATAGGGCCCAGTCTTTGTGAGTGGGCAGGGACCGCCTCCAGCCTGGCCTCAGCTCTTACCTCTGAAAGTTCCTCAAGTTGCTTGCTCAAAGGTTTGGGGTGGAGTGGAGGTGGGGAGCAGAGAAGGGAGGGAACTGCCTGGTTTTCTCACATCTTTAGCTCTGAAGGAAGGTATTTGTTGCCTTTGTTCTGTTTCAGGCCTGTCTGTACTGGAAAGCACCCCCCCCCCCCCCCCCCCGCCGGGACTGAACCAGGAAGGGGGAAGGGATGCCTCCATAGAGGTATTCTTGTCATCTAAGATTGTTCCAGCCCCAAAAACTTCCAAAAAAGGAAATCTGGTTTGGGTTGTTTTTCATTCTTTCACACAAGGCAATTTGGACATTTTTTTTCCAGAAACATAAGGGCTACTGTTAACACCTTTGTAGGGCAAATACCAGCCACAAGAGCCCGGCGTCCTTCCTATGAGGGCGGCACTGCCCTTGTCCCATGGTGAAAGAGTGCCCAGCAGGAAGAAGGAAAGCCACTGAGAAGTCCCAGCGTCTCAACCATCACACTGTGGATCACAAACTCAGCCGCAAGAAAATTAGAGTCCCTCTGTGAGGTTACTCCCTGACCTTAAACCAGAGAGAGATTCCATTCTCCTGCCCCAGGGCCTCAGAGACCACTCTGGGAGACAAATGCACATCAAAGGCAGCAGTCCCCACAACAAGAATGCCCAAGTCTCTAGAAGGAAGGCTCACAGAGATAGTAATTCTTGGGCCACATTTTCCTTTTATAAATGAACAAACAACAAAACAAAAAACAAATACATTATTATCATTTTTTTTCTCTAAAAATAGGATTTGATGGTTGTAACAATCTGAGCAGTGAGAGTTCAGAGAAGAAAGTTACAGTTTCCTAAAGGCCTCTAAGCCAGAAAGGACCAGCACAGAGTTTCAGATAGGACTGTACTGGAAGTTTACAAAATAAAAGGAAATGCTGGTAAAATGAAGGTGCTTGGGCACCCACTGTACTGTGAGGATGATTAGGGTCTGTGTGTTGTATATGAACCCCAAAGGGAGTGGTCATCCAGACTTGCCACCGTGCCAGGGCAGGGCCTAAGAGTGGGTCCCCCAGAGAGCAATGCCTCAAAAATATGGGATGGGGAAGTTGTGGATGTTTTATTTGCCTCAAACCCTTAATCCTCCTGCCTCAATCTCCCAGGAACTGTGATTACAAGAATGCCCTGTGTTTAAAGAAATAAGGTAACTCTGAGGGTGGAGGGCAATGGGGGCAGTTCATATAAGAGAATGAGATTAGTATCATCATAACAGCAGAGTAATGAGCTCGTGTGTGTGTGTGTGTGTGTGTGTGTGAAGTACTGAGTCTGACAGTTTTCATTAGTGGTCCAATTAATTTTCACAATAATATTGTGTAAGAACTTTTACTGTTGCCAACTTATATCTTTAAAAAAAATACCACAAAAAGAGAAGATGAACTTCCAGGATCCTCTGGATGGTTAGAATCTGAACCCTGTTGATGTTTGACTAGAACTTCTGTCTTCCTGAGTGTTAAGAAGAGCCTCTCTGCCTGCGGAAAGAACTCCAATCAAACCAAATTAGACTGAATCAAAAATACCCATGTTTAATAAATGCCGGGATCCCTGGTGGACTGGGACAGCATGGTGGGGAGAGGAGCACACACAAACGCAACCCCGGAGACCACGTGTGTCCTTGCCCCCCCAACCTAAATAGCCTGGTCCTGACCCTCCCCAGGGAGGGGTCAGCACTTTGCAGGCTGGGAGTTGGAGTCTGCAGGTAGAGTCTGGCCTAAGGCAACACCCAGGCCAGGGGCTGGAGTGGTGCTTCCAATCACTGAGGAGGACTTCTGAAAAGATTCTGGCCTTAGGGGCATTAATGACATAGCAGGCAACCCTCCATCTCCACCAAGAGACTTTGCTCTAGTTGGGCAGTAGTGGCTCACGCCTTTCATTCCAGCCCTTGGGAGGCAGAAGGAAGTGCTCTCTGTGAGTTCGAGGCCAGCCTGGCTTTCAAAGTGAGTTCCAGGACAGCCAGGACTGTTGGTATCTCAAAGAAAACAAACAAACAAACAAAACAAAACAAAATAAAGTAAAAGTCTGTTCACCAATATACATAAATTGATTCTATTTCAAACCAATCTAAACCTAGCATGGCAGGAAGATTGAGAGTTCAAGGGTAACACGGGTTACTTAGCAAGGCCCTGCCTAAAAAAAAGTAAGCAAGTCCTAATAGTTTATAGTCACATATCACTCTCAGCTCCTAAAATGATTTTGGGAGGTTTCAAGGAACACTAAAAGATTCCAGATTAAAACATGCATCACCTCATTTATCAGAAATTTTCTTCCCTTATTTCTGAGAAAGAAAGCCCCACTTTCTTAGCCAGACTTGTCTTGTGGATGGGAAGGAGAGCAGGAGAGTGGAGGGTGTGGAGAGAATTCCTGAGGTGGCTTCCCTCAGGCATCATGGGACACCAGGAGGGAATGCTGGTCTGGCTGCTGCAGACTGGGCAAGCGAGAGATTAGACCCAAAACGCAATGCTTTTTCAGTTCTTATCAGTCAGGGTTCTGAAGTCAGCTCCACCTGCCTTCCCTGGAGGCCTCACTCAAGGTCCGGGCTCACCCAGCACACGCCACAGTCTCCAATGGCTCACACGGACAGTCTGGCCACCTGCCTTCTAGTGCAAGAGATCTAGTGAGGAATCCTAATTTTTATTCAGACCTGAAAGAAATGTAGACAGAGACTTGGGATCCAGCCCTGTAGCCAACTGCCACCAAACCATCTGTTTCGAGATATGCAGGCTCCCCAGAGGGAAGGTGGTGAGAGCCTGGCATGGCAGAGTTTCCTGCCGGTTACAGGACTAGTCTGCAGCCTCCTGGGGCACTGGGCGAGCTAGGACTTTTTTGGGCTCTGGGAGTCAAAGACTCCAGTGTCCATTGGGAAGAGGTCAGGGAAAGGCCTGGTGACAAAGGCACCGATGGCGTCAGCCCTTCCATTTCCCTGGAGCTCTACCCGGCTTGAGAAGCAGTGTTAGAGAGGCTGTCTGCATGCTCTCTTCACTCTTCTGGACATATGTGGATCAAACAGAAGGGGAATTAAATTAGAAACAAACTTGGAACATTCTCCTAAGCTTGGGACCTTCAGGTCAGTGCTGGGGAAGAACCCACTGGCACCTGAAATCGGAGGCTACCCAGCACTGACATTGGACTACAGAAGAGCCAAGCCGGCAGCAGATAGCCCCTCACCAGAAGCCCTGAGTCTTGAGAAAGAAACCGCCTCCAGAGTCCCTGCAGCCCAGGCTCGGTTCCATTCCCACCATGACACCGGAACAGAGGTCCTCAAAGTGTGAATCCAGACGGTCTCTGGTGCTGTCACCTGCAGAGCATCTATTTATAAAGCCTGTCCACCCACTGAACCACAAGCAGGTGCCAGATCTGCACGCTGCTCTAAATAACTACTCCCGGTGCTGTTTGGACCTGCTGAGAACCATTCAAAAGCCAGACGTGGTGATGGTGCACAGAGGCTGGAGGATTTCTGTGAGTTTGAGGCCAGCCTGATCTACATAAGAGAAATACAGTTGGTCAGGAGAGACCGTGTCTTGGAGAAGGAAGGAAAGAAGAAAGGAAGGAGGGGAGGGGAGGGAAGGGAAGAAAAGAGAAAGAGGGAAGGGAAAGAAAAGCAGAAAAGAAAGACAGGTGATCATGCACACCTTTAATCCCAGACCTCAGGAGACAGAGGCAGGTGAATCTCTGAGTTCAAAGCCACCCTAGTCTACTGAGTGAGTTCTAGGATAGCCAGGGCTACACAGAAAAACTCTGCTTCAGAAAACAAACAAAACACACACACACACACACACACACACACACACACACACACACACACACACAAGAAGAAGAAAGAAAAAGAAAAGAACTATTCTGAGTTCCAAGCCTGGCCCACACCTGTAACTCCACCACCAGGAACATTAAGACAGGAGGGTTTTTTAGATAGGGTTGCTTGCATCTCAGACTAGCCTGGCCTTGCTAGATAGCCATTCATGTAAAGTTTCGCGTATTTCAGGGTAGCCTAGAACTCTGTGTAGCCAAGCTATATAGCTGAAGACAACCTCAGACTTCTGATCCTTCTGGGTTATGACATGTGTCAGCTACCTTGGGCTATGAAGTGAGATCTGCCTCAAAACCAAACAAAAAGGGTCAGCAAGATGGTTCACTTATCTCGAACTCTGACGATGGGGGTTTGATTCCTGACACCCACATAGTAGGAGAGAACAAACTCCCCCAAGTGTCCTCTGACCTCCACACAAGTTCCACGGCAGGTGTGCAGACATGCTAAATATATGTAATAAGAATAAATAAGTAAAAATAGTCAACAACGAGCAAACTATTTTAAACCTCCAGATTTTAACCCTGGAAGCTTATAACACTTAGAAAACGGTCAACAATCAAATCTCTTGCTCCCTCTTTCACCACGTGTGCCCCAGATGCCAGAGTGCCTCTGGGGAGCAGCAGGGCTGAAGATGGGTTTCCTGCCGCCTGTGGGGAGTTGAGCATTTCCTGTGCCCCGGGCCTCATTAGCTCGCTGGTGGAGGTGCTTCCTGTCAGCAACTCTTTCCATTCTGCTCTGGGGGCTGGAGGAAAAAGAGTTTCTCACAGATCCTCTGGGTAGTTTGTCCCCCTGTGCCCTTCATGTTCCCACCAACAGGCAGAAACTAGAGAGCCACCCCAGCCACTTCACACTGGGAGCATCAACACCTGGACGAGAGACAGTTGGCTTTCTGCAGTGGGCACTGCTCACCCCCAGTAAACCAAACCTGATGCCTTTGAACCTTGTACCATCTCAGCCTGGAATTTCAGGTGAAGGTAAGGTGGTTTGGGTTTTATTATTGTTGTTGTTAGTAATAGTAGTAAACTTATTTATGGTGTGATTGTGTGGTGTGTGTGTGTGTGTGTGTGTGTGTGTGAGAGAGAGGGGGGGGGGAGGGGGAGGGAGAGAGAGAAAGAGATCAGAGGACATTGTGGGAAATGGTTCTCTTTCCACCTTGAAGGTGGTAATGGGGGCAAACTTAGGTCATCAGGCTGGCAGCAAGCACCACCTCTGCCTGCAGAACCTTCACACCACCCCAAAAAAGGGAGTCCATTGGGAGAAAGTTCTAGAACAGAAGATTAGCATCTTCAGAAAGAAAAATAAAAAACAAAAAGCAAACTTTGTTTCGTATGTGAGAACTTTGGCGAATACAATCTAGGAAGACTGGCTGTGGGGGCTGCTCTCATGGTAGAGTGCGTGCCTACGTGTGTGCATACGTACAGCCCCAGAGTGCCAGCCCTAGTATATACAGAGTGTGGTGGCACAACCCTGTAAATCCCAGTTTTAAGGAAGTAGACGCAGAAGGATCAGAAGTTCAAGGTCATCTTCAGCTGTATATCTTGGCTACATAAAGAGTTCTAGGCTAGCCTGACATACATGAAACCCACCATGAATGACTATGTAGCAGGCCCCAGCCTAATCTGAGATACATGCAATGTAATCTAAATAAATAAGACATTTCAAGAGTAAAAACTGATACATTTGAGAAAACATGGATATTTAGAGAATTTTCTGTCATTCTTATCTATTTTTTTTCCTTTTTCTTAAAAAGGTGGTTGTATGCAAAATACATACCAATTTGCCTTTTTTCCCTCTGAATCAGCAACTTAGAAAGAGCCAAGGAAAGGGCAGCTATAGAGACTAGTCAATTCTGACCCCGAGAAGACTTAGAAGCTGCCAAGCCCCTAGAGGTTCCAGGGATGTATACCACCCCAGCCCCACCAGATGTCACCAGAAGGAATTCCTGGCCCAGCACTTTGCAGAGGACTCTTGGCGGCCTGGAAGGGTGAGTGCTTTGGGAAGTGAGCTTCACTGTCCCCTGATCCCCTACAGGAACGGTCTAACCTGGCAGAGCTGCCATCCATACCAACAGTACAGATCTGGGTCCATTAGGACCAGCAAACTTTGAGCCCAGAGCCATTTGCTCAGGGATGCTGGGAGGGAAGAAAGAAGATGGGGAGAGAGGGAAGGATTAATAGTTGAATTTCTGATTGGATTTTTCTTCCTCTCAGAGGCCCTGACCTCAATCTTTCCAATCTCTTGTTCCGCCATGATAGAAACAAAAGTCCTAATTCCCCAGCAATGAGTTTTTAGATCCTAAAACCTTGTCATGAGTGTGAAATGTAGGATAAAGTGATAGTTTTAGGACATGGGATCTAACAGAACTAATCACGGATGTAAATTCACTTCTGAAGTTCTCAATCCCAGATAAACAAAGTAAAGTGTCTGTTTAGTGTTTAGACTTCAGAAATATTACTGGGTGTGAATTTCAGGGCTCTGATCAAAGGAAAACCCAATGAAAGGCTATTTTTTCAATTGCTGTAGTTTTAGAAAATTTCAGTATTATTGCCAGAGAAAATCCATGTCCCTTGCAGGTGAAGCGCAGGTGCTGAAGAACGAGTTCATACTCATTGTTGAACCTGAAGCACCCTCCCAAAACTATCTCCTTTCTTTTTCTTTACATTTTGGGGAGTGGGTGGAAGGGTGGAGAGGTCGGAGGACAATTTGTAGGGATTGGTTCTCTCCTTTCACCCTGTGGGTCTCAGGGATCAAGCTCAGAGTACCAGGCTTGACAGTGGTTGCCTTTCCCCACTGAGTCAGCTCACTGACTCTGGAAACTATTGCTTCCTTAAGTTGCCTTTTGTTTTGTTGTTGTTTCCTTTTTCTTTTCACTTTGTAATTAGAAAATAAATTTGTATGTTTATGTTACGTTTAGCATGTTGTTTTGAAATATGTAGACCTTGTCAACGGCTAAGTTGAGCTAGGTAAACATGTGTTAGTTAATGTACTTTTTTAGGAGAGGACACTTCAAATAACTCCTTAAGGAATGTTCAAGAATACACAATTTTCAACATTGCCATGTTGAACTTCTTCCTTCTACCCAACCTTTGACCTACATCTCTGGGACCCTTCTCTCCCCACTCCTGGTGACCACCATTCTGCTACTCTCTGATTCTTTGAGTTGAGTCTTTTTCGGTTCTGCATGTAAGTGAGATCATGCAGTAAGTATCTACCTGCTCCTGGCTCTGTTCAGTTTGCACCGTGTCCTCCAGGTCCGTCCACCTTGTCACCCGCAACAAGACTGTCTTGCCTCTCTATCCAGCCATCTGTTGATAGACGCTCAGACTGATTCCACATTTGGCTCTTGTGAATTTTGCTGCAGTGAGCATGGCAGTAAAACTACTCTAATGAGCATGGGGTACTGGCACACAGCTTTCTTTTGCTCTGAACATGGATCTAGCAGCGGGACTAGCAGAACATATGGTGGTTCTATTTTTAATTTTGGGGATAATTACCATAAGTCATTTTCCACAATGACTGTATTATCTTCAAAACCATTTCTGTGCTCATTCACTTATTATTTCATTCAGATATCATTGAACAAATACTCATTAAACTTCTATTATACATCAGAGGTGCTGTTTGAAATGCTGAGTGGATCGTATAGACAAGTCCATGACTTCCTAGAGCTCACAGTCAGGGGCGATGTTTGATAGCAAAGAGATAACCAGGTATTGTGTACTGTCAGTCAACCAGAGGGCTTGAAAGAGGAAATGGAACTGAGTAAGAAAACTGTGACTAATGAGCCTGGCAAGGGATGATCCCTCTAAGGAGGTCACAACACTGTAGAAGAGACTTAAATGAAATGAGGAACTTGGCCCTTCTGAGTACCTACAGGGGAGGTAGATCTGAGCTAGAAATAGTCTTCATATGGGCAGGAAGAGTGAGAGGCCATGGTGGTCAGCATCAGAGGTAAAGGTGTTGGAAACAGGCCCAGAAGTTAATCAGGAGAAGCCAGATCACATTAGGTCAAAAACTTCTCACTGACTACCAACCAGAGATTCATTGCCAGTATGACAGAAAGCCGTGAGAGATTCCCAGTGGAGGAGAGACATGGTGGGACTTACTCTTTACAATGATTACACTAGTCCATGGGTGAGCACGGTATGTTGAAGCCATGAGTGAAAGCTAGGAGAGCCACCAGGGAGGTGACCACTGCAAAATTCCACCTGGAACTCGTGTTGACTTAGGCCACGGTGGTAGCAGCGGGAGCACAAGAGATGGCTGGGCTTGAAGAAGATGCCCTTGCCCAGGGCAAAGCTGATTAACTAGAAGTAGGGCATGAAAGAAGAGTCAGTCAGGAGTGGTGCCAAGGGTTTAGAGTGGACTGCTAGACGGTGGGAAGTCTCGAGGAGAAGCCGGTATACGGAGGCAGAATGGGAGTCTGTCCGGTTTTGGTTTGAGATGTCTATTGGACAACCAAAGAGGAATGGCCAATAGAAAATTGGGTCAATCATTCCAGAACTCAGCAAAACAAAAATCTTTCCAGGCATGACCTGGTTTTAATATTTGAGGGTCAGCTGCTTGTTCCTGCTATACTTCCACTGCCTACTTCCTGCTAGAGTGGGTGTGGCTGCCTGCTGTTGACATCATCTGGATGCATTTCAGTACCCAAGCAGAGCCACAACTGTACCCTGCCAGAGAATCACAAAGCTACGCAAAGCTAGTGTTGGTTAAATTTCACCCAACAGTCTAGTGTTGCTTAGAGACCAGTTCTCCATTTTGGGGTTACTCAAGTTCAAGTAAGCTGGACTCTGTCACAGAGTCACTTCCTGATTGTGAGTTGAGTAATCCTCTCCCAGCAAGCCAGAAAACCCTGGAAACAGGAATGAGGGGACGTCGGGCCAGATGTGCTTGGCATTGGAAGTTCGCAGATAGTGTGAGAGCAGGAAAAAGATTGCTCTCTGGCCTCAACCAACCCAGACGCTTATTCCGTCTCTGCACCCACTTGAGATCATGGCTTTGTTACTTTTCCTTTCTGGTCTCAGGATCCTTAGGGACAGATAGGAGCAGGATAGGAGCTTTGTGAAGATTAAATAATAAATTTCGTATGCAAGTCCCTAGGACGTGGTAGACATTCAAAGGGATGGCTCCCTTTCCCGTGTGTAAAACTCCTTTCTCCATGAAGTTGATGTTCAGAACTGACTTTCTTTCCAGTCGTTGTCTTTGTAGTAGTAGTAGTAGTAGCAGCAGCAGCAGTATTTTTGAGACAGGGTTTCTCTGTGTAACAGCCCTGGCTGTCCTGGAACTCACTTTGTGGACCAGGCTGGTCTCAGACTCACAGAGATCCACCTGCCTCTGCCTCCTGAGTGCTGGGATTAAATGAGTGTGCCTGGCCCTTTTTATTCTTTTTAGTTATGTATAGTTGCGTGTGTGTGTGTGAGTGTGTGTGTGTGTGTGCATGTGGGTCTGTATACTTAGAGGCCAGAGGTGTTGAATCCCGTGGAATTGGAGTTACAGAAGGTTGTGAGACACCAGTGAGTATGGGAACTGAACTCCGGGACCCTGGAAGAACAGCAAACACTCCCAAACACTGAGCCATCTTTCCAGGTCCCAGACATGACTTTCTCTTACTCCAGTTTGTCCCCTTCACCTCAACATCATTTGTCTGGCTCCCCCATTCTGAATTCTTATGTTACAAGGGAGGCTCTTCTTGAAGGGAAGAATACAAGCAAGAGACAATACAATTTAAACCAAAGTTTATTTAGCAAAGGTAAGCAAAGCAAACACTACTAGGAGAGATTGGGGTGAGTGCCTCAAGGCAAGGAATAGCTCAGTGAGCACTGTGCTGTTGATTGAAAAGAAACTTTTATAAATATGTATGAGGTAGGTGGCTTCGTCACAGTGACCTCTGTAACCCTCCTCTCTGCCCAAATCAGGGTGGGCCAGGTCTCCCTTTCAGAATATTTCTTCTAATAATCCCTACTAAAGGTAGGAGATGTCAAAACCACAATGCATAACAATACAATAACATCAGTCTTTCGGGTGCATGTGTATAGGAAAATGTCTGGGTGCGTTGGTTTCTGGCAGAGCAGGAACAACTTACCCCCAGCTTCAAGGATGTTTACGCACAAAGGGGCATCTGGCCATCAGGGGAATCAGCTGAGATTCAGTTGTGGTTGCCCTCTGTTTCCTACCTGGTATCATTTGGGCTCTATCTCCTGAAAGAAGTCTCCTCCAACATCCCCAAGCCCAAATCCTAGCCACCCAGGGCATGACCACCTGGTTTTCCTCCTAGAAAGCAAGGCCAGACCACCAGCATCTTCCCTGGCTTTCTGGCACTCGTGGTCATCCTCCTGGTCATCATGGCTACCTGCATCCTGTGGCGCTGGAACAAACAGAAGAAGCGTGAGTCCCATGCTTGTCTCCAGTTGAGAGGCTGTAGGGTCAGTCTTCCAGCCTGGTGTTTAAACCCTGGGGCATTTTCTAATCAGAAGATACCTCTCTGGAATCCTGTATCCTTGCCTGACACTGGTCCTAAGCTGTGGCCATAGTGTGATCTGAGTGACATCGAGAAGACATAGCTTTGGCATCCTTGTGCCCGGTTTCCTCTTCCTGCCTCTGTCCGCTGAATTTCTTGTCCTTGGACTGAATTAGAAATGTATCTTTTATGACACCTGGTGAGGGTGGGGACTACTCAGCCTGAGAGCCCCTGTGCTCTGCGTGTTGACCCTATTCTACCATTGCCTTTCAGGGAGAGTTTCTTACTTCCAAGTAGCTCCGTCGCTGACTCTGCCTCCACCCAGACAGAGAGCCAAAAATATTTATGACTTCTTGCCCCAGCAGCAGGCAGAGTTGGGTAAGCTGCTCCTAATCTACCTGTTCTCAACCTGTGGGTCATGACCCTTTTGGGGGTCAAATGACCCTTTCACTGGGGTTGCATATCAGATATCCTACATATCAGATATTTATATTATGATTCATAACAGTAGCAAAATTACAATTATGAAGTAGCAACAAAAATAATTGTATGATTGGGGGTCACCACAGCATGAGAAACTGTATTAAAGGGTCTCAGCATCAGGAAGGTTGTAAAACACTGCCCTAATCTATGGAGTCCTGACATTCTGAACTTAGGCTCCCAAGATGCACCTCGCACCACTCAGAAGCAGCTTTCTCCAAGTATCCAAGCTGCAGAATAACACTCAGTAGTCTGCACCTCCAGTGGGAACTCTGGACAGAGAGCAGGGGTCAGCCGGCTTTAGGCAACAGAGAAAAGCCAGTTACATTACAGGTGGTGAAGACACGAGCAAGACCTCATAAGCAAGGGATGGGGAGTTCTCCACAGGCAGGCCTGAAGATGAGTTCAGGCCTCAGAGTGTTATCCTGTAACTCTGACCCTCTTAACCACAGACTACCAGACATTCTAGGTTCTCACAGGTACCACAAGACCCCCATTCATCTGCTAGCAGAGATATTGGGGCGAAAACACTCTGAAGCCCACAATCTTCAGGATTCATTTGGTTGTTGCAGGGAGACATCAGTCGAATGGCTTCAGTACTGAGAGCCTCCTCTCCAGAGATTCTGACAGCCCTGAGCACGAGGTAAGAGCCAAAAGATAAAGTCCCAAGAACGTGGCAGAGGGCAGGAGGGAATGGGGTTTGTCTCAGTTCCGGTTGTCTAGCATTTGAGTGTCGTTTGGCACAGACCCTGAAGAACTTCCTATGGACAAGGGAAGAGAAATAACTTACGTCTACACATAAGTTACATACACTTATGGTCACACATCCCTGTAATGCAGCTCTCAGGAAGCTGAGGATAGTTTGGCAATTAGAGGCAAGACTGAAGTGCATTGAGAGTTCGAGGCCTACCTAGACTACATAGGAATAGCATGCCAAGAGAGGGGAGAGGGGAGGAGCCAGCACTTAGGATTTTAAGAAAGGCACATGCACTCAAGTGTGTGATGTTAGAACTGAAAGTGATGACTTTAATAAAGACATGACAATTCGTTTATCCCAATAAATGTGGCTCCATTCAGAGTGGTCACTGGATAGCCGTAGCTATTTCAACAATGTCGCTAGTGTTCAAACCACACTTTAAACCCATCTTTTAAAACAAAAAGTTTACATCTCATTTTATTATATTGTTTTGCCTGCATATATGTATGAGCACCATGTGTGTGCCTGTTGCACAGGGAGGTCAAGAGAGACCACTAGATTCCCCTGGAACTGACTTTGTTGACAGTTGTGAGCTACCCTGTGGGTGCTGAGAGCTGAACCTGGGTCCTCTGAAAGAGCAACAAGAGCTCTTACCTGCTGAGTAATCTTTGGGGGGGGCGGGGTTCAAGATAGGGTTTCTCTGTAACTTTGGAACCTGCCCTGGAACTTGTTCTGCAGACCAGGCTGGCCTTGAACTCACAGAGATCCTCCTGTCTCTGCCTCCCAAGTGTTGCCACCACTGTCTGGCATAGCTACATCTCTTTACATACAGCTACATGTCTCTCTTTACATACATACATCCCTCTCCCCAGCCACACCTACCTTCTACACAGCCACATATCTCTATACATAGTTACATCTCTGTCCTACACAGCACCTCATCTCTCTACACACATTTCTGCATATCTCTGTTTACACACTTATTTACACAGCTACTGCCCCTTCTCTCTACATAGCTGTCTTCTACATAGCTACTCTTCCCTCTACCCAGCTCCCTCTGCACAGCCCTTCTCAAGCACTGCATCTCTTCTCGCCACACATCTCTGCTTACCCACAACTCTCTCCTACATATACATCTCTACCCTACATATATCCCTCTCTCCTGCACACACACCTCTCTCCTACATATACATCTCTACCCTACAGACATCCCTGTCTCCTGCACACACACCTCTCTCCTACATATACATCTCTACCCTACGTACATCCCTCTCTCCTGCACACACACCTCTCTCCTACATATACATCTCTACCCTACAGACATCCCTGTCTCCTGCACACACACCTCTCTCCTACATATACATCTCTACCCTACATACATCCCTGTCTCCTGCACACACACCTCTCTCCTACATATACATCTCTACCCTACGTACATCCCTGTCTCCTGCACACACATCTCTCTCCTACATATACATTTCCACCCTACATACATCCCTCTCCTGCACACACATCTCTCCCCTACACACACATCTCTCCCCTACATACACATCTTCTCTCTAGTCTGTTCAATTTCTTCACACATAACTACATCTCTCTTCTACATCACTTACCCATTCACTCCTCCCGGAACAAACTCTGGACAAAATATGAATTACATTTTCAGGGACATAACTTTACTTGAGTAAACAAATAAGAGTCAGAGCCATTCTGACACACGTAAGGAATCACACAGTTTCTCTCAGGCTTGGAATGTCACCTTTGCCAGGTGTGGAGAGTAAAATAAGCACATAGCTCTAAGGGTCAGGGTTCCCGAGAGTGACATAGAAACTCAGGATTTAAACAATAAATGGTTGACTGAACCTTGACCACTGCGTCACAACTGAGGCCAGGAGTTCATGCAGAAAATCAGTTACCGTGGGGAGTTATGTCTTAACGTTATCAGCCTGATTTTGGCTCAACAGACAGACAGCTGGGAACTTCCCCTTGGGCAATTTGTCTCCAAGGGCAACTAATCTATTTTGGATTTGCTCTGAAGTCTAAAGTCAGGTAAATGTAAAAAGCTGTCTTTGTAACCGAGAATATTGCAATTTTCCTATGTCAGTTTGAACTATGAAAACTATCATAGTATTATTTCTATTCATCAGAGTTATACAGTTAAGCGGAAATTATCTTTCTGATGATCCACAGATATATGTGTGCCCAGTAGATGAAATATTTTCATGAGATAAACACACAGAAGTGGGTAAAATACCCATAGCTGGTTTTAGGGAAGAGATATAGTAGCTCATGAGAGAACTGCAGACAGAAGCAACCAGTCCAGAGTCTGTGGTCCCGGAAGCCTTGCTTAGCAAGATTCCTCCATTGGGGAATTCTTCATCTGGTGGGTTGACACCTCAATTCTCAGTTGCTATCTGCTTGAATGTTCTCCTGGTCTCCGGCAAAGCTGCTGCTGCCAGTGGCTCTCAGCAGTTTACCGTCGGTATCCTATATGCCCTGTGATCTGGCTCTGAAGTTGACTCCTAAGAAGTCCGAAGGCGGCTTGATCCAGAGACTCCTCTAAAATCAGGATGGCAGTTTTCATGGTCAATATGTTTGCTAGATGTCAGTTGCTCTGAGTCATGGATGGTTCTTGGCTCAGCGGGGATGTTCCAGATGGAGAAGCTGTTCTTACTCAGATGTTTAGGTTCCCAGGAAGCCATATTGCAGTATGGGCCTCTTCCTCCTATTCATTGACCTATGACTTCCTGGAGTATCTGAAAAAGGGCAGATGAAAGTAAACTCCATTGCCAAAGTTTGAGTAGTCCCTGAGGGAATCTGTCTTTAACTTGTGGATCTGTTTGGATTCTGCAGTGATTGAAAAACATTTTGAGCTGGGCAGTGGTGGCACATGCCTTTAATTCCAACACTTGGGACACAGAGGCAGATGGCATCTCTGAATTTGAGGCCAGCCCTGTCTACAGAGTGAGTTCCAGGACAGTCAGGGCTACACAGTGAAACCTTGTCTCACAACAAAAAAAAATTTTAATCAGTTGCCAACATTTAATAACCAATAGCTGCCGGGTGTGGTGGTGCACACCTTGAACCCTAGTACTTAGGAAGCAGAGTCAGGTGGAGCTCTGTGAGTTTGAGGCCAGCCTGGTCTACATAGAGAGTTCCCGGACATCCAAAGCTACTTAATGAGACCCTGTCTCAAATGAATAAAACCAAAATAAAATAAATAAATAAATAAAACTAGCACGTTGGCATGGAACTTGGAACTTTATGACTGCAAAAGCACTCAAAAGGCTAAAGCTGGATTGTCCATAAGCTGAGGGCCAGCCTGGGCTGTGTAGTAAGCTCCTGAGGAGTATGAGCAACTGAGGAAGACCTTGTCTCCAAAAAAGGGGGGAAGGGGTTTCCCATTAAAAGTCCACAAGCTTCCTTGAAATTTTTGGACCCCAAAAACCAGAATCCTTCATCGTTAGTATTTTCTATATGCTATCACTGTTCTCAACACTTCCTGTGTTTGATCACTCACAAAAACCTTATACATAGACCTTGCGACAATCTTCAGTTTACAGACTAGGAAATGAAGGTCCAAAGGAAGGACTTTCGGACTCACTCAGCACAGAGTGGCAAAGCTGGGATTTGCACGCTCAGGCTGAATCGGCGTCTCTGTCTTCAGGCCATGCATTGCCCCTCCAGTGTGCGTGGGGGAAGGACACTTTCTCCCGTGTGTGTCCCTCTCCTCACCCCATTGGCTCCTCCCCCCTCCACTGTAGCCAAAATCTGCTGTGATTTGACATCTCTCTTCAGCCTCTGTGTTTCTGAATGCGTTTGCGATCTGAAGGGCTGAACCTAGGTCCCCTGCGGGTGCTGCACACGTACTCTACCACTGACTGCAGGACCAGCACTGCTCTTATACTAGCACCCCTTCGCTCAGCACTACCTGGCACCCAAAGCCTTGCGGTGTGGATCCCTCGCTTGGAGCTCAGCTCTAAGCTAGAGGATAGAATGAAGGGATTGTAATGCCAGGCAACGCAGAGAGGAAGAGTGGCTGTGTTCCTATTTCGGGTCCCATCCTGTCACTTTCTCTTCTTCTTTGCAGGCCTCCCAGGCACGCAGCTCCTTCAGATACACAGAGCTTCTGTTCATGCCGTGGGCGTACACAGTAGGCATCTATGACAATGGCAACAGTGCCCAGATGTGCAGGGACCTTGCCCCTTAGCACCTTACAACAGTGTCAGAACCTCCAGAAATGACTCCAGCATTTCTCCAGGGAGTCAAATGATTATGTCAATATCCCTACAGCAGAAGGAGACCAGTGAGGCTCTAAACTGCTCCCCAAAGCACTCCTGAGAGTCCACCTTGGTCTTCCCAGTGCCCAGAAGCTGGAGTTTGCTGAAGCAGGGCATGCTGGCTGTGCGGCTGCCACTGACCATACTGTTCTGTGGGCTCCAGGAAGTAAGTGCAGTGATTCCCTCAGTGATGGAGAAGCTTCATCTCAGACTTCAAATGACTACGTCAATATGACAGCTTTGGATCTAGAGGACATTCAAGAGTATCAGCCCAGCATGGTTCTTCAGTGCTGCAGAGATTATGAAAATGTCCCATCAGCAGATCCCAACGGAAGCCAGCTGCAGACTCAGGAAGAAATGACATCTTCAAATACAGGACCATGGGGAACCCTGTCTGGAGAGCCCTGTCCTCTGTGTATTATATGGCATTCCAGCCATCTACACAGAGCGAGGACAGTGAGGTGGCACAGGCAGAAGAGCAGTCAAGTGAAGACTCTAACGACTACGAGAATGTGCTACCTGCCGACTTAGAAGGCAAGGACTGTGAACAGGGGCCTGGTGCTTGGCGTCCTTCCTGACGAAGGGAATACCAAGCTGCTACCTAGCTGGGAAGCCTGGAGGAGTGGCCTACCCTGCTGGGTCTTAGCCACTGAACTCTCTAGTTAAGAAGCCTAGGTGCCTGGCATCCTGTTGGATTCACTTGGCTCGGCCAAGGAGGCTGAGGGGAGCCAGGGCAGGCTTGCACAAAAGCAAAGTTTAGGAAGCCCGGAGGAAAGAATCTCCTCAGGCAGACTGCAGTTAGCTCTCATGCCAGCTGTGAAGTAGGTCTATGTGTCTTACTGGGGATGTCAGGAAAGGGAAAAGTGTGTAGGCTAGCACTTAGAAACAGGGTTAGCATATAACACGGATGAAAATACCACCTTCACAAATGCACGCCAGAAGGAGTGCAGGTCATTTTGTGATTCAGGCAGGCCAAACGGAGGAACAGCTGGGGCTGGGCAGGCACGTTCAAGTCTAAGAAGAACCCGTGAGGGCGTAGAACTACGGAGCCTGTTGCTGCTGGTGTGATTGCAAACTCATCAGATGAACTATTCATTTCACTCTTAGGAACTGAAGCTACTTTCCAATGTTTGCCGGAGTTGTACAAATAAGTTAATCTGTTGGAGATAAGGAAGGGCAGGTTCCCGTAAAAATGGTTTTATTATATGAACCTGAGTATATAGGGCCATTTTTATGCACACATTAAAGTGTACTCTGAAATGCCTGCCCATTCCTTAAGACTTTTCCTTCTTTCATTCCTTCTCCTTCCCATGAGACCACTGCATTCCCCTGTACGGTCTCTCTTCCACTTTCCTACCATTTATACATAAATAATTTTATGTATCTATATAAAATCTAGGACCAACTAATGAGAGAAATATGTGATATTTTGTTATCTTAGTGTGGTACTAACTGTGGTCAGATAAAATCTCAGTGTGGTTTTAGTTTTCATTTCTCTGGTGGCTAGTGATGATAAACACTTTCTACTTCTTCTCCCCCCCCCCCCCCCCCCCCCCCCGGTTTTTTGAGACAGGGTTTCTCTGTGAAACAGTCTGGCTGTCCTGGAACTTGCTCTGTAGACCAGGTTGGCCTTAGACTCACAAAGATTTGCCTGCCTCTGCCTCCTGAGTGTTGGGATTACAAGGCGTTTGCCACCACCGCTGGGCTTGTACTTTATCTTTTGAGAACTATCTATTCCGCTCATTAGCTCTATGAATGAGTGTGTGCGTGTGTGCGCACGCGCATGTGCGTATGTGTGCGCGTGCATGAGTGTGTGTGTCACTAGGACGACCTAGGCAATGTCCCTGAGCATACTGAGCACTCAGATCCTGGTCCCTAAGTGCTACTTTCTGGAGAAGGAACAAGAACTTGCTAGAGAAGTAGCTGGTTCTAATGCTGCTTGCGCATCTTGTAAAAGGAGAAGGGTAGGGTAGAAGGGAGTAAGGAAGAGACAGGCAGGGAGAAAGAGCCAGCCTGCAAAGGGTTCCCGACTTCTAAACCCTGGAATAATTTGGACAATGAAAAACAAGTAATTATTGATCAGTAGTTCACAGAATAACAACCACAAAATCAATTCTTCATAAGACCCATACCAAGGGTGAATAAGTAAACCCACTGTAAGGAAGAATACTCTGAGCTATAGATGAATTCCAAATGCTGGGTGCAGAAAGGATAAGGCAAATGGACAAACTGACACTAAGCACCCCCAGGACAATGCTGCCAGCAAACCCACTGATGGATGATGCCAAGATTAGAGAGTGACATCTGCAATGAATTAAGTAAAATGCTTCAGGTTCCCAAGTGGCTGCAGCAGCAGAAACGCTGTAGGTCTCAAGCGACAGCAGGTGCAGCGGGCCATGTGGTGCCAGGCAGTGGGTAGTGTGGTCCGAGAGCAGCCAGCCTGTTATAGGAAGGTAAAAGAGAGAGAGAGAGAGAGAGAGAGAGAGAGAGAGAGAGAGAGAGAGAGGAGAGAGAGAGAGAGATGAGAGCGGAGAGAGAGGAGAGAAACTGCTCTTTGAGAGGGAGACTGAAAAGGGGGGACTTCAGGCTGTAAGCTGAAGCTCAGCTTGCCTCGGCAGACAAGGGAGGGAGTGGATGTGACTTGTCTCTTAAAAGGACAGGACAGATCATTACAATACCAAAAGGCAAGATCATAACAGAATTTCAGAGAATCTTCCCTAAATATTTATTCATTATTGTGATGGTTTTGAACACTTGTCTACAAACTTTCCCATATTCTCCTGAACTTAAACCTTCTCCCCTTGAATACAGGCTTCATTCATTTCTAGTGGCTAGAATATGAAAGAGAGATAATACTAAGTTTATAATAGAAAAACTTGGCGGACACCACCTTCATCAAATGATTACTGTCAGTCAGATGGCCAGCCGTAAGTCCTGGGCTGCTGATAAGACCAGGAACACCATAAAAAATAAATCCATAACTCCAGCCTTATTGGAAATCCACACTGGGCTAGAGAGGTGACTCGCCGGTTTAGAGCCTGCAGCACTCTTGCAGAGGGACCTGAGTTTGACTCCCAGAATCCATGTCAATTGCTCACAGTGCCTGTGACTTGAGTTCCAGATCAAAAGCCTCTGGTCTTCAAGCACACTTGCATGCTCAGGCACAGACCCCCACACAGACCTACACACTGACGGCATAGTTTAAAAATAACTAAACCTTTAAAAGAGAAAAAATATCCAGACTGGATGTGTTGCACACAGACACCTAGCCAGAAAAGATGAGAACGGTCACAGATTAGAGGAGACTAAGGGGACAGAACTAAATATAACACGATGCCTCAGATTGGATTCTACAGTAGAGAAATAGATAAGATTCCAAACACCCATATTGTCAGGGTCAGTTGGCAGCCTGGACCATAATTTTTTTTTTTTAACCAGATCCAACAAAAACTATCACTCTCTGGACCGACATGGAGGCGTGGGATAAAGACATAACTCACGTGGCTTTTTTTGGGAGGGAGATTCTCAGTGATCCCTATGAAATCCTGAGTTCACATGCTAAGAATTTCTATCGTTTCTTCTCCAAACAGCTTTTATACCAAAACGTAACTGAGGGGGAAATTCATTAGCATTTTATTTCCTAGGTAAGCCAGGTGAATGGCTTTTAGTCACATCCACATATACCTATGTCTCCTCTGTCACATCTTCCTGGTCTGTATGCTAGCTCTGTCACGTAGGTTGAATTAGCAACTCTTTTCAGGAATCCTCCAAATTACAGAGAAGGAGCAAAACAACATCCTGACCCTTTGTTTAGGTTAATGACAGCCTGTCTGGAAGGTTATGTGACCATCTCAGGTATGGCCTGTGGCTTTTGAGCCTGGCTGCCATATCATATAGAAATATGGGCCTACACCATCTGTAGTTAGTAACGTTGGGTTAGTGCTACTGTCTTCGGTTTCATGGCTATAAAGTGATCATGTAAAACATCAACACTAGAGGAAGTGAGATGAAAAGATGTATGAGAATGCCCAAATTATTCTTTTCACCTCTTTTGTAAGCCTAAAAGTATTCAAATGAAAACAAATTTAGCCAGGAATGGGTGGCACACACCTTTGACCCAGCACCCAGGAGGCAGAGGCAGGAGGCTGCTAGATCTCTGTGAGATCGAGACCAGCTTGGTCTACAGAACGAGTTCCAGAACATTCAGAGCCAAACAGTGAGATCCTGTCTCAAAAACAATAAACCATCAAGCATATGTAATTAAAGCCTAGTTTTAAATAGTTAGGATTTCCTAAAGGATAGAACCAACAGAATAAATATGGATTACAAAGAAGACTTACGTAATAAAGGCTTACGTAATAAGGGCTGGTAGTATAACAAATGCTACCTGCATTCTGGAGAGAGACTGAGAACCTGCCACTCAGTCCAGAGACTGGAAATGGTGCCATGGACTAGACATGGCCATTGCCCAATAAACTCACAGTGACTGTAGTACCTATACAAGATAAACCAACATTCCAGCAAGCAGCACTAATTAAACTCAGTAGGTTATAAAAAAATTTTTTAAGAGAGTAATGTGAAAACAGAAGAAAGATGTGGGGGATCCAGGAGAAGTTAACAGTAGGTAGGTGTTATCAAAATGTATTGTACCACATGTATGAAATTCTCAAATGATAAATAAAATTGTTATTTTTGAAAGATGAATAATCCATTGTGATTCCTTAAGTAGTTAAACAATAGATTAATTACTTATATTAGTCAATAGTATCAATTCTGTAAAAAGGAACAGAACTGTTAGAATATAATATATATACATACATATATGTGTATATATGTATGTATGTGGGATTTTTTTTCTTGAGACAAGATCTCTTTGTTATACAGCCCCAGCTGTCCTGGAGCTCTCTCTGTAGACCAGGCTGGCTTCAAACTCACAGAGACCCACATGCCTCTGCCTCCTGAGTGCTTGGATTAGAGGCGTGTGCCACCACCTCCAAGCTTTTCCATGTCCCCAGAAAGTGTGGTTCAGATGTAGCGAGGGGTTTTCCTACCTTCACTAGTCTGACCAAGGAAATTCCTTACAGGAGTGTCCAGCAGCTTGGTGTTTAGTTGATTCCAGATGCAGTAAAGTTGGAAATCAAGATTATCTATAGCATCATCTCCTGACCTCGTGGTTAATGTCCTCCTTGTTCAGAACAGTACCTAGTATAAAATACAGAGATTTGTTATGTCCCTCTTTCCCTCTAGAAGGACACCGTGCCATAGTGGGGAGCAGAAGACAAGTCTTGACAAGCAGAAGACAAGACAAACTCACAGTACCTCTCCATCTGTCTTTCCTGATACCTTAGTACCCTGAGGGTGTTATCATTATTTCTGGCTTTTCTGTGAACTAAGGACATGCACTAACCTGCAATAAGCCAGTGACCTGCTCTTCTAGTGTTAGAGCAAGTGGAGATAAACCAACCTGTCTTTCCTCTACCAAGTACCCTCCTCAGCTTCCCAACTTTGGGCTGGGTAGGTAGATGTCCTTTTCAACCCTGAGAAATTAGAATCTTTTCAGAAGAATACAACATGGCTGGACTCTTATTCCCAGCTCAGATACCCTCCAATCAAACGAATTGAGGACTTTAACAAGAAAAGAATTTCCTATGTAGGGCCCCTACCCACACACCTACACACAGCACCTCATTTAATGACCCACCATCACCACCCTGAAATTCTTTTTTTTTTTTAAAACAAGAGGGATCTACTATACCCAGAGCAACCTTAAACTCACTGTGTAGCCAAGGATGAGTTTGAATTTTTGTTCCTCCTGCCTCTACCTCCCAGGTGACTGAGTACCACCCCTGCCCTGCCATCTGAAATTCTTGACTGTGAAGAAGTTCTTACTTTTGAACTTGTGCTTGTGATGACAGTCCAGTGGGACAGTGGAGCACTCAGGGAAGAAAGAGAAGACACACGCAGGTGCTTTCTCTCCTCTGTTGCCTTCCGCTCGCAGCAGCTACTGCTTGTTGCAGGAATGGAAGCCAGAAGGGGAACGCTGGTCCTCGGTTTGCCTTCTCCTCCCACTCAGTGTGGGAAACCGTTCCAGAGACTTGTGCTGACCATATTAAGGGACGGTTTACTCAACTCACTCTGAAGGTTTACTCAACTCACTCTGATCTACAAACTCCCTTGCAGACATGTCCAGGGGTTTGTCTCCTATGTTATCCCAGAACCTGTCAAGTTGATAAAATGAATAACTATAATCATAAATCATAACTAAATTGGTTTTACCCCAGCAATGCAAGGTTGGTTCAACATAAGCAAAAAAAAAGTGATCTATTATAGTCCAAGAAAGAAATCTTATGATTATTTTCATAGATTCAGAGAAGTTTAACATGTGTTTACAATAAAATTCTAGAAGAAGAAACTAGGAATATGCAGAACAAACACCAACATCATAAAGTCTATATACAGCAAACCTGTCCCCAGTGTTATCCTTAATGGAGAAAACCCAGAACATTTCCTCTAAAATCTTGAGACAAGAGTGATAACGCTTTACAGTCTTATTCAATATGTTTAGAGTCTTAGTTATTTCAGTAAGATAAGAGGAAGATATAAAGAGTTAAAAATAGGGCAAGAAGAAGTCGAATTATTCCTAGTTTAGACAACATGATTCTATACTTTTAGTTTAAAGATTATACATACATACAGTGTTCTGCCTGCATGTATGTCTGCAGGCCAGAAGAGGGCACCAGATCTCATTACAGATGTTGTGAGCAATCATGTGGTGCAGGGAATTGAACTCAGCACTCTGCAAGAGCAATCAGTGCTCTTAACCTCTGAGCCATCCTCCAGCCCATGATTCTGGGAACTTGAAAAATCCCTGTGGATGCCACCAGAAAACTTGTAGGTAGATCTGATAAGCACTTTCATCGACCTCGGAGTACATGTCCTCAGCTGTGGCCACTAAGGCACCTCCGTGTGCTCATTCACCAAGTTCCCCTTTTAAAAGGCCCTGCCCACCTCCCATCTCTATCTCCATCTTCTGTCCTGTTTCTATTCTCTCCCTTCCTCTCCCTCTCCCATTCTCTATCTCCCCAGCTTTCTCTCTCCTATCTGTTCTTCTGCCACTCCTGTCCCCAGAAGCTAGTCTCCCTTCTCCCTTCCTTTTCTCTTTAAAACACTTCCCCCCCAATAAAAACCCCTCCACCCGAGCTCTGTCTCTGGCATTTTTCTCTCTTGCACCACTTTTCCTAAAAATTACAACACTTTCAGTAAAGTAAGAGTACACAAAATCAAGGTACAAAAATCAGTAACTTTAGCCGGGCGGTGGTGGCGCACACCTTTAATCCCAGCACTCGGGAGGCAGAGGCAGGCAGATCTCTGTGAGTTCGAGACCAGCCTGGTTCTACAAGAGCTAGTTTCCAGGACAGGCTCCAAAGCTACAGAGAAACCCTGTCTCGAAAAACCAAAAAAAAAAAAAAAAAAAAAAAAATCAGTAACTTTTATATGTACCAAAAATGAACTTGCTGAAAAAGAAATTAGAAAAAGTATTCCGTTCACAATAGCTTAAAAAAAAAACCAACTGACAAATAAAAACACAAAACAAAAAAATAAACCTACCTTAGGAAATCAAAGACCCCGACACTGGAAAACTTCAGGCAGAGTTATGGCACATGCCTTTAATCTCGGCACTCAGGGATCAGAGGCATGCAGATCTCTGAGGTTGAGGCCAGCCTGGTCTACAGAGCAAGGTTCAGGACAGCCAGAGCTGTTACACAGAGGAACCCTAACTCAAAAAAATCAAAATGAGAAAAGAAAGCTTCAAGACAATAAGAAGAAATGGAAAAAAAAAAACGAAGACATCAGACTTTCCATGGCTCCTGAATTATCAGAATTAATATTGTAAAAGTGTTTTATCACCAAAATTAATCCTCAGATTCCATACAACCCCCATCAAAATTCCAATGAAATCTTCACAAACTAGAAAAACAACTCTAAAATTCATGCTTCCTTATAAACACCACAGACAGCCAAGGAATCCTAAGCAAAAAGAACACTATTAGAAAGCATGAACGTACCCTGACCTCAATTATACTACAGGGCTATAGTGACAAACAGCTTGGTACTGGCTCAGAAGACGACATGTAATTAATAGAATGGAATACAGTACCTAGAAATAAGCACACACATACAGCTATAGCTTAAATTTTTTTCCTACAATGATCTCAAGAATATTAACAGGAAAAAAAGAGATTCTTCAACAATAAGGCTGTCAAAACTGGACATCCACTTCCAGAAGAATGAATTTGGAGCCATATCCTTGCACAAAAATCCATTCAAGGGCTGGAGAGATGGCTCAGAGGTTAAGAGCATTGCCTGCTCTTCCAAACGTCCTGAGTTCAATTCCCCAGGCAACCACATGGTGGCTCACAACCATTCTGTAATGGGGTCTGGTGCCCTCTTCTGGTCTGCAGGCTACACACAGACAGAATATTGTATACATAATAAATAAATAAATATTAAAAAATCAATTCAAAATAGATAAAACAGAAACTTTAATTCTGAAACTTAAAGGGAAAAAACACTTCCGATATCCGGTATAAGCAAGAACCTTTTTCAGAATTCCACTAGCATGCAGGCAAGTGGCAGTACACGCCTTTAATCCCAGCACGCAGAGGGCAAGAGGAGAGAGTGAGTCGAGGCTAGCCTGGTGTACATAGTGAGTTCCAGTTCGGGACAGGGCTATGTAGAGAGATCTGGTCTCTAAAGAAAAAACAAAACGAAAGAAAGAAAAGAGAAGTAACCTTGAAGTAACAGATCTATTTTCTATCCCGTTTCTTACTGTCCTCAGTGGTGTTTAGCACAGCAATAGAAAGGAACCAGGATACTAGCCAGGACTGCATAGGAAGACCTTGTCTCAAAACGACACAAAATTTCAGGTGTGGATACAGCTCAGTTGGCAGAGGATTTTCTTACCGTGGTGAAGTCCTGGTTCCAACCCAGAACTACAGAAGAAGAGAGGAGGAGGCAGAGAAGAAGGAGGGGGAAGAGGAGGGGAAGGAGACGAAAAGAAGCAGCTAAAACAAGACAAAAGATTTTATTGAGCTTAAGGAGCTAATAGACATTGATTAGGAAGGCCCGAGTCAGGCGGTGTCCCATCTCTGAAATCAAAGGGCTCTTCAGTGAGCCCAGACGAAAGGACTTTACAGTCCCCAAACGCTGAGGTTTCTATGTGCAGACCCCGTGTCGTGTCTGGAAAACGGTTTCCTTGGAGTCCTCCACACCTCTGGCTTTTACAGTCTTCCTGCCTCCTCTGCCTCGTAGATCCCTGAGCCTTGATGAAGATGTCTCCTGTAGGCCTGAGTGCTCCAAAGTCTCTCGCTGTCTGCACAGTGCCCAGGTGTGGGCCTCTCTGTTTCCATCTGCTGCAAAAAGAAGCGTTCCTAATGAGGGATGAGTGAGGCCCCGACCTATGGGCATAGCAGTATGTCATTCGGAGTTGTTTTGCTGTTTCTTCAGCAGGATAATAGCAGTAGGTGTCTCCCTTGGCCCCAGAGATTAGCACAACTGATGCCATGTTAGAGGCGCCAATGAACCGTTCTGACCCTAAACGGCCCCAACACCTGTCTAAATAAGCACAGAGACCTAATCTATCATTGTCTGTATGTAGTTCTGGGAAAGTCACTAAATGCCTTTTGGTCTTTGTAGCTCTGCTTATTACTAACTGTTCTTGCTAATTGAAGTGTGTCAACCAGAATATGGGTTTTGTAAATAAAAGGCCAAGAATAGCAAGGCTTGTGGTTACACGATTTGGGCAAGTTTCTCAAGTAATTTACCAGCTGGTAAATAAAGACTATCTATTGGCTTTAAGAGTTTCTCTGAAGGAGTCACTTTGTAATACCCTAGGCCCATGATCTATGTAGTCTCAGATTCTTGGTCACTTTAGTGGTGTCAGGTATGGGTTCCTACTAATGAAGTGAACCCTCAGATTTTGTCTTAGTTACGGTTTCTATTGCTGTGATGATGAACACCATGACCAAAAGCAAGCTGGGGAGGACGGGGTTTATTTGGCTTATGCTTCTGCACCATAGTTCATCACTGGAAGAAGTCAGAACAGGAAATCAAACAGGGCAGGAACCTGGAGGGTGGAGCTGATGCAGAGGCCATGGAGGGTATGGGTATGGCTTCCTGACTTGCTCAGCCTGCTTCTCTCATAGAAACCAGGACCCTGAGCCCAAGGATGGCACCACCCACAATGGGCTGGGTCCTCCCCAATCAATCACTAATTATGAAATGCCTACAGCTGGTTTTTGTTTGTTTGTTTTGTGGATTTTTGTTTGTTTGTCTGGTTTAGTTGTTCGAGACAAGGTTTCTCTGTGTAGCTTTGGAACCTGTCCTAGAATTCACTCTGTAGGCCAGTCTGGCCTCAAACTCACAGAGATCCACTTGCCTCTGCCTCCCTAGTACTGGGATTAAAGACGTGTGCCGGCACCGCCCAGCAGGTTGCAGGGTTTGTAACTGGGTGATATTGATGATCCCCTTTCTCCTCTCATGGTGCCTAGAGTATCCTTTCAGCACTGAATGCTACTGATTAGGAAGGAAGCTCCAGGTTCAATGACGTAAGTAGTTGTCTTCAGCAATAGGGCCTCACCATAAGGTTGTGAGAGCAACCAATAGCCTTGGCAATAACCTGTGATGTTTGCTGGGGATTATCCATGGAAGTCCGTTGCCCCAATGACTCAACAAAATATAAACTTATCTGTCACACTGGAGGCTTTATTTGGTGGCATAAGATGTTCTAGTTGAGCCAGGTGATGGTTGTCACAAGTCTTTAATCCCAGTACTCTGGAGGCAGAGGCAAATGGATCTCTGTGAGTTAGAGACAGACCAGCCTGGTCTATAGAACTAGTTCTAAGAGAATCAGGATTACACAGAGAAACCCCGTCTCAAAAAACCAAACCAAACCAAATTTTTTAAAAAAAAATGTCTAGTTGGGGCATTGTCTCCCACATATGGTGGACTCCATCTAGATTCCTTCATATATGTATATATGTTAGGAAGCCTCTATCGTAGCAGGTTTCCACATGCTTCCAAGGCCATTAGTGCTGTCCCTCTCCATATTCCCTCCTTTATTCCTGCTTTCCCATCCATGCCCCATTTAATCCTCCTATTCCAGTTTTCCCCTTTATCTTTCCATATACCACATTATGTTTCTCTTTCCTTGACAGACCTGCTATTCCACCCTCTGTTCCCTTCCTAGGTACCTAAACTCTGTGATAATTCTAATTCCAGCAGATATATTGAAAATTTATAAGGTGACATCCACATCTAAGAGAAAACATGCAATTATTGTCTATCGGGGTCTGGGTTATTTAGGATGATTTTTTTTTGTTGTTTTTCTAGCTCCATCCATTTAACTGCAAATTTCATTTTTCTTTTGGTTTTTGAGACAGGGTTTCTCTGTATAATAGTCCTGGCTGTCCTGGAACTCACTCTGTAGACCAGGCTGGCCTCGAACTCACAGTGATCTGCCTACCTATGCCACACAAATGCTAGGATCAAAGGTGTACACCATCATATCTGACCTTACGATTTCATTGTTCCTTAACAGCTGAATAATAAAATGTATCACACTTCCGTTGTCCGTTCTCAGTTTACAAACGTCTATGGTGCTTGCAGCTTCTCACGATTATGTGTAGAGCAGCAGGCAGTGAACATGGATGAGCAAGTATGAAACCATCCGAACGTAGGGAATGTTGGAAGCATTCTGTGAGAGTACGGGCCTCCCTCAATGGTGCATCAACCACCTGAGAGACGTCCTTCAATTGTCTGGCATTTAGGGAAGCCTGGAGCCACAGGTTTTGTCTCAAGCAGCCCCAATGGACCCACACTGGGGAGAAACACAAAACGAGTTCAGTAAACACAAAAATGAAATGTCACCATGCACTGTTTCCCTTTAGTCTTCCACAGGAGGGCCCACCTTGGAGGAAGTCCCACAGGTGGGAAAGCCGTGAGTGACATGGACAGCCCTCACTCATCGCTCCAGCGCGCCCACGTTGGGAAGATGCCTCCAGATGTGAGGGCGTACAGAGTGTGGGAACGCTTCCTACTGCAGGTTTAGAGGGGGAGCCCCTACAAATGTGTGGAGTGTGGCCAAACCTTCTGGAACTGAAACCTTAATCCGAACCCTGTGAGGAGCCCTATGAGGGCTGAGGACACGTAAAACAGCCCTTCTTCCTCAGCCAATCCTGACTCCTCACCAGATATTCATATGGAGAGGAATCCTTAGCGAAAAGACGTGGGGGAATGGCCTTTCACAAGTGGGTCAAAGCACATCTCAGAATTCACATTAGGAAGGTTACGTAACCACGGAGGAAAGTCAGTAGTCAGGAGAAGCCTCGCTTGGCCTCCGGCTACCTGTTCTAAAGGGGCAGCTCCACCTGGCAGCATATCTCAGAAAAGATGTGGAGGTTTGGCCATGTCTACTCAAGTGTTGGAATGGACCCAGGCTTCAGTCTTTAACTTGTTGTTGCTTATTTTATTGTGTTCTTGTTTCAGAAAGGGTCTCGGGTAGCCCAGACTGGCCTCAAACTCATTATGTATCTGAAGATACCCTTAAAACTATCCTGATCATCATGTCTCCACCCTCCCAAGTGCTGGGCTTGCAGGCAATGAACCACTGTACCCAGCTCACAGTCCATGTACCCTGGAAGATAGCTCAGTTGGTAGAGTGTGTGTCCAGCATGCACAGGGCTCTGGGTTTGCTACCTAGAGGGACTTCGCAGTGCTATACCCTAAACCCTAACCCTAACCCCTATACTCAGGCTCTGCCACTGATTGTACCCTAGCTGCCCTGTCTTCCCTTTTTGGTATAATCTACACCTGAAGCCACAGCAGCCCTCTACTGGAGGACAAGGGCCTGCCGTCCGGTCCTGAGGCAGCTACACAGCAGACTGCAGTCTGGAGAGGACAGGTGAGAGAACTAGACATACTTCCTGCCCAGATTTCTGTGCCCTCCTCCTACAGACTAGGAGCTCGTGTCAGTAACCGAGAAGACAGAGCTAAGGGTGCTGCTCCCCTTGTCTTCCCAGTATAGTGGTGCTGGTTCAGATTCCCTGAGGGTCCTCTCTACACAGCTCTGACTGGTTTAGAACTCACTATATAGACCAGAAACTCACACTCTATAGACCAGACACTCACAGACATCGGCCCATCTCTGTCTCCCAAGCACTAGGATTAAAAGTGTGCACCACCATGCTCAGCTTTTAATGTGAATATTCTTTTTGTGTGGGGGAAGGGGTGTTTATTTCAAGACGGGGTTTCTCTCTGTAGTTCTAGCTGCCCTGGAACTTGCTCTGTAGACCAGGTTGGCCTCAACTCAAAGACCCGTCTGCCTCTTGCCTCCCGAGTGCTGGGATTAAAGGCGTGCACCACCACGCCCAGCAACACGAAGATCTTAATGACAGCATGGAGCTTCATTTTACGTCTGTCAATTGCTTTTAATTTAAATTTTTGCTTTTGTATTTATGGTTCTTTTGCCTGCATGTATGTCTGGTACCCTTGGAGTTCAGAAGAGGTTATTGGATCCTCTGGACCTGGAGTTACTGATGACTGTGAGCCACTATGAACCCAGTGGATCTTCTAGAAGAGCACCCAGTGCTCTTAACTTGCTGAGCCATCTCTCCAGCCTGGAATGATTCTATAACTTATCATTTCCTGCAGAAATAAAAACAATAAGCTCTCCCCAACCAAAGTAACATATCTTTTGACTTACATTTTGAAGTCGAGGAAGACATCTTTAAAACTATATAGGTTGGTTCAGTTTAGTAGCTTTTATAATCAAGTGTTTCTTAGCAGTTATTATTTGTTCATTAACAATCATCTAAAGGCAACACAGTAACATGCAGAATCCAGACCTTTCTGTGTATTTCCATCTTTACATGGCTATTTTTTATTCCTTTATCCTTTATTTATTTTATTTATTATTATACAATATTCTAGCTGTGGTGTATGCCTGCGGGCCAGAAGAGGGCACCAGAACCCCATTACAGATGGCTGTGAGCCACCATGTGGTTGCTGGGAATTGAACTCAGGACCTTTGGAAGAGCAGGCAATGCTCTTAACTTCTGAGGCCATCCCTCCAGCCCCCGTTTATTCCCTCTTTAAGGACTTTGTTTTATTATTTTAAAACATATTTTTAATCTATGACTATATAACTTTTTTTCCTTCGCTCTCCCAAGCCTGCATCCATTTCAATAACATGGTGATCCATTTAGAGGCTTTTTTCATCGAATCTGTCTTTACTGTGTTCTCCAACCCTTTTTGTCTGCGTGAACCAAACCCCTAAACGTGCCATGTATTTTGCCGTTGGAGGTCTTAAGCCTGAAGAAAATCAGCTAGGAGAAGCCTCCTGTGCTGCGGCCCAAGTGAGAGACTGTGGAGCCAGGCCTACCAAGCTCCTTAGCTCAAGGCCACACTCACATTCAGGGGATGCATTGCTGTACCTGGCCCACATGAGAGACATGAACTAGAAAGCTGTTATTAGCTCCCATTTCTGCTGTGTATCTATAACTCCCTCTCCCCACCCGCCTTTTTAAAGCTTTTTGTGCTTTATGTAAACGTGGCCCACCTCACTAGAGTGCCATATGTAGGCGGAGTTTTCCTATCCTGGGAGCCTCTTCCAAATTACTACACACAGGCGTATATTAATTGTAAATGGCTTGACCGATAGCTCAGGCTTTTACTAACTAGCTCTTACATTTAAATTAATCTGTTTTTATTAATCTATGTTTTGCCACATGGCTTGTGGCTTTACCGATCCTCTAGCATGTCTTGTCTCCCAGTGTTTGGCTGGCATCTCCCTGACTCTGCCCTTCTTCTCCCCAGCATTTTCAGTTTGGCTTTCCTGCCCAGCCTTATTCTGCCTTGCTATAGGCCAAACAGGTTTTTTTTTTTTATTAACCAATAAGAGTAATTCATATTCACAGCATACAGAAGGATTATTTCACAGCAGGCAATCTCTTAACCGTAATCCCTATAAGATATAAATGGAAAACAACAGTTCACATACTTCACACATATGATGGCACAGAATATAACGTTACCATCCCAAAAGTGGGGAAAGAGAGCATAGGGAGGAAATAATGGAATCAAAGCAAGACCAAAGCCCAGCAAAGTAAACTCCAAACTCTGCAGCTCCACGTCTGATGTCAAGTACTCTTCAGATCTCCAACCCATTCAGCTTTGTTTACTAAAAACTCAACCTCTTTCTATTGAGCTGGTTCCACACCTGGTCTGCAGCTTTGCTTGAGGGGTGTCCTAGGACTCTTGTATCTCCAACAGCTCCACAATTCAGGGCTTGCCCCTCACAGCTTCACACAATCGCATCTCTGGGCCTCCGTGCAGAAACACTTAGTCTTATCAGCTTCCCCCAGCCCCTGAGGGAGATTCCACAACCCTTTTCTTATATCTCTGACTCTAAAGCCAGAGCAAACTGGCCAAAGCTGCCAAATTCTGCTAATTGCTGGGACTGTAATATGGCCCTTTAGGTTCAAAAAACAATTGCATCAACTTTCTATTATTGATAGTTTTCTTCACTGTTTAAGCTTTTTTCTTTAACCTCCTTTACACAATAAGAAAGCAGATCTTGCAAATCGGTCCATAAAGTGCGTTTTTTGATGGAGCTTCCAAATTTGGAAGTTTGGGGTTTTTTTTCACTAAAAATGTGAGATTTCTGGGTTGAGGAGATATCTTTGTGAGTAATCACTGAACACAGGATCATGAGGACTTCAGCGCGAGTCTTAAAATTAATGTGATAAACGGGGCATGATGAGAGTTTGGGTTTGTTTTTGTTTTTTGTTTTGTTTTGTTTTTGTTTTATGATGTGGGTTTGTAATCCCAGTACTGGGGAGGCTGAGGCCCTGGGGCTTGCTGTCCTATCAGCCTAGTTATCTTGGTGAGTTCCAGGACTGAGAGAATTGTGGGAGGGAACATGGGCAGTGGGGGGGGGTGGTGAGGGGTGGAGTGTGGGGGTGGGGGAAGCATCAAAAATCAGCTTCCACAAGCCCACATCTGTGCCCACACATACACACAAATCTGAATCTCTGGTGAGAGCACCCACCCACTCTTTCTTTTTCTCCTGCTCGCTTTAGAAATCTTAGAAGACATGCCAATACTTGGCCTGCATTCCATTCCTTCTTGGTACAAACAGGCTGGAGTTAAGGGTAACAGCTGGCCCTTCACTGAAGCATGCTTGAAGTTATCCCTTACCACTCCTCATTACACACACACACAGCTGGATTGTGTAAAAATTGAGTTTGCAACTTCAGTATAAACCACAGCTTGATGCTTGGTGTATATTGCCTGACAGATATCATTTGGTTTGATGTTATCATAGCTTCATCTAAACTTCCATATGGACCAAGGAAAGCAGCCTAGATTCAAATTCCCCAATGCCTACCTAGCACGGCCATCCAAACATAGATGAAGATTGGTTCAGGCCAGTAAGGGCCTGCGTCGGGAAGCTGAGGGAGAACAACAGTTCAAGTCCAGTGAGACTCTGTCTCAAAATACATTGACAGAAACAAACACACATACCATAACCAAGTGACAGGAAACCCAAAACAAAGCAAAGCCAAGCTTTCAGGAGCATCCTGACCGCCCCTGAACCGGCTGATCTGTCATTGCGGCTTAAAGTTGCAAGGTCAGATGGTAAATTCTGTTTGTTTTGTTTTTCCAGATAGAGTTTCTCTGTGAGGCCTTGGATGTCCTGGAACTCCATCTGCAGACCAGGATGACCTCGACTCAGAGATCCATCTGCCTTTACCTTCCCAGTGCTAGGATTAAAGGGGTACACCACTGCAACCTGAGTGCTGGAACTGCAGGTTTATACTACCATACCAAGCAGAGAGGCCATATCTTTTTCTAAAAATATTTATCTGTGTGTGGGGTTGTGAGTAGGACAAAGAAACAACTTTTGGGGGGCCAATCCCGGCTTTTCATCTTTTCTTTTTCTTAAGGTTTTTTTTTTTCCCCTTTGAGGGTGGTGGTATAACTTTAATAGCAGTGTGCCCTTAACCCCAAATCTCAGGAGGCAGAGGCAGAGGCAGGCAGATTTCTGATTTTGAGGCCAACCTGGGTCATACAGAGTGAGTTCCAGAACAGCCAGGCTACACAAAAGAAACCCTGTCTCAAAAAACAAAAAACAAAGGAAAAGAAAAAAAGAGAGAAAGAAAAGAAGAAAGAAGAAAGAAGAAAGAAAAGAAAGAAAGAAAGAGGAAGCACTCTGCTCTTCTAAAGTACCCAAAATTCAATCCCCAGCACCCACCTGACAGCTCACAGGCTCTACTTTCAGGCCTCTGAGGACACGACATGCACATGATGTCCAGGGCATACATGCCAAACAAAACATCCCATCCATACAAAACAACAAATAGAATAATGTTTTATTTTATTTTAAATTATGTGCATGAGCCTGGCGGTGGTGGCACACGCCTTTAATCCCAGCACTCGTGAGGCAGAGCAGGTGGATCTCTGAGTTCGAGGCAGCCTGGTCTACAAGAGCTAGTTCCAGGACAGGCCTCTAGAAACCTACAGGGAAACCCTGTCTCGAAAAACCATAAATAAATAAATAAATAAATAAAGTGCATGATGTGAGAAGTCTGTCTGTATATGTGTTGCTTTTATTAGCTGATAAATAAAGCTGTTTCTCACCAATAACTTAGGAAGAGTAGATGGGAAGTTCAAAACAGAGAGAGTTTGGGAGGAGTTGAGGAGAGGCCATGTAGCTTCCAAAGGAGAAGAATGCCAGAATATTACCAGTAAGTTACACTTCATGGCGATACATAAGTAATAGAAATGGGGTCAATTTAAGCTGTAAGGAATACACTAAGTCAGTGTCCAAACAGTGTTGTAATTAATGTAATTTCTGTGTGATTATTTGGGTCGGGGATGTTTGGGAAGCAAAAGTGCAGTCTCCGTATACACAATGGGCACCCAAACATTTGGCAAGAATTTCCGCACATAAAGCTGAGAAAGCTTTTTAAGAAACGATTCTAGGCAGTCAAGAAAGAGTCATCGCAGCTTCTTGGTACTATTTGACTTCCAATAGGGCTGTTGCTGACAGTGAGGCAGAGGCACAGCTCCTTTAAGAGAGGCTCCCGGATTCAGCGTTAGCCTCAAAACCTCGCAGCTCTTTTAAGAGGCTCTGCCACAAACACTTAAATGTGTTTATGAGCAGCAGGCATTAGGCTTCTTAGTGGTAGCATGGACCTAGAAACTCCACAGAGTTGTGGCAATACATCTAGCTCCTCGCCAGTACCTCCACCATGAGGGCTAGAGTCTCAAAAAGCTAAGGACTGAAGTAGAGCTAGCACCAAAGTCACAGCTTTAATCCTAGGCATAGCACGTAACAGATTAAAGACTCATGTGGTCAGAAAGAGATATAGCTATACAGTAAAGACAGATTCAGATGAAAAAAAAAACCAAACAAACTCTAAACCGTATACATGTGTTTAAAAATATACCAAGCTTGGGAAAGAAAAGAAAAAGGATAGAGAAAGTCCAAGAAAAAAAAAAAAAGAGCCGGGCGGTGGTGGTACACACCTTTAATCCCAGCACTCGGTAGCAGAGGCAGGCAGAAATCTCTGTGAGTTCAAGACCAGCCTGGTCTACAAGAGCTAGTTCCAGGACAGGCTCCAAAGCCACAGAGAAACACTGTCTCAAAAAAAAACAAGAATAAATAATGAAATAAGGAAAGAAAGAAAGGAAGGAAGGAAGGAAGGAAGGAGAAAGACAAGGAATGGAGAGGAAGGAAAAGAAAGAGAGTAGTTGGGTGTGGTGGCACATTCCTTTAATCCCAGAATTCAGGAGGCAAAGGCAGACAGATCTCTGTGAGTTCTAGGCCAGTATGGTCTTCAGAGTGAGTTCCAGGACAGCCAAAGATATTGGCCAAACAGTATTGTAATTAATATAGTTTCTGTGTGATTATTTCAGACCTGGGCAGCTGGGAAACGAACAAGCAGTCTCCACCTACAAAATGCGAATGGACTAGTCATTGTTAATATAATTAATTGCCTGTTATATATTTGGACATCATTATTGTACTTATTGTATATAGTTTTTCTAGACAAAAGGGGAGAAACGCGTGGTATTTTGTTTGTGTTCTGACAAATAAAGCTTCCTAGAGATCATAGTTAGAAGCTAGCCACTAGTTAACCATAAAGGCCAGGCAAGTAGTGGCTCCCACCTTTAATCCCAGCACTTGGGAAGACCATGCTTTTGATCCCAGCACATGGAAGACTCATGACTTTGATTCCAGAACATGGGAAGTGGAGATAGGAATATAAGGCAGGTAGAGGCAGGATCTCCACCACTCAGTCTGAGGATTTGTAGAGACAGGATCATCCCCACTTGGTCTAAGATTTAATAGAAGTAAGAAGTGTCTGGTGACTGGCTGCTCTGCTTTCTGATTGATGGAGGATTCTCATTGGCTAATAAACAAACTGCCTTGGCTTTTTGATAGGGCAAGATTTAGATAGGTGGAGTAGACAGAACAGGAAGAAGGAAGTGAGGTAGATGGCTCAGACAGATGCTACGCCTCTCCTAAATTAGCCAGACTGCCCTGCCTCTCCTCAGACAGATGCGAAGGAGCCAGCCGCCAGTTCAGACATGCTGAATCTTTCCTGGTAAGACACCATTCGTGGTGTTACAAAGATTATTAGATATGGGTTAGTCAAGATGTGAGTAAGAGGCTGAAATTAATGGGTCAGGCAGTGTATAAAAGAATACAATTTGTGTGTTGTTATTTCGGGTTTTAAGCTAGCTGGTGGTCGAGAGCAGGGCGGCGGGAAGCCGCCCGCAGCTCCACACTACATCTGATCTTTCTGTTTTCACCCTCAATATCTGACTCTGGGTTTTTATTGTTAAGACTAATTAGGATCACACTTCAATTCATCTCTCCAGCCTCCCATGTACAATATTAAAAGGTAGATTGCATTATCACTAATATCTAATATGGTAAGAAGACTGTGAGGTAGGCCCTAAAGAACTCAGCCTTGTTTGTTTGTTTGTTTGTTTGTTTGTTTGTTTTTTGAGACATGGTTTCTTTGGGTAGCTTTGGAGCTTTTCCTGGAACTCAGGTTAGCCTTGAACTCACAGAGATCTGCCTGCTTCTGCTTTCCCGGTGCTGGGATTAAAGGCCACCGCTGTCTGGCTTCTCTTTTCCTTATTTTAATTGGGTTGTTTAACATTTGAGGGATGAGTTGCTTGTATTCTTTAAATTAAATAATATTATGTGCAAGTTACTGGGCTCTGGTGCTGGGGAGGAGAACCGCAGAGGTGAACCGGCTAAAATTCCTGGCAGCTGTCATGTGAACAGGGAGTCCTCCCTCTGAGAGTCAGTGCAGAGTGGGAGGGAGCACTTTCATCTAATCCTGGGACCCTGTGGAAGGGGCAAAACCTGAGTGGAATGAACTTGGAAGCCTCGGTTGGAGTTGGGGAAATGGTAAGAATGCCTGGCCAGAGTCCAGGGATCCCTGGGTGGGGTGGGGGTGGGGTCCTGAGTGTAGAATGCTAAGCGTGGAGGTGGAAGGAGGCGTGTGAGTGGGAGGTGAAAAATGAAGGGGAGATATATAATTAAAAACTGATGGGGTTGGGCTGGGGAGGTGGCTCAGTTGCTAAGGTGCTTGCTATGGAAGCATATAAGGACTTGGACCAAGTCTGGTAGCAAATGCTTGTAACCCCCGCTGTGAAGGAGGTAGAGTTGTGCACATCCCTGGGGCTTGCTGCCCAGCCAGCCCAGCCAAATAAAGTGAGCCCCAGGTCAGTGAGAGATCTCTCAAACAGCTTCTGAAGAACAACACCAGGATGACCTGGCCTCCACAAATACAAGTACACACATATATGCACCTGCACATACTAACATGCACCTCTCCCACAGGAACATGAGCATGCATGTGCACACACGCGCACAGTTGACAAGGTAGGCTAGGCATGTAGCTCTGTGGTAGAACACTTGCCTAGCATGTTTAATCTCTGGCACCATAAAAAAAAAATAAAATGAAACTAAAGTCAATGTTAAAGTGTACAAGGTAAAGGCATAATGTAAAAACCGTAGGAAGTTTTGCCCCATGACTGATAGTAACTAGGACTATGGACTCCCAAACTACGGCCAGAACAACTGCACCCTTGTATAGTCCCAGAAGCAACGTGCAGGCTTCCAAACCGATGTTCCCCACAAAGGCAAGTGTAATGGTGAAATAAATGGGCAGCTCCCCAAATGGCTGCAGCAGGCAGCGGGCCATGAGACCATGTACAGGTCCCCAAAGTGGCTGCAGGCAGCAGGCAGCGGGTCCTGAGAGCAGTCAGTCCCAGGCAGGGATGACGGCAGTGGATGACGGCAGTTCCCTGAGTGGCTGCAGGGAGCCGTGTGGTGGGTGGAACTCAGCCTTCCCTTACTGTCTGGCCCTTGTTTGGCCCCCTCTCATACCTGTGTTGATCTGCGCCATCAGTAAACTACAGAAGAATGGAGGTATGGCCTCTCCCAGGCAGGGACTCCAGAGCAGCACAGCGCGCTGTCTCTGTCCTGATTTACTATCAAGTACACCCTTCCTCAGTAACAAAGCTCTGTCTTTCACCCAAAGTGCGGAAAATGTTGCCTTAGAAGCAACCTACTGCTTAGGTTTTTGGTAAAACTCAGAAGGGAAAGTGTAGGATAATGTGAATAGTGAAAGAGGCGATTGCTTGTCTGTTTTCCTTCTTCACTCTCCAACCTTAATTAAAAAAAAAACCCTCCTCCCTCTCACCAGTTCTCCCTAAACTTCCTGACACTCCCCAACCTGGGGGTTGAATTTAAGAGCCCTGGGTCCCCTCACAATGTTATTTTCATTTTTTTTTTTTTTACTATTATTGGTGAGCCTGCCACTGTAAGCCTTCAAAGGTCAGAGGACAACCTTATAAGGATTCAGGGATCTGAGGCCACCAGGCTTATACAGAGTGTGCTTTGCAGACAGTGTTACCTTGTAACTTTCTTACCAAGATGAATTATTTTTCTTACACACATTTGTTTGAAGAAAGAAAATCGCCGGGCGGTGGTGGCGCACGCCTTTAATCCCAGCACTCGGGAGGCAGAGGCAGGCGGATCTCTGTGAGTTCGAGGCCAGCCTGGTCTACAAGAGCTAGTTCCAGGACAGGCTCTAAAAAAGCTGCAGAGAAACCCTGTCTTGAAAAACCAAAAAAAAAAAAAAAAAAAAAAAAAGGAAGAAAATCAACTAGCCAGGCATGATAGCAGAGGCCGGTGATCCTAGCACTGAAGAGGCAGGCAGAAGCAGGATTGCCAAGGTTAGAGGCCAGTGTAGTCTACAGAGCAGGTTCTAGGCTAGGGCTTCATAGTGTGTCTTGCTCTCAAAAGACCAAAACAAACAGAAAAATGTAATTAAATAAAGGAAACCCTCCTGAGCACAACTTCCTGTCTAGGAGTTTTTCAACTTTGCATGAAAAGTAGTTTCTCTTTCTTTCGTTCTTTTTTTTTTTTTTCTTTCTTTTTTTTTTTCCTTTCTTTTTTTTTTTTTTTTTTCCGAGACAGGGTTTCTCTGTAGCTTTGGAGCCTATCTTGGAACTAGCTCTTGTAGACCAGTCTGGCCTCGAACTCACAGAGATCCACCTGCCTCTGCCTCCAGAGTGCTAGGATTAAAGGCGTGTGCCACCACTGCCCAGCTGAAAAGTAGTTTCTTTTTTTTTTAAAGATTTATTTATTTATTATGTATACAACATTCTGCCTCGATGTATGGCCGCACGCCAGATTTGCTGGGAATTGAACTCAGGACCTTTGGAAGAGCAGCCAGTGCTCTTAACCTCTGAGCCATTGCTCCAGCCCCCAAGAAGTTTCTTTAATGTTAGTGCAGTTCCCCAAAATGAGAGCCCTGAGCATCGCTGGTCATATATGCTACCATTGAGCCACTATATCCTCAACCCTACAGTATGTTTTTGTCATTATTATTATTATTATTTTGTGAGACAGGGTCTTTCTAAATAACCCTGGTTATATTGGAACTCAAGATGTACCTGGCTCGACTTGAACTGGCAGATATCCTCCTGTTTCTGCCACACCTAGCTTGTTTTCCACATCTGGATTGTTTTAATTGGTGATGGGATTATAAACCTACTAGATGACTGAATTATAAACTCTGTGATGCCCCAGAGCAGGGTTTATTTAGTGTGTTTTCAGTTTTTTGGTCTTTTTTCCTTCCTCTTCCTCCTCCTCTGCTCACTTTCTAGCGCGCTCTCTCCCTCCCTCGTTCTCTCCCTCCCTTCCCCTTCCCCTTCCCCTCTCCCTCCCTCCCTCCCTCCCTCCCTCTCTCTTTCTCCTTGTCTGTCCTGGAACTCCCTCTGTAGATCAGGCTGGCCTCGAATTTACAGAGGCGTGTGCCACAAAAGCCCGATTTAACCCTGATTTTTTTTTTTTTTTTTTTTTTTTTTTGGTTTTTCGAGACAGGGTTTCCCTGTAGTTTCTAGAGACTGTCCTGGAACTAGCTCTTGTAGACCAGGCTGGCCTCGAACTCAGAGATCCGCCTGCCTCTGCCTCCCGAGTGCTGGGATTAAAGGCGTGCGCCACCACTGCCCGGCCTTAACCCTGATTTTTAATTAAATTTATTTAATTTAAAATTTAAGTTTTACTTATTTATTTATATGTATATAATGCTAGAAGAGGGTATCAGATCTCATTACAGATGGCTGTGAGCCATCATGTGGTTACTGGGAATTGAACTCAGGACCTCTGGAAGAGCAGTCAATGTTTTTAACCGCTGAGCCATCTTTCCAGTCCCTTAATTAAATTTATATCAAGTTAGGACGAGTTATTCATTATATAAACTTCGGTTAAAAACAAGTTTTTTTTGATTATCTACTGCGATTTTACAACAAAACAAATGCTTTTGTGAAGAGTAATTTTCTGAGAGGCACCGGGGTCCAGAGAAAGAAAGTCATGTCCTCTAGCCTCCCTAGCGCCGCGACCCTATGACCCAAGAAGCCATCTTAAGGCTAGCCTCATAGAGGAAACTACAACTCCCAGAATGCCTGCGCTTTGCGTCGCGCTGGCACTTTTACTGGCCCAGCCTTAGAGCCCAGCCTGTAGCCGGGCGCCATCTTTGACGCTGGCAGGCATAGGTTTCTGCTTGTTCTGCTGCTGTGAGGACGGCGGGCGGCCGCGGCTAAGGAAAGAGAAAGACGTGGCAGCACGCGGGAATCGGAGACAGTGTCATCGGTTCGGTAAAGTTTCTGTTCTCTGGTAACTAGACCCGTTTTTTGATTCCCGGGTGACTTGGGGCCTGGGGGGTGAGGAGAGGGCGAGGGGAGTGGCAGCGGCCTCCCCTCGCCCGAGTTTCGGCCTAGCCCGGGAAGTCCGAGCTGGGCCCGTCAGCGCGGCAGCCACCGGGGCTCCCGCCCGCGGCCCTGGCCCGCCAGGCTTCTAGCCAGACTCCAGCTCACTTTCCCACCCTCCCCACCCCCACCCGCTCCGCCCCACCCCCCACGGCGCCTGCTCTCTTACCAACCTCTTCCCCTCCCCCCACATCCGGTGTTCCCGAACCGGGATTCCCGGGTAGCCCCAGTAGAGCGACTGTTTCGGACCCCCGGAGCGGGAACGGACTACTAGGTTGCTTTCTTCCCAGCATCAGTTTTTTTTAGTTAGCCGGTTTTCACTCCCTAAATCAGAACGAGTGCCTGGACCCGAGTTTACCTACTCTCATTCCTCTCTAGGGTCCTATTTGGAGATTTTTCTCATATTCCACATACATAGTCGATCTCTGGTGTCCTGTAGCCATTCCCCACCCTGATTACTCTCCCGACCCAGCCCTCATCTTCGAAGTCAAGAGCTACAGGGACTCTTCGTTCTTGTAGGATTGGTGAGGCCGTAATGAAGAACACCCCTTAGACGCCCATAATCGGTGCGGATCCCTATGGGGAAGGCTCGTTTTGTTGACATCTACCAGGCTTTGGTTCTGAACCCTGAGAAGGCGGCTGTGGAGCTAGTGATAGCCATGCTTTCGTAGGGTAAACGTGTTGGTATTGGAGGCAGGGGAGGGGGGGGAGTCCACGGAAAAGGAATGGAAGTGGTTTAAAGCTCTCTTTAGTTCTGTTGCTCATAGAATGTCCGATTCGTGAGTTACGAACAGTCTGTAACGCTTTGCTTCAGTCTGAAAATATGAACTCTTGATAGAAACCGTAAATGAAAATTATAGTTTGTTACCTTGTTTTAAAATTTTATTTCCAGATAATTTTTTTCAGCCACCTACATATTTCAGAATGTCAGAACAGGAAGGGCACAGCTAGAGTTCACTGCTAATGATCACTGTGTGGAGTCTGATTTAGCTTTCCAGAATTGACTTTTCGGGTTGTATTGGCAAATCACAGTCCGAAACGAGGACTGTTGAATGATGCGCTATGTTTAAGTGAAATTCCTGAAAATAATCCCCAAATTAATGGAAAAATCAATGTTGTTGCCATGTGGGTTCATTAAAAGTACATATTTTAAAAACTGAAGGCGTTTTCAGCAGATGAAGTTCTTGATACAGCAGCTTTAATATGAACCTTCGATTTGGAAGACTTGACCCTTAGCTGCTCCAGATTCCATGACTGTGGGAAAATGGGCCTCAGTTGTTTTTTCTGTAACATGAGGACACTGGACTATTTGAATCAGAAAGTTTAAAGGACTCTCCTAAAGCCTTGCAAGACAGAGTTTGGGAATGTTCTCCATTGCTGCCATTTTTCCTCCAAAAATAACCTGGCTTGGAAGTCATTGGTTGAAAGGGAATTTGACTCTCCATAGAAACTGGAGGAAAGGTAATGCAAGTGGAGAGGGCCAGCTGTGTTTTTGCCGGAGTTGTGAACCCACGGAAAGGTTCTGGTACAGATTTTGGAGATACAGAGAATGAGTGTATGTACTTTAAGTGGCCCAGTTTCCTCGATTTCTCCTGGCAGAAGATGCAGTACTTTTAGTGATGCTGGGATTCTGGGATGTGTTTCCATTAATTCGAATCCAGAAGATGATGTGGTAGAGGGAAAGATGGTGGCCGAAGGAGTGAATAAAGAGACAAAATTGCCTGCTAAGAAGAAAAGAAAGAAGGGCTTGCGAATTAAGGGGAAAAGGCGCCGAAAAAAACTGATCCTTGCCAAAAAGTTTAGTAAAGATTTGGGGTCTGGAAGACCTGTTGCAGATGCCCCTGCTTTGGTAGCTTCCAGTGCCCCTGAGCAAGATGAAGAAAGTCTTTTTGAGAGCAATATAGAAAAGCAAATTTATCTACCTAGTACCAGAGCCAAGACCTCCATTGTATGGCACTTCTTTCATGTTGACCCCCAGTACACCTGGAGAGCTATTTGTAACCTGTGTGAGAAAAGTGTCAGCAGGGGTAAGCCAGGCAGCCATCTTGGTACATCTACTCTTCAACGACATCTGCAGGCAAGGCATTCTCCTCACTGGACCAGGGCCAACAAGTATGGCGTCACTAATGGGGAGGAGGACTTTACCTTGGATTTATCTTTATCTCCTTCTTCTCCTGAAAGCAATGGAAGCTTTGAGTATATTCCTACTGATTCATTAGATGAAAACAGAATGGGTAAGAAACGTGATAAATCAGCATCTGACGCCCTGAGGGCAAAAAGAGGGAGATTTCTCATCAAAAGCAACATTGTCAAGCATGCCTTAATTCCTGGAACCAGAGCCAAGACATCTGCAGTTTGGAATTTTTTTTATACTGATCCTCAGCACATCTCAAGAGCTGTGTGTAACATATGTAAAAGAAGTGTGAGCAGGGGTAGGCCAGGTTCCCACTTAGGAACATCAACACTTCAACGACACCTTCAGGCCACACATCCCATCCATTGGGCAGTTGCCAACAAAGACAATGGTGCTATTGGAAACGGATTAGATGAGACTGAGACTGAGAGCAGCGATCTCTTGAATGATACTTTGCATGGAGAGAAGTCATCAGGCAGCCAGGATTTAACAGCTGAGGACCTTAGTGACTCTGATACTGATGAACCTCCTGTTTTAGAAGTTGAAAATAGATCTGAGAGTCCTGTTCCTGTTGCTGAGCAAGGTAATCTGGCGTGTGCACAAGAGAGAGAAACAACAGCACCTTGTGAAAATGCAGCTTCCAGTCAGATAAGCCAGGCAGTTATTCAGATGATTGTGGAAGATATGCATCCTTACAACTATTTCTCAACCCCAGCTTTTCAGAGGTTCCTACGGATTGTTGCTCCTGACTATAGATTGCCCTCGGAGACTTACTTTTTCACCAAAGCTGTACCTCAGTTATATGATTCTGTTAGAGAACAAATTTTCTTAACTTTAGAGAATGTTCAAAGCCAAAAGATCCACTTGACTGTTGACCTATGGACCCATGACCCTTCCACTGACTATTTCATTGTGACTGTACATTGGGTCTCTTTGGAAACTGCATCTTCCCCAAGTAGTGGTAGGACCTCCAATTTTAGAAAGTGGGCAGTACTTTGTGTTACAGGATTAGCCAAGGACTCTTTGATAACTAACATTTTACAAGAATTAAATGACCAGATTGGTCTGTGGCTTTCTCCTAATTTCCTTATCCCTAGCTTCATTGTTTCTGACAATTCCTCTAATGTGGTACATGCAATCAAAAGTGGTGGTTTTACCCATGTGCCATGCTTCCTGCATTGTTTAAATATAGTGATTCAGGACTTCTTCTGTGAGCACAAAAGCATTGAGAATATGTTGGTGGCTGCTAGAAAAACCTGTCATCATTTTAGCCATTCAGTCAAAGCCCGCCAGATACTACAAGAGTTCCAAAATGATCACCAGCTTCCATGGAAGAATCTGAAGCAGGATGAAACTGGCCACTGGATTTCTACTTTCTACATGTTAAAATGGCTTTTAGAGCATTGCTACTCTGTTCACCACAGTCTGGGTAGAGCCAGTGGGGTTGTGCTTACTTCCCTTCAGTGGACTCTAATGACATACGTTTGTGATATTCTTAAGCCATTTGAGGAGGCCACCCAGAAAGTGAGTGTCAAGACCACGGGATTGAATCAGGTGCTACCCCTAATCCATCATCTCCTCTTTTCCCTGCAGAGACTCAGAGAAGATTTTCAAGTCAGAGGTATTACTCAGGCTCTCAATCTGGTGGACAGTTTATCTTTAAAAACTTGAAACTGATGCCCTACTAAGTGCCATGCTCAAATCCAAGCATTGTATCTTGGCTACTTTGTTAGATCCTTGTTTTAAGAACAGTTTGGAAGACTTTTTCCCTCAAGGTGCTGATTTAGAAACTTACAAACAGATCCTTGCAGAAGAGGTTTGTAATTATATGGAATCTTCGCCCGGGGCCTACCAAATTGCAACCTCGGAAGCACCTGGCTCTTTAGTTAGATTAGGAACTGATTCATTTGCTTCTATAAAAGAAGGCACCTCCAATTCAGGTTCTATGGATAGCTCAGCCACAGACAGTGCTGCTATTGGAAGCAAAAGCTTCTTGTTCCCCTGTGCTGTAGCAGTAGTGGATGAGTACTTCAAAGAGAAGTATTCAGAGCTCTCAGGAGGTGATGACCCTTTGGTTTACTGGCAGAGGAAGGTGAGCATATGGCCAGCTTTAACCCAGGTTGCCGTTCAGTATCTGAGTTGCCCTATGTGTAGTTGGCAATCTGAGTGCGTGTTTACCACAAACAGCCACTTTCATCCAAAGCAGGTCATGAACATGGACTTTGATAATATAGAACAGCTGATATTTCTGAAAATGAACTTGGAGAATGTTAACTATGACTATTCTACATTGATTCTGAGCTGCAACCCTGAAAATAAGGCTGTTCAGAGCAATGAAAAAGAAATATTACCTTAATTTCTTCTTTCTTTTTCTACTTAAAATGAGCAGCTTTTGCTATATAACTATATCTTATTGCTATTGTTATTATATGTAGTCATACTATTTATTCTTTTAAAAAAACAGCTGGGTGTGGTCATGGGTGCCTGTATTCCCGGCTATTTGAGATGGTGAGGCTGGATTATAACTTTAGCACATGAGTTTGAGACCAGCCGGGCCAACATCTTAAGATCCTGTCTTACAAAAATGGAAAACCTGGGGAAATCTTAAAGTACAAAAAGGCTGAAAACTCGACAGAGGCAATATGATGATGATAAAGTGAAGGTTGACTTTGAAGATTCCACAGTTGTAACTCAGTGTAGCTAACGTCTACAAAGTGTCATATCAGTTGAACGAGAAAAAAGAGTGTTAATGAGAAGATACAGTGCAGCTCTGAAGGGCTTAGGTATTTCTGGTTGGTAGACTGAATGATTTGAGTAAACATTTCTTCCAACATGGAGGTTTGATTACTCTGAAATCAGTGATTATAGTGATTCAGGACTTCTGTGAGCACAAAGGCGTTTAGAATGTGTTAGTGGCTGCACTAACATATTTTTTCCCTTGCCTATTTTTTTGATTTCTTTAAAACCCTGATACAGCTTGACAGAATAAACCCACAAAATTATTTCATCTTTGAAAATTCATAATTACCTCATACTGGTTTATTTATATTGTCAAATGACTGGATAAGATAAAATTGCCCTTTAAATTTAGGACTAAGTCTGTATAAAAGGAAAAGATTACAAAACAATTAGATAAAAATAACTCTTTTAGTTTTGTAATATAGTACAAAAAAAGGGATTATATAGGTGCCTTTGTATAACCTATTAGTAAAAACCATTAAATGTTATTTGAAATCGATTGGTATTTAGAATGCAAATCCCATGAAAATAGCAAACCCAGTATGAGTTTCCCAGAGAATATTTCTATAGTTTGTTCATTTTTTTTTTTAAAGGGTACTTTGTGGTCCATAGCATAGTATTCCTAACTGAAGTTTGGGCCACTGTATTAACTGAACTAAGCAGTTATATTTTACTGTGTTAGGCAGCGTTGTTGAAATGAGTGAACTAATCTCAGTGGCCCTACTGGTTCCTTTCCACTCTTGAGTTTGTTTCTGTGACTGAGTGGAAGGCCAGAAAATAATGACTTTTATTAAGTCTGTTAGACGTTTCAGACTGAATAACTAATGTAAGATCCCAATTTTTCCTTTTTTTCATTTTAGATTTGGGGATATTCCCTGCCCAAAAAATTCCTGGAAAATTGACTAGTATTAAGTGTGAGTAAAAGGTGTCCACTTTTTTTTTTTAAAGTCTTGATTTTAGTTTTGTCTTGGATAGTATTTGGCAAGATTTAGCCTAGAAAGTATGTAGTATTTATTACATAAGAATCCAAATGGCTTTGTTACTGGGCTAGTTTTGAAACTCATTTCTGTGTATTGAAATAATTTTTTTTTTAATTTTTAAATTCTTAAATGGTGAATGTACCACTCATTGTGAAGTGAAATTTCATCTCCCCCAAATTTACCCCTTTACCAACTGGAGTGAAGTCTTTAGCTATAACCATCAATAGTAAAGAATTTGGAACTAGTGTATCAACAAGCCTTTGCAGGGCCAGCATTGAATGCCATGCCAGTGATGCTTGTCTTGTTCTAAAGGAGGAGAAACAGCTTCCTTTAGTGTCTCTGTTTTGCCTGAGCTGGTTGGGAATGGCTGTAATGCTGCTCTGCCTTCTTCAGCTGGCTGCTCCACTTTGTAGTTACTCTGTAACTATTTGCTTCTACCTTTTTTGGTTAAACACTCCCTGATAATGATTGTTAATACATATCATAGACATTGACATAAATATCAGTGTATCCATATATATGGATTTCTTTTCATCTTGATTTTGTGGCTGGGTAAAATTCAGTAACATTAGCTTCATGGTACTTTGGTAGAAAAGTAAGTTCACTATTTTTGTAATGAACCCAAATCTGGAGGCTTTTATATTTTAAAGGGATAATTACCCAAATGTTTTATTTCTGTACGTGTGTGTGTGTATAAGCCTGTTAATATATATGTATGTGCATATTATATACATAAAACACTTTATATTTTTACATACAGTATGCTTTTATTATACAGATAATAAAGATGGGGGAAGGTTTCTGTTTTTTTTCTTAATAGGTGAAGAAATCTTGAAGACCAGAAATTGGATCTTATTGAATTTTGGTGGTGTTTTTTTGCTTTCGCTTTTTGTTTTTTCATTTTTTAATTTTTTCATCTTTTTATTTTTTAATTGTATTGCTCAGCTATGGAAGATGGATTCTTTTTTTTTTCTTTTTAACTCTTTGACTCTCAAGTTCATCTTTAAATGAACATTTTGTTTTTGAGGAGATAACTAATGCTAGCTGTCTCCAGTCTGACAGAGGTTATGCAAATGGACTTGATCTTCCAGGAGTTGGGAGATGTTTTAAAGATGTTTTAAAAACACGTCCTGTGTTTCAATTGTGGCTGAGAGGTTTCCTTGGCAATGTGAGGAAGAAAATTCTTTCTACCTCATTATTATTAATTCATGGATTGAGTGTTGGTTCGACCTACAGGCGTAATAGCTTGGAACTCAGTGAAGACACAGATGTTCCTGTTGAGAGCAACCAGCTAATGTAAGTGGGGATGGGCCTTTTATTATGAAAGGAGTAAACACTGTAACTTAGGGCATGCTGGACTAATAACAGATTCAAATGCCATTGTTTGGATTTTTTTCTCTTGTAAATTTTTTATAAGCTTTTAATTTTTTTGGTTGGAAACTAACTTTCTGCTTTCTTCTTCCTGGAGCCAAGAAGAAATTCTATAATTCTGTTTCCTTGGAGAAAAGTATTGTTAATCTGTTACCGAATAGCTCCTTGTCCATACAAGTGGATGTTTTGTTTTCTCAATATCTATGTAGTATGTATTTCACTGTATGGATGTGCCATAATGTAATGTGTAACTCACTGGGCGATACTGAAGGTTTTGCCATGGTAAACAAAAGCCCTGTATCCAGTAACAGTTTGATGCACACATCTGTGTGGACTTAGAGCCAGTTCATTCATAGAACAGTTATCTTACCCTCTGAAGAACTAACAGTTTACTGAACAGCTGAGGTCTGGCTTATTTGTGGATACTCTTGATTGTATCCCTTGTAGTAAAGATAGCAAATCTTTGGCTATTTTGCTGATAGATGTAAATGTTAAATAGATGATGATAAATGTTTATTACTTTTGTTGTTAGTGGTTTTTAATTTTAGTATTATAGGAAAGATTTTTACTCAATATGTAGTTGGTTTTATACTAATATTTAAATGTTGTTTAAGGATTACAGTTATATGACATAACCCCTCTGCAAGTAGGGGAGACATTGTCAGATGTGGCTTGTCATTTTGCTGAGTGCATTTATGAGTTCTGAATGTTTTTTTAATATAGTACTCTAATTAAGGATCTGATACTTCTGCCATTATGGGACTTTAAGGAGACTTTTTCTCAAGTAGCTAGCTTTATTGTTAATTTCAAACTTTTTATAACCAAATTTATTGCCTTTTGCATTGCTGATTTGTATAGTTGTTTGTATTCTGCATTTAACTATTTTTATACTAATCTGTATTAGGTAGAGCAAAACTCTTCCATTCCTTTTTTCTTTCCATTTTCACATGTGTAGTATGTATGTGTATGTATGTGTAGCATGCTTGTGGGGGGGTGCATGTGGAGGCCTCAAGATTATGTTGAGGCTCGTCCACTATCTGTCTTCCAGTCAAACCCAGATCTCAGTGATAGACTGGTTTGGAGATATCTGAACAGCTAGCTTGTTCTGGAGCTTCCTTGTAACACTTTCAGGGAGGGACTTGTTAGACGAGGACTGCCATGCCCATGTGTTGATTTCTGTGGGTCCTGGGGATCCAAACTTAGTGCTTGCACAGCAGGCACTTTAACCTCTGAGCCATCTCTCCAACCTTCTTCCGTTCTCTTTAAATGACCTTTATTTTTCTCAGTTATTGATAGTTGATTTTACAGTCTCGAATTGCAGGAAGAAATTCTCTTTGGTATTTTGAAATGTTTTCAAGATGTTCTTTATTTGGTTGGTGAAGTAATTTCCTTAATCCTCTGTTGTCCCAATTATGAATTATCCAGGTCTTCTAGTCCTGGTCACTGTAGCTTTTGGTTTTGTATTTAATATGGTTCTTGCTTGCTTCATTTTCTTCATCTTTCATAGCCTTACTCCAAATTGTTATCTGAATGGGACAAATTTACTGTTTTGAGGGTATCTTTCTTTTTTTTTTTTTCTTTTTTGGTTTTTCGAGACAGGGTTTCTCTGCAGCTTTTTTAGAGCCTGTCCTGGAACTAGCTCTTGTAGACCAGGCTGGCCTCGAACTCACAGAGATCCGTCTGCCTCTGCCTCCCGAGTGCTGGGATTAAAGGCGTGCGCCACCACCGCCCGGCGAGGGTATCTTTCTTATTTATAGTTGCTGTTTTCTGTACTTTCTAGTTAGTTGTTTGCTAGTTTGTAATTTGCAGGCACTGGATTGTATGTGTGTGTTTGTCTTAAATGGTCGTCTCCTGTCCTGTCCGTCCCCATCCTCCCCACTCCCAGGGTTTCTCTGTGTAGCCCTGGCTGACCTGAAACTCTTGTAGACCAGACTGGCCTCCACTCAGATCCGCCTGCCTCTGCCTCCTGAGTGCTGGGATTAAAGGAATGCCTACTGCCCCCCGGTTTGTTTAGTTTTGTGTTCCTCAAACTCATGCCTAGACTAGAATGCTGGATTGGAGTTTGAGTGATGTGAAGAGTATTCCTTTGCCTGTGCATGTGCTTGTGTGCACCACACACCCGTGTGAAGGGGCTCACTTAGACAATGTCTGCCTGATATCTATAAAGTCATGGGTTAGTTCCAGTAACAGCATAAACCAAGCATGGGTTGTATACCTATGATCCTTGATCAACCTGAAATAAATGAACCCTTAGCCCTTGTCTCAAAATGGGGGAGGGGAGGTGGTAGTTGTAGTTCCTTGTAATTTCCTAGTAGATAAGGTTTGTTTGGCTTGGAGTTCTTTGTGGTTTTGTTTTGTCTTTATTGACCCAGGGTGTCTCTTATAGCCCATACTGGCCTCCACTCACTATGTAGCTGAGGAAGACCTATGTATCACCACACCTAACTTTTTAACACCCTGTCCCCCCAAAGTTTCTTTGTGTTATGTGTGTGCTTGCTTGAGCGTGTGCATATCATGCATCTGTGCACACACACAAACCTGTGCAGAGGTCAGAGAAGAACCTTGGATGTTGGTGTGCCATGCTAACTGGCCCAGAAGAGATCCCTGGGGTTCTCCTGTCTCTTCTTCCCATCTTTAGTAGGAGCCCTGGTATTACAGGTTCATGTGACTGACTGGCTTTACTTAGATTCTGAGAATCTGAACTCAGATCCTCTTGCTTATGTGAGCAAGGGCTTTTTCCACTGACCTGTCTCCTAGCTTCTCCCCATCCCTAATCAGAAATGAGTGTTGGCATTTTGACTTGGTTATTTAGCCATTATACTTTTCTTTTTGATGTCATCTTAAGCATTCTGTTTTCATTATTTTTAGTTTTTATTTCCTAACATTAAACCATTCTTAGTTCTGTAATAAACCGTTCAGGTCATGCACTGTCACTCTTTGTGCTATAGAACTTAGCTAGTCCTTTACTTAGGATATCTTCATTAGTATCATAATTTTTCTTAACATTTCTTCAGCTGGATATGTCTTGTGAACCATGATCTTAGCAAATGGAAAGTAGAGGCAGACGGATAACAGGTTTGATCAGCCTGCAAAACTGTATTGAGACACCTTCAAATAACAAAAACTTTTGAAACATCAATGTGTGTGGCATAGTTTTGTTCTTTTTTCTCACATTAATTTTTTTTATTAATAGAACATTTGTTTAAATAGTGTCCATCTCCCCTCCCCCAAGAATGCATTGAGTACATTGATGGTATACTTTGAGATTTTTTCATAAAAGAAATAAGGCTCAATCTATGATCATAGTCTCCTTTAAGATCTGATGCCTGCTATCTAGGCTTGTGTTTGAGAGGTCTGAGCGTCTTTATGTAGAGGTCTGCCACTAAGTGTCTGGAAAGCAGTCAGCCAGGCTCATTCTCTGCTCTGCCTGCCCCACTCCTGCTTCTGAGAGTTCCAGGGCTGGGCATTGAATTCCCTGAAATTTCATGTAATACACCCTTTTGTCTCTTGTTATTTTAATTATTTTGTATGGGACAATGTTTTGCCTGTGTGTATGTCTCTGTACCACGTCTAGTGCCTGTGGAGGCTAGAAAGCTGGCATCAGATCCCCTGGAGTTACAGACAGCTGTGAGCTGCCACAGGGTGCTGGAAATTGAAGCTAGGTCCTCTGGAAGAGTTTAGCTCTATCTTGGGCATGTGCATTGGATTCTGGGCCCTTTTCTTGTGTGTGATCTCTTAAGTGTGTTGCATTTCCACTGTTAACTGCCTGGGTTAAATGGCAATCGAGGAAAGACACTAGAGAGGTTCTTCCCTCTTGTGGTGGTTTGTTTGTATCAGTGCTGTATTCTTGAAGATGCCCCCTCTCTCCAACATTAATTGTCCAGCTCATCTTGTGTCCTCTTTGAAAAGGCTGTTTTCTTTTGAATAGTCACCTTGTTTTTCTCAGCAGCCTGATATTTTTTTGCTGCTTCCATTTAAAACTTTATTATTATATGACTTGATTTAGGTTTTTTTATGATATTAGATTACTAGCAATTTTTTGTTTCTAGATTTTGCCATTGTCTTGAATATTATTGTCGATTTATTGATTTATTTATTACATAGCAAAAGCCAAGGAAGCTCAGGGTTACAGATATATATAAAATTTTCTTTCTGTTAAAGTTAAGTTTAATCCCTATACTTTGCCTGAGTTTGAGGGAATTTTGCAGTATAGGTCGCAAATAATCTCCCTCCAAAATGTAATTCATGTTTTCATAACTGATCTGTTTGGTCAGCTGTGGTAGATCTCTCTCAACTTTTTAAAACACTCCCAAGGATGAACCTGAGGTCTTGGGCATGCTGGGCCAAAAATTGACCACAAAGCTGCATTCATTCCCCAGTCCTGTTTTTACTCATTTTGAGACAAGTCTTTCATTAAGTTGGCTTTGAAGTTACCATCTTCCTGCCTCAGCTTCCTGAGTCACTGGAATTACCAGTGTGTACTACTAGGCCTATGTATCTATCAAAGACATACCCTTCCTTAAATTATTTCTTTTTTTTTTTTTTTAAAAGAATGCTCAATCGTGCCACAAGGACATGTACTCAACTATGTTTATCATAGCCAGAACCTGGCAACAACCTAAATACCCCTTGATCAAAGAATGGATAAGAAAAATGTGGTACTTTTACACAATGGAGTACTACACAGCAGAAAAAAAATAATGACAGCTTGAATTTTGCAGGAAAATGGATGGAGCTAGAAAACATCATTTTGAGTGAGGTAACCCAGACACAGAAAGACAATTATCACATGTATTCACTCATAGGTGGTTTTTAAACATAAAGCAAAGAAAGCCAGCCTACAAACCACATTCTCAGAGAACTTAGACAACAATGAGGACACTAAGAGAGACTTACATAGATATAATCTACATGGGAAGTAGAAAGTAGAAAAAGACAAGATCTCCTGAGTAAATTAGGAACATGGGGACCTTGGGAAAGGGCTGTAGGTGTGAGCAGAGAAAAATGTAAAGCTCAATAAAAATCAATAAAAAAAATATTTTGAGTGCTCCATTTGCATGTACACTTTTATGCCAGAAGAGGGCATCAGATCCCACTATAGATGGTCGTGAGCCACCATGTGATTGCTGGGAATTGAACTTAGAACTTCTGTATGAACAGCCAGTGCTCTTAACTGCTGAGCCATCTCTCTAGCCCTCCCTTCCCCTTTTATTTCTTTTTGGTTTTCGAGATAGTGTTTCTCAGTGTTGCCCTGACTGTTCTGGAACTTACTGTTGTAGATCTGGCTGGCCTTGAATACACAGAGGTCTGCCTGCTTCTGCCTCTGGAGTGCTGGAATTAAAGGTGTGAAAGATTTTATTTATATATGTATGTATGTATGCAGTGTTCTGCCTGCATGTATGCCTGAACACCACCAGAAGAGGGCACCAGATCTTATTATAGCTGGTTTACCAGTCACCATATGGGTTTTGGGAATTAAACCTGGGTCCTCTAGAACAGCCAGTGCTCTTAGTTTCTGAGCTATCCTTTTTGTTTGTTTGTTTGCTTGCTTGTTTGCATTGCCTTTAGAACATAGAATGCATTCTTGGGTCCACTCCGATGCCAAGTTGGGAGATGGAGATGTGCATCCCTGAAGCTCTTGGGCCAGCTAACCTGGCTTATACAGCAATGAGTGAGAGACTGTCTGAAACACAACGGAAGGAATAGTCCAACACCAAAGTTGTCCTGGCTTCCAAACTCATGGATGCACCTACACTCACATACATGAATATGTATACACACACAAAGATTTTTTTTAAAGTACAGTAGTTCCATGTTTTGGCCAATCAGCTGTAATCACAGCAAGCTTAAGTTTGTATTATGTCTATATTGCACTATAGTAGAAAACCAAATGTTATTCTCAGTGTAAAATAAGTAGAAATTGGTGAGATGGTTCATTTTTTTGTTTTGTTTGATTTATCAAGACAGGGTTTCTCTGTGTTGCTTTGGAGCCTGTCTGGAACTCGCTCGGTAGACCAGGCTGGCCTCGCACTCACAGAGATCCGCCTGCCTCTGCCTCCCAAGTGCTGGGATTAAAGGCGTGCGCCATCACCGACTGGCTTGAGAGCCCTGGCTGTCCTAGAGGATCAAGGTTCAATTCCCAGCACTCATGGCAGTTCACAACCATCTTATCTCCAGTTTCAGGGAATCTGATACCCCTTTCTGGCCTCTGTGGGCAATTGACACACAGGTGATACACAGACATGCATGCAGACAAAACACCCTCATGCATATAAAATTAAAAAGAAAGGGTTGTTTTTTTTTTTTTTTCCAAAGTAAAATAACACACACAAAAAAATAATTATCCTACTATCTTGACTGCCACATTTTGGTTTATGTTCTTTGAGGTTTCTTCCTTGTTCATGAATGCCCTCATCAACATTTCTTTTTTTGGTTTTAACTTTTCATTTTTTTGAGGCAGCTTCTTACTTTGTGAACGTTATGGCCTGGTATCATCATTATGCTGTCCTCAATCCTTACTCTGTCAGCTCTTTCTTTTCCTTTCTTTCTCCTTCTGATTTACTTTTCTTTTTCAACATGGATAGTCTGAGACGTCCCTAAATCTTCAACTGTTTCCTGTTTTCCTTAGTAGTTCCTCTCTGTATATATGTTTTCCATCTGTGTGCTGCTGTAAGCATTGAGCAGAAGCCGATGGTGGTGGACTTCTTTTGTGCTGTTACTTGAGTGTTTACTGTCCTTTTATCCTTAGAGTAAGTTGTAGAGTGATATCACTTGATAGGGGTATATACATTTTAAAGATCTTGTTACATGGTTAGTTGAAGACTGTTGCTTCTAACTTAGATTTCTGGCTTGAGGGCTAGCTTTCATCTTGATGGACAATTCTTGGATTAGGGATTACTTTACTAATGATTGATTGGCTTTGGTTTACTTGACTTGGAGTGGTAAACCAGGATTTATCCAGCATTACTAGAATTTGTAGGGACGCCTTCCACATACATGTGCTCTTTCAGCATGATTTTGCTTTTATAGCAGCATTCTTGACATTTCGTGTGGGTTCAGAGGATGCAGGGACAGTGTAGAGCTCTGGCTGTGCTGTCACTCTTGTGTGGGTCTGCCCGGGAGCACTTCTCTGCTCTTTCACTATCGTAGTGACTGAACTAACCCTTAAATGTTCGCGAAAATGTTTCACTAATTATCCTATTTAAGTAAGGATTTTTCCACTTAGTTATAATTTTATATTTCTGATATAACATACTTATGAAGATATTTGAATTTTTTTCATTTAGCTGAAAATATTTGGCAAGTCTTTTGTACAAAGTAACCTGTTAGTCCAAAATGTAGATCACGTGTTTAGCAGTACTTACTTAAATGTTACACTGAAACAATGAAACAAGCACAATAGAAAATTTTAAAAAAAGGACATAACTGTCCTTAACAAAAACTTGACATTGGGAGTGTACAGTACTCATAATTGGCTTGTTTATAAGGCTCTGTATGGTAAGCACCTGCTAACACAATTAAAATCTAGTTTTACGAGTGTGGTGGCATTAGGAGGTTGGAAGAATTTAACTGAAGCATTTTAATTCATTGTCTCCCCTTTTCAGGATTACGTTTTAAAGAAGATTTCTGTGGTTGAGTTGTCATTGGAAGAGCAGCTGGAGCTGGTCTTCACCTTGAGGAAGCAGTGGCTTATTCCAAAAAGCCACTTCTGGCCCAAGAATTTACCCAGCATGCCTAATCAGGGAGAAGACTGCTATTTTTATTTTTATTCTACATGCACCAAAGTAAGACTGGCATCTCTAAATCAGTTCTTTCTGCGGTTTCTTAAATCATATTGTCTAAGATTTTCCCTACATTCTAAGTTGTTTATGCTTTGACTTGCTCAGCTGGCTGTTTTATTATCTGCTGTCAGTATTTTAGTAAAGAAAATGTAGTAATGAAGAGTACATCACTTATCTTTCCTCTCCATTTGTATGCATCTATAACGTGTCACACAAAGCAAAAATGCCCATGTTGTGTAGTCATCATTCTACCTATAATTAACCTAGTCTAAGTGCCTTTGGGATTAGGGAGATGTTGGCCTCTGTGGCTTGGCAGCTTGATTTTGTGTATTTTGCTTTAGATGAAATGACTGGTTTGTATAATACTTGCGGGAGCTGTTAGGGGTTAAATTTGACCTCTTCCACATTTCCTGCTGGTAAGAAGTCTTTCTAAATATATTCTTTTAGAGGTTGCTTTCTCTGTCAGAATGTTCTGTCTTTCTGCTTGAGTTTTTGGTAGTTTTATTTAGGTCTGCCTGTCATTTTCTGTTATTTCTTTATGGCTAATCCTGTAAATTTGTAGGTTATTGTAGCCTGTTCTAAAATCATTGTGATCCTGTGTTTAAAAAGATAAGTCTCGAAAAACAAAAAAAAAAAAAAAAAAAAAAAGATAAGTCTAACTGAAGAGTCCAAGAATAAGAATATAGGAATGTAGACTTCAGAAATAAGAATGTATAAATAAAAAAATACAAAGTTGTAAGCTCAGGAGAATGAGAACAGGTTGTCTGCGGCTTTCTCAGCAGTTTAAGGATTAATTTAACAGTGGGTTACTTTGCTTCACAACTGGCTGCTCTGTTTACAAGACCAAAGCACCCTCTGCAGACTGAAGAGTTAACCCTAAGATAACACCCTGGCCACCTGTGATCAACAAGGAATGTGAGCTGAGTTAACCTTTAGAGGGTAGGATGTTCATGACTTTTGGTTTTGCATTGTCCCATACCCTTCCCTGCTCTGCGAAACTGGGGGCATCAGGGGAAGTGCAGAGCTTTGGTAAACACCATCAGGAACAGCCAGGGAAAAACAATGGACTAAATACAAACACTAGTCTAACTGATGAACTCTTTTCATGGAAATTGTAAACAAACAATCAAAGGCAATTTGTATCTGAGTTTTACCTCAAGATTGTAAAAATTCCTTTGTTCATGCCTAATGATTGTTGCTTCTTGCTATAAAAAGGGGGAGTTCAAAACCGTCCTTTTCCACAGCCTTACAAGTTTATCTCTGGCTGTGGTCTTAGCCAGATAGTTGATAGCTTTTGTACTTCGTAGAGATTTATTTTTTTAATTTTTTTTTCCTGGAATAAAGTTCGCTTCTAGTTTACTAGAGTTTGGAGGTCTGTCCCCTTCTTTGCGTGACCCCTGTGGACCCAACACTAATTAGGCTTGGTAGTAGAAATAGGAGTCTTGAAGTTCATCCTAGCCTTATGTGGCAAAACTTTATCTTAAAAATGTCCAGCAATGGTGGCCATGAAGTTTTTCTGCTGGGTATGCAGCTCAGCCATAGAGCACTTGCAAGCATGAGAGATGTCGGGTTTGGCTTATCGCACTGCAAAAGAAAAGCAAAGCTCTGATAATCCAATTAATATACAGAACTTTATATTAATGATTTGTTTGGATAACAAAGATAACTATATTAGGTATATGTTAATTATACTTACATCACTTATGGCCTACCAACTTTCTTTCTTACTTTCTGTCAAAAGCTACAAATTATTGAAGTCAAGATATATGAAGCCAAAGCCATCTTGAAGATAGGGTGTTTTTCAGAGGATCTGTTCTTGACACCTTGTCATTTTCAGCCCCCATTGTCAGTTGTGTCAATTAGACCAAAAGATATGGGTTAAGAGCTAGGTTCAGGAGAGCTGGGTCTGCTGATGCGTGCTTTCAATCCTCCACTCAGGGAGAGACAGCTTGATTTCTATGAGTTTGAGGCCAACCTCGTCTACATAGGGAGTTCCAGGCCTACCAAGGTTACATAGTGAGACCCTTTCTCAAAAAAACAACAATAAAGAAATAGGCTAGCCGGGCGGTGGTGGCCCACGCCTTTAATCCCAGCACTCGGGAGGCAGAGGCAGGCGGATCTCTGTGAGTTCGAGACCAGCCTGGTCTATAAGAGCTAGCTCCAGGACAGGCTCTAAAGCTGCAGAGAAACCCTGTCTCGAAAAACAAAAAAAAAAAAAAAGAAAGAAATAGGCTAAGGCTGGGGAGATAGCTTAGCTCGGTCAGTAAAGTGTTTATCATGTAAACATGAGAACCTGAGTTCAATGCCCAGATCCACATTTTAAAAAGCCAGCAATAATGGCATGTACTTGCTTTGAGGATGTAGAGGCAGGAGGATCCCTGGGCCTCACTAGCTAATCAGCCTAATATACTTGGGGAGTTCCAGCCAGTGAAATACCCTGTCAAACAGACAGCAAAAAGCAGTAGGTTATTACATATTTATTGCTTTCAGATGGTTGTTACTACATCTTGTTTTTTGCTCTGCTGGTATTTGCTTACTAATTTGTTTAGGTTCTTGGACACTCTTGTAGAAATGTGCCATCGTCCTTACCTGTTTGTTTTTTGTTAACAGGGTGACAGCTGCCCATTTCGTCACTGTGAAGCTGCACTAGGAAATGAAACTGTTTGCACACTATGGCAAGAAGGTCGCTGTTTTCGACAGGTGTGCAGATTTCGCCACATGGAAATTGATGTAAGTTTCCAATTTTTGTTACTGTACGTATTCAGGATCAATACAAAATACAGAGACAGTGGCTAGTGAGGTGACATGACTCAGTAAAAGCCTAGTGGGGTGGGGTGCATACCGTTGCACACATGTGGAGGTCAGAGAACAACCCTGACCTGTAGGAGTCAGTCGTAGTTCCACAGTAGCACAAGTCCTGGAACTTGTGCTGGGATAGTTGGGTTTTGTGGCAAATGCTTGAACACGCTCAGCCATCTTGATGCCCCTGTCTTTTAAATTTCAAAACAGTTACAGGGGCTGGGAGATGGTTCAGAGGTTTAGAGTACTGCCGCTGTTAAGGAAGACCCTGATTTGGTTCCTGTCATCCACTTGATAGCTCATAATTGTCTTAACTTCAGTTTCAGGGGCTCTGATGCCCCTTTTTTACTTCACAGGCATTAGTCACAAGTGTAGTGCTCATACGTACATGTAGGCAAAACTCATACACAGAAAATGAAATATATACATCTTTTTTTTTAAAGTTGCAAACTCAGAGAAAAATGTAAATTCAATATAATTTTTTTCCTGAGCCATTTAAGGATAAATTACTCCCATCCTCTACTTCAGTACCTTGAGTCTTTGCTACAGACAAGGACGGCATTCTCCTGTACAGCAGTAATGCAGCTAGTAAATTAGAAAGGAGAACTGGTATTGACTTATTTTTGTCTTCATACAAGTTTGGCAGCTATCTGATAATATTTTCTATTGAAGGAGCAGGTCCACATTCACACATTGCTTTTGGTGTTGTTATGCTCCGGTCTCATTTATTTGAGGGCAGTGTTCAGCCTTTCTCGCTCTTTCATGACAGTTTTAGGGCAACTGTTCTGTATAATGTCTCTTAATTTGGTTTATTTTTATATTTTTATTACTAAATTATGATTTTATATGTCTCCTTTTTGATTAATTGTGTGTATGTGCTGGTGTGTCTGCATCATATTAAGTAACTTAATAGGAAGGAAAATTATTATAATATCTTACTCTGTATTCTCACCAACTGTATTATCCTGCTTCCCTACATCAAGTGTGGACATTCAGGGTTTTCAGGAGGAAAAAACAGCTCCTTCCACCTCTCCAATGTGCCCTCCTGTGGCAGGGTTTTTAGCTTTGTCTTGAAAACCAACCACAAAATTAATATAATACTTCATTTTTTAACTTGTATTTTTTAACATTTTGTTTTTTTTAAACAAGTTTAACATTTTTAATCAATTTTTCTCTCTTGCAGAAAAAACGAAGTGAAATTCCTTGTTATTGGGAAAACCAGCCAATGGGATGTCAAAAATTAAACTGCGCCTTCCATCACAACAGAGGTCGTTACGTTGATGGACTGTTCCTACCTCCAAGCAAAAGTGAGATTGGTTTTGACTCTAAAAGAGAGCAGTTGCTATTTAGTCAGCCCCCGCCATTCACACTTTTAGTCCAGTGAGAGCAGTGCTAGTTCCGCTGTATAATAAGGAAACAAAACCTTATAAAGTTAGATGATAAGTATGCAGAGAGAATCAAATGTTTCTGTCATGCCAGATTATATTACTATATAATACTTATTTCATTCTTACTTTACTACAAAACCTATAGATGCTTTCAAAAGAACTTAATTCTCTAGACCATGGGTTCTCTGCATGCTCTGTATGATGAAGATTTACTGCATATGGCTCTGGCCATCCATTTACATATTGTGGCCTGTTTTGTATTAATACTGCAGATTTAAATAGTTGAAATAAAGGCCATATGGCCACAAAGCCAAAAATGCTAGCCGTCTAGCTCTGTTGTGGAGACAGGGTTATGTGCTGTAGCCTAAACTGACTTAGAATTTCTGATTCTGACTTAGTTTCCTGAGTGCTGGGATTATAGACATTCACCATAAAATACCTCACATACTAAGTTACTCCAGCTTTTTGTAGGCTATGTAAAAAAATTTTGATATAGGATATCTTTAAAAAAATTTTTCCTCATTGTTCCAGAAATGAGGATCAAACTGAGGATTCCAAACATGCTAGATAAGCCCTCTTCTGCTGAATTATATCCTCAGTCCTAAAATGAATCTTGACTTTACAAAAATCTGTGATTTATTTTCAGTCTCTTAAAATAATTTTTATTTATAAATACTTAGTGTGTATCTTGAGTGTGCATATGCGCACATGCTGTGGAGTGCGTGTGGAGGGCAGAGGATTGTTTGGAGAGACTACTGTGTTTTCGCCTTCCTCCATGTATGTCCTCGGGGCAAGTTTATTTTATCAGGCTTGGCAGCAGGCATCTTTACCTGCAGAGCCATCTTGCTACCTCCCCCCAATGTCCCTTTTAAAGTAATTTCCTAGTGGGCTAATTTTCTTTAGCCACCAAAGAGCCAAAGTAGTAGCTGTGATTTTAGCACTCAGAAAGCTAAGGCAGGAAGACCATGGGTGTGAGGGCCAGCCTGGGTTACAGAGCAGGACAACACCACCAACAGAAACATATCCAGGAGTGGTGATCCATATTTAATCCCAGCTGGGGAAACAGAGGAAGACAATCTCTGTGTGTGTCTTTTGTGCCAAGCAAAAAATTGTAGAACCTCAATTTAAAATGAACTATCTAGAATTTGGAACTAACCTTTGGGTTTGTTGCTTTCATTTCCTACCATCTGTTTATATATAATACAGAGTTACTGGCTCAAAAATACTTTTTTCTTCATGAAGAATTTAGAATGAAAATGGGATTTATTAAGTTTTTTTTTTAAAAAAACATGCTCTTAAGGAAAATGTACCACATTTATCATAAAAAGACAGGGATTTTTGTTGAGTTAGAGTAATAATTTCTCTATGGTAAATTTGTCTTTTTTTTTTTTTTTTTTTCAAACGTTTAGCTGTGTTACCCACTGTGCCTGAGTTGCAAGAAGAAGAAGTAAAGGCTAGCCAGCTGACAGTTCAGCAGAACAAACTGTCGGTCCAGTCTAACCCCTCCCCTCAGCTACGCAGTGTAATGAAAGTTGAAAGTTCAGAAAACGTCCCTAGCCCCACACATCCACCAGTTGTAATCAATGCTGCAGATGATGATGAAGATGATGATGGTATGCTTAGCTCCCCCTTTTTTTAAAATAATAATATAATAGATTAGGAACAGAATTAAAACTCTAGACGTGGTCTTAATTGAACATTTGTCTTAATCTTGGATCTGCAGATCAGTTTTCTGAGGAGGGTGATGAAAGCAAATCGCCTGCCCTGCAGCCCGCTTCTGACGCTCGCAACGGACTGCGAGCGGCTTCTGCCCGCAAACCTGGAGTCAGTTTCAAGCAAGGTAAGAAAAGGCTATCCTGTCTCTAAGCTGTAACTACCTCTGAGAGTCAGTGCACAGATGTGCTGTCCGCAAACTGACACTGCGTACTTTCTCATAAGTCATTACTCAAAGTGTGTTTGAATGCCCGCAGAGAAGATGAAATGCAAAGGACTGTAGTTCCTCATGTGGTTCCCCCCTTGGGTTTCCCAGGTGAATGTTTGAACTTTGGAATAAAAACTCTTGAGGAAATTAAGTCAAAGAAAATGAAGGAAAAATCCAAGAAACAAGGTGGTAAGTCACGAGTTTTGGCATGAATACTTACATGTTACCTGACAAGAGTAATAGATACTTGTGACACTAACACATTTAGCAAATACAGACTCTCCTTCCTATGAGAGTGTTTGAAGTAAGACACAGCCTTCTGGGCCTGCGCTTCAGTTCTTACTGCTCAGGGATAGAGCCATATGATAATGTAAAGAAACCTGGACGTTTAAAGATCAGTTGATGGATTTTTGAAACAGGATTTTAAGATGTATTTATTTAGTTACCACGAATACATTGTTCTGTCTGCATGTCTGCCTGCAGGCCAGAAGAGGGCACCAGATCTCATTACAGATGGTTGTGAGCCACCATGTGGGTGGTAGGAATTGAACTCAGGACCTCTGGAAGAGCAGCCAGTGCTCTTAACCTCTGAGCCATCTCTCCAGCCCTTGAAAAAGGATCTTGATAGGTATCTGGCCATCCTGGAATTCACTCTGCTGTAGACCAGGCCAGCCTTGAGCTCACAGAGATCTGTCTGCCTCTGCTTCCTGAGTTCTGGGATTAAAGGCGTTTACCACCATGCCAAGTTATATTTTAAGATTTAGCTGTAAACGAAGAAGAGCAGTTAAAAGGCATATTAAGGGTCCTGTGGAGATGGTTTTCAGTAAAATGCTTGCTGCACAAGCCTGAGGACTTGTCCTCTAGCCCTAGCACCCATGGAAAAGCTAGGCATGGGTGTGTACTGGTAATCTCGGTTCTGGGGAGACAGAGACAGCCTAGTCTAATCATCAAACCCCAGGTCCTTATAAGACGCTGTCTCTTGAGGAAAGATACCAGAGTTGACCTCTTAGCTCCACATGTACCTTCAACTTCCTAAAAGAAGATAAATGTCATTAGATCCAATGGGGTTCTTAAGAGATGGTAAAAATTTTCTTCTGGGGTTGAAGGAGAGGGAAGCAGATATAGTTCAATAAAATAAAATATTAAAAGTAAGAAAAAAATCACTGAAAGAACCATTGCTAGCCTAGATCTATAATCAACAAAAGTATATTTCAAAATGGGAAAAAAAAGATTTTCTTCTGGAGCGTGCCTCAGTCTATCCATGTAGACTTCCTACTCTAAAATTTAGTCAAGCTTAGTTAATGAAGGGATATATACTAAGTATAGTAAATAGTTGGTTCTGGGGAGTCTGTCCTTAAAGCTTACTCTATAGGAGCCTTGTTTCGCAGATGGGAGTGATGGGATGTCAGTGCTGAAGGCTAAAACTTAGTCTTATCCTTTCTAGTAAATGGAAGATTGAGTGTCTGCTTAAGACAGAGTTCAGACAGCAGAGCAGTCTGACTGGATAATCTTCATAGAATAAAGATTCTTGATTAGGACTAGTTTTATTTTTCATAGGTTATTTATTTGACATTTCTCATTCAGAAGGCTCCTTGGGAGTTTCCAGCACCTTACATCAGCCTCAGCCCAATCCGGGCCCTGAAAAGGAGAATGTCCGGACTGTGGTGAGGACAGTAACTCTATCAAGCAAACAAGGTGAGGTATAGTAGGTCTCCCAGAGTCGTCGGGCTCTACTTTTATGTAATTGGGAACACAAAGTCTTTGGGTGATAATGTTTATTCACTTTAGACTTTTGGAGTACTTAAAGTTTTTTGATCAGATATAAGATCAGAAAATTGATACATTTGACCCTATCATTTAAAAAGTTAGAATTCTTGTTCAGGCAGTCTCACATTTATGTGTATCTAATTTAATATGTTCTCTTTGCTTCAGCAAGTTTATTGACTGCCCATTTTGAGTAAAGAATGTTATTACATCTTTAGAGTGACAGGAAAATATGTTAGTCTTTTTACTAAATTGTTTAAAATCTAATAAGGAATTATCTTAGTTTCGGTTACTATTGCTATGATCAAATACCATGACCAAAAGCAGGTTGGGGAGGAAAGGGTTTATTTGGCTTACACTTCCATATTGCTGTTCATCATGGAAGGAAGTCAGGACAGGAGCTCAAAACAGGACAAGAACCAGGAGTTAGGAGCTGATGCAGAGGTCATGGAGGGGTGCTGCTTGCTGGCTTGCTTCAAATGGCTTGCTCAACCGCTTTCTTATAAAACTCATGACCACCTGCCTGGGGATGACCCACCCACAATGGCCTCTGCCTTCCCCCATCAATCACTAGTTAAGAAAATGCCTTACAGGCGTGTCTACAACCTGATCTTATGAAGGCATTTTTAAATTGATGGTCCTTCCTCTCAGGTGAGTTGAACTTGTCAAGTTGACATAAAGCTATTTAGCATAGGAGTATAACACATTAAATTGTGTGTTTAAATGTTCCATTTGAACCACAAACATTTCAAAGAAGGCTTACTTGCTCATCTGATAATATAAAGTAGCTTTTCAAAGTGCACAGGATAGTTTTAGCCAGGTTCAAAGCCTCTCTCCATGTTTGGCTACTATTAATAATACCATGCTGTTGCATGTTCACTAGACTTGATTATTTTCTTGTTCAATGCGACTGAAGACTTAGATCTAATTTTCAGTATACTTCCTTAGTGGGCTCATATGAATATAAAAGAACTAACTGAACACATTTTATTTTTGTCATTTCAGAAGAGCCCTTGGTTAGACTGAGTCTTACTGAGAGACTGGGGAAACGAAAATTTTCATTGGGTGAGTTAGAGTTGTGTATCTTCTGTGCATTTGTGTGTTAACATGTTACCTTGTTACCAGTACTGTCATACAAGCACCATCAGTATTGACCTGCTGGACTGCCTGTATGCTTGACTCATGACAACATTTATAAAATTCCATTTGTACGTTATAACTTTCATTGAAGCTATAGCCGTTTGAAGTACTATATCTTAATTAGATTATAACTATGATCAATATTTTCTTCTTGGTTATGAGCTAAACCATCTCCAGCCCACAACAAACTTTTAGAAAGAAGGTTCTAGGTTTAGTAATTACAGACTTGAGCCAGGCACGGTGACATGTGCCTTTAATCCCGGCAGAGGCAGGAGGATCTTTGTGAGTTCAAGGCCTATCTGGTCTTCATAGCTATTTCCGAGCCAGCCAAGACTGCTTAGGGAGACCCTTGCCTCCACTTGGGTAAGCTGTTAGATATTTTTGATTGGTTTCTTCTTCCTCCTCCTTCCTTCTTTTTCCCTTTTTAAGACAGGATCTGATCATCTAAACACCACTTGAAGTCTTCATATCCCAGGGATAATAGGCATTGTACGGGGCTGGAGAGATGGCTCAGGGGTTAAGAGCACTGACTGCTCTTCCAGAGGACCTGGGTTCAATTCCCAGTAACCACATGGCAGCACACAGCTGTCGCTCCTATTCCAGGGAATCTGGCATCCTAACACAGACATACATGCAGGCAAAAAAACACCGATACACATAAAATTAAATAAATCTTTAAAAAAAAAAATAGGTGTCATAAATTCTTTTACTTCCTAACTGAATTTACTATGAATTCAGAGTTTGGTGGTCTTTTAGTTAGGGTTACTGTTGTTATGATGAAACACCATGACCAAAAAGCAAGTTGGGGAGAAAAAGCTTTTCATCATCAAAGTAAAAGGACAGAAACTGCAACAAGGCTGGAACCTAGAGCTGGGAGCTAATGCAGAGGCCACGGAAAGTGCTGCTTACTGTCTCAGTCCCCATGGCTTGTTCAACCTGCCTTTTTTGTTATTTGTGTTTTTTTTTTTGTTTTGTTTTTTTTGTTTTTTTTTTTTGTCTTTTTCAAGACAGGATTTCTCTAGCTTTGGAGCCTGTCCTGGAACTAGCTCTTGTAGAACAGGCTGGTCTCAAACTCAGAGATCCTCCTGCCTCTGCCTCCCGAGTGCACCACCCTTGCCTGGGTGGCCTGCCTTTTTATTTATTTTTTAATATTTATTTATTATGTATCTGTGTATATGCCTGCAAGCCAGAAGAGGGTACCAGACCCCATTACAGATGGTGTGAGCCACCATGTGGTTGCTGGGAATTGAACTCAGGACCTTTGGAAGAGCAGGGAGCAGGCAATGAATGCTCTTAACCTCTGAGCCATCTCTCCATCCCCCAGGCTGCCTTCTTATAGACCTCAGGATCACCAGCTCAGGAATGGCACCATTCCCTGATTAAGAAAATGCCTCGCAGCCTGATTTGTTTGTTTGTTTGTTTTTATTTTTGTTTTGCAAGACAGGATTTCTCTGTGTAACCCTGACTGTCCTGGAGCTTATTCTGTAGACCAGACTGACCTCAAACCCAAAGTCGGCTTGCCTCGCCTCCTAAATGCTGGTATTAAAGGTGTATGCCACCACTGCCCTTTTCTACAGCCAGATCTCAGGGAGGCATTTTCTCAAATGAGGTTTCCTCCTTTCAGATAACTCTAGCTTGTATTAAGTTGACATAAAACTATGTGGCACAGGCGGTGAAGACGTTGCTCTCTTCGAGCTTCAGCTTCAGCCAGGGATTATTATCCTCTGTAATTTAGTTACTTGGCAGGTGTTGTTCATATATCTAAGTTTTTTTTTTTTTTTTTTTTTTTCTTTTTTTTTTTTGGTTTTTCGAGACAGGGTTTCTCTGCAGCTTTTTTAGAGCCTGTCCTGGAACTAGCTCTTGTAGACCAGGCTGGCCTCGAACTCACAGAGATCCGCCTGCCTCTGCCTCCCGAGTGCTGGGATTAAAGGCGTGCGCCACCACCGCCCGGCATATATCTAAGTTTTTTGTCTCCTAATTTTTTTCTTTCTAGGACTTTTTTGTTTTTAACATTAAGTTTAAAAGATGGTAAACACCATTTAATGCGGAAAACCTCCAGAATATTTAAGTTGTCTATTTTTTGCTCTTTTTCCACTTTGTTGAAGATTAAAATCTTAAATTAAGTCTCCCTATTTGTAGGTAGTGACAGTGAACCCCCATTAAAGCGAAGCCTTGCACAGAGGCTGGGGAAAAAGGTGGAAGCTCCAGAAACTAACATTGATAAAACACCAAAGAAAGGTAAGTGTTTTTATTCTGACACATTTTGTGTGTGTTTGTAATATTAACAGGTATGGATCCCCATTTGCTCAGGCTGCTTGGGTCCCTGTGTATTACTCAGCAAACAGTTTAGTATTTACTCTGCTTGATTCTGAGTAGCCAATATTAACAGCTAATGCTTGTCAACAACCTGGAGTAAGAGACTGCTGAAAGATCGGCATTGTGAAGATACTGTGATTGAATCTGTAACAGGAAAGAAAATAATGATTCATGAACTTGTTCTAATAGAGTAACAAACTTTTGAAAGGTTATTTTAAAGGTATCAAGCTAGTGGGATAGCTCAGCTGGTAAAAGTACTTGCCGCTGTATGGTGCCTGTGTTTAATTCACGCAGCAACAGTGGAAGGAGAGAACTGATAACTGAAAGTTGTCTCTGGGCTCCCTACGTGTCCAGAGTGGGGCTGAGTGTAGTGACCCACACCTTTAATCCCAGTACTCAGGAGGCAGAGGCAGGTGTATCTCTGTGAGTTCAAGTCCAGCCTGTTCTACATAGTGAGTTCTAGAGCAGCCAGAGCTATATAATGAGACTCTGTCTCAGGAAAAAAGAGGAGTGAGGTGCATTTATTTATTTTTTTAATCTATCGATCTATTTACTTATTTTTGGTTTTTTGAGACAGGGTTTCTCCATAGCTTTGGAGCCTGTTCTGGAACTAGCTCTTGTTGGTCTCGAACTCAGAGAGATCTGCCTGCCTCTGCCTTCTGAGTGCTGGGATTAAAGGCGTGCATGACCACTGCCCGGCCAAAGTTAAAGGCAATTTTTTTTCCCTTTTTCTTTCTTTCTTTCCTTCCTTCCTTCCTTCCTTCCTTCCTTCCTTCCTTCCTTCCTTCCTTCCTTCCTTCCTTCCTTCCTTCCTTCCTTCTTTCTTTCTTTCTTTCCGAGGTGCCTTTAATCCTGGCACTTAAGCAGGGGCAGGTGTGGATAGGTCAGCCAGGGCTATGTAGAGAAACCCTGTCTCAAACAAAAATGAACAAAAAATCTTATTGGTAAAAACATTAAAAAGGGATCAAAGAGTGGGATTGCTTTTTAGACAGTTATCTGGCTTGTGTTATTGAGAGACATTAGAAGGCAACGTGCTGCTAGGGCTGTGAACTGTTAAATAGTCCAGATAGGATTGCTGGGATAGTGCTTGCTGTTTCAGAAAAATTAAGGGGTTTCTTTTTGTTTCTTTCTGGTACCACATCTGGCAGCTGACAACCACCTGTAACTCTAGCTTCCTGCGATCTGATACCCTCTTCTGGCTTCTTAGGCACATTCACACATGTGACATACACCAACATAGACATATAGAAATAGCCAAAAGTAAACCTTGAAAAAAATCTATGATTGTTCAAGCAAATAGGCTTTAGTGGTGTAGATGAGTCTTTCAGTCAAGGTGTTCGGGGTGTTAATTGTTGTATGTGAAGGAGAGAATTTTGTTGGCAAGCCAAGGTTTCAATGGACTGATTGTATCTAATTTGGCTTCTCTGTTTTCTATGAGTCCATGTAGTAAATAGTTTAAGCTTTGAAGAAGCTAAGTTGTGATAGTGCCCTCAGTTTGATGATCCCTACTACCCTTAAA